>NC_137895.1:138570173-139270173 GCF_963455335.1 Martes martes | reverse complement strand
GCTCCCCAACATGGAAATGCTGACATGCCAAGCAGCATAAGGCCATGAGGGCGGTGCTCCCACCAGGGGTGGCAAGCCCTTGCAGGTAACCGGGGTGCTAGAAGTTCTCCTGTCCCCACACTGGGTGCTTTAGTCTTCTCTCAAGAAGCCTGTCCCTTTGCAGCAAGCATTCCCTCCCAAGAGCCCCCAGCCCGGACTCAGGAATGAGCTGATTCTCTGGAGCTTGAGTTGGTAATGGCATGTGCTGGGTTACAGCCCAGATCTCCAATTCCAGCAGGTTCTTCTCGCTGCTCTGGTGAACCCCACCCCCTCCGGGCCTTGACCGGTCATCGGCGGAAGGAGATGCTCTCAGCTGAACCCGGGGCTGTGAGCACCCTCCGGTCTCTTTCCAGCTTCGGAGATGCCCAGGCAACTCTCTACCACGTGTGGGGTCTCTCGGGTAGCTTCATCCTGGAAACGTCTGCATTCGGTCCGAGCAGCACTAAGGGAGGGGCACCAGTGTCCCAGGTCTGGTTCACTCCCACGTGGGGCAGCGAGCTGCTCGGCTAAGCCCAGGCTCCTTGCCAACACCCCAGGCTTCCCTGCTGGGGCAGATTGGAGTGTGTGGGTTTGATGACCAGACAATAGGGTCCCTTGGCTTGGGTGGGCTCAGCAGTCACGATTTTCTCCAGTGGGCATCCCTTTGCAGCATAAACCCACTCTCATGTGCAGCCTCTGAGAGGATGTCCACGCCAGCTTCTCGCTCCTCTGCAGTAGGCTCTTCAAATCTCGAAATGTAAAGCATTCAGCAGTATTTCTGAGCTCAGCTTCTGGTAGTCCCCCCACCTTTCTTCTGTGTCCCCAGTTGTGCACGGGGTCACGACCGCTGTATGAATACCGACCCCAATTCTAGTCCAAGTTTTCCTCAGCTGAGGACTTGCATGGTTCCGTGAAGAACCGAAGAGCCCCCAGGTGACATGAGCAACAGCCCGTAAAACTCAGGCACTGGGGAAATTTCTTATTTTTCCCTGTAATCAAGTTTAGTTTCTGTTTGGAGTCCCTGCTCCTCCGGGGATAGAAACCACCCCCAGGCCCAAATCATAGCATTCCCTAGGACTCCTTGACTTCGGCGCAGTGTGAGGGAAGGGGTTTGGCTCCAACCTCCACTATAGTCCGTGGAGAAACATACATAAGGCAGATAAAACTCGGCTGGAGAAAAATATAAGGAAGAAAAATCTGTTTTCATTCTATTGACACGTAGTGAGCTACATGAGATATTTTTTAAACAAAATGGGGATTAGACATGAGGGTGGTTCTGTAAACATGAACTAATTCCCATGCACACTGAACAATCCAAAAGTTATATATGGGGAAATCACAGAATATATTAAATACATAAGCTATGTGGAACATTTTAACCTCCTGGGTGAATGGTTATTAATAGGAAAATAGTAAATCATGACCAAAATAATTAGAATAGATTACTGCTATAACACGGATCATTATTGCATCGACAAATTCATAATGCAGGTCAAATCGCAGAGCCTGAAGGATGACTACTCCGCAAAGAAATAACCAGACGTAATTATGTGAAGTTATAGGGTGAGCGTTCAACCACTATAGTGCCGTGAAGGTCTTGCGAACCTGTATTCACCCATGGCTCTAGGTTGTCGGGTACTAGAGGAAGTCTGCCGGACCCAGCCAGCGCCTGCAGGGGATGTATGCGATCTATGGGCACGCTTCACCTGGAGAAGGCAGGGGCTGAAGATGGGGACATTATGAGGTGGTCTGGCAGACACGCTGGGGAGAGCCAAGGGAGATACTGAATGTGGGATTACCCTCCACAGTCTCCACTGATCACACAATATGGTGGTCTTATACTACCTCTCCCAGTGGACAGCTAAGCCTCATGAGATTTCCCTTGGAAAGAGAATGCCCGGTCAAACCCACCGAGGAAGCCCCGATAATAATGTGGCCATCAGCCCGAGCTGAGCCGCTGTGGTGTGCAACCCTGCTCTACGACATTCTCCCCACTATCTGCCGGAGGGATGGGCGCACACAACCTGCGTTACTTCTTGCTCCTTTTGCTGGTCTCTGGTATAAGTGATATCCTGAGCGCCACGTTGGAAATGCTGGTCTTCGTCTTCATCCCAGATGTATAGGCACAGCTTTCCGTTTGTTCAGTAAATTCACAGATTTGACCTCTACACACTGTGTGGTTTTATTTGTAAAATTTTGAGCTAAGCGAGGTCCAGTGATTGGGTATCCCAAGGAGGTAGACTTCATCTCAACATCAGAAAATCCTCATGGCGACTTGAACACCCCAATCATAGCCTCCTTTTGAGGGTCACTCTGCTAGAAAACTGCCAACTCTCGTTCTTGACTCTGTCTTCCAGGTCCTGTATCCTGGCGTAGCTCTCTCAGAGACCAATCCACCTCTACCCCCGGTCGATGGTCTGTCCCCTGGCTGCGGATTTCTTGTGTGAAAAATATAATTGCTATTTAAAACTGTAGCTGCCTTTGCTCTCTAGGAAAACTGCAATACTTCAAGGGAGATAGGAAATGAGCAAGAACCATGCAGATGCTGGGTAGGTGGGACAGAAAGGGGAAGACGGGGGCAGATGCTCCCTTGTGGGGGTGAGGGCATTTGGGCCTAGAAGAGCAGCAACCTGGAGTGGTTTGGGCTCTGGAGTGCACGGGCATCATTTGCCAAACTTAAGAACGTGGGAAGAAATCAGGAATCCTAAAGAAGGGGAGATGAGAGATTTGAAAGGGGGTGCTGACCACGGCAAGTAGTTCAAGGCTCAAAGCCTTTTTAGAACAGGGACCTATGATATGCTCCCTACTTTTCTTCTACTTTCACAGTATAAGTCTCCTCCCCAGCTCCTCCCTGGCGCTCTCCAAGCTACATCAACAGCCTGCGTGTACTTCTTAGGGAGAGCGTACGTAACTGGAGTTGAGATCTACATTCCTCTTTTGGGTCCATGTGCAGAGAACCGAAGACATGGGAAGAAGCTGAAGTTTAAGCCAGAAGCGAACAAGTAAAACACATTGAACTTCGTGTCTAGAGGGACTCGGTGAAACTCCCTCCATCCTGACCGAGGCCTCAGAGGACCGGTGGGTGGATCTCAGGTGCCAACAAACCAATAAAAGTTAAACTTGGTGCTGACAATCAGTGGAATGCACTCATAAAGTGAGGTTTGATTTTTCAATTATCCAGTTGGAGAACATTCTTTAAAATTTATTTTTTGATGTATTTCTGGATTAACAGCACAGTAGAGGGGAAAGTAGACAGCGTTCCCATACACCCCTTGCCCCTGCCCCATATCTGCCACCAAGTGGTACATTTGTTACAACTGATGGACCCACACTGACGTTGTTATCTCCCCAAACCCATGGTTTGCATGACAGCTCATCCCTGGTGCTGTACATGCTAAAGGTCTGGACAAATGTATAGTAATGTGTGTCTATAACTTTGGTATCACACAAAGTTAATACTTTGTATTATACTCTGAGTATCATACACAGCCTGTCACAAAAGTCCTCTGTGCTCAAGCGCTTCATCCTTCCTTGCCTCCAGCCCCTCATAACCCTGGGTCCTTTCACCGGATACATAGTCGTGTCTTTTCCGGAACGTCACAGAGCTGGGATCATGCATCTATGTTTGTACTTTTCAGATTGGCTCCTTTCACGTAGTGATATTTCCTCCATGTTTTTTCATGGACTGAGAGATCTTTTCTTTCTTTAGTGCTAATAATATTCCATTCCGTAGTTGTATACTAGTTTTTTTATCCATTCACCTATTGAAGGACATCTTGGTCTCTTCCCAGTTACAGAATTAATGAATAAAGTTGCTATAAACATCTAAGTGCAGGTTTTTATGTAGACATAAATTCTCAGCTGCTTTGGGTAAATACCAAGAGTATGATTACTGGATGACTGGATGACCTCGTTTTGTAAGAAATTTCACACTTCCCTCCAAAGGGGCTGTACCCGTTTGCATTCCTACCATCAAGGATGAGAGTTCCTGTGTCTCCACATCCTCACCAGCATTTGGCATTGTCAGTGTTCATATTTTGGCCGCTCTAATAGGTGTGTGTAAGAGAACATTTTTGATGATAATATCCAGCATGAGTATGAGTCGTGTGTAGGAGGGGGAAAGAGACTTTTCCTATTTGGCTGATGCAAAGGGAAACTGGTACAGCCTTTGTGCAAGGAATGTAGCAATGTGTGCCCAAAGACTTAACTTATTCCTGCGTGTTGACTCCAGAATTTAATTCCTAGGAAATCAGCTACAGGAACAGAGATTCATTGAAAATCTGGAGACATTATATATTTTACAGATTTATTCCCAAAAACAAAAATGGATATACTCTAAATGTTTAATAAAGGAGATTGACCTGAGTGTTTATTATACAATGACACAGCAAAATTAGGGCCACCATTACAAGACACACTGTGGAAAGATGTTTAATCATTGGAGCTAAAAGGACAGGTTCTCTTCCAGAATGGCTGGGAATGTGTTATAGAACGTGATTACCTCCAGGTGATGAGCTAAAGAAGGCTTTCGTTTTCCCCATCTTTTCTTCTATATATTCCAAATTTTCAATGACATGTATGCCCTCTGCATTCAGTGGGAAATTAAATAAGCACAACAGACTGAGGCCCACATGCAAAAAAGGATTTACAACACTTTTGCTAATCTTACCACCTATTAAACTGCTTAAAACACACAAACACACACACACACACACACACACACACAATTCTTTTAATGGTTTTTGTCATATTTAAAGGTCATTTTTAAATTCCCTGTTGGAAGGAATAGGTTACAAAGCTTGAAAGAAAAGTGACTTTTGGGTTGCAGTGGCCCGATACAAGACTAACTCAAACTCAGGTTTTTAGCCGATGTCTCGTATTTTAGGACAGTGTATACAGTGTCAACAAGCAAAATCCAAGTGAAGTTTACTGTAAGTGAAATTTACTGCAGACGCATTTCCTGTTCCACATATAATGAGTTTGGACCGTACTCGCAGGCTGCAGAATAAAAGGAGAAATACGTCGATATGCAGTAATCTTTATTTTTTTTGTAATCAAAATAATCTCCATTTCATATCAAGCCTGGAATCACCCAGTTGAAATGCACTGCTTCTGATGGGAAACCCTGGGAAAAGGAGGAGAGAAGAAGTAAGGGCTGCCTTAGGGTTGAAGAACAAGGAGAACAAAGACGGAAATGAAGGTCTGTGCCTCGCCTTACCCAGCAAGCGCCTCTCTCGGCTCTCAACGGACATCTACACACAAGTACCTCAAGGTGGGTGGTCTCCCTCCGTGCCCTCATCCCTCTAGAAGGTTTCTCTTCTAGAATCTCGTTAAGTCACATGACCAGCAGCACCAAGTTGTTATGGCAACAGGAATTTGAAGAGTAAATTAATTTTGCTACAAGGTGTTATTAAGACCAGGTGAGGATGGCCTTGAATCACAATGTCTTCCCTGAGCCAGCAAGAGCACCGTGGCTCCCAAAGGCTCACAAGAGCTTCTCCCGGAAGGAAACACCCCGATTTATGATCATCTCGACCAGTTCTCATAGGAAAGGTGACCATAAGTTGTGTCAGGTTTATTGCATATTTGTATATTCCATTATAATCCTCCATAAAATGATAAAGGAAGGATGTATGAAGCTCTCTGATGAACTCAAACAAGAAAAGAAGGTGCCGTTCAGACAGTTTCCCTTCGGGTGGAGGTTACAATATATCCTTAAGGAGCTTTACGTTATGGAAAATGCCGACCTTTTAATTTCAGAGACAGGCGTCAGAAAATGTCTGGGACATCAGTTAACATCAGCGCTGAGCTATTACGAAGGTGGGTACACAACACAGCTCAGCCTCCCACCTAGGGATGTGGGAGAAGGTTCTAGTACTCCCCTCTATAAGCCCTTTACAACCCTTGGAAATTCTGGATTTTCCAGGCTTGTGTTTCCCAGAGTGATTTTTTTTTTTTAAAACACTATTCTTAAAAAAGTATTCTGTGGTCAAATAATGAAGGACTGTAGTCCATAATAGACCCCTGCCATGTCCTCCAAGCCCTTAGAGAGTCATGAAGCCATCCAGCAGATTAGAATCACTGCTGAGCCCTGTGGAGAAGAACCTGTTTTAACCACATTTAACAGGATTTCACAAGGGTTTTTTTTTTTAGTCATTGAACCTATTTTTAAATATTCCTAGCGTTTTTAGTTACATTTATTAACATCAGGTGGACACACTTTAAGAAATGCTCATTGGGATTGCCTGGGTGGCTCAGTCAGTTGAGCGTCGACTCCTGATGTCAGCTTGGGTCATGATCTCAGGGTCAGGAGATCGAGCCCCGCACTGGGGTTCTGCGCCGGGTGTGGAGCCTGCTGCAGATTCTCCCCTCCCTCTGCTCCTGCCCCCACCTCTCTCCTTCTCAGAAGTAAGGAAGGAAAGAAGGAAGGAAGAAAGACTCCTTATATTAAAAATTTGAGGTCAAAATTCGTGATCACTGGATAGGACTACTGCATTCTAAAGGCCACTCCAAATTTAGAAAATTGTTTCCTTTTTACTAATTTCTGGTGCCAGTAGAACCATTACGTGCCCTTCCCTCTTCTTTGAAAAATACCGGTGATGTGTCAGACACTGACCTTGTGGCTTTGCATGCTTCTGCACTGGTACAGAACACATGCGTGTGTCCTGTGTGTATAGGGCCACATAGGCGTGCACAGACACCCATGCACTCACACACATGCACACACAGTACATGAGAAGGGACAGCAAGAAGAGCCCCCGGAAGCTCATTTCCAAGCAGCATGTGTCAGGATGGAGACGGGAAGGCGGGTTTACACGATAACCCTCTGGAATTTCTGAGTGACGCTGCGACAGAAAAGAGCCACGTAGACATGAGGTGCTGGAGATGTGGAACCCAGAAGGTGGGGCAGGGAGCGCTTGGGGAGCTGCTGCCTCTGCCGGGAACCCACAAGCCCCTCGGAACTGTCTGGGAGAGACAGATAAACTTTATACAGGTTTGTAAGCTGCCATTAAAGTATCAGCAGCGGGAATCTTGTGGAAGAAAGAAAGAAAGAAAGAGAGAGAAAGAGAAAGAAAGGAATAAAAAAAAAATCAAGGTGTGTGTGTGTAGTAGTATTCCAAAATACTAGTGTGTGTGTGTGTGTGTGTGTGTGTGTGCATGCACCATTTTACTTCCATGGTGAATGTGAAGCTTCAAGATTTCTGATCTGCTTTCCTTGCAGTCTACCCTGGTCACCTGTGCTTGGTAAAGTTTGTACTCAGCATACTGTAAATCTGAAATCAAAGCTAATCTGAAATGACTTGAACAAGCACCAAGCTGATAGGAGAAAGAGTTATTTCCTAGCAATATATGTGCACACTTCATCAATCAATACAATTATATTGATATCCTCACAACCACTCATTCTGAGTTGCCTGGGAAAGTATTTAAAAACAGATGGTCTGGGGCACCTGGGCAGCTCAATGGGTGATGCATCTGCCTTCAGCTCAGGTCATGATCCTGGGGTCCTGGGATCGAGTCCCGCATTGGGCTCCCAGCTCAGTGGGGAGCCTACTTCTCCCTCTCCCTCTGCTGTTTCACCTGCTTGTGAGCTCTCCCTCTCTCTCTCTCCTTCTCTCTCTCTCCCTCTCTCCCTCTCTGTCAAATAAATAAATAAATCTTTAAAAAATAGTAAAAACAGATGGTATAAAGAAAAGATAAAAGTGGTTTCCAGCCTGGGTCCCCGGGCTACACCATCTGGAGCTGCTGCGAGTGACATTAGCACAGTGGAGAGAAGCATGAAGAGAGGTGGCAGGCAGCAGCATGGAAAGCAGTCAGGCACCTGAGTTCCATGGAGAGGAGCCAGGCCAGTGGGACTGGGGCAGAAGTGGACACAGGCAGACCCATGGGAGTCGAGGTGCCATGCCCAGCCTTGACAGGATGTGGAATCCCAGAGAGACGATCCTCGGGGGGCTGGCTCATAATGAAGTCTGCTGGAGAAGGAAGACGCACAGGGCTGGAAGGACAAGTACGTATCTTACAGAAAGAACACCAGCCAGTTGACTGGTTAACAACAGAGCCCGCAGCGCTCCCCGCTCATCTGCAGCGCGGCACCTCGGAGACAGAGACGTTCTGTTCTGTGTGTGGGAAAGTGTTCTCTGTTCTCTGCATCGTCGTCATCCAAGAAAGGGACCTCCAGAATCTGTCAGTGGATGTTGGAGTGTTGGCCCAAGGCACCTGGACAGACTAGAGGGCAGCGAGGGGGCAGCAGGGAGAGGAGACCCCAGGGTGGTGGGGTGAGAGGGCCCGACCCAGTGCCACGGTGGCAGAAATGGCTCTTCTATCCTTGTTTATTTTACTCACAAAAGAAACTTAGTGCTCTTGCCACTTCCCACACTCCAGTTTTTCTCTAAATCACTGCTTGGGTTAGACATTATATGGCTTGTAATGAGGACGGTAAAATGCCTTGTTCTTATTATGGCAATTTGAATAACGAGTATGGAACGACACAACAAAACAGCCCAGACGATAAAAATAATTGTTAACCCGTTTTACTAGCTCGGTGGCCAAATTATATTTTTATAAATTACAGTGCGGCAGAGGTAAATGTGCTCACAGGTTCCTTGCTAACAAGGTCACCAGTTTAATTTGAATATTTTCCACAGCTGTTGCTCTCACACCTAAAGAGGGAAACAGCTCCAGCTACGTAGGGCAAGCGACCGGGAATGCTAATGAGTCTAACAGATTGGTTCAAAATAGAAGCATAAACCTTCAGTTCATGAGGACACGACAGTTACGAAACCAAAGCCGAGGAGAAGCGATCTGTGTTCGGGAATTCAACACTGCAGCATTGCTTGGATTTTTGACATAGTTTTTGGCCCAGGCTTGGCAAAAATGTGTACACTATAAATAGAGAATGGGGAAGAAGGTTACAAGACACCATACAGTTCCATGAACCTGAATTTCACTCTTAGAAGACTCAACCAGGGACGCGTTGAACACATGCCTCGTTCCCTCAGTTGAAGAGAATTCTTGCGTGGAGAATCCTCGAAGAGCGCTATCATGTGCTGTCAGGACAAAGTTAAAATTTAGGATCTGTAATGACACACGTAGCATTAAGTTATGAATCCAACAAATGATGCAATTTGGGCATCCGAATAAGCCATCCTGGTTTTTGTTTCAGTAACCTTGAATAACACTCCTAAACGATGCATCTTTGTGTGTTTACGCTCCTCTGCAGCCCCCGTGCACTGAGCTACCGGTGATGGGAACTCGCTGCCACTTACAAAATATGATCACCAGGGCACGGGGTGGCAGGGCTTCACCACTGGGCACGGAGCACATGGGCACAGAGATGGCCTCCCAAGGGCGGTCTGCCCATGGTACAAAAGGTCAGGTGCTTTCAGACTCATACTTGGAAAGACGCCTCGCAGCGTGAACACGCCACCAGACGCCCACAAACACATGCCCTGCATGGACACATGGAGGCCGGGCAGCGGACAGAGGCGAGGACTCACACGCGCTGTGCCTCCCATGACGTCTCACGCGTGGGAAATGTCTAGAGGCTGATTCTCCAACCGATTCCCTGCTCTTCAGGGAAGGAAAGAGTTGTTCCAATCCCAGGTAACAGATTTGAGATGATAAACTCCCAGGAGCCAGACATGACCCGTGGGGGGATTCCACAGGGCCCTTGGCTGGTGTGTGTGTCTCCATAACTGTGCAGCGTCTCCTTGAGGAAAGGCAGGCACTTAGAGAGATCCTGTAACTCTAGCAGAGCACTGAATGTGCATTTAAAAAAGTTAGCCTAGAGGCTTGTGAACGCGAATGAGGGCGACAAATGGAGATTATCTCTTAATGACCTAAGGGAAGAATAAGAGATAAATTATTCCAAAATACTAGTGATGATTTACCTAATTAGTCTTTGACAGCTTGAAATGTGTCTTAAAGAAAAAGGTAAGGCAGCAATCTGGGAGTAGTTTGTGCTTTAGAAAAGCGAGATTAATTAATTGTAAATATAAAAACCGTGTCATTGGATTATATGATTTCCTCTGAGTAATTTTAATTACTTGGTATTTCAGGACCTTCAAAAAGTTCCTCAAGCTAGAATTCTTTTTATTTTTAAGAAAACTTACCTTGAGTTTTGCATCCTACTAAATATTTTACTTGTAGAGCCTTCTTCCCCTCTCCCCCCCTTTTTTATTATAAGGCACTTTTTTTTTTTTTCTGATTTGGTAGCAGGGGTAAAGTAAGCTAAAAGAACATAGAGAAATCCTTTCACAATTTGTTTCAATTTAACATTCAACAAGGGAGAGATTTGTTTCCTCTGCAGATTTTAAGAGATTTAAATAGGGCCGTTTATGTTCAGCTCAATTAAGCTACTGATCATTCCATTCTTTAAGCAGTAAAGTGCCCTCAACCCATTATGACTTCAGAACAGTAAAATAGCCTGGGCTGTCCGAGTCCTCATTCTGTAGCACTCATAACCCATGCGGCTACAGTTGGTGACTGTTATCGGGACAACTGACGTGGGCCCACAGTTCGCGCTCTGGTAGGTTCCAGTGAGTGCGACCGATGATCTCCAGACCTGGTCCTGGGGCAAGACAAAGCCAGCCAGCTCCCAAGAAGTAAAGAGAGAAAGTCCACCTACAAAAGGAAACACCAAGAACTTAACAATTCCACGTCTTGGGACATACACAGAGAGAAAACTAGACACAGCTGCTGATGGCATGCTGGGAGAATTCTATGCACTTGACGATGGTAGCTGGTGTCCCTCACTCACCAGGAAGTTTGGCCATGTCGCCCTGAGATAACCGCACAGGTAAATGGCGGTGAGGTGGGTGTATTTTTGTCACACAGTGGATTGTTTCATTTATCTCCATCTGACCAGTGTTTATTCTGGTTTTTAGTAGGTCAGGAGCAACAACAACAAAAAGGGGCATGTCCAGGCCTCCAGAACTCTCACGTTAACCCTTTTCTGCCAAGGGTGCCCGGGTGGCTCAGTCAGTGAAGTGTCCAGCTCTTGATTTGGGTTTAGGTCATGATCTGGGGGTCAGGGGAGGGAGCGTTGTGTTGGGTGCTCTACTCAGCTAGGAGTTTCCTTGAGAATCTCTCCCTCTGCCCCTCCCCCTGGTCTCTCTCTCTCAATAAATAAATGAATGAAATCTTAAAAACACTTTTTTTGTGCCAAAACAGTGAGAGTTCTTTTTCAAACAACACCCAACTACCCGGTTTCTGACCTGCCCTCTGATTCCAAACAATGACACACATTATGAAAAAACATACATATTATATAAGAATCTGTTTGAAGAGATTATCAATCTACCAAGGTAAGATCACCCAGTTTCACAACTGAAAATACAAGACACAGTTAAACTTGAATTTCAGATAAACAACAAGTAATTTTTGATAGATGTGTGTCCTACGCAGTACTTGGGGCTCACTTACGCTGAAAGTGTGTATTGGTTATCTCACGTTCAAATGTGATGAGGCAGCCTATAGTATCATATATCTACATTTATACCAGGATGCCTTCAAATAAGGACACTGACATAACAGGTGTTGGCCAGGATGTGAAGCAGCTGGAATTCTGCCTTTTGGGTTGTAAATTGGTGCAAGTACGGTGGGAAACATATTGACGCTATAGGCAAAGCTCTAACAGACTTACATCCTGTGACCCAGCAATCCCACACCTGGGTATATACTCAGTAGAAATGTGCACATATGTCGCCAAAAACAGATACAAGGATGTCCCTAGCAACACTTCTCATAACAGCCCCCAGCTGGAAACAGCTCAAATGTCCATCAGGAACTCTACGCAGCCGCGAAATGAGCACATTCGCAAAGCACAGAGCAACGTGAGTGACACGCAAGCCTGATGCTGAGCGTAAGAAGCCAGACGGAGAGGTCTACATGCCGTCTGCTTCTGTCCGTGCAAAGTTCACAATGATAGCAACTGATCAGGGTGCTGGCTACTGGGAACAGAGGTCACTCTGGGGAGCCAGGTGAAGAGGATGGAGAGAAGTGGACATTCCTGTTCTATGCGTATACCCTGCCTCAAGCCAAAAGGCAGCTATACTGGCTTAGTCACATTGGGATCATTCATCAAGCTGTATGCTTGGGATCTGGCCATGTTTTTCTGTATCTTTTGATGTTTATCATTTTAGAGAGTATTTTTTAAGTGCTTAAAAAAGGAGTTTTACTTACCTATAAAAAAGGAAAAAAAAAAAGGTCCAGCTATCCGAGATGCAGTGAGGTGTTACCACTGTGTTAGTCAGGGTTCTCCAGAGAGACAGAATAGGATCAACATGATAAAAATTTTTTACATGAATTATTAAATCTACAATTTCATTTGTGATTGGCTATAAGGAATTGACTCAGAGTTATAGAAGCTGGCAAGTCCAGATCTGTAGTGTGGGTCAACAGGCAGAGACCCAGGAGGGTCGGTGGTGTAGAGGAAGTGGGGATGAAGGCTGTCTGCGGGCAGAGCTCCCTCTTGCCTGAGGACACCAGCAAACGTCAGTTTTCTCAGGCCTTCAGCTGACCGGGTGAAGCCCACCCCCATCAGGGAGGGCAGTGCACTTCACTCAGAGTCCACCGATTTAAATGCCAATCTCATCCATAAATACCCTCCAAGATGACACACACAGTTTCCCATCACAACAGCACACCATTAATAAAGAAAGAAAATAACTTGATGACACGGTGGGCATTGGGAAGGATCCCTTTCTATGGTCATCAAGATCAACTTCAGTGATAATGTTTCCAAACCAAGTCATTCTTAGAGATGGAAAGCTTTCATACAGCGACTCAGTGTTCCTGAGATGCGGTACTAATGCGAACGCAGTTATCAACCCTCATTTGTCCATGCACAGTATAGAAGATGAACTCTCACCTGTTGCTAGAAAGTGTGGCGCGACATCGCAGCCCTGTCTGCATTCCGCCTTGACCCTGCCTGCCTGGGTCTCTCTATCAGGAGTCCATCGTACACACTGTAATCAGAACACTCTTTCCAAATCCAAGGCCATATTCGTTCACGTTGGTTGCAAGTGAAAAGTCCCTGCTCAGCAACCCACTGCCCACAGGTGAACACACCCAAACTCTGTAGAAGAACCTTCGAGTCCCTCCTTCTCCTTCACACCAGCTGCCCCTACACCACCCTCACTACGTTCCCAGCTCAGCTTTCTTCCTGATTTCCTCTCTTCTACACATTATGCTACCGGCTTCTTCCACTCACCGGGTGCCGCGGGACATGCTCTCCGTTTCCTGATCTCCATGACTGTGGTCACAGTGTTTAGTTCTAAATCCTGAAACTAAGCATTCCTAGCTGCACGGTCTCTGTCTGGTGGTCGATGTGGGCAAGAGTCCTAGATCGGGCATAAAGACATAAAGCTCATGCCCCACAACTGAGCTCCTTGACCCTGAGCAAACCACATCTCCTTCCAAGCTCTTAATATTGTGCCTCAAAGTAGGAAACATACCGAAGATGTGGTTGTCAAACACTTCTTCTAGTCTGTTTGCTTTATAAAACTCTCTTTTCTTTAAAAATGCAAATATGTATAAAGATACACAATAAAAACTCCCCTTCTCCACCATGTTCTCCCTTCCAGAAGCAACCAATATCAACAGATTCTCATTTAATGTTTCTAAGCTGTTATCTATATATGAGATGTGTTTTTCTCCTCTTGCACAAATGGGGACAGACCATGTGTGCTATTTTGCATACTGCTTTTTTTTTTCCCACTTAACAGTATAAAATAAGAATAATTCCATGTTTTTACAAAAAGAGTCCTACCCACGCTTAAGAGCTACCTACCATTCCACTGTATGGATTTTCATAACTTGTTTAACTATTGACCTAGTGATGGGCATTTTGAGTATTTCCAGTGTTTTGCTACCAGTTATAATGCTGTAATGAGTAACCCATTAGAAAATTTATTTCACACATGTGTGGATTACATCTACGGGATACGTTCTTAAACGTGAAAATGCCAGGTAAAATGGCAGCCACATTTACAATTTTTCTGCTATAGCTAACTCTCATTGTCTAGATGTGTATCCGTCTCTATCAGGGCCATAGGGGACTTTCTATTATGTTACACATTTGCCAAGAGAATGTGCATCGCCCTTTGTGCTCTAACAATAGGACCGGTAGAAAATATCTCCGTGAGGTTTAAATCTGCACTGTTCTAAATGAACTTGAATATCTTCTCACTTATTTAAGATCTATTTCTATGTCCTGTCCTTCAACTGATCACAAAATGTGCCCTTTTATCTACTGAGTTCTGGGCATTTTCTTATTGATGTTAGGAGCTTTTTATATATTGATAAAAAGAGCCCTTTCTAACATCAGTCCCAAGTGTTGTTGACTATGGCAGTTTTCCACATACAGTTTTGTTATCTGGAACACAATTCAAAAATCTTTCTTTCCCTTTTTATCCCCACAGCTCTTGGGTCGTAGGCCATATTTAAAAAATCTTCATTGGGCACCTGGGCGGCTCAGTGGGTTAAGCCTCTGCCTTTAGCTCAGGTCATGAAGCCAGGGTCCTGGGACCGAGCCCCGCATCGGGCTCTCTGCTCAGCAGGGAGCCTAATTCCCCCTCTCTCTCTGCCTGCCTCTCTGCCTACTTGTAATCTCTCTCTGTGTCTAATAAATAAATAAAATCTTAAAAAAAAAGACTTCCTTGTTCCAAGTTTATTTATTTATTTATTTATTCTTTCATTTATTTGTTGAGAGAGGGGAGACAGAGGGAGAGGGAAAGAGAGAAAATCTTAAGCCTACTCCCTGCCCAGCACTGAGCCTGACACGGGGCTCAGACTCACAACCCTGAAATCATGACCTGAGCTGAAATCAAACGTCAGACACCTACGGACTGAACCACCCAGGTGCCCTCAAGATTATTTGAAAAATATCTTCCTTTGGCTGTTTCTCACGGACTTATTTCTATTTTTACATTTAAGTCTTAGATTCATCTGAAATTTATTCTGCTCCGAGGCATGAGGTATGAAGTCACGTTTCCTTGTGGAGGTTCAAGAATCTCATGAACCAACTCATGAGAGCAGTTACATTATTTTGTGATTATTTAGAAATTGTCGTTTGAAAAAATATGTAATTTCTAAATTCAGCTATAAACTTTATATGGCACGTTTAAGAGTAAAGAGGAGAGGAATCCACACCTGTGAGATAATGATCACATCTGGATTTATGGTCTCTTCTTTACGACACAATGTCCTCCTTTCTCCCCCATATCCGTTCCCTCACAGCCACCAGGCACTCGGAACCCACAGGATGGCAATCCCTGTCACAGACCCCTCTGTGCCAAAGTGTGTGATTCGAAGTCTCTCCCTTCACCTGCCATCACCCTATCATCTTGAATATGATTTATGGTGATCTCAAAGGCAACCCTCATTGTTGTTTTATCTTGCATTTAGAATGAGAAGGGGAAAAGGTATTTGAAGCCAGATTATTCAAGAAAAGCATTGACCCAGTGGCATCATCAAATCTCCAGGAAGAAACTTAATTATATCCCATTAAAAAAGCTCAATGTTCTCTAGCGATTTGAGCATATTAATGCAATTCAGGGTTCAGTTCAAGGTTCTTTATGCAAAACTCACCTCCGAAAACCTAAATGGAGCTTGTGGTCTTTCTACACTTAGAATGCCCAGTTGACATAAATAACCTCTTCTGTTATTTTTGGAGATGGGCTCTCACTACAAAATTTGTACTCTCTTAATTTGATACGAATTGTTAGCATTAGACGCTTTCCAATTCAATCACCATGTATTATGGCTCCGTGAGTTTTCATTTCATTCTGCCTTAGTTTGACATATATTTTTTCTAAAAATTTCTAACACTTCCAATACATATAATCTTAATTTCCCCTTAAAAATACATATGTGGTGGTTGAAAGAAGATAGGAAATCAAGGACACTTTGGCTTTTACTGTAGATAAGGAAAATGAAGAAAAACAGGAGTGATTTGGGGGCAGAGGTTAGACACTAACCACTCCATTTCGGAATATCATTTCTGAGATGTCTATTAGTTACAGGAAGGACATGTCAAAAAGGAAGCTGGGAGTGCCTAAAGATAGGGATTTGGAGACCAGCACAGAGAGAAAAGGATGAAATCACTTAGGAAAAAAAAAAAAAAAGCGAAGGCAGAAAAGAGGAAAGACCATGCTCTGGGGCTGGTAGAGGAGAAAATCTACAGGAAGGAGAGAGAGGGAAGAGTCGGATCCTTGGAGATCCCTGACAGGGAGGGGTGGTTACGTGGTCAGTGCTGTGATTGCCCTAGTGAGAGAATGTGTCCTGGGGAGAAGGTCTCAGTGATCATGGGCATGCAGGGCTGACAGGACTGGAAGGTGAGTTGAAGGCGGCAACAAGAAATTGGAGACAGCAAGACTAGACGACCAATTCCAACATAGCCAAGAAATAGTATGGGAAGAGGGACGAGCCAGAAGGAAGAAACAAGCAAGGAAAGGTCAAGTGACTTCTGAGACCTTCCTGACTAGAAGACAAGCAATCGGAAGACAAATGGGGACTGTTGGGTGGTGGGAAGCGCCCACCTGGGCTCTGTGAGTGTAAATTTACACGGAAGCCTTGTGTGATTTTGTCTGTCCGGGATCGGCTGCTGGGGGACAGCAAAGGAGAAAGGCGATGGTTGGGCTTAACCAGAAACATGGCTTCCCAGGGGAACAGCCAGTCTTCAGTGGGAGAGAGAAATGTGGGGCAGATGGTGTCCTATGCCTCAAAGAAGCAGAGGGTTTTGAGGGAGAAAAAGAGGAATGGTTTAGGAATGGAGTCTTATTGCCTTCCTCTTGCTTGCAAAGGGAACTCAAGGAGGCAGGCAATGCCCCACCACTCCCAGCAGGGAGAGTTCTCCCGAGCTTCCTCACCCCAACCACCACGCGCAGTTCTACTCCCGCCCGTTCCGACCCCCTGTCCGTCCTGAGCAAGGGAGACAGGGCTGCGAGATGAAGGGGGAATGGCAAATTCTGTGACCCAGCTGACCGTAAAAATTCCCTCCTGTGTTTTCCAGACCGTCTTCTAAGCAAACTGTCATTGGAAGAAAGAGGAAGATCGCCTCGTGTAAATTCCCCATCCAGTCAGAGTAACATTTTCATTTTGGAACTGTGATGTACTATTCAAATAAGTCAGGTATGTGGTGGGCGTTGGTGGGAGGACCTTCCAAGAGTTTGATATATGAAGTCACTGATTTACCTGATAACCTGCACGCTTTATAAATGAGCAGTTGAACTCTCTGCCAAATTTCAGTCCTAAATCAAGATCCAGGGACTCAATTGTGCATTTATAAAAGTGAAGGGAGATAACATGATCCCCGGGAGGTAGGAGCCTGTTGATTGCCATGGGAATGAGAACGCAGGACAGCACAGGCAAGAAAAGAAAATTCTACCAGATCCTGGGAGGCATTTAGCTTAGACGCACCACTGAATATGCGTGCTGCAAAAAAAAAAAAAAAAATATATATATATATATATATATATATATATATTTTGCATAATCAAAAATAAACAGAAAACAAGAGAAACTGATCTAAAGCTTCTAAATTACATCTTACTTATTCAAGTGTCCTTTCTTCCACTTAGGCCAAAGAGCATTGCCTCCTAAATTCTGACCCCACCCTCCAAACGTTGAGGAGGATATTCTTGAAAGTTTTAGCCAGTGTTTCCCAAATTCTGTTCCAAGGAATAATGTCAGGTTGGCTGCCTCAAATTCTCGTCAGGAGCTTTGGAAAAATGAGAGATTCTGGAGTCCTGTCCCAGAAATCCTTATTCAGTACGCCCTACGTATGGCCCAGGAGTCTATAACTCAAAACAGATTTGCCCAACTGACCATGCTAACCAGCCAGACAGAAGAATCACTACTCTAGACTTATTAACGAAGAGTACCATTGAGTAATTTTAGGTTATGTTGTAATAAAACATACCAAATTAATAAAATTCGAAATTTTAACTCCTGTTCCTCCAGGCTGTACTATTTTGAGGATGATTTCAAGGATGATCCCATCAGGAGATGGCTGTGATGAAGTCTACTGTCCCTCTGCTACCACCAGGGAAGGCAGAATACCGAGTTACGGTCAACATGGGTCTGTGCGCCTGACTTCACACAGCACAACAGAACAGACCACCAGCACCCTTTCTCTTTTCAGAGTGAGAATGGTGCACGGCTACTCGAACAAATTGATTTTCTGATCTCCGAGGACTCTTAATTCACTCAACAAGATCAAGAATTCACATTCATCTCAACCACACAGGACCCAAATAGCTAGAATCACCTCCTTGATTGCGGTGATGATTCAAATAATAATTGACAGTGGAAATCCCATTGATAATTGCAAGGTTCTCTCATAGATACTGTTAGAAACTCTAGCACAGTCATGAACAGCTTGACCCTTAACCAATGTTTTATGAAATAGAAGTGCAAATAATATTTCTTAAATTAACAAATTACCTTTTAAAAGTGATTTTAAATATAAATTAGTGACCAAATTAATCCATCAAGGGTTATGAGGGTACATTGGAGTGTGTCCTCTAAAGCTCCAGCAGTTAACATTTTTCATGTCTTTCAGAGCAAACGAATGGGTCACTTCCCATCAGGCGTCGTGTTACATCCATGGCCGTGTACTTGGGTCATCGTCGTGGGTCCATACCTAAGTTAGTTAGGCATATAGAGTCAATCGATTCGAGGATTTTGGAAGCCCTGTTGGAGTTACTTAGTTGTTCCTCGATATGTGTGCCTTCTTTTTTAGTAACAGAGCTTCTGATTTCCATGGAACCACAGAGCCACTCAGAATAAAGACAGCATTCCCGCCAGGCGTTGGTACCCAGGTGACTCAAGTACCACCCCCTTGGACGAGTGGGAGTGGGTACAACTTCCAGTAACAGCCTTCGGGGGACAGAGCGTCCCTTCCTTCCCCATCCTCCTTACAGCTGGCAGAGTTCCAGGGCGGCAAGCCAGGTGTCCAGCCAGCAGGGTATCAGGAAGGTCTCCCAGTGTCCTGTTGTCCCTCTATAGAAAACTAACAGTTCTCTGGAGCAGGTTCCCCAAGCCAGTGACTTCTGATAAGGCCGGAGATGAGTTACCTCCACGGTGAACGTCCGTCCGCTGGAGAGCAACGCAGAGTGGAGACCCTGACGTAGTTGACGAAAGCTCTCCATGGATGTTAATTACTCCTGTGCACGGTTACTAATGGGAATGGTTGGGAGCAAAGACCGATGCTTAGAGGCAACTGGCTATAGACTCTCTTGTTTTTTAATAACATATGTGTCAGCCAAACAGACATCTGCCTTAACAGCTTTTAATTATTTCTACTGTTTGCTTACTTCCCTGCGTTAAACAGGGCTCGGTCGCTGGCATATTCGTCTGAAATCTCCGTGCCCTGATCCTCAGAAATCACATCTTTAATAATCGCTGCCAGGTCTGTGGGGAGTTTTGTGAAAACAATCAGCCTTTCTTTAAGCTGAAACCGTTCCATTTACCTTGAAGTTCTTTTTTTTTTTTTTTTTCCTACTCATAGTTTCTGCTGATCTTTCCTGGCAGAAGGGAAGTTTCGGTTGTTCCCGCACGGACTTGTTTTCCTACCTGCGGTTCAAGTATAAGCCTGTTTTGTAGCCGTCCCCCGGCAGTGCCGCAGTGGGAGGTGTGTCTCTGGCCGGGGGAAGCTGTCCCCGGGACTTGGGCACTGAGTCTGGTTATTTCATAGGGGATTTTTGGAAAGGGCTTACAGCATTTACTATGACTATGCTGGCTTGAATTTAATGGAAGGTATGTGTCACCGGGGAAGGACGGGCGATGTCTCGTGTGGTTTCCCACTGAGTTTCACCAGGGTAACCCGAAAGACCAACTCTGAGGCCACCCCGCAGCGGCGAGGAGCTCAGCCTGGTGTTTCCCACGGAACAAGCACGGATCTGAACAGCAAAGGAAACCCTGGCCTGGCTGCTCCTCTAATAATGCCAGGTACGGAACCCACAAGACTCGCCATGAGTAATCCAGACTCACCGTGAGATGCGTAATGCATCGGCCTGGTCAAGGGGTCCCCAAGCAAAGGGGAAGCAGCAATGACAGAGGAGGCATCTCGAGAGTCTCTCTTCAGGACACCTGAGAGAATGGCGGGCGGGTCGCCAAGCAGCCGGGAGCGAGCAATCCGTTGCATAGTTTTCTGCATGCGTCAAATGCTCGTCCTATCCGGGCATGTCTCCATCCAGCGGGGGTGTGTCGTGGGTCCCCTGGACTTCAGGGGGCAATCTGTCAGTGCTGTGTCACCCAGATGCTGGATCACATTGCCATGTGTGCACACATGGCCTGGTCTTAGGATCCCGTCAGTACGTGTGCACATGCAGCGGGGACTTCCGGTCACATCGTTAGGTGTGCACACACGCTGGGGCTTCCGGTCGCATTGCTAGGTGTGTGCACACACTGGGGTTTCCAAACACATTGTTAAGTGTGCGCACACGGCCGGGTCCTAGGATCACGTCACTACGTGTGCACATGCAGCGGGGACTTCCGGTCACATCGTTAGGTGTGCACACACGCTGGGGCTTCCGGTCGCATTGCTAGGTGTGTGCACACACTGGGGTTTCCAAACACATTGTTAAGTGTGCGCACACGGCCGGGTCTTAGGATCACGTCACTACGTGTGCACACATGGCTGGGTCCTCCAGCCTGCCAGCTGCCCCTGCTCTGACTTCTTACCACTTTCCTCCCCTAGACAAGCACGGAGCAAGTGCTGAACGCTGAGACAGAGGACATTTATACAGATTAGAACTGTCAGATAAGACAGGATGACCAGTTAAAGCTGAATTTCAGGTAAATCCCAGGATTTTTTTAGTATTATGCCCCAAGTCTTCATTTTTGCTTGTTTACCTGAACCTGAAGTTTAGCTGGACTTCGTGTATTATTTATTTGCTAAAACTGGCAACCTTCACCCAAATTCCATTTGTGCCACAGACTCAGACACAGCATTAAATGTCAGAGGCTCTCAGTTTCTCTGTGTCTAGAAGGCAGGGGGTGAGTTTGCTGTGAGAGGGGAAGGAGAGGATGCTAATGCTCACCTCCCATCATCTGGCTCTGTGCTCATCAGTTCAACGTATGTTCCCTCGACAGGGTCTTATTTTAGGTCTCCTGTGTGCTGAGCAGAGTCTTCTGCAGAAGTCATCCAACATGACTAAGATGTAGGTCTCGGCAATTAATTGCAGCGGTCCCGTTCTACCTTCTTAGTAATCCTGTAACACAATAGTTATTTCTATTCTACACACGAGGAAAATGAAATGCAGAGAATTGGTCACAGGACAAGTTGCTAAGGGAATTGGATATTGATGCGACTCCAAAGCTGAACACTTTCCCTTATTCGGTTCTGCTTCCAAACAGCTCTTGAATGACAAGGCCGAGTGGAGTCTTAGCCCCCAAAGCACTACGACTCTGTGATGGGTAACTGCCCTGTTTCTTCTTCTCCCCTGCGGATGCTCGTGGCTTGCTGATATCCCATGTTAAGGGAGCTCTTTTTAATCATGCTGTGTCCAAATGCCACCCTATGAAATGTCAACAGAGAACGTGTTATCCGGAAGACAACTGGAGTCTTTTTTCTCTCGCTGACCTTCCCTTGCAATCATCCTTAGATGGGATTCAGGGAGTTTTAGGAAGGGCTGAGCCCATGGGGAGAGGAGAGGATGTTTGTTGAGCACAAGGCTTGGAATAAAAATAGCTAAATGCTTAACGGTATCTTTTTTAGGTCATGTCAAAACGTCCTGGGACTCAACAGTGGTGGCAAAAGAGTTGTATGAAAACATCTTGCTCGGCCAGCTGAAGAGATGAGGAGTTTATTCCTAATCATTCACGTGCCACCTTCTGAAGAGCGGCTCTGCCCTCCTGGAGGGTATGACCGGAAGTTGCCAAGGGGCCGTTGCTCCCCACACATCAACTGACCTATAGCTCCCTGAAGGGACTTCTATGATTGGTTGCGGTGTTAAAAGTTGTACTGGGTGTGGTGCATAGACAATGAATTCCATTACGCTGAAAAGAAATTTAAAAAAAAAAAAAAAAGTTGTGCCTAGGATGCAAATGTTTTGCTGGTTTGCTGTTCATAAAAATAGCTGCTTACGGTTCAAAGATGTGAAGATTTCTACAAAGCTTATCAGGAAAAGAACAGTATCCCAACATCCTCCCCAATTTCTCAGAGTAACCAATCTTAATTTGTTTCATGTGTTTGTTCCCTTTTTTTTTTTTTTTTTTATAAAACGGTTATATTGCTGCTTTTTAGTTTGTTAGATTGAGGCAGAATCTAGGAACTGGCCACCGTGGAAACCAAGGTTTGGCTTTCTTTCACCACACTATCCAAGCATCTAAAACACCCTAACTATCCACCCTCCTCCTGATACAATGAATTTCGGTTTTATCAGTCTTCTTTGTTCCTGTTGTTGTAACTATGTGAACGCTGTCCACAGGTAAGGCAAGTAATATAATATGATGAACTTTCATGTACATTTTATTATCCTTGTTTCTAGTAATTAATGATCATCTCCACTTTCATGGCTTAGCTGTCTCTACTTTCCACAAATTTAACCCCAAATACTCCATTCATTGTCTAAACCTCCTCCCAACCGTGTCAGCTCTATCAGGTATCTTGTCAGTTTGGGCTTTTTGAAGGACACCTCCTAGAGCCCTCTGACCTGCCCGGTACACCTGCTCTATGCCTGGTGACCTTTCAGTTCCCTCACCGGCATCCTGGGAGCCTACCGCTCTGATGTGTCAGAACACTGGTTTGATCTAAGCCTCCTTCCTTTATAGGGTGTGTATCCTTCAGTGCTTCTCCAGAGAGGATTCTTAAAGATAAATACTGAGAACTTACATATTGAAACATGAATATATGTTTATTGTAATGTCATTCTTAATCAACAGTTGGGCTGGGTATAAAATTCCAGGTTCAAGGTCACTTTCCTTGGGGATCTCGAGGGTATTTTTCTATCACCATTCAGCTTCCACTGTTTTGGTTGAGAACTTTGAACATTTTCCACCATTGTTGCTTTATGTTGACCTGCTTGTTTTCTCTCTGGAAGCTGGTGGGATTTTCTCTTCGCTCCAAGCGTGACCTCCATATTAATATGTTATACAGAGTTAAGACTTACCTACTTAATAAATATGCAGTTATGTCAAAATTTGCTGGGTTTTGCTAAATGTCAGGGAGTCCCTGAAAACAGGACACACACTAAGCAGCTCTGAGACCTCAAAGAGGCATGGAGGAGTGAGAACCAGAGACGCAGCTTTCCAGCTCAGACATTTTTGTGGATTTAGACAAATCCTAGGAATCTGCAGAAAATTTTGGCTCCTGTAGCTATAGCTGCATACTTTGTATTTGCAAAAGCCATTTCCTGCTAACACATACACTTGGATAAGAACCCATGTGAAATAGGGAAATATAGAGCAGCTACGCCAGCCATAAAGCAAGGCTTGGCAAGCCAGATTACAAGAGAGTTTCCTAATATCAAGGAGGGAAATTATATCAAAAACAAAAACAAACAAAACAAAACAAAAAACAAAACCCTTTCGTCCTTATCTTATGACAACAAACTAAGACATGAATTTGATATTAGTCAAAGAAAATAATGGTAGGATCTAATTTTGCAAGGTCATTTCTCTTTCTTAATTGTTTACCGATACTTTCTTCCAGAGTTGAATACAATTCTCAGGAATGCTTCTTCTTCATTACTTCATTATTAGAGTAATCATCTGCTGATGCCAATAGAAGCTAAGTCATAAACACTAAGTTATATGGGTAGAATCCTGTTGGTATCCCTGTCTCCAAAGCCAAAGCTTCCAGACATATTAATCAACCCAGTGAGGGAGAGAATGCCAGAACATTTAGCCCACCTTGTGACTCATCAGCTTGTCCACAAGGAATAAATTTTTTCCAAGTTAAAAATAGAAGACACGGTTGGGGAAATATGAAATTCGGAAATTAATATGGTGGGGGAAGAGCTCACCATGGAAATAAAAGTGTAAAAAGAGAAAACCTGAGGTTAACCTGAGACATTCCACTTTGCTTGGGATGGGGGGTGGGTGCCAAATGCAGCATTGGAAGAGAGGAAGGAATCCAGATAATCCCCACAGCCTCAATTTTTAAACTCAAAGGTTCACACACATCCAAATCTCTGAAGGGACTTGTTAAGGGACTTAAATGCCTGGCTCCTATCCCAGATCTGCTCTATCAGAAGTCGACATTTTGGGACTTTTGGAGGGCTCAGTCAGTAGAGCATGTGACTCTTGATCTTGGGTCCCATGTTGGGCATAGAGCTTCCTTAAAAAAACAAACAGAAATCTGCATTTTAACACATTCCTCAGATGACCCAGGCAAGTACGGAAGTTTGGTGATGAATGACTGATCTTGAATTAAGAGTAGGAGGAAACAGACACAAATACCCACCGGCCTGGAGGGGAACAGCAGAGGAAGGGAGTTTCCATATTGCATCTGTGGCTCCTTGTTCAACTTTCTTCAAACAAGGTCAAGGGCCAGCATCTAATTTTTACCTTGTTTCCTAGCCCCCCCACCTCCACAGATAGACATCAGGATGCACACCCTTATTTCTTCTCAACCTAAAGCTGCTCTCAGAATTCATTTTTTAAAGACTTATTTATATCAGGGAGAGAGAGAGTACATGTGAGTAGGGGAAGGGGCAGAGGGAGAGAATCTTCAAGCAGGCTCCCACCTCAGAGGGGAGCCCAATGTGGGGCTCGATCTCACCACCCATTAGATCATGACCTGAGCTGAAACCAAGAGTCAGATGTTCAACTGACTGAGTCATTCAGGCACCCCAAAAGGGACTTTTACTTAGTGGCAGGAGGTACATTTATAACTTATTTTAGAAAACTTGGGAGAGGGGCGCCTGGGTCGCTCAGTCAGTCAAGTGTCTGTCTTCAGTTCGGGTCATGATCAGGGTTCTGGGATCATGGGCCACATCGGGCTCCCTGCTCAGCGGGGAGCCTGCTTCTCCCTCTCCCTCTGCTGTTCCCCTGGCTTGTGCTATGTTTCTGTCAAATTAATAAATAAAATGTTTTTAAAAGAAAGGAAAGGAGAGGAGAGGAGAGGAGAGGAAAGGGAAAAGAAAAGGAAAGAAAACTTGGAAGATTCTGACCTGGGCTGGGATGATAGGACAGGATTGACATACAACCATATGACAAGTTGAAAGATGTCCCCTGGTGGCTACCAGTCCTCTAGGCCAGATGGTAGGTAAGCCACTGTCCTCCCTCCCCTAAAGCCAGGGAACTGGAGACCCAGATATTACCATAGTCCACTAGATGTGCTGGGTGCTGAAACTGGGTCCGTGAGTAGACATTCCACAGTAATAGCTCTCACTTGTGCATTCTCCACTCACCGTGGAGACCTGTGAAGACAAGAAGGTCACATCCCAAAACCAGCTAGTGTCTTGCCAGTATGCTGGTTGGAAGTGATGGAAATCCAACTTAAACTACCTTAACCAGGAATGGGATTTGATTCCTCTAGGAGAACTAGAAACAGAATTGGCCTGGCTCTTTGGGGAATGAAGTGTCTCTGGTCTTGACCTCCCTCCCTCTTTTGTCTCTATGGCTGAAGAACCTGGTTTCCTGCAGGCTTTAGGCTGGGACCATTCTACAAGCCCAGGAAGGCCGTGGAGTGTTGCACAGTGGCCACTTGCCTACCTTTGGACCAACCATTACACCTGGAAAGAACACAGAATTGGCCAGGCCTTGAGAATATGCTGCCCATGGGTTTGGGGTGTTGGCTTTACTCAGAAGCCCTGCAGGACAAAGACAGGCAATTCCCCAAATTAAGAGGTGACATTAGCAGAAGACGAGGGAAAGAAGTAGGTGCAAATATCCATCATTATCATTTGCTGACTTTGTGACTTGCTTGAATGAATGAATTCCTTTATGCCAACTAGGGTTGTTATAAGAATTAAATAAGATAAATTATGTCAAACCCTTGGCACACAGTAGATAATCAATACATAGTTATTATTACTGCCAAACAGTTTCCTTCTTAAGAACTTACAAGCCATGCAAATATATAAGCTCAATTAAACCCAACCTTATTTATGTGACTGAAAACCTCAAGAATCCTAATGTAATCATTTTTCAAGAAGGTGTTGGAGGCAAGACTCACACCTACCTTGCGAGCTAAACAGCAAGTAAATCAGTCCAATTGGCCTCTTGTCCAATAAAGTTGTTATGTATCAGAGGCACACGCAGATTAAAAAAAAAAAAAAAAACCTGGAGAAGATTTCTTGCACAGATCTAGTCTAATAGTCCTATATCACGGATTAGGACATTGGCTGGAGAGATAGAGACAGAGGTCTAGGAGCCCAGACGTTGTTAGAGGCAAACTGAGCCCTAGAACCAGGAGTGCTTGTCAGACAGGACTGCCACCTCCCCACTGCCCCACCTTGGACCGCCTGAGCTGCTCGCTAGCCCAGAACAGGAGAGTGGACATCAGGCACCTAGGGGCAGCCACTCAGGTTCATTTCACAAGGTGACCATGAAGGTCAGCCAGAGGGGAACGTAGCTGCAGGCTTCAAAAAATTCGGCAGCCACGGGTCTCAGGGCAGCCAGTGTTCCACGGAAGCCAAAGTCCCCCTCACTGGCATCCTCCCCTATGGCACACCCTCCAGGACCCCCCATAGGACTTTCCCACAGTGGAAAAGTGAGCAGGAGCCAGTGGGCCAGCTGCCCCTTCCCTTGCATGACGTTCTCCCTGCCCACTCCTCCTCCCAGGGTTCCACATTGCAGCGTGGCCGACCTGAGGCGCTCCCAGTCCCTCACTTCTGCAAGAATGCAACGTGTGTCCTGTCTGCGGATCTGCAGCCTCTCTCTTCCTAAAGCCTCACTGACTTCCACCCCGTTCCCTAAATCTACTGAGCTCATTCACCTTATTCCTACCAAATTCTTCCTCCCATAAAATAGAGTCCCTTTTGAATTCCATCTTGAATCAATGCAACATACACAACCTAAAAATATTAATTGCGCAGGCAAAATGCAGCAAAGGATCCTGCATGAGACTGGGACACAGAAAAGGGGATTGACTGGGATTCACTGGTTCACCTTGAACACCCCCAGGGCCAGGGAGGAGCAACTTTCCCAGATGCTCGTGTGTGCCAAGTTTGGAAACCGCCTTCCTAAGACTTCCACTCAGCTCTCCATTATTAAAGGTGATGCTTCGCACAGGGTTGACTTCTGCTTTCCTTCTCCAGCTCAGTAGTTTGCAAACTTGACCATATATTGGAATTCATGGGGAGGCCAGTTAAGATGGATTTAGGGGTCTCACTCACCGGGTTCTGATTCTGTAATCCAGGATGAAATAGGAAGTTTGCAGATCTGCTAAGTTCCCAGAAGGTGCGAGCTTCCGGCTGGAACCTATGGTTTGGGACCTGTCCCCGGCCAATTTTTCTCAGTTTGGCCACATAACTGCCTAGAAGGAAAAGTCCTAATGAGGGGAAAGAGGTGAAACGGGCCCTGAATTCCCCATGGTTACTGAAAGCATATGCATTAGCAGTTATCCGGCTCGCATTTTAAATGCAGCATTGACTAACGTAGATGAGGTGAGTGTTGGAGAATGCCACTGATTATTGTCATGACTTGCGAGTCAGGGCTACTGGAGTCTGAATCTTGATTCTAGAACTACTGGTTACATAAGCATAGGAACATTGGCCTTTCCCCCCCGCGAAATCTCAATTTCCGAGTTATAAAGTGGGATAAAAATGCACCCCAGGGACATGATCACATAAAGGTAAATGAGATAAATTGAGTGCAACCCACAGCACATCAGAGATGCTTTGTAAATGTGTGGCGGGTGATTCCAGTCAATGACAGCAAGGGTGTGCAAGCTGCCAGGGGACACATCAGTGGGCCTGCTTGTGCTGAATCAGGACACATAAGGATCTTGAATGGTGAGTGCTTCCTGCAAGGTGTCTGGAGGGATCTCCAATCAGAGGCATCCAAGTCTGGAAGTTCGTGTTATGATACTAAATACTCACATTAGTGAATATACAGAAAATACAAATAAAGCCGACTCGATGCTACAGGAAGGTGTGCAGTGAGGGGTGGGACGTGGGGCCTGGCAGCCAGGTTCGGGGGCTTTGAGAGGGAACGTCTACGTGATTTGGGCTTCATGAGGCGAGCGGTCGGGAACCAGCAAGAGGGCACGTGGTCAACACTGCCGTTACTCCGGGTTCTTGAGTCCCAGGTTCCCGTGGAAGGTCTGTACACAAACAGTAGGAGGAAGAAAGGTTTCTCTGTCTTCATGGTTTCCTTCAGCATTCACACTTCGTGTTCTTACTCTAACCACGGCGGCACCGTGTGGATCCATTGGTCTTTATCTTCAAGAAGCCCGGTTTGTCCTTTCCGTTTGAGCGGAGTGTAACAGTAACATCCGGCAGGAGGACCTGCTCCATGTCAGGGACGAGCGGTCTGTAGCAGGAGGTATAACCCGCACCTCTGCAGACTCAAGCAGTCACCGCCTTTCAGTATCTCCTGCTGGTTGGGAGCTTTGAACCGAGACGTGTTTGGATTTGAAACTTTGCGCCATCACACCCACGCTGTGTGACTTTGGTCAGGTCACTTAACCTCTCTGAGCCTAAGTCTCCTTTTATGAAAATGGTCATTATCACGCCAATGTGACAGGACTACTGTCAAATTAAATCAAGCTGTACATGTTCTGGATATGTAACAGAGCATATATTAGAATTAATGTAATTAATGTAATGTAACAGGAGGTCGAGAAAGGGTGCTTATTAGGAAAGCACCTTATAGTTTGATTGGAGACCATCTGCCTGGCACTGCGTCCACAGTGGGTCTCATGGTGGAAAGGAAATGCCCTCATGATGGGCCACATCAGGAGAGTTTCCAACACAGATGACCTTAATACCTGCATAACCGCCTGCGAGGTAACATAGGAGACTAGTTTTCAGGGACTAGAACTCAGGGCGGGTAACATTTTAGAGCGGGATGTGTAGATGCTGGGGTGGAGATGGGAGGACATCAGAACTGAGAGGAAGCGTAGAGAAGTGGGGGAATTTTCCAGGAGAGGAAGGAGACAAAGGAAGAAGAGGTGAACCTGTGGGGGGCTGACATGGGGGTCATAAAAAGATCAGCCTCCTTCACTTCAGGGAGGAGGTGGTCCTCAATGCCCTGGGTCATAGCCCACTTCTGGGACAGTCAGATAAGCACAGTCTGTGGGCCACAAAGATGAAAAAGTAGGAATGAACACCCGTCTGCCCCAAAGCCATTCATCCTGGCCACTGGCCAGCCACTCTCCAAACCACCCCCTCCTGTTCTTTTCGTCTGGTTGGAGGAATCAGCCCCGTTGTTACTAGAAGCTTCTTCCTGTGCTGACAAGTATTACATGCTCATGCACTTAAAATGTTGATGGGGGAGACAGGATATATGATAGCTGAGCACGGTTGCAGTACTTACCTGAGTAGGGATGGTATAAGCTGTATTATAAAGTAAGGGCTGAATTGTTGGCTGTTCTTCGGGAAAGAAGGAAGTCATAGGATTATCTGCTATGTAAAAGAAAATTTATTTCCAAGAATGAGTAGTGTTTTCAGACTTCCAAAAAGGCTAATGATAAAGCCAGGAATTTGCTGATAGATGCACTTTTTGGTAACGTATGCTATATCTCAATAGAAGGCTCACATTAAAATTATTTAGCTATCACATCATCTTGGAACAAACCAGCAGCCCTTTCTGTTATGAGAAAATTCTTGACGAGGCACAAACAGCTCACAGCTGGACCTATTCTGGGGAACCCCCTCATTCAGACACAAAGCTGGGGCATCCATAAAAATAACCTTGGTGAATATAATTTTACTAAATGGTTTCTGTACCAGAAGATTTACCTGCTCCTTTCAAGTTGCCTGTCCACAAAAAGGCATGTAAGTAAATCCCAGGATGCTCTCGAAATAGCGCATCCTGCCGAGAGCAGGTGAGGTGTGGGGGACACTCTCCCAGCGTGAAGCCCGTGTCCTACTTAATCAGATGTGATTAAAGAGAAATCCAAGTTTAGTTGCTGTTATGCTCAGCCAAGAAAAAAGGCTCCAGAAAGTGCCGAGGTCCTCTTAAGAGAATACTGATGCGATCCTACACCCAGATGCTCAAAGCCAGGCGGTATGAGTTCCCACTGCTCTCCAGAGAAGTCCGTCAGGGGTTGAAAGCCTGCCTGTGGGGCTAGTCTCAGCGTGCACACGCTGCATGCACATACACATGCATACACGTGTGTGCACGCACACGCGAGGGCACAAGTGTCCGTCAGGCTCCTGCAGGACGCCAGGACGAGCAGGACGACGGCCACTCACCACCAGCGGCAGCAGCGGGATCCTCAGGACACACGAGCCCAGGGGAAACTAGGTCAGCCACGGTTCTCAAGGGATTAACACTGGATCTTCCTACAAACTCTCCAGGATGAAAATGGTGCAATATTAAAGACCTCAGGCTTCCGTCTCTTCTCATTATTTTATTTGCTTCAAATTAAACCACTTTTTATGGGTAATTGATGGATTTCTACAAGTTAACTGTGTTTAATTTTATTATATATCATACCTTTAACTTCTGAACACCCGAAATTCAATGGACATAAATCTCACCCTGTGGTTTAAATAACAGTAAAGAAAGAGGACACTTTTCAGACTTTTCACTAGGCTATTTTTTACCTAAATTTTGCAAACTAGCCTTTCCCCCTTTGTTGAATTCAAATCTACCTGCCATAACACACACACACACACACACACACACACGCACACACATGCAAATTTTTTCCTTCCCATATTAACTACTGTGATAAATACATGTTTGGTCTTGGTCCGCAGTTCCTGGCACAATGATCCGAAAACTCTCAGCATCTCTTGGAGTGATGTGTGTCTTTGGCATGTTAATAAGATGATAAGTAGCTGGGGTCCCCTAGAGGAGGGCTGGTCGCCAAAAAGTCCAGATCAGGACTATAGGATTGGAACTTTCCAGCCCACTGAGGAGAGGAGAGGGGCTGGAGAGTTCAATCACCAATAGACCGTGATTTAATCAATCATGCCTGTGTAATGAAATCCCCATAAAAATTCCTAAAGAACGAAATTCAGAGAGCTTCCTGATTGGTGAGCTCTGCGAGGTGCTAGGAGGAGGGTGTACTCATGGGGGGGTCTGGAAGCTCTTGGCCTCATCCCCAGAAGAAGGGACAGAAATAAAAATGGAGGAGTATATTAATTTAAAAATAAAAATTATATTATAATCTAAGAATAAAAATAAAAATAAATATTTATTTTAAAATAAAAATATATTATATTTTGTATATTAGCATTTAAAATATATAAAATACAAATGTATGTTACATCATTATATGATATATAATATACAGTTATAATTTTATACACACACATATACACAGAAATTTATTATAGGAGTTTTCTAACATAGTTATGGACGCCAGGAAAGCTCACGGTGTTCCTCTGCAAGTTGGATAGCTGAAAGCCAGGGGTGTCATTCAATCTGAGTCCAAAGGCCTAAGCACTAGGAACTGACATCTAAGGGCAGGAGAAGATGGATGTCCAAGTTCAGCTTGAGCAAAAGAACAAATCTGCCTTTCCTTGGACTTTCTGTTCTATGCAGACCTTCAACTAATCAGATGAGGCCCACCCACACAGGGGAGGACTATCTCTCTTGACCGCTCTATTGATTCAAATGCTCATTTCTTTCAGAAACTCCCTCACAGATACGTCTAAACAGAATGTCTTACCAGCTATCTGAGCATCCCTTAGGCAAAACTGACACAGAAAATTAATCATCATGGGAGTAACAAAGGATCCATTTCAAAAGAAAAAAGAATCTGTAAAACTGACCACAAGCACCACCAAACAAACAAAAAGGTTAAACTGACTTACAGAATTTCTTTCTTTCACCTAGACAATTTACCAGTGTTATTTCTTTCATGTTACTAAGAAAACAATCATAAATTTGTTCTGACTACATGGCTCTGATTACGAGATTCTGTGAAAAGATGTAATTTCACACAGTGGGAGGAAGGGCTGATTGCTCAGTATTTCGTGATCAATAACTATTCCGATATCTCCGTCCACGAAGGGGAAGTTCAGAACAACAAGCAGAGCTATAGCGTATGATGATGGTCTAGTAGCAGGGGCTGGGGAGGCAGAACACACAAAACTCTTCCAAAACAGACATTTACATCTTAATTTAATGTGAACATGCCACTTGTTCACAGAAGTTATTTGAGAATTACCCAAGGATGCAGAAGACAAGAGGAGCTTCCTGAAGGCTGGCTACTGTCAAACTCCTTCAGGCTGTCCATGCTGGCCATAGACGGCCTCAGATGGAAACTAGGAAAACCAACTGACCTAACCAAGATCCAATGGGTAAAATGTTGAGCAGATTGGGGTGAACAAGGCCTGGAAGCATTTGGGGAAGGGACTCAGGCAAGACAACATGACTCCTTGCTGAGAGGCGATTGGTGGAGGGAATGAAAGGTGAGTCACTGCCATGGGTCCCCTGCCAAGGCCCAAGAAAGAGACCCAGGTGAGGGGGAGACAAACAGAACCCCAATTGTTGGTATCCTTGGACAGAGTCAAAGTGGGCACAACACGGGTAGATAGGCACACCCACGGACCCGAGAGGCTTTCCCTTTAAGACAGGTGTGTGCTTAGAGTCCACAGGGGCTCTCTGAGTCCACAAGATAATCTACCCCTGGAAAGACAAGGGCAGGAAGTCAAGCAGGCAGATGTAGCACCACTGTTCTTAACCAATATAGGAAACATAATGAATGGCTTTGGTTTAAAACCTCTTTCCTTTTACACTCCACGAGCCTGAAAACTACATACAAATAAACCTAAAGGGTGACCACGTCCACAAAAAAATCAATTCACAAAAAGGAATAGATAACATCACCTGGGAGGCTAAAGTGAGATTCACTACAATCAACTGCAGTCCGGGTGGCTTTTGGAGCTGGGATAGGACTGTCCCAAAGCGCCATCCAAATATTGATGGGGGAGGGGAAGAGTTGCAGGCACTTTACATTTTCCTCTGAGATATTACTTCACTACTACGGTGATGTTTGCAGGGAAGACTTGAAGAGAGGCCTCTTATCTTTTTTCTAACTAGAATTAATTTCCAATTCTAACTTTAAAGTTTCCAAGGGAAACATTTCTTAAGAAGAGTATTTTGTCACAAAAACTAACCCTTGAATCATAAGGGAAATTTAAGGACATGGAATACAATGTTTTCCACCTGTTGTTAATTTATACTTACTCATCCAGCCCTTCTCTCCTCTGTGGAAGAAGTGACATTTCCCTCCTGGCACAAGGATCCTGCCGTGTAAGAGCCCTGCATCTCACTGTGATAGCTGCTTGCTTGGTTTCTTTTTTAGGCTATTGGTCACTCTTTCTATATATTTTTTCCTGCCGCCCTTATCATGGTGGGTTACTCTCTAGAATTCTCTCCCCCATATCTTTGCAACATGTATTATGTTTGGATTATTTCCCTTTGTCACTAACATTGCCAAATTCTACATCTACATGTTTTGGCAGAGTAAGAAGGGGTTGAAACTGCCATTGGTTTTGCCCTAACTGGCCCAAGTCAGCCGATGGGAATTCCGATTATATGCTCTTGGGCCAAGATGTGAAGCTGGTTTGGACAACTTTTGGAAATATCAATCCAAGAACATTTCTTTCCTATTCATGCATATCAGTCATCTTATTTCCTACTGAGAATTATTTAAATCATTCAGAATTTCCAACTACAGAACATGACTTTGAAATCCCATGGTTTCCGGAAATCTTTCAGAAAGAAAAAGGAGATGAAATGAACCAGTAATCAGGCAGATGAATTTCATTCTCTGCTCCTTGAAAGGCAAGCATTTTCTTTTTTCTTTTCTTTCTTACAACCGTTCCTTCTCCCATCTAACCCGTTCATATTTCCTATTTTACGATTCTTATCAGTTTACACATGATCAGGATACTGAGTGAAAGATGATCTTAACATACCACACACAAAAAACAGCACGGGAAGTTATCACAAACACACATACACGGATATGTGTGTGTGTGTGCATACACATAAAGACAGGGACAGATATGATAAACATGATTAAACTAGGGAGTGTCTCTGACAAAAGCTGAACATGAATGAAGATTATCCTTATTTTCTATATTTAATATTTAAGCCAACTTCAGATGCCTTTAAACTGAAAAGTCACTAATATATCCACTCCTCCATACTTGGATTGAGCCCCAAATAAGTATTGGACACTTGTTCTAGACTCTGCGGATGCCACAGTGAATATGCAGGCAAGTCTGTCTAATGGAGCTTCCATTAGAAGGGAGAAAGTTGGACCACACACAGATGAAAACTTTAGTATGAGACAGAAAGGGGTGCCATGATTTCAACAAACCGGGGCAATGCAATGATGAGGATTCAGCAGGCTTCACAAGCTTGTGTCCTCAGAAAGCACCTCTCTGAGAAGTGACATTTATGCATTTATGCGAAGATCTGAAGGACGAGAGTAAGTGTGTGTGAAGATATGTTAAAAAAAAATCACTTGAAGAAGAGGAGGTATCTCATTTGAGGGGCCTAAAGCAGGAACAACCTTGAGTTCTTTGGGAAACATCAGGAAGTCCATGGGTTGAGATGGACAGTAAGGTAGCAGGAAGTAGCAGGAGAGCACAGATGCGTGATGGGGGCCACCATACAGGACCTCAAGGTCAGGCAAGTAGACGCCATTGCAGTATGAGAAAGGACTGTGTTCAAGAAAAATCTGTATTCTATTGTTTTAGGGTAGAATGTTCTGTATATATCTATGAAGTCCATCTGGTCCAATGTGTCATTCAAACCTCTTGTTTCTTTGTTGGTCTTCGGTGAGATGATCTATCTGTTGCTGAGAGTGGAGTGCTAAATTCTCCTACTATTAACATATGATTATCAATATGTTTCTTTACTTTGATTAACAGTTTGCTTATGTATTTGACTGCTCCCATTTTGGGGGCATAGATATTTATAATTCTTAGATCTTCTTGTTGGATAGACTCTTTAAGAATGATATAGTGTCCTTCTGTATCTCTTACTACAGTCTTTAGCTTAAAATCTAATTTGTCTAAAAAAAAAAAAAATCTAATTTGTCTGATACAAGAATTGCTACCCCAGCTTTCTTTTGTGGTCTGTTGACATGCTGGGAGAATTGGACAGCTATATACAGAAGAATGAAACTGAACCATTCTCTTATGCCATATACAAAGATAAACTCTAAATGGATGAAAGACCTCAACGTGACCCAGGAATCCAGCAACACCCTAGAGAAGAACATAGGCAGTCACCTCTTCGACACTGGCCACAGCAACTTCTTTCAAGACTTGTCTCCAAAGGCAAGGGAAACGAAAGTGAAAACGAACTTTTGGGACTTCATCGAAATAAAAAGATTCTGAACAACAAAGAAAACAGTCAACAAAACAAAGAGACAACTCATGGAATGGGAGAAGATATTTGCAAATGATGTTACAGATAAAGGGCTGGTATCCAAGATCTATAAAGAACTTTTCAAACTCAACACCCAAAAAACAAATAATCACGTCAAAAAATGGCAGAAGACATGAACATTGGAGAAGACACTTCTCCAATGAAGACATACAAATGGCTAACAGACACATGAGAAAATGTTCATCATCATTAGCCATCAGGGAGATTCAAATCAAAACCACATTGAGATACCACCTGACACCAGTTAGAATGGCCAAAATCAACAAGACAGTAAACAACATGTGCTGGCAAGGAAGTGGAGAAAGGGGAACCCTCTCACACTGTTGGTGGGAATGCAAGTTGGTGCAGCCACTTTGGAGAACTGTGTGGAGACTCCTCAAAAAGTCAAAAGTAGAGCAACCCTACGACCCAGCAATTGCACTATTTGGTATTTACCCCAAAGATACAGATGTAGTGAAAAGACGGGGGACATGCACCCCAATGATCATAGCAGCAATGTCCACATTAGTGGACATGGTGCTCGTTGGACCTGCCCAGGAGGGGGTGGAAGGGAAGGAAGGAGCAGAAGTGACATGGGTGAGGAGGTGTTCAGAAACCTCCCAGGAAGGCAGCACAAGGCAGAGGAGTACCCGGAGGTCCCCAAGGGATCTGAAGATAGGGCTTGTTTCGCTTTGTGAGTGATGTGATATTAAGGCATGTTTATTTATATGCCTCACCCGTCAACCTTTCTCATATGATGTCTGGGTTTCTTTTTGCAAATCCCCATAGCTTAAAATACATCGGTAGTGATAAATACCGGTTTTAATGTGTATTTCAAACAGAAAGCAGAGACTGTTGCAGCCGATTCTCGAAGGAACTTGTAGTACCAAACATACTATTTTTCTCAAAACCTTTCAGAAGTGATTGAAATCAATTTGAAATTAATTCCCCCCTTTTTTGGGTGGGGGGGTCTGTGTGGAGATCACGTGTGTATTTGGAAAGGAATACAGGAATATAGGCAGAAACATTCACCTAACTTACGTAGCTGGGTAATATTTTTACAAAGGATTGATAGAATTATCTTCCCCCCCTCATAGTGAACTGACACTTTTTCTTGTACTGTGTGCCAGTTTCTACAACATAGTGCTCCCACCATGGCCAGTTTCAGGCTCCCAAGTCGACACTACCCACCTGAACACAGATTTGCTCATCTTGTCTGTAGAGGGTCCTCCAGAGTCCATGGGGGGCCAGTTCAGCCACCTGGTGGAGCCCAGAGGCTGGGAGGACAGGAGTGGTCACCAAAGAGACCAGACCTGTTCTCACATGCCAACAAAGTCAAGAATATCTTACTGCGCAGGATCATTCAAACGGTGCCTGTTTTGTTTTAACAATGGTGTATTTTTTTAGGATTTTATTTATTTATTTATTTGAGAGAGAGCATAAGCAGGCAAGTGGCAGGTAGAGGGAGAAGCAGACTCCCCACTGAGCAGGAAGCCCGATGTGGGACTCAATCCCAGGACTCTGGGATCATGACCTGAGCCGAAGGCAGAGGCTTCACCCACTGAGCCACCGAGGCCTCCCCCAAACAGGGTTTTTATAATGATGGGTGTGCATACGGAAATCCGTCAAAAGAATGAAGAATAAAAATGTGAGCTCACACTGACTGGAAAGCATTTTTAGATGTGAAAGAAAGCTGTGTGTGTGTGTGTGTGTGTGTGTGTGTGTGTGTGTGTGTGATTAAGCGAATTTAGCATGAAAGCAGTTGATAATTCCTGGAATATTAATCTTCGTCATTCCACTCAGATATGAGCTTCCGCCGAAGCCCTTCTCCAACAGTCGATCATTTCCACACGACCTCCCTCTTCTTCATTTTCAGAAAATGATTGTAATAAAATCACAAATCCCGGGCATCTTAGCCCGGACAGGGTCCACATGAGATTTTCCAAAACCCATGCCTCTGGGACACAAAAATCAACAAGGGCCAGACCCACGTAGATCGGGCTCATTTGCAAAGATTTCCACAGACCACGACCCACCCTTCCATGCGGTTCTGAATGCGAATCCACATTCCTCGGGAGTTCACCCTTCCTCAGACCGAACCTCCGTGTCTCATTTTCTTGTGTTCAATTAATTCACTTGGTCTTGCCTTAAATGAGGTAATTATCCAGATCCTTCCACCTTTATGTATCATTAAAGATTCTGAGAGACCTGATCACTTCAGACCCCAGGAAGTCACAAACTGATCAACCCAACAGGGCCTGGACGGCAAAAACCATCAGATGAGCCAATGCGGGGTAAACGGGAGTCCGGGTGCGTTGCTGAAACCGCGGAGAGAAACTGCGTCGGAGTCCTTGGGGAGCTTCATTATAAACCTGCCAGGGGCGCCTGGGTGGCTCAGTGGGTTAAAGCCACTGCCTTCAGCTCAGGTCATGATCCCAGCGTCCTGGGATCAAGCCCCGCATCGGGCTCTCTGCTCAGCGGGGAGCCTGCTTCCTCCTCTCTCTCTGCCTGCCTCTCTGCCTACTTGTGGTCTCTGTCTGTCAAATGAATAAAAATAAAAAAATCTTTAAAAAAAAAAAATAAACCTGCCAGAAGCTAAGAGCCGAGTTCCACAGAACAGGCCTGCGCAGACACCTGAACCGGCTTCAGGCCCTGACGGAACGGAGAGGCCCTCTGAGGAGCTCTGGAGAACACGGCTCCGGGATCTGGCGGAGGGCTGGGGAGCCCGGGCTGGGAGCCGCTGAAGGTCATGACCGCACACTTCCCAAACCACGTCTTCCCCAGTCAGGCCTTTCATGACTCGTGCGATGACCCTCATGTCTTATAATTTCAACCCACGTTTTGTTGGGCTCCTCCGCTCCCTTAGCCGTTATTCTCTGCCCGCTCCGGGCTAGGCACCGAGGATAGGGTAGAAAAGACAAGCTCTGTGCAGTTCTTTTCATGTGATTTTTCAACAACTAAATCATGTTCAACACTAGCAGGCACGATTTTAAGCACATTACAAATAGTGACTCATCTGAATTTACATTCCTCGGTGAGCTCACAGTTTGGTGCAGAGAAAGACAGTTGATCATAAAGGACACTCGAGGTACACCTCCGAGGAGTGCCTCATAGCAGCTTGGGGAGTCTGGGGTCACACCGGAAAGTGCCTTAAAGGATCAGGGCAAGAACTGAGGCCGTTTACAAAGCGAAGGGTGCGAGGGCGGAGAGGCGAGGCCAGAGACCCAGGCGGGGGCAGCGGTGTGTCCTAAACTCACTCATCCGCAGGCACAAAGGACAGCAGGGAGATCTCGCTGGATGTCAGGCTCTCCTTTCTGGGCTGGGAGGAGGCTGGGCTGAAGGGCGGAGTCGGCGAGCGTTCAGTCTGCGGTCCCTTACAAAGCCCAGGCGACCCGAGCCGGGGAGCTGAGACGTCCCTTACTCCAGTGACGCGCGGAGAGAAAACTGTCCCAGGCTCCGAGGCTAACTCTTTGCAGCGTGAGTGCATCTGTCACTTCCGAAGACGACCTGAGAAGACAGGACCCTCCTGAAGGGTTTCGGGGTTTATACAAGAACAACAGGTAACTTACAAAGCTATGCTGTTTATAGGATTTATTCAATAACTAGTGATGCAGCACCTACTTTGATTCAGGCCCGGCCCAGGCATGGGGGCGCTAGCAGGAAACACAAAGGGAAAGACACGTCTGCTGCCGAGGCCTGACCTTCTAGCAGTAGGGGGACTGATCTCTGCCGGGGTAAGCTGCGGAGACAGAGCGGGGGCTGGGAGGCGATGGAGCTGGCCGGGGATGTTGGGCCGCGTGCTGTCCCTCGCATGGGATGCTCGGGAAGGACCTGCGGAGGAGGCGGCCTCAGGGCTCCGAGCAGCAGGGGGTAGGAGGCTCTGCAGAGAAGTGGGAGACCAGGGGGGAGGGGAACCAGCCCCGGATGGAAAGGTAGGGCCTGCGGTAGGGATGCAGGAGTCTCTGTTACTTCTACAAGGGTTTTAAGCCTGATGGAAGTCATTGGAAAGTCTGGACAAGGCGTAGCTTGATCTACTTTGGTTTGGATTGTACAGCATCTCCCTGCTAGTGGGAGCGTTGGCTCAAGGGGCAAGAGCAGAGCGAGACACCATCAAGAAGCAACCACGGCCATCCGGGTGGGGACGGCAGACTTGGACCAGAGCCGGTGAGAGCACGGTCAGGTTGCAGACACAGTCCTGAAGTAGAATCAGCCGACTGGAGATTGAGGGGGGAATCGATGTGCGGGAGAAGGCTCGGGATTTCAACTCAGTGGTACAGGGTCAGGCTTCCAGTGGCCGGGGTAGGAAACATTGTGTTTTTCAGGTGTCATGGCAGACTCTAGGGTGCCCCTATGATCACCACTTCCCGATGTCCACACCCTGTGCCATTCTCTCCCCTGCAGTGTAGAACGGGACCGGTAAGTTCCTTCTAACTGACAGAAGATGGCCACATGGTCAGGACGTAGGCAATGATGAGCACACGATGCTGCCACAAAGGACTGTCACCTGCCCGGTTAGAAGATCTCCTCTCCTGTGGCCCTGAGAAGCAAGGTGCTGTGAGCTGTCATATGGCAAGTCCCTGGGGGCAGCTACCAGCTGAGACCGGCGAGCAATGCAGACCCTCAGTCCAGGAGTCTGGAAAGAGCGGAATGCTGCCAACAACCAGGTGAGATGGGAGCCTCAGGTGAGCCGACAGGCGGATGAGAACCAGCCAATCCGCCCCCAGACTTCTGGTCCACACATGCTGAAATCGGGAATGTGTGTTGTTTTAAACCACTGCATTGGTGGGATAAATAGAAAAACTTCCAATAAATAATAAATTGGTGGCAATATTGTGACGTAGCAAAAAGACCACAGACGCATCACGAGAAAGACTGTTTTTGTCTGGAACATATCTGGCTTGAGATACATGAGATTCAAGTGGAAATGAGAGTAAGTGAAGTGGTATAAGGACTTGGGCTCCGGAGAGGGGACTGGGCTGGCGGTCTCCGGGTGGCTTTCGTCAGCTCTGGACGGGACCGAACGCTCAGCATCTCCCTGGATCCTCCCGCGGGCTTCTCTGTGCGTGCCTGTCTCCTAACCCATTCTCCACACCGCAGTCGGCCTGTTTTTTGGTTTGGGTTTTGTTTTTAAGAGAAATGGATCGAGCATCCTTCCCCTTTCCTCTCTCCCTCTCGAAAACATCTGAAGGATACACGACTTCTATTCGGGGGCTCCCTCTTGAGGAAAAAAAAATCTTCCTTTTCAGCTACCGCAGTGGCAACCCCAAGTTAGACACGCGGTGCCCTGTGTCCAGGTCCCTCCCTGGCGGGCCCCTTTCCCGGCAGGAACGGCAGCAGCGGGGCAGGTCCTCTGCAGGCTGTCCACTCCCCGCGGTTGTCCATCCTCTTCGCTGGAGTGGGGGTGGGGGAGCCTCAGCTCCTTCCTTGGCGGCCCCTCCCACGGCTGCTCCCTGGGCCCCGTACTTGGAGCCCTTACCGTGCAGGCACGGGAGCGGACCACCTTCGACCACATAATCCTGTATTCTGCTCCACGTGTCTGGTTTAGAGCGTCCAGTCCGAATGTGACCGACATGACAGAGCGAAGCAGCCACCGGAACACACGGGACCGAGACAAATTGATGTCTCTGGCTTTGTTGGTGTCAAGAGGGATGTATGGCAATGATTAATAATTTATCTGATAAAAGCTTTCGTTGTCGTCTTTGTTACACTGGAGATTCCAAGATTTTACTGTCCTAGGTTCGAGCACTAACTGGGAACAGTTCACACTGAGTATTTGGACAAAAACCCACAACGGGAGATCGTGGCCGTCTTTCTCCTGTTCCCAAAGAAGAGCATCGGGGGCCAGGACTGAGGCATAGGACAAATTAGATATTTTAAACTATTTTTCTCTTTATTTTCCTTATCTGGTTTCCCCACTGATTCACTACCTCAGCCACCTGTCTTATCCGAGTAGACAAATTAGACCTTGAGTTGTTTCTCCAGGATGCAGGGAGTTGGAGAATCCCATGAAAGTAAACACCAGGGGCGCCTGGGTGGCTCAGTGGGTTAAAGCCTCTGCCTTCAGCTCGGGTCATGATCTCGGGGTCCTGGGATCAAGCCCCCCATCGGGCTCTCTGCTCAGCGGGGAGCCTGCTTCCTCCTCTCTCTCTGCCTGCCTCTCTGCCTGCTTGTGATCTCTGTCTGTCAAATAAATAAATAAAATCTTTAAAAAAAAAAAAAAAAAAGAAAGAAAGAAAGTAAACACCAGCTTCCAGAGGAGAGGGCTAGAAGGTGGCTGGAGGGTCTGCCATCCGACTCCCGGTTCTTTTTTTTTTTTTTTTACTTTTTTATTTCTTTTCAGCGTAACAGTATTCATTGTTTTTGCACCACACCCAGTGCTCCATGCAATCCATGCCCTCCCTAATACCCACCATCTGGCTCCCCCAACCTCCCACCCCCCGCCCCTTCAAAACCCTCAGGTTGTTATTCAGAGTCCATAGTCTCTCATGGTTCACCTCCCCTTCCAATTGCCCTCAACTCCCTTCTCCTCTCCATCTCCCCTTGTCCTCCGTGTTATTTGTTATGCTCCACAAATAAGTGAAACCATATGATAATTGACTCTCTCTGCTTGACTTATTTCACTCAGCATAATCTCTTCCAGTCCTGTCCATGTTGCTACAAAAGTTGGGTATTCGTCCTTTCTGATGGAGGCATCATACGCCATAGTGTATATGGACCACATCTTCCTTATCCATTCGTCTGTTGAAGGGCATCTTGGTTCTTTCCACAGTTTGGCGACCGTGGCCATTGCTGCTATAAACATTGAATGTTCATCATCACTAGCCATCAGGGAGATTCAAATTAAACCCACATTGAGATACCACCTTACACCAGTTAGAATGGCCAAAATTAACAAGATAGGAAACAACATGTGTTGGAGAGGATGTGGAGAAAAGGGAACCCTCTTACACTGTTGGTGGGAATGCAAGTTGGTGCAGCCACTTTGGAGAACAGTGTGGAGATTCCTCAAGAAATTAAAAATAGAGCTTCCCTATGACCCTGCAATTGTACTACTGGGTATTTACCCCAAAGATACAGATGTAGTGAAAAGAAGGGCCATCGGTACCCGACTCCTGGTTCTTGAATAGGCTTTGGTTCAGGAAGACAAATAGAGTAGAATCAGATGACAGCGCCCCGTGCATCCACTCTGAGAGAAACTCGAAGAGGTCAAGGATATCGCAGGAGAAAGGACATCTCTACATGGTGAAAATCTGCCGTGTGTCCTCGGAGCTTGTTGGAGGTCTGGGGGTAAGCTGCAGAGCACATGGAGGAATTCACTGTTTGGCATTTAGATGATGTGCAGGTACCTGGGGGCTTTGCCAACCTGTACCCCTGACTGTGTCCTGTAGTCTAGAAATGCAGTGCCAGGACAGGCCTTCTGAAAGTACAGAGGTCAAGGAACTGAGGTGCCCTCCACGGCCATAGAGCATGTGCAGAAATGAAGCATGAACCAGCAAGGATCCCGGGACTGGTTTTAGGTGATCTCATCTCAAGTCACAGATTGTGGTCATACTAGAGCCTAGCAATCAGTAAGTTGATTTTGAGTAAAAAAAAAAAAAAAAAAAAGTTATGTCAATATAGATTATAGTCACATACTTGTTACATCTCCAAAGATGGAAATAATACACACTTGGGTGTAGGTTTATCAGATGTGCGCGTGGTCTCCTTTGCAGGCACTCCTTCCTGTTCTTACCTCTATCAGAGAAACACATCTCGTATTGCTAAATCGCAGCTTGAGAAACTGCCGTGTTGTGTAAGTAACACATTGTGTATCAGCACAGACGGTCGTGTTCTTTATTAACTGTTCACAACATCTGTACAAGGTAGAGTCCAAGTCCTGGCTTGATCATGTCCTAATTACGTGACCTTGGGCAAATCACTTCATCTCTGGGCTCTGGGGCCTTGATCTCTGAAGTGGGAAAGGAGTAGGACATGCCTTGAAACAGGCACGTGAGGAATACACTGTATAACGTGCGCCTGGTGCTGGGGACCGTCTTGGGCATGCGGGTCGTCCTGCACGTGTCCTGCTTGACAATGCCATCGTTCTTTATCAACAGGTAGAGACACTGAGGGTAGCTCCCAAGTCCATTTCAGTTCTTCAAACTTGACCTCAATTGCAGAGATGCTCTGCGATCCTGTTGGGTTCACACAGCCAGTGAGTAGAGCGTGATCTCTTACCCCCACAGTCCTGCTTTCTTTATATCAGTTCTAAGCCAGAGGGATCGCCCTCCCTGAGTTCAAGGCTTCCTATAAAGCTGCAGGAATCAAGACAATGGGATGCGGAAGGGAAGATGGGAATGTGGATAATAAACAGAATGGAGAAGTTAGAAGGACATGTGTATACCATTTGATTTTTGACAAAAGTGTTAGATCAAGTCAATGGAGAAAGATGGCATTTTCAACGAGCTGTGCTGGAATAGCTATGGAATCCAAAGGAGAAGAAAACTCAACTCACTTCCCATTATGCACAGAGGAGCTGTGGGACCAAACTTAAAACCTGAGGGTATACAACTCGAGAAAGTCATCGTAGGAGAAGACCTCTGTTCTCACACAATCCTAGGCAAGGATCTCATGGATCCAGTACAGAAAATAAACCGTAAAATTTGAAAGTGGGTGAGTTGAACTTAACCAAAATTTTTTAACTCTGCATTAGTAAGATAATGAAAGCACATGCAGAGTGGGGGAAAAAATACTTAAAATACAGATATCTGAAGTTTAGAAAAGAGAGTTGATCAAACCCTTCAGCCCAAAAAGGGAGGTCCAGAAGCACGTGAAGATGCTCAACACTGGAGTGCCTGGTTGGCTCAGTCGTTAAGCGTCTGCCTTCAGCTCAGGTCAGGATTCCAGGGTCCTAGGATAGAGCCCTGAATCAGGCTCCCTGCTCTGCGGGAAGCCTGCTTCTCCCTCTCGCACTCCCCCTGCTCGTGTTCCCTCTCTCGCTGTGTCTCTCTCGCTGTCAAATAATAAATAAAATCTTAAAAAAATTAATATAAAAAAAGATGCTCAACACCATGCACCATCGGGCAAACAAAGACTGAAACCAGGATTCCACTCACCTACTAGAGCATTTATCAAACCAACAAATGAGCAACAACCTAATGGTACAAGTGCAGTGGGAAATGTGGGGCAACGGGAACACTCCCACATTTGAAGGCAAACAGCACAGCCACTTTGGACAATAGTTTGGAAGTTTCTTGTGAAACTAAACATACACATATCATTTAAGTTAAACATAGACTTTCTCATGCATAACAGCCCCAAACTGGAAACTACTGAAATATCCATCAAATTGTGAATGCATGAACAAACTGTGATTTGTTTCTATAGTGGGATCCCACTCGTTAATTGAAAGAAGCAACACACGATTGGTATCATGCAACATCCTGGGTAGATCCCAAAACATGGAACCCAGTGGAAGAAGCCATATGCAGAAGACCGCACCCAAGGTAGGATTTGTTTTTGTGAAATTCTAGCGGAGGCCAGATTCATCTGAAATGACAGACAGGAGGAGGGTGGTTGCCAGGATCCATGAAGGGAAGAGGACAGACAAACTGCAAAGAAGCACAAGGCGCCTTGACGCATCTTGGAAATGTTCTAGATCTTGACCCGACTGGCAACCTGAAATGGATGCATTTATGGTGTATGAACAACGCATCCATAAAAATGACTTTTAAAATTGGGGGCTAAGTCTGAGAGCTCTTAGGAACAGAGTTCTCATTCTTAGGGCAGATACTCTCTTGGGTGTTTAATGTATGTAAACCCACCGATGGTGGCAAGACAAATCAGTAGGTATTATCACATTTATAACTACAGAGGAGAAAACGGAGTCCCAGTGAGTACAGAACTTGTCCAGGGCCAACGGGCCAGGACGTAGTACCACGGAAATTTTTAATTTTCTTAGTTCTGACTCCAAAGCTCCCCAGAGCTGAGCAGGGGTGATTTTCGGCTAGTGTTTGTAAAAGCACAAAGGTAGATGTTCAGGGAGGAAGTAACCTGAACATCAGAGATCAGTCCCCGTTTTCTGTAAGGATGTGAATAAGGGTGTGTGTGTACATGCACTAATACTTATATATTATATAGATATGCTGTTATCCCATTGTCAGCAAGCCACCAGTAATCGAACCAACCAGAGAATTCTGTGAAGCAATTAATGCCTCCAACCACACAATTTCCAAGGTGGACTTTTGGAATCCCTTTAATTCAAGGCATACCTCCTAGGTGAGCAGGACAGACAGTTTGTCAATCATACAGAACCTCAGAGCTGAAATACTCCTTAGGGATATAGTATTTTTAAAAAATCATAATATGATGAACACACGGCATAAGGAGCGTACACGGACCTGTGACCAGGACTGGTTACTTCCCAGAACAGTTTCACACTGGTTTAAACTCCCTCTTACTTTCTTTTACTTTCTTTTCTGATGCGTTTTAGAGAAAAATCACAGATATCAGCATTTAATTCCCCACAGACCTCAGTACACATGTCTCAAAAGGAGGGCTTTTTAATGTGAACACAATCCTATTTGTAGACCTAACAAAATTAGCAATAATTCCTTGGTGAGAGCTAATTCCTTGGTGAGAATCCACATTCCAGGTTCAAGGGTGGCCTGGACAATGCATTATTAAGAGTTTCCTCTCACACCTCACATGTTCATTGATTGCTATGTTCTCCAGTTCCTTCCACCTCATGCCAGCTCCCCTCCTTTTTCCCATGGCACCGACATGTAGAGGAAACCAGCTGAGCTGTCCTGGAAGAACCCCCACCTCACATGGGTCTGTTTGTTTCCTTGAGGTGATATTAATTGTCCCTTGACCCCAGTATTCCCATAAACTTAAGTCACTCTAAAGCTTATATCAGATTCAGGTTCATTGTCTTGGTCAGAAGCTGTCCTACCTGGTGCCACCTGCTGGGACTTGACTTCATCAGGAGTTACAGGGTCCGTCCTTTAATTACTGGATTAGTTAGAAACCCTCTTCGCCAATTGCTCCTACTCAGAGTGAGGGGTCAGACTACCAAGAGTTTAGGTCTTAAGTGTCTGCTCAGCTCTCTGGCACGTGGAGATGCCAACGCCAGAGCCGAGAATTTCCTACCACACAGAAACACAACGTCCTGTCCTTTACCAAGATGCACTTTGCATGCTGCCTTTCACGCTTTTGACACTGAGCTGTCCACTCCAAAGGGCACCCACTTTTCCTAATGAGCAGGAGAAAAGACAAGCTGGATAATAATCATTTCTAATTGGAGACAGCTCCAGCAGATTGATTCATTATTTCCAAGTATGGCTATCAGTGTTCTGCATGGTGCTCCTATTAAACTAATATCCTAAATGTCTGTACTGCTGTAGCTGTCAGATTACCTTAGTCCCAAATTAGCAGCATTAGCCTCCTCCCCACAAAATCAGCTGGGGTGGGAGGGCCGGGGTTATAAGTTAATGCACAGAAAACACTACCCATCATCTCTTCCATTTGGGGATCCCTGACCAAGGCCTCCGTGAACCTCCACCCTCGGTTTGCAGCAGAAGAAATCCCCCCATTTCTCTGATCCCTATAAAGGTCATGTTTTCAGGATAGCCTCTTCCATGCTACTGTTAGTAGACTGTGTTCTGCCCTAATCATTTAGACTAAAGTGTTAGAGACTGACTGTACTGTTTCCTTAATAGGGGAAGAGAGAAGGCATAAATGAATGATACTAAGTAGCTGATTTTCAGTCATCTGTTGGAAGCTGGAGGTGGGCTTTGTTGTAGAACTTCCTGTCACCCACCCAATGACTATTTTCCCTCCCCCTTTACTCATAAAGGACATGGTTTATTTGGGCAGCAAAGCACTCACCCAAAGACTATATACCCCTCCTTCCTATGGGTGATGTTAAACACAGTTTCTGGTTTGCCTGCAATAGCATCTTTTTCAGACTGATAAGCTGACACAATTATCAGTAATGTTGCACATGGCACTTTGGAAAGCGTCTTAGTGTGGACAATGGAAGTACACGGCCACCCTATGCCGTAGTGACAAAAAGATGCAAGAGGAAGTCTTGGGAGCAGCTTCTGGAAAATGCGTCACGGGTGTCTGAGTCACATTGGATGTCCACCATTGTGTATTCCCTACCCTCTTCCTTCTACATCCTGCAGGGACATAGAAAGGAGGGTTTGTGCTCCAATAGCCTTTTCAGATCATGGGGTGGCCTTGAGGATAGAGCAGAAAGCCCGGAGCTGGGTCCCCATGAACCTGACGCTGCCATTCAGCTCTAGGATAACTATTCCTGAACGGCTTCCCCTTTACCTCGTTCTGCTGCCAATCAATGCTCCCCTTCTTCATTAATGAGTAGACCAAGGTCAACTCTAGATGACTTTCTTCTTCTTTTTATTTTTTTTTTTTAGTTTTATGGGTTTATTAATAAAAATATGACCTGCACCTAAGCTGTCTGTTCATTCTCTTCGCTGCACAGCCTGGCATTGGGATTGGTGACTCTGACGGCCAGCTGGGCTACTCTTTCCACAATGGCTTTGCGGTTCTTGGAGGAGACACTGGGAGTATCCTCTGGACCAGAAGCCACCAGCCAGCACGTGCTTGGTTTCTTGCTGCCCCCATAATCAACACTGGGCATCAAGATCTGGTCCCTGAATCTTCTGCCTGCCCTGCTGTAAATGCCTCTGGGTTTCTGCCAGTTGAGATTCATCTTGACATATGTATCTGACTGGTGAAGGACGAACTTCTTGGTCCTCTCTCTGATGATCTTGGGATTCACCATAGGTCTGAGGGTGGCCGTGAAGACAAGCAGGAGCTGTGGCAGCCCCGTGGCCACCATGTCTGCGGCCAGCACCGAGGAGGAGAGCTCTGGTATCTTTCTAAGGTCCACTAGTCCAGGCTGAGCTACACTCCACACAGTCCCCTTCCCTGCCTGTTTCTGGTTAGGATGGACCACCAGTTACATTCCTCTGTGTGATCTGAAGGACAGGGAAGCAGAATATGGAAATATTGGGGCAAAGGAACAATAAAAGTCCACAGAGTAATCTAGACTGAGCCCTGGTAGGTTTCAGAAGTCTCATTTAGAGACGAAGGAACCAAGACCCAGAAATGCTAACAGAAGTCGCAGCCACGGAGTATCACGGAACAGAGTGCAAATCCAGGGGCGTTATGACTTCATACGTGCTTCCTCCGTACCCGCTGTTGCTGACGTAACACTTACACTTGATACTCACCGTGATGGCCAACAACAGTTCCCTACATCTCACTCTGATAGTGAAGCCCACAAGCCCATCCCCTCTCCTCTCAGATATGCAGTTGACGGGTGTGCATGGAGCAGTCGCCTTTCCTGAATGAGACTGTGCATCTCTCGGCACTGCGGCAGAGGCTCCCTTCTCTGCCTGGGCGGCAGTCTGAGTCCGCTCAGTCTTACTCTTCCTTCCCAGGTCAGGGAGATCCTGCCCCCTTCATGAAGCATCCACTCCTGGTCTCCCAACCTGGCCCGAGTAAACACCTCATCTGCCCCAGCGGCTGGACTGCCCAAACTCCCCCTGCCTTGTCTGGTCCTTATTGACTGTGGTGAATGCAGAGTTGCCACACCTGGATGTTCTTTTCCAGGAAAGGGTGGTACCAGCAGCAGCTGCCAACTCCCCATCTCATCCCAGTCCAGGGTGCCTGGTTGTCCCACACCTGGCCCCCACTCCTTTCCCTCACAGATGCTGACGTCTCATACACATCCCACATGCTGCCTGAGCATTGGCTTCCAGAGAGCCCAACCTGGGACGGTCCTGAGCCATGCAGGTGTGGGCAGCGGGCAGTGCACCAGGCTTGCCCATCACGAGTCCTTCCGACTAGATTCTGAATGATGAATTTCTGTGAATAAGGTTCAATACAGTCCAACCTTCTACTCCCTTCTGTTCTTCGGTGAATGTGTCAGTGTCATGGACTCTTGTTTGTGTCCCCGCCAAATCCACGTCGAAACCTAGTATGATGGTCTTCGGAGATGGGACTTTTCAGGGATGACAAGGTCTTGAGAGTGGAGCCCCCATGATGGGATGAGTGTCCTTCCAAAACAGACTCCAGGGAGCCCCCTCGCCCCTTCCCCCACACGAGGACACGGCAGGAAGACAGTGGTATTTGAGCTCTCAGCAGACACGGAATCTGCAGGTGCCTGGACTTGGACCACTGGCCTACAGAATGTGAGACATCATTGTCCACTGTCTGTAAGCCCCCAGTCTCTAGTACTTTGTCACAGCGTCCTGAGTGGAGCAGGACAGTAGGCCACTCAGGACGAACAGAGACTTGCGATGGCCCCTTGCAATGGCACACCTTACGGAGTCAGCGCTATGCGAGCGGTCGCAAGTGGGAAAACGTCCTAAAAGACCCTCAGTCCCCCACTGTACGCGCATGCTTAGGGATACGTTACAGTGAGGCTGAATGCCCTACTTTCACACCCAAAGCAAAGTCTAAATTTTGTTACAAAGTAACGTCCCTGCTTCCTGTCACAGTGCAGCCTTCCGGAATTATTACTCGCGGTGAACTGGACAGGTGAGTACTTTAAAGACTAAACTCTGGAAGACTGTAGATTTACCAACAGAGTTTGGAGACTACTTAGTGGTGTCTCTGAGTACATGACGCCTCTCGGGCCACGGACACGGCTCTCGATTTGCCTCCCAGGAACTCCCAGGTAGCTGGGAAGCCTGTGTGGTTGTCACTACCAACAGCAACTGGGGCGTAGCCGGATCCAGCCTACGCTAACATCTTAAAGCCACAAGAAGGCCAGATCCTAGGCTGTCTGGTAACCTGGGGGCTTTTGGACACAACGTCCTAAACCGGAACCCTAATCTGTCCAAATACGCCCATCTGAACACTCCTTCTGGGCCAGGAGTCCAAGCTCTGACAGCAGCAGTTGCCCTCTGACTCTCCTTGCCCCACACCATGAAAATCACATCAGAGGCAGGAAAACAGTTGTCCTTAAAAGCCATGTTGACATCTCCTGCCTTAACTTACTTTAAAAGAAAGGAAGAAAGAAAGAAAGAAAGGGAAAGAAACCACTACCCCTAAACTTTCCTGCGATAAAAACAATGGACGTGGGCAGGTCTTGGCAGAAGCAGGCGAAGTGTTTCTGCCCAGACCACAGATGAGTCTGTGGCCACTGCCACTCCCCGTGGAAATCACAATTAAGGTGACTGAACAGGGAGGGCTGGACACCACAGGCCTCTACTAATTGCTGGCTCTTGGTTTTATTTGCTGTAAACGTTAGATCAGGGTGGTAACTCACAGGAGAAAAATCACAAGGTGGATTACATTCGTAACCTTTACATAAGAAGGATCTTCATGCGTGAAAGAAATTTTCGGAAAACTGTAATTAGGGATGTGCTGGCCTCACGAAGACAAAGAAAGAGCACCTTGTCACTGGTAAAATGTCAAGCGGATTGGTTCTGCAGGAAAACCAGCTTTTGTCTCCGAAAGGCTCGGTGTATAATTAGAAGATTGGCGTGCCAGCTGGGGCCACCGAGCCAGCAAGCCCGCGCCCCCCTCACGGTTACCCCGAACAGCACTTTGTTGAATCTGAAGGGCAAAGGGGCTAAACCCTATTAGGGGTAATAATAGTGATGAAGTTAACGAGGGAGCCGCGGAGAAGCAAACCGAGGTAAATACTGCCTTCCTCCCCTTCCAACTCTCTCTCCTCCGTCTCTCTCTCCATCTCCTTCTTGGCCCCGCGCTCTAACTCGGGACCCGGTCCCACATTTGCACAGCAGCATCTACACTTAGTTGCCGAGGGGCAGGGACCCTGAGCAGCTGTGTTCTGCATTCTGCCTGCATCAGCCACTCTGCAGGCATTTTTATATTTTCACTTCTCTTTTTTGCAAAAAAAAAAATAAAATAAAATAAAAAATAAAATAAATAAATAAATGAAAGGCAGGGAGACACAAAAGGAAAATTGTATCTCAAAGCTTGAGGTTCTGTCACACGAAATAAGGAACGCAGCGGCCCACGCGGCCACGCAGCAGGAGGGGACTGCAGATTTCCTGTGTGGTGTGCAGGGCCGACAGGCACAAAGACATATCGATCCTCAGTGGCCTGTCTCACTGGCAAAGTGGTGACGGTCTGCATATTAACACACAGCGCGAGACACGGCCGCCGACAGAACGGACAGCAGCATTTGGGTCCCAGCCCCGAGAGCAAGTGTTAGTTTACAGGGTCGATGGAGAATGCAAAATGGTACGGCTCCTCTGGAACACGTTTTGGTGGTTTATCACTAAACTAAACATTTTTGCTGTGAGATCCAACAATTGTACTCCATGGTATTTACCCAAAGAAGCTGAACACTTATGTCCATACAAAAAGCATGTGGACGGGGCGCCTGGGTGGCTCAGTGGGTTAAAACCTCTGCTTTGGGCTCAGGTCATGATCCCGGGGTCCTGGGATCGAGCCCCACATTGGGCTCTCTGCTCAGCGGGGAGCCTGCTTCCCCCTCTCTCTCTCTGCCCGCCTCTCTGCCTACTTGTGATCTCTGTCTGTCAAATAAATAAATAAAATCTTTTTTAAAAAGCATATGGATAATTATAGCTGGTTTATTTGTTAATTTCCAAATGGTGGGAGCAGCAGGATGTCCTTCAGCAGGTGGATAGAAAATGAACTGTGACATATCTGTACAACGGAGTATTATTCAGCACCGAAAAGAAATCAGCTATCAAGCCAAAAACGACATGGAGGAATCTCAGATCTCTTACTGAGATGAAGAAGCCCATCTAAAAAGGCTGTGTACTGTGTGATCCCGAGTCGACGGCATTCTGGAAAAGGCAGAGCTATGAAGACAGTAAGAAGGTGGGCAGTTAGCGGGGCTGGAGGAGGGAAGAGTGGGTCGGGAGAGCACAGAGGAGGTTTAGGGCGGTGGAACTACTCAGATGCTATGATACCATATGTATAGACACGTCTTTATATATTTTGTACGAACCCAAAGAATGCCCAATGCCAAGAGTGACCCCTAAAGTCAAGTACAGTCTTTGGGGGATGATAATGATGAGCCAATGGACATTCATTGACAGTATCACATGTACCACTCTGGTGGGCATGTAGATGGTGAGGGAGGCCATGCCTACGAAGGGGGAGGTGGGTGAGCGGGGAATCTCTGTACCTTCCCTTTAAGTTTTGTGTGAACCTATTTAAGGAAAAAACAAAACAAAACAAAACAAAAAACTACGTCAGACCCAAATGTACCAGCGAAGATCACAGAGGCCAAGTCCTGACATTAATTCCACCTATGCGTAAGGGACTGACATAAGTTACAAGTGAAACCAAAATTTGTAAATAGACTGGTTTTTACTAGTTAACGAGAATGTTCCAATATATTGGCAAAATTAAAGAAAATCTTTTCTTGCATTTCTTTTTGAGAAATCACCTTGCCGTATTAAAATCCTCTCATGATTTTACCTTCACATATTTTATTTTATTTTTTTTAAAGATGTTATTTATTTATTTGACAGACAGAGATCACAAGTAGGCAGAGAGGCAGGCAGAGAGAGAGGGGGAATTAGGCTCCTGCTGAGCAGAGAGCCCGATGCGGGGCTCGATCCCAGGACTCTGGGATCGTGACCTGAGCCGAAGGCAGAGGCTTAACCCACTGAGCCACCTCAAGCACCCCACCTTCACATGTTTTAAATACCCAAAGAGAAGAAAAGATTTTAATTAAGCAGATCCTTCTAATTTATAGAGATTTTCACTCATAGCTCACACAGTTCTGTCTTCCTAGAAAATAAGGTCTGTATGCAGCTCTTTCTAGCTTTAGATGTAATTGGGCATGGTTAAAACTCCAATGATGTGTTTCCACAGAACTTCAATGACTCGAAATAATTCACTAGGCATGTACCAAATGTTGACCTTACTGACCAAATCTGGTCATTCATTGGCCTTTCTCCAGCCTATGTGGGGCAGCTACATAGACATCAGGAGCAATGACTCTTCTTGCAGGAACCGAGGTATTATCAGCGTGGGATGATTCAGCTACAGCAGACTGGCAGGATTTTAACCAGTGTTTCTTTGGACAACTGTTGGATTGGCATTTCCTCCTTGTAACTGAAAATAAAAGCAAATTCCTTAAGGTACATTTCTGTAAATTCAATCCAACTTGCTAGTTTATGGGAAAGGACATGGTACCCTCCCTCTGAGGAGGTTAAATAGGGGTACCACGGAGCAGGGTTAGATGGTGGCATTGAACACTCTCCCGTCAGAGTTCTTATGCGTGTGGAGTGCGCAACAGGCTGAGATGACGGCCTGTGCGGGACTGGCGCTCGGTGGAGAGATGACTGTCTGTGTTTGTGTTTTTGTGTGCATGTACATGTCACGGTGAGTGGTGCGAGGAGGACAGTTATCACTCAGAAATCTGAAAAGGGAAAAAGCATAAGGAACTAAAGATACTGTCCTTAATGAAAGAAGTCCTTCAGAGGACCACTGAGAAGAAAGTGTGGACCAGCGTTTCTCTCAAGATGCAGTGTGGGGAGCTCCTGCCCAGTAGCCCTTGAAGGACTTGTGATAGCGCAGCTTCCAAGGTTCTAGAATGTAGCAAACCACAGCCTTGGGAACTGGGCCCCAGAGGTGCATTGTCGACTAGAAGCCACGGTGAGCTTTTCACGCATTTTCCCAGTGAGGGACCTCTGCTGTGGTCCATCCCATGAATGAATCAAAGGCAAAGCTTGGACTTAGGCGACATTTTCCCACTTCACTGTGCTCCCCCTCAAACCACCTAACTCTTCACCGACTCTTCTGTAGGGCTTCCTGGCTTCCCAAGACGATGCCTCCAGGATTATATAGGGACTTGCATGGAGGGAACGGGTGAGTGGGGAGGGGAGGAGGAGCTAGTTGGGCCCTGCCCACAGCACCCTCCCTCACCAACCCTACCTTAATTCACACGGCGACTCCTCTCCTGTGTACTTGATACACTATGATGCTAGGTAAGATTTCTTTGAAAGAGTTTTGCAGCCTTGAAAAAGCATTCAAAAACCGTTCTAACCTTTAGCAACTGTTTTGTCTCATGCCTGGTCTCCATCCATCACCGGGATAGGATTCGGTTCCATATCGGTTTACTTTGGGGAAGATTTTAATAATCTGATCAAGCTTGTTCTGCCTCTTCCGTTAAACCGATCATACGACTGCAGGTGAATATGGAAGAAGGACAGCCCAAGTTTATTTGAGGCCTAAATGGTAAGTTATTTAAAGAAATCCATGCCACTATTTTCAGACACATACAGTGAATCTACAGTCTTAGCGATGAATGTTGGTGATTTTAAGGAACTTGCTCAGCCTGAAAATCACCAACCCACAGGAGAAAAATTAACTAAGATGCAAACACACACAGTTTTCCTGAACTGTACTTAAATATTAAATTTAACTGAAGTTTAAAATCAAAGCAGATAATGTAAAATGTATTCACCCATATAATGGATTTTTATATTCACTTTTGTTCCATATTATTGTGCTTAAAAGCCATTTAGGAGGAAATGGTAGAAGAAAGAAATTGAGGACAGAAATGGGTAAGAAGGAGAGGGTTGATACAAAGAGAAGTGAAGGAAAGTCAAGGCTCTGGAAGTCTGGAGATGGATGTGACTTTCAATAGCCTTCTGTTTCCCTGAGCATCCGCACCAGAGTAACTGGTCACCTGTAACCTGGACCTTTACCAGGCCCATTCATCATCATCTAACAAGGCTCTCCGACTTCTCGTAGAAGCTGTGGGAGGTTCTGCTCCAAGCGGTATGCCTGGAAAAGCCCATCAGTAGGAGAATTATATTCTCAGAAGCTACTTGGAAGAGCTGTCACATCGTACGCCAGGTAAGAAGGAACAGAGGACGAGGTCTGTTATCTGGGGACAAAGAGATCCGTTCTTCATGTTTTAAGAAAAGGCAGAGCTTAGTCCTATGGAGCCTTTCCATGACTTCTGAACGGGTCATTGATAGTATTGTGTACTGGAGAAGAGTGTGCTCTCTAAATAGTTGAAATATGTTCCCAACTTTGATTTATTTTTAACTCATTTAGGAAATCCTTTGGTTACAGGTAATAGACAGATAAACTCAATTTAGCCACAGTTCTGTTGCTGTAAATTCTCAACTAATGTACCAAGAATCTTCCAACTTTCAAAGTGTGGTCCGTGGTCTCCTTTGGCTCACCATCTGCGAGGTTGCCCTCGGTCGGTATCTGTACACACAGAACCCACCCTCTGCCCTTGGACTTTTCTCTTGGTTGATATTTGGGTACCTTTTGTTTTCCTTTTTGTGTTCATGGCCACTCTACCTGGAAATAAAATTAAAAATGATGTCCATAGGCTGAAGATTTTCCATAATATCTTACATGGAGAAGAACCATTGGAAATAACCATGTTATCCAAGGTAAAGGGGAAAAAGGCTTGAGGAACCCTCACAGGGTCCAGGAAAGAAGGGAAACATTAAAACATTAAACAAGCAGATAAAATATAATTAAACATGATAACCAGTTTTACTTAAGCCTGGAAGTTAATGATGGAATTCTGATTTCAAGTATTAAATTTTTTTAAATAGAATGTGGGTAAAGATAGTAAGGGAATGTTGAATGCCAGGACCAATAGAAAATAAAGCTCACAAAACCTTTAAGTTAGGATTAAAAACATCACACGTGACAGCTGTTTTTTTACTTCCCTGCCATTTCTTTTTTTTTTTTTTTTTAAGATTTTATTCACTTATTTGAGAGAGAGAAAGTGAGAGACAGAGCACGAGCAGAGGGGGAGGGGGCAGAAGAAGAGGGAGAAGCAGACTCACTGCTCAGCAGGAAGTCCAATACGGGGGTGGATCCCAGGACCCCAAGATCATGACATGAGCTGAAGGCAGATGCTTCACTGACTGAGCCACCCAGACGTCCCACTTCCCTTCCATTTCTACCATGTTTATTACTCATCAGCTGTGTACAATTCTTTCCAAAGGGATAAGAGAATTCAGTTCTTTCCTAAGGTAGTGATTTTGATAGACTACAAGGTAAGTGGGGTTAGTAGAATTCAAATTCTGGAAGAGTTGCCACCATCCCGAGTGTCATTAATTCTTCTCTATGGCACATTTGTTGGCGTGAGTTCCCAGAGATGAAGTCAAGACCAGCAGTGCTGTATTTGGTGGACATGTGATGCTTCTGCCCATCTGAGCACTCATCCCCCTTCTTCCAGCAATCAAAACTACTCCTCAACTTTCAATCCATGTGTTTTGAAATTCATCCCAACACATTTCCAAGAGTAGGCATGTGACCCAAGCCTCATTTTCTTGAGTAAATGGCCCAATCCATTGCAATTCAACTCAATCTCCTGGCCTTTGCTGAAACTCATACAAAATAAGCGTTCTTTCTGGGGGTTGCCAAATGCCGGTCTCAGACTCCTGGAAGACATCTTTTTACTCCTTGGAGACAGCCTACCTGAGAATCAGTCCACATAAGAAATACAAAGTCTGGTCCCTTCCTGACGACAGCCTTAGAGCAGCTGGGTTTACTCATGGCCGATGACTGCTCCACTCTTGGATCCTGTAGCTTCATGAATCAGTGCATCCCCCACCCTGGCATTTATTTGGCTTTTGTTTACTTTTATCAATTTGAATTGGGTTTCCATCACTACATCGGATTATCTTAATTAATAGACTGCATTTTAAAAGAAATATTTGTAAGCTTAGAGGAACCTATTGGTGTGCCTGGCTGACTCAGTCTAAAGAGCATGAGACGCTTCATCTTGGTGTCGTGAACTTGAGACCCACTTTGGCTGTAGAGATCACTGAAATAAATAAATAAACTTTTAAAAAAATGACAAAAAGAGAACTTATTCAAAATATTATGATGGCTAAAGAGGACATAAATTTAGTCACTAGACAAATAAGTTGAAGGAACTGGGGATTTGGGGTTTGGGGAAGAAAAGGTTAGAGTAGACCTATTGCCCTCAACCCTTTGTGGGATGTTATTTAGAAGAGAGAGTGGATGATCTGTGGGGCCCATGAGGTATGTAATGCCCTCACCAGTTCCTCAGATAGAACTTGTGATGAGTAGCATTGCTACAAAGGGGATTCCTTCTCAGGGCAACACTGAGTTCTAAATAGCTCTATTCTGAACTCAGAGTCTATGATTCAATCATCTGAAATGGGGATTTCCTTGTTATTCTTCAATGCACCCTACAATCAAATAGGACTGCAGACCAAGAAAACTCAAAACTCACTCCACAGCGGTCTAGGTGGCGTGAGAGGAGGGAAGCAGCCAATGAGAACAGACTGTATTTCTTTGTCTTTTTTTTTTTTTTTTAAGTCTTTACTTGAATTCCAGTTAGTTAACATCCAGTCTTACAGTCTTAGGCATACGATATAGTAATTCAAACTTCCATGCATCACCCAGGGCCCCTCTCGTAACAGCGTATTTTGAATAGTTTTCTGAAATGCTGCCACGGAGCCCTGAGATATATCCGGCAGTCACTAACACCCAAATTCATTTCCCCCAGCTTAAAATCATTCAAGCATGTGCACATATCTGCTCACCAGCAGCTCCTGCTCAAGTCAGACAGGATGCTTGCTGAGAATCCCCCCGTTATGCTGGGGCACACGAGGTAGCACCATTGTCCATGTCTGTTGGAGAGTTTACTTTTTAAGGCAATTTTTTATCAAGATTCAGGAGCATGGGGGCGCCTGGGTGGCTCAGTGAATTAAGCATCTATCTTTGGCTCAGGTCATGATCTCAGGGTCCTGGGATTGAGCCTCACGTCTGTCTCCCTGCTCAGTGAAGAGCCTGTTTCTCCCTCTCTCTCTCTCTATCCCACCCTCTCCGTTCCTCTCATTTTCCCTCACTCTCAAATAAATAAATAAAATATTTAAATAAAAAGGACTCGAGAGCATGAACAACACTGTCCTCACTGCTCCCACACACCCCTCTCCACGCCTGAGTCGTGATGTCTGCCGCATGGTGCCTTTCTTGCTTTCATATGTTATTCATCCACTGTTCCCCAGGGGACAGAGTTTTCCTGGAGGGCAAAGTCTGAGTGGATGTTATTTTTGAATCTCTAGGTCCTAAACTCAGTCTGCAATATACCTGACAGCCAATATTTGTTGAATAAACGGTCACTAAGTATCATGGTCTATGTGCAATGCTTCTTTGTAGCTAACCTGAAAGCCCACTGGAATTCAATTTTGTTGACACCTTCCTATTAGCCAGAAGTGGGAAGAGATGTCATCGATACGGAGGCCCTTGAGTGGAATACAGATCCTTCCTTCTTGGCATGTCATTAGGACATGACTGGATAGACTTAAGCAGAACTCTAGTAAAGAATTTGCACATTTAAAAAAAAAAAAAAAGAATTTGCACATTTAAAAAAAACTTGAGAATAGTTGCTCTGTTGTTCTAGAAATACTTTATTAATGGTGCTTTTGGAATATACTTGTTCTGTTCATTACCTCACAACGAATTAAATTTTTGGAATAAATACATTACAGGTTTATAACAGTTTCATAACAGGGATAACAAAACTCAATTGCAGGGTCACAGTCACACATAGGAAAACGAACTCTGTCCCTTCAGCATGCGGCTGATGAGCCTTTCTCTGCAGTGGATTTTATTTGCAAATGAGGATTTATAACTAGGCAGTTCCTCATGGTTTTCAAAGCATTCATGCATTTTTTTATTTGATTCCCAAAAAATTACGTGAGGTATTTTGGGTAGGAGGGAAGTTTTTTCTTCCACTCTACCCCTAGAAAAACTAGAAGCAATAAGCGATGGGTCCAGAACTGAAACTCAGACTCCGAGCCCCAGTGCATTTTCATTTTTTATTCCCAAAACTGCCCTTAAAGAACTCTGAAACGCAGAATAAACACGTCCTTGTTTTAGAAGTAGGTTAAGCTCTTAAAGATATAATTTACATACAGAAAGTGTATGTTTGGGAGGATCAAAACACAAGTGGCTTCATTGTTTTTGTTTGTTTGTTTTGTTTTTTAAAGTGGCTTCACTGTTGATACTGTGAAACGGAAAGAGACTCCCCTGTTCAGAAAATAGACACCAAAAATTAGTTTTTATTAAATAAAGTCCTGGGTGAAAAGAATTCTGAACTCTGATCTACCATCATTTAAAGAGGAGAGGAAGTGTCGATCAACGATGCCTTCAGTTACTCCTTCCCCCAGCTGGTACCAACGAGGGGCCCTGCGCGCCCCTGAAGATGCTCGGGTTACCGATGTCTCACTACCTGCCTCGTGCCGAAGCACAACGGTACAGTGTGAAGAGCATCCGAGGCAAAATAAACAGGAATAGACCATATATTTTGCAAATAAAGGCAGACTTGCCTCTCAGGCCCGATTTAAATGATTTCTAAGGAAAGAAAACAGTTCCCGGGCGGAAGATAAAGCGCGCGCGTTGCCGGCTGTCAACTCCCTTCTCTGCCTATTTCCACTTCCTTTTGCCTCAGCATCTCTCCCTCCGCGGGGCCAGGAACTGCAGAAGCAGAGCAAACGTCTCGTCCCAGCTCAGTCCCTGCGCACGGGAGGGCGCTTGGTAATGTAATTTACCGAAGTCCCATGCCTTGTGACGGAAACGCAGAGGACCACAAAAAGCCACAATTCGCGTGCATCTTAGAAGGACAAAGACCGTAGCTCCTGCATGTCAGAAGGGCTGCCAAAAGCGCTTCGTACATGCTGCTGAAGTTACTCGGTGAGGACAGGCTGAAGAGCAGTATGGCTGGAAATCAGAACTCACATACCCCATCGACCGAGCCTACTGAAAAAAAAGAAAGAAAGAAAGAAAGAAAAGAAAAGAAACGGTGAGACGTATAGGCAGCATCCAGCAGATTGCGGCAGAGTCAGTATTGGAACAGAAGCCTCCTTATCCCGCCGTGAGGCCACCCCGGACAGAATGCAACGCTTCCGTGCAGGTTGACACGGCAACGACAGAGAACAGGGGCTTGGGGCGCAGAACAGACGGTCTACACTGCTGGCTCTGCAGGCAGGTGTGGGACATGGTTTCCTCAGAGTAGAAAGAAATCATGATAAAATGCCGAGGTCGACTTGGTACTTGACCATTCTGGTCACCCAATGTAATAACATTCCGGAGTAATGCTTTACTTTCCCTCCACACTCAGTGATCTTGCCTAAATGAAAACATAAAGAGTCGGGTAATTTCCTAGGATGATCTATCCAGACCATCAAGAACAGCAGCCCCAAAGCTCTCCGTTCCTCAGACAGACCCGTGGACGCTTCGATGCCCTGGGTAGACTCAGCCCAATGGATGCTTGAAGACCATTTGCTCTAGGTAATGTCGACGCCCCCTTCTTCTCAGTCAGTCAGACTTTGGGTCCAAGTTGCCTGTGTGTTTATATCGGAGGGTAATGTTCTACATAATTAATAAAGCTTACTTCCAGCCAAGAAGATAGAAAACAGACGAGGGGCGTGGAAACGAGAGGTGGCTCCCAACCCTTCGCCGTAATCTAAGCCTCTGCTTTGAAAGGCTTGGGGAGGTCAGACTATTCTGCAGGGAGGTTTTGATGCTTTCTTAAAACTGAAGATAAATATTCACAAGGGGCGAGGGTGGTACGTCGTAGCAACTTTTGTGTTCAAGGGAATTGCAGAACAAGCCAAGGAGACCGATCATCCCCTCAAACAATGAATGAGGCTTTGTCTCCCTTAGAAGGCAGCCTCCTGGACAGCCATCGTAGCTGGGAGGACGAGCCAAAAGACCGGAATACTTCCAGTTTCTCTGCGAGTGCCGGGAACTGTAGAAGGTGACGAGGGCTTAGGAGATAACTCTCCCTCCAGAGTTCATTATTATGTCAAACCACTGACTTCACTTTCTGCGATTTTCAGTCTTAAAATAGTTGAGTAAGGGCAGCTCGCCCATCTGAGTGACTAGGGGCCTGAGGATCTCTGCAACCTCTAGCTCACCCTTAATACACTAATCACATTTCTCATGTACTTATTGTATTATTTAAGCCATAACGTCCAACACAAAGTTTCTGTGATTTTACTTAGAGGAATCAGGAGTCGAATCCTTCCCTTTACGAGCGTGTTCCAATGTAACAGACTTACCGAACTAGGAAACACATTAAATATAAATCACTGGGGCTTTGCCCGGTCATTCAAATTGTTCAGATCACATGAAACACTCTGCATCTTTTATACAGTTGTGACAATTCTTTTTTTTTTATTTAATTTTATTTTTTCAGTGTTCCAAGATTCATTGTTTATGTGCCCCACCCAGGGCTCCGTACAACTCTGACAATTTCCAACAGATAGGGGCTCCTGGGGCTAAACAAATTCAGAGCCTAAAATCCCCCAGATCTGTTGTTTACAGGGTCTGCCTCTGGCCCGCTAGGAATTTACGTCTTTGCTCTGCGAATCACCCACGTTTTCCTCCTGTGCCTGCCTTGTGCCGGGGACAGTGTTCCAGAGTGCCTGTTTGCTAAGTCCCCATTCACGGGCACCGTCCCGAGCGGTGCCAGCTGCTTCATCCAAGCTGCCCGATGAATGCCCTCCCTCCGAGGGCAGCTGGGACTAGCCACTCATTTCCTTCCCTGATGATCGCAATTATTCTGGAGTGCTCACTGGCAAATGGACTTCACGAGTCCCTACAGGCAGCATACTCTACCTCGATGCAGAATGGGATGGGCAGATCCACTCCAGATGAACATATTGGCTTTGGGTCAGAGATCCTCGCCCAGAATTCATTTAACACTTCACCCTGAAGCTTCGTCCCTGAAGCGTTCCACATCAGAAAACTCCATCATGAAACATCTGGTCGATAGGTTCCAGAGTGCAACGACATCCTGTCCTGTCTACACACAGCACAGGAAATGAAGACGAGGAGGCGGCTGCCGGGATAAAAACCCAGCTCGACCCATCTGTTTTGTTGGGTTTGTTCTTTAAGCAGGACAGGATGGGGATCAGAGCCTTTTAAATGCATTCTTAATGCACTCTTCCTTGTCCTTTTGTCTTTGTTTTCACAAACAGACATATGGAAAAGACGGACCTGGTTTCTCAGACATTTCTCAGAAACCGGAACTACCTTAAAGTACGGCAGGAGCACCTCTGACTCCAGCCAACACCCAGCCTGCCTTGAAACTCCCTGGGAGATGACGCCAGTTCTTCCAGACTTTGTATCAGTGATGCCCAGTGTTCATGGCTCGTCACGATTCCTGTGGAACTTTTAAAAAATAGAGAGTGCTGGCTGTCACTAGCAGACACTTCAATTCAGAGGAGAATCTGTATTTTTAATATTGCTTAGAGAGAGGGTGTATCTTTGCAATGGTGTTCACTTGGTAACTCCTCTCAGAAAGACAGTGATTTGCTTCATTCAGAGAAAACGGCTTCCTCCCTCCCTCCATCCCTACTTTCCCTCCCTCTTTCCCTCCCTCCCTCCATCCCTCCTTCCTTCCTATTTCCTTCCTTTCCTTTCCTCTATTTTTTTCTTTATAAATAATAGCAAGTGGAATAGGAAGAAAAGAGAGAACATCTGGCTGCAGGTGTTTCGCATACATTTTTCTCATCTATCCTCTCAATAGAATTTTGAGATAAAGATAAGGAAGGAGATAAGAACGCAGAAGCTCAGAGACGTTCAAGAACATCACAGAACGAATGACTGGGTCAGTGGGGAGTCAAGCTCAGAACTGTAGGATTTCAAAACCTTTGCTCTTTCTACTCTATGAAGTTGCCTCAAATATGAAGAAATTATGAAATACTTGTTCTTCAGAAATGCAATGGCTATTAGCATTTTTTTCTTTCCAACCTTTCTTCTATGTGTGGCCTCTTGTGTATTATGTATACAATTTATAACCTGTTCCACTTAATGGTGTACTTTTCGGTGGATCTCAGCTTGTTACATAGTCTTTACAGTCACCTTTGCGTTGTATAAAGTCTGTGACTATTATACATAGGTTAATAGGCTACTTAAATACTCCTAGGTTGATGGAAATTAGGTAACTTTCAGCCACCCACTTTTAAAAGCCAGTATGTCTGATGGACTTTGCTACAATGGGCTAAACATGCCCCCGGGCTGTAGGTGGTTTGGGGTCTGCTTCTTATACGGAGCTCTCATTCTATAGCCCACCAGGGCCAGTTCCTCTCGTTGGACGGCAGAAGCAAATTTGGCCAGATCAAATCACAGGAGCCCGATTAACGTCTTCCCGAACTTTCCAGCCTGTGGCCTCCCACTGCTCAGAGCAAAGCCAATGAGGCGGGACGCATACTCTGCACATCTTACCGCCATCACTGAAGGACAGCTAATGGTGTCCCTGGAGAAGTGAGGCTTTGGGGACACTAACCATCTACCACACATGCTCGACGTGGGAAGGTGATAAGAGTAGAATGTGTCTTTGGCAGCCATAGTAAGACCAGAGTTGAGACTAATGTAGGGATAGTTTGATAACAGTGGTGTTATGGACTGAACGTCTGTGTCCCCCAAGACTTGTGTGGACCCCTAATGCCCGATGGGATGGCATCTGGAGGTGAAAGCTTTGGGAGATGATCGTTTCAGATGAGGCCAGAAGGGTGGAGCCCCATGATGGAAGTAATGTCCTTGCAGGAAGTGAAGGACCAGAACTCACTGTGTCCATCACGTGAGGACAATGAGAAGGTTGCTGTCTACAAGCCAGGAAGTGAGCTCTCACTGGGAACCGAATCTGCCAGCACCTCATCTAGGGCGTCTCGCCTCTAAAACCGTGAGATGTGAGTCATCATGGTTTGGTCCCCCGGGCTGAGGTATCTCACTGCAGCAGCCCAAGCTCACCAGTACAGGTAGAGATCGAGGAAAGTCGACAGATTTAAGAGCTATTTATGAAGTATATCTGCCCATGTCCTGGCAGGAAACAGATGGCACATTAACAAGGATTAATTGAGGATATTAATAACAAGGATATTTCCAAGAGTATAGAGAGTATTGAGAAAACCAACAGTGAAGTCCTGAAAACAAACAATGGTATTTACGAGCTCTGCTCTTGAGTGGGTTTGGCCAGACCCACTGATTGTGTCCATGCAGGAGTGTCTCTATAGAGAGGCAGGGCCAAGCGCGCACAAACAAGGCCAAAGCCCTGGGCCAGCAGCAAGGGAATAGGAGGAAACCCCCACCCTCCTTCCTTCCATGTGTCTCCATGGCTGTATTGATTAAAGAGGCCAAAAAGTGGCCAAAATTAGCAAGACAGGAAACAACATGTGTTGGAGAGGATGTGGAAAAAGGGGAATCCTCTTACACTGTTGGTGGGAATGCAAGTTGGTGCAGCCACTTTGGAGAACAGTGTGGAGATTCCTCAAGAAATTAAAAATAGAGCTTCCTTATGACCCTGCAATTGCACTACTGGGTATTTACCCCAAAGATACAGATGTAGTGAAAAGAAGGGCCATCTGTACCCCAATGTTCATAGCAGCAATGGCCACAGTCGCCAAACTGTGGAAAGAACCAAGATGCCCTTCAACAGACAAATGGATAAGGAAGATGTGGTGCATATACACTATGGAGTATTATGCCTCCATCAGAAAGGACGGATACCCAACTTTTGTAGCAACATGGACGGGACTGGAAGAGATTATGCTGAGTGAAATAAGTCAAGCAGAGAGAGTCAATTATCATCTGGTTTCACTTATTTGTGGAGCATAACAAATAACATGGAGGACAAGGGGAGATGGAGAGGAGAAGGGAGTTGAGGGCAATTGGAAGGAGAGGTGAACCATGAGAGACTATGGACTCTGAAAAACAAACTGAGGGTTTTGAAGGGGCGGGGGGGAGGTAGGAGGTTGGGTGAGCCTGGTGGTGGGTATTAAGGAGGGCACGGATTGCATAGAGCACTGGGTGTGGTGCATAAACAATGAATATTGTTATGCTGAAAAGAAATAAAAAATTTAAAAAAAAAGAGCCCAAAAAGACCAGATGATGCTTTCCACAGAGATGAGCGTCACAGACACAGACAGGACAGAGAGTGGTGGGACATGGCTTTGGCGGGGACATGGAGACAATCACCAGCATGATCTGCCCTTTTCACCATTTAATGTACAATCCGTCCTTCTTTTCGATGAAGAATTTCGCACCCCCGACAAAAGGAAACTCATTTCCCATCAACCACTGTCTCCTCATAGAATGATGTCTGTTTAATTAAGGTTCCAGAGCACCAAAATGATAATGTTATCCATATCCAGAGTTCTTTGTGAAAAGTAGTGTGGGGGTGGGGAAAGGCATGGAGGAGGGAAGAAAGGATAAATATACAACAGAGAGGCTACAGAGCCTCCCTTACCCGGTCTCAATTCACCATCCCAGCTTCCTGCTCTCACCAGTCGTTCCCTTGTCTTCAGCTGGCATGGCATGTTGGCTCACAAAATGTTTTTGCTAGTTTATTGGTTGTTTTCCTAAGTCCTATCAATAAAGGGTGTAAATCACTAGTGGACATGAATTTGTTTAGTACCTATGGTTTCCCATTGACCACGATGATGAAGACACAACAGCAGTAGGTGGCAACTCAGGGAACATGGGGGTTTCACAACCTTCCAGTTGTCGTTGTGTGAAATCAACCCAATTGATTTGGGTATGAACCATACCAAGTAGTACAGTGACCTCCTATGTTCCTTCTTTTATGCCCCAAGGGCAAAGAGGCAGCCTTAGTTTTTAACTCAACAAAAATGTGGCAGTGTTCCCAAAAGCATTCCTCCCTTGGACACTGGGTTTCCACATACAGGAAGCCCAAGATTGCAGAGATGGGAGGCAAATTTCTGAAATTGGGTAGTGAGATGCGACAGTGAGACAGGATTTCTGCTTCTGCCCCTTGGCTCCTGGACCCACAGAGCTTGGCTGCTGGGGTAAAGAACACCATACCTTGGCCCTGGTGTAAAGGTTGGCACTATGCCTCGAGGGACAGTGTCCTAACCTTGCCGGGTATTTCCTCCTAATTGGTCCCATAACTTAGCATTCATTGAACTTACCACAGTATCATGCCAGCTGCTTCTGAGTGGCAGGGAGACCACTGCCAAAGTTCCTTTGTTGAAATAAGAGTCCCCGAGTCTCAGGCAATGTTCTCTGCCTGATAGCTCATGAGTTAAGGCATTCTGTAAGTCCACAAATGGTGTTGGCACAAATTTTATGCATAGGGTTGGCAGATGAGTATTTGACTGGTTTTTGTGGACAAATCACAGCTCCCTCTGTAATGAAACAGTTCTAATACAATATCCAGTATGTGGCCAAGTTTCCCCCGGAGAAAGGCCATATCAGTCATTCAACATTGGCCTCTTGTATGGGCAGGTTGGGCCCTCAGAAGGGTGTGAAGCTACCCCGGGCTCGGGGCGAGGGAGCCCATGTTGTTAGTCTTGCACCAGCTCCCCATTGTTGCTGCCGGGACACTTGGGCAAGGCGTCCAGAGCAGCTCAGAGCACCTGCAGGAAAAGGCAGTCTTCTGTCCCACAAGAGCTCACTTTGTCTGCTGAGGGCTTCCTGGGAAATGAATGTCCTCTACCTGGCATATCTCTGTAAGACAGGGGAACTTCACTCTGTCTCCACTCTGAATGGCTCTTCCTCACTCCTCTTCCCTGACCTCCTGGTCACCAGTCTTCCAAGCAGTCACTGTCCAAGAATGAGATCTGAACCCGAGGCCCTCTCCCCTTCCATGAACTGGACAAACAGCAGACCACTGGAGTTGTCCCTGACTTTCTTGACCATCCTGAAGGGGCTGGGGTCGAGCAGCTATTAACTCCTACTGGGCACAGATGTGCTGGGACAGCCTACCTGTAAGCCAGGGAAACACTTTCCCTCCTCCATTAACTCATTACAGGGAACTCCCTAGGAGGCCTCTCAGTATGTGATGAGGGAGAGGCAGCAAAGCCGCAGGAACAAGGCCTGTGGGACTCAATCCCGAGCGATGTATTTGTGCCTGGTGCACCTGCTCATGGTCAGTCTCGCGTACACAATTTCCATGTTATAACAAAACGCTGCTGTGTGTATTCAAAATGAACTTGCACCACCCAATGCTTTGTATAAACCCCAACTTGGACAGGCCATGTCATAGTATAACCACACAGCTACTGATATCCTCAGGTCCGATATTCAGTCTCTACCTGGGTCTAGGAGCAAACCAGGAGCAGACTTCCAAATGTAGAATATTGTGATCAGGAGTGGGTGGGGTCTTACTCAAAACCCCTACGTCTGTGTGTCAGTCTGCTACTGGAGCTTTCCAGAGCCTCCAAAAGGCATCATCTCCCTCTACCGTAGACACTTCTAGGCACCACTGGGTCTGCTAGGGATGAAGGTCCAAGTACCAAGACCACACCTCAGCTCTGTGCACAGTCTTCTCCTATTCCAGATTCTTTTCAAAGCTTAGAACTTGAAGGTTACCCAAAGGCAGAGCTACAAAATCCAACATGATCTATGTTGTGCCAAATCCAGAGAGGTCCTCTAAGGGCTCTGCTCCTGCAACTGGCCTCTTATTTTGGAGGAGACAGCTTTACATGTGAGACAAGTGGGCCCTGAAGAACTCCCCAAGCTGGCAGACATCTGGAGATCCAGAGTGATTACCCTCTCACGCCGGCAATTAGGTTGCTTATAAGCACTGCCTCCGACGTCCATTTCACATGAAGTTACCGGTCTAAGAGACCAGCATGATAAGAATGTATCGGATAGTCAAGGCTCCTCCAGAACTGTGCCAAAAACAGGAGGTTGGGCAGAGCCTTGTGGTACGGCCATAAAGCTTTATGGCTTCCCTGGCAGATGAAGGCAGAGTTCCTCTGGTTATCTTTACTGATGGGCATTGCAAAGAAAGTTCCCTCAGTCACTGGGTGCATGGTATGTATCAGCGGCCAGAGGCTATGTTGATTTATTTCAGTGAACACACCACATCTGGTACAGCAGCTGTGATTGTTATCACTACTGATTAAGTTTGTGATAATCCAAGTCATTCTGCAAGACCCATCTGGCTTTTCTACCCGCCAAAGGAGTGAGTTACAGGAGGGTGTGATAGGAGTCCCCACTTCTGCTCCTTCACATCTTGATGGAGACACAAATCTCCATTACTCTCCTATGTCATTCCATTTACTCTTTTGAAGATGAGGGCATTTCCAGGAATTTCCATTTGGGTCCTTGCTACCCTAATAGTGCTTGCTCCGGCGGTGAGACCTCTGTGGGGATTCATGTGGTTGTTACACATATTTATAGTCTCCAGGACTTTGTAAAAAGCCACAGATAAACTCACAGCCTGATTGGACGCTCTGTGGAGTAGATTCATGCCCCCTGTCTATCTGTCACCTGCCGCCTTGCGTCGGCCAACAGACCATCATGACATTTTGGGTCTCTAAGGATTAACATCTTATCGGAGAGATTATTTTGTAATCCCTAGAAAATCTGAATTGCTTCCACTCCCCCATGTACAGTTGTCCTGCGGATGGATCACAGATCACAGGTCTTTCTCGGGATGTTTGGAGAAAGAGCCGTGGTCTGCCTTTTTGATAAGTGGCAAGGTTTTCCCAAGCATCTGAAGAAAATAGGTACATGCAGGAGCCCTTCCCTGAGCCATGGGCCTCTGCACAGGGCAGTACTGGAGACAACAGTGGGTGCAAGCAGAGGGAGCAAGAGAAACCACAGTCCCATTGGTGACACGTTGAATTTAAGAGGCTTTGACACAACCAAGCAGCAATGACTAACGAACACTTGGATACAGGGGCCTGAGCCGGAAATCTCGAATGGAAAGGCCTTATCAACCAGACAGTAATTAAGGCCATCGACCTGGATAGGAAAGGCAACATTCAAGAAGTCTGTAGAAAAGAGGACCCAGCAAGGAGGTCTAAGACACAGCACCCAGGATGGTACAAGAAAAATCGAAAGATGGGATATTGTAGAGGCCACGGGAATAAAGTGTTTCAAGAAATAGGAAGTAGTCAGTCCATTGCATCAAATGTTACTAGAAATTAAAAAAAAAAAAAAAAGGTGGAAGAGAAAATGCCTTTATCGTTTGGTGACACGGAGATAACCAGTGACCTTTGCAGGAGCTGTTTCTATCAAACTCTGAGGACAGAAGCCAGGAGGGGTGTTTACCCCTGCGACAGAACACTGCTTATATCAAATACTTCTGTCCTTCACAAACCGAATGCTTTAACATTTTTTTAGCTTTTTTATGTGTGTTGATTTTGATTCCTCCTTTATTGCATTTTTATGATCCATATTCCGGAGGCGATTAGCCGCGGAAAATCCATTTGCTTGGCTTGCTCTGACATAAATTTGGCTCAAACCTCGTTCGTATACCTGTGAGATCTGTTCGAAAGGGTTAAACTGCCTGAGTTCTGTATTTGTCTCATATGCTTTTGTGGGGATAAAACAGAAGTATCTGGGAGATTGCTGGGAGGCTCGTGGCATGCTGAAACAGATGCTTCTTCATTTTGTCATTAACATAGCATCATCTATCACAAAGAAAAATCAGCCTGGGATTTTTTTTTTTTCAAGCCAAGCATCACAGCCTTTAATTCCTCTCACTAACTGTGGCCAGAAATTCAGAGATTTGCATGTTTTGTTGCATTTAGCTTTCCTGTGCACTTACTTTGCTTCTGAGATATTCCCCCATGATGGGGATCTCTCTTCCCATCTACGAGTTTGCGTAGTCTTGGATCTCAACACCTTCTGGCTTTTTGTGTTGTGATTCATGGGTCGGTTACACTGGGCTTGGGATCGATGTATTAAGTTCCACCGGGAATTTAATTATTCCAAAAAGATGGACAACGCTGGGAGACATGGGTGACACAAGGATGACAGGGTGGTTGGGACCTTAGTATTGAGTTGTAAAGAGCACTAATGCTTAAGCAGGAAGAGTCTGCCTAATGAAGCATTAACTGGGGATTTAACCACCCATGGTTCTGTGATCAAGGTGAGCCCGGAGCAGCACCGGCCGGCGAAAACCAGACACGGACCAAGAGCCCCAGAAGTCCATTAAAATCGTTCTCTACATCGTGACTCAGGACACTTAGTAAAGAGACTCATTCTCAAGGCTTTAGTCATTTGTTTGGACATAAATGGCGTTCTTGGATTCCACCTCTCACGTTTAGTGCAGAAGTGGTTAGGTCTTTTGTAAACCCAGATTGTTTCCATGCGATAAGAATTCACGCTCGGTAGAAACTCCCTTTGACATACCCCAGGCTTTGAGTCTTGGAATGCAGATCAGTCAGTAGCCAGGCGGATGAACCCACCCAACCGGTGACTCCCTGCGGGCACAGCTCTTCACCCTGCGTGGGGACACCGGGGAGACAAGTCTGAAGAGACTCAGCCAACAGATTGGGAAGAGATGCTGATAATAAGTAGGTTGGGATGCCACAGCTGGTTGGTCAGCGATGATTGCACACGGAGGCCACTCTTAAGAACACACAAAGATTCACTCACTGTCTTCTCCCCGCCCCCGTGTCTGACAAGGTACTCTGCAAATGGTGGGTGCAAATCAAGGGGAGTAATGAGGGCATCGACAGTAATGACCGCCACGTAGCTGCCGACTGGGCCGCGGGCAGGACCTTGCTTGATCCCCACACCGGTTCTGCGAGCTGGAGGTCAGGGCCCCCGTCGGGTGAGTGAGCTCCGGAAGCCCAGAGGGGTATGACAGCTACTGAGCAGAGCGGGCCCCTGAGCTCATGGTGGGATTCCAGGCGCCATGCTTTTAATCCCTGCCCTCTGCCATAACGTCCAACTTCTGCAGCGTCCCCCGTTTCCCTCAACTGTGCGATCCCTGACCTTGTTTCACGGCTTCTTTTGGTATTGGCTGATGGTGAAGGTGATGTGGAGGACTCATAAGTGATCTCTGGGTTGAAAAGAATCTACGTTAGGGGGTGCCTGGGTGGCTCGGTGGGTTAAAAAGAATCTACGTTGTGATCGTAACTCTGCCAAGTTACATGGAAGGGTGAACAAGTGCTGTAGGAAGAAAGAGAAAGAAAGAAAGAAAGAAAGAAAGAAAGAAAGAAAGAAAGAAAGAAAGAAAGAAAGAAAGAAAAGAAAGAGAAAGAAAGAAAGAAAGAAAGAAAGAAAGAAAGAAAAGAAAGAGAGGATTTTCACGTCGAGTGAGGCAGAAACTGAGCATAAACCTTTTTTTTTTCTTTTCTAATATGGACCATTTTTATATTTTCAGAATTTGTGATTTTTCCCTAAATTAAAAAGCCTGCAGTTTTATATAAAAAACAATCTTATCCAAGGAAACATCCCTTTGAGAACTTAATAATTAATTCTGAGGGAGACAAACTTGCGTAGAGTCCGAGAAGAGGCAGCATAAATATTGACATAGACAAACGGCGTGTGATTTGGCCGGCTGCCTGAAATTCTTTCTCAAGGTGAGCGTTGAAGTGTCAGGCGGAGAAAACTAAACAGGGCTGAGCCCACCAAGAAGACGGCTCTGTGGGGAAAAGTAACATGATTTATCATAGGAAAGGAATCCTGACGAGGGACGAGAGAAGAAAACTTTTAAATCATAGTGTCAAGGAATGTCCCACTCATTAGAAGAGGCATAGACAAGTAGGACGGACTGAGAGTGGATGGCCTGTTCTCAATTTCTGAAATGTGCAATTCTAAATACGCATGCATTTTTAAGAACAAAAATTTTAAGTCAAATTCAATTCCATTTGTACAGGGTTGAAATGATTGTATGAAGAAGAATGGGGCGGTCATGGACCTTCTAACTAGGAAACTCTTGGAAACACGCCATGTTACTCACTCATAGTACTAGGGCTTGCACTTACCAGACCGGTGGTACTCACTCACCTCACAGGGACCCGTGCTGAGCCAGCCACAGGGCGCCATCTTTCATAGGTGAGTTCTGCGTCTGCAGAGCGGGTCTGGGAAGCAGACCCGTGAGGTTCTGGAAAATCTCACGCATCAGCAGACAAGTGACAAGCTGGTCATACCATCCCAGCTCATGCCCCAAAGCCCAGCCTTAACCATCATGCTGGATGGCCTCCTTCAGACTATGGGGTAATTTCTGTTTGCCATTCAATGTCCTTAACGGTGTTTTATGCAAAACACCATGAAAAATGAGAGAAGCTAAAATGTTGGAAGCCTATAGCAAAACAGTTCTGTGTCCTTGCTTTAGCAAATTCTCAAATTGAAGTGAACTGTACGTTTCTCTTTACTGTTTTCCTGTGAAGGTTTAATGACTGTTGACACCAATTTGCAAAAGAACACAGTTTAAATGGGTCTGGACATTTTTTCTTTGCTTTCTTTTCAATATGTTGCCTTTTTTAGTGCTGGCCTTTTAAATATCTCAGTAATTGGAACTACAGTGGAGATGACCAAAAAACACCAATCTGTTTCAAATTGGCCATGATAAAACGCTGTTCTATTCTTTCTCCTTTTTTTTTCTTTTTCCTATTATGAATGATTTTCCAAATGTCTGATGATGTGTTTTATTATTAACAACATTAGACATAATTATTAAACAAATTGGACACTGGCTAACGTTCACTGTTAATAATCTGGGACTTGGCTGGGGAGACGTTTTGTGAAAAACCCAGGCAAATAATGAAAATGATATTGGGGTCTAGACACAGGAAAGTTATGTATTCCTTTCTTCGGGATAGATTTTACAGGACAGGAAAAGAGCTCCACAGAGCAGTCATGAAGAATCCCTGGCCTGGAGACAGCGTTAGCTCCGCCAAGACAAGGGATCTGATCTGTTAGGATCATGATGGTGCTAACAGTGATGCCCTTCGCAGAGCCGTACGAGGGACAAACAGACAGTGCTAAGCGCTCAGGAAGGACCGCCAGCACGCACCAAAGAGCTTTGCAAAGGGACAGACAGACAGAGACACCCATTGAATCCCAAAGGATGCCGGGGTCTGAATGACAAAATGCCATAAAGATTCAAAACAGAGCACTGCACACTAAATACCCACCCCTGAAAAAAATGTGACAATGCCCGCTGGAAGAGCTGTTTTACAGGATAATCAGATGATTTCTGGGGAGTGCTTCAAAGCCAATTCTAGGATGCATTTTTCCATGTTCTCAGAGAGCTAATGGCTTTTTCACAGACCTCTGACTTCCACCCAGAAATCTCCCGGCGTATCCTATCATTCCGAAGCAAATAAGACCACAGTGGGGATAGAACTGTGTTTTGTTCCCTGGTGACACCCGGCCGTCCTCATCCCACGAAGCAGCACCTGGAACGTTACCCCTCCGTGGTGTTTCAGGAAACTCAAAGAGGCACACACTAGTTTCCCCTCTTAACTGAAGTTGCTTTGATTCTCATCATCTTCCCTGAACGGACTTCACCTGAAGGACCCACACGGCCACTCACACTGGAGGAAGCAGGACCCTACACATCGTTACTTGGCTCTTGGCTGTGACTTTCTCAGAGCGCACAGACCCGGGGAGGGCGTGCAGCTTACACCACGGGAAAACCCACCTTCACAGTCACCTCGCTGATGGGAGACATAATTTTTTCCTCATGCCCTTTCTCTCAGCCTGTTGGAGTTCCCCCGTATTTCCATTTCCTAACCCCCCAGTAGCTCAAGTGACCCGATCAGGTTTCTGGAGTGACTGTGCACCGTATCCAAAAACAGTAACGGCTAGAAAGGAGAGCGCATAATGACAAAAGGAATCTGAATACTTCCTGGTCTTACTACTCTTTTGCTATCGCGGAACTTTTAAATTCTGAAGATGGCCTTGCCAGTCCTCAAAAGTCCCGTGTCTTTCTCTCAGGAGGATTTGTGAATGGGAGCTCAGCGTTTCTCAGACTATACTCTGTAGCATGCGTGCTCAGGTATGCTGGCCAAAAGGATGCCATAGTCCTGTCACTGTGTAAAAAGTGGGAACAAATTAAGATACAGAGTATATTTCTACTCAAGGAGTTTGCAGAGTCTTGGACACATCAATATACATTGTGAACAGGTATCCAACCATTCAAATCTCTTCTGTTTCTTGGAAAAGGAGGAGGTATTGAGCTTTTATAAAACTAGTGTTCCGAGGATATTTTAGGAAATACTGCTCCAAACTATGAAATTTTGTGTAGAACGGAGGTAGATAAAACAACGGATTCAGGGGAACTTGGTGGCTCAGTCAGTTAAGTGTCTGCCTTCGGCTCAGGACATGATCCCAGGGTCCTGGGATCGAGCCCCGCATCGGGCTCTCTGCTCAGGGGAGAGTCTGCTTCTCCCTCTCCCTCTGCCTGCTGCTCCCCATGCTCCTTCTGTCTCTCTCTCTCTCTCTCAAATAAATAAAAAATATATTTTTAAAAAATGGCTTCGGGGACGGAGCAGCAGGTTAGCTCCTTGGGGAGCCAATAAAAAGGGGCGAGAAAAGACCGGGGCCGTGAATCAGCCCTGGGGATGCCGTCAGAGGAAAACACCACACTCCCCGGAGCTCCCCGGAAAGAGAAGTTTCGATAGGGCTGGAAGGAGTATCCCGAGACACTTGAAGTAGGAGCTGAGAGCCCCGGAGGGCCACCTGATGACCAACACAAGGTCTTTGAGCTGGGGACACACTGAAGAAGGACAACACCATCCTCCTGCTGCAGAGGGTTCTCCACAGAGTGCCGACCGGATGTCACGCAGGACACGCGGTGACCGCCTGCTCTAAGGGTGCTGGCCTGATCACTCTCTAGGCTGAGGACTAGTTGGGTTCTGATTCATCTCCTCTCTCGTATTTTCCTCTTTCCTACTTCTACAAGTCTCTTGACAAGTGTATTTTATGTGAACAATGTGATGGAATTATGAATCTCTCTAAATAATAACTAAGAGTTCATGCTTTTCCTAAAGATCCCCTGACAACATTTTAACCCATGGCTGGAGACTGTCATCCTCTAAGTCTCATAATAGTCCCTCGAGCTCCTCTTCTCCCATTGTACTTCTACAGAAGAAATACTACTCTTTCCAGGTATTCTTACCTTCACGATCATGTAAAATTTTAGTATTGTTAAGTGTCATACTTGTAATCACATTTGTAGAAAAAGAATCAGATCATATGTCTTCAGAACTGAACACAGGAAAATGGGAAGGGGCTGGTAGTCTATAAGACATGTTAATCTTATCCCATGAGGAATAACATCTCACAGTCTCATGCTGTCTATCCCTCGTCTGCTGCAGGCTTGGTTTTTTATTTTATTTTTTATTAGACTGGAGTGCTCTGAGCACATGTCCTTTGTCTTATTTTTCCTGCCTTTACTCAGGGCCAAGCCCATAATCTGCATTCAATGGGAATTTCATGATAAGGAAGATAGAAAGGGATGATTTAAATTTCACAATATCTACCTGAAATTCTAAGAACTATTCTCATTTTCCAAAATGTTTTTCACTTTTGTGACTCAGAGAAAATATTAAAAAAAAAATGAACATCTATACTCAGAGAAGGATTTTCTCCCATTTATACTCTGACTAATTCATCACAAATACAGAAAAGGCCCTCTGAGGGTTCTAGAGATTTTTACTTGCCTGTGTCACAATTGAAAAAATATTTCTTCTTGGGATTTTTACTGAAGATATTTTATGTTAAGGGCTTTCTCTCATTCTTAGAAAGCTCATTGCATTTTTTTTTTTAGTTGAGTTACAGATTTTTTTAGACATAGCCAGTGTTTCTTGTGTCAAAGTGGCTGGTTTTTGTCGTATTTTCTATTACTTCTTGTCAATGATTTGTGTGAAATTTTTTCATGGAGACTTTTTAACAGAAGAGACTATTTCTCTATTTTCTCATCATGAAATTGGCAGGTGCTTTACTGGCGAATCTAGGAAGACAACAACGAGTGACACGGAGCACACTGGTAACAAATCTCTCAACGTAGGAGCCCGAGAGGCTGAATTATCTAATTGCGTCCAGAAGTCCTTAAAACCATCAGCCACCGCTGTAATCAGGGTCTGACATTATCAAACGGACATAATAACAATTCCGTCACCCTTCGATTGTTAAGGGAATGAAGAAGTCATGGCGTGTGATGTACACGACACAGTAGACACTCGGTACACGGGATCTGTTACGACTGGTTAATGGCGTTCATACCGGCGACAAACCCATGTAAAATGTCACTGCAGGGCAACACGGGGACCTCTTTTCCCAGCCAACCTAAACCCTAGGAAACATGGCACAACACAACACAACAGAAAGCTAAATAAAATTATAGCTGAAACGTTTGAAGATATATTAATTCTGACAGACTACAGGCGGGATTTAGGAAAGTAATTCACCCACAGTCTGGCAATTTCCTCATTGCAGCACACCCCCTCCTTCCTGACTCTTCAAAAGCATTTTTTTCTATCACTGGCCGTAGGCTGGGGCTTCATTCACTCTATCCTTTCTACCTATTCTGTATTATTATTTAAATTCTTCAAGATGCTCCTCTCTTTTCCGTTCGGCATTCAAATCCTGTAACAAACTCTATGAGGTACTTTCTGGGTCCTATGCTATCACCATTCCTCACATTTGCTCTGGCCTCACGGAACTTAAATACCGACACTTTTCTAAGGTCGTGTTTCATCTTGCCGGTGTGCTGTGGTTTCAATGTATTTAACTTTTTTCCTCCACAAATAGCATGGGCCACAAAATTAGAGCCATCCCTATGGATCACGATGTTAGGTTTGCACGAGGAGGGGCGGTACATAAATTATATGTATCAAGTACAACACCGCTAGCAGGGTGGGATGCCAGGTTAGCAATCACCTGTAAGCAAAGAAATAAAAGAAATCATCTGTAAGGAAATGGAGAGCTTCCGTGCAGCCTCGCACCCTGTGGTTCAGAGCCCCGCGGTACTGAAGTTTCTCTCTTTGTAAATTTCTCTTCCTCTTCCAAAAGACGTCTCTAAGTTGTACTACCTTCCCCCCACCCCCGTCATTTATTTATTTTTTCGCATTGGGAACGAGCTGAATGCAACTCGGTTGCTTCTAATATACCTTGACTGGCGAGATTTTTTTGAACATAAAATAAAATGCAACCTTTGGAAGGCTATTTATCTGTCTTCAGAAAAGGTCATGGGAAGAATGCCGTAGAATTTTCGAATGGTTCATCCATCAAAAATGCAGCTCCCCATTGATTCTTCCTGAATTGTCAATTTCCAAAGAGCCGCAGGGACAAGCCTCAGTCAGGGAGAAGAAACCCTTGATAAGGAAGAGGATGAAGTGATAAATGATTTTTCTGGCTCTTTCCTTTGGGAAAGACAGTCAACTTGCCCTTAGCCTCAGGCAATAGTGTTTCTTGAACCATCTGGACAAAGAGTTTGTGGTGATAATGATAATGTGAATTCGACAATGTGGTCTAAGGAAAAAAAAAAAAAAAAAAAGAAGTCACTGCCTAAATTAAAGACCCCTAATAAATTGACCTGTTGGAAAAAACTAGCAAAGCCCAGAAGTAAACGGTCTTAACCCAAAGTGGATTGTCAGATACATTGTCAAATCACTCACTGGCTAAATGAAATTTTTTTCAAAGCAAACTGGAAGTACTTCAGCAAAATAAACCTTCCATCCAGGTCATGAGACAATAGACTAAATAATGCTCAGTATATCTCCTAGATTCAATCATGCCTAGCATTAAAAAGAAGCACATTCAGTGTCCAAAAAAAAGTGCAATGGTCATTTTGCACCAAGTATTACTGACATCTTTGCAGCCACTTAACACACGGGAAAGTGTTTTGCTAAATGAGACTTCCTTCCCCGTTTTCAGTCTCTTTTTGACGTCACCACCCAAGGGAATGTCAACATCACTCAGTATTTATGATTTGTCCAAGGTTGGTGGGATCTCGATTCCAAACTGAAGCTTCGTAGTAACTAATAATGGCACGAGGGTGTCCTGTTCCACCCAAGACCCCAAGCCCTGGGCAGAAGCAATAAACATGATCCCCCTGTCAAAGGGCTTGTGGTCTTACGTAATACACATAAACAGCATTTAGAATGCAGCGTGATGAGTTCTGGTTAAGGGGAGAAACTGAGATTCTTGCAGGAAGTATGAGGCCTAGGGTGAGCCCTGGGAGCTGGCCAGGGCGTATATCACACACAGACACACACACACATACCACACCACACCACACCTATGCACATGCATTACACGCACACAACACACACATGCACACAACACACACACGCACATGCAGACACGCAACGCACAAAACAGCACACGTGTGCATACATACATGCAAGTACAACATCCAATATGTGTATGCCCCACAGACAACTCATGATACTTATTACATGACACGCACATGCATGTGCATACATGAAACGCACCACACAACTCATGTGCACACATAGCACAGACAGGCACACATATACACATGAAACAAGTGTGACACAGCACACAGCATTCAACAATATGCATGTTTCATGCCATCCACACCGCATGACACATGCATGCACACATCTGTCCACCCATATTCATGCACCATAGCACACATGTACACACACAGAGCATATAACACACATGGATGGCACACACACACAGGTGAGAGAGAAGGAATACTTTAATGTTTCAGACATGAAAACTTGCGTGTCAGGAGAGAAGTGGAGAGAAAACCACGCCTGGAAAGAACCCGAATACACTGGGTTTCAAGGGTTAGGAGCAACGAGCTCTCTTTGGCCTGTGGCGGTTTCTAGGCTATCCCTTGAATGACTGGCACTGGGGGGGTAGGCAGGCCTCGTTCATCCTCAAGAATAGAGCAACTGACAGTCTGTGGGTTTGCTGGGCCAGATTCTTTGAGAAGAAAGAGTTTAGTAAAAGGTCGTAGGTTAATCTTAAAAGAGCTGAATAATTTTTAGAGTCCAGCTTGACCCCGTTCAATTGTTCTGTCGAGATTATGATTTGTAGCCCTAACTGGGAAGATAGAGAAATGCTGTGTTCCCTCCTCAGCAGACTGACTTCTAAATGCTGCAGTTTTTCATCCTTGGACATTCCGATTAGATCTTTTTAAATCTTCCCTCTTTCTCTTCATCATCCCCATGTTTTCCTTTACATGATCTGACATATTTTCAAGATTAGTAATAACTGTTTTAGGATCTTTCTGCTACTTCCATGCGCTCTGTCCTTTCAAGATTTATTTTTACTGATTAATTGTTCTCCTATAATGACTCATATTGTTCTTATTCTTTCTATGCCTCGTAAGTTTTCATTGTTGCCGGACTTTGAGAACTTCACATGGTCAAGTGCTGGATTCTATTGTATTCCTTTAAAGAGCATATGCCAGCTTTGTGCAGTGGCAGTATTGTAGCCAATGAGGTTTATCCGAGGCACAATTATTGCTAATTAAAGAGTATATGCCTTTGTTCTGTCCTACAGTGAAGTTACCGCAGTCGTTTTAATGACTTGTGAGCCCTGACAGGCCAGGTCAAGAACACCCGCACAATTAAGGTGCGGCCCTTCTTTGGACTCGAATCGATACTCTATGTCTTATGCGTGTTTTCCACTCTGACTGGTGGAGCACATGCTCTTACCGGCCGTGAGCAAGGTCCAGGGATGTTGAGTCTGCTGCTCCCTGCGTGTGGTTCCCCCCACTCAGGATTGTGCAAGTCAGTTCTAGACCAGAGGTTAGAGAAGACCCACTGGAGATCTCAGCAACTCACTCTGTGCAGTTCGTCTACAAGAACTCTGCCGCCTTGGCCTCCTAAATGCCGCTCTCGAGTCTCCTCAATGCAGCCAGATCTCCAGACTTCACTTCAGTTTCCTCTCCCTGCATGGTAGGGTCAGGACATGCCTCCAGGCTGTGATCTGAAGCAATTCTAGGGCTCACCTTGTTTGTTTCTCTTTTCACAGGCTGCCAGGTGTCCAATGTCCAGAAAGTAAAGTTTTATAATTTTTTCGTATGTTTCCAATGAGCATATTCCTGGGGCCTGGATACTTCATCATTTTAATGTATGTAAATTTTAGGTCAATTTCTTCCATAGATGATAGACAGATAGATAGATAAGCAGAGATAGCAACAGGTAGAAATCTATAGATAAAAATGCACACAGAGGTATATTAACAAGCAGGCGCATATAGTCACACAACGTGTCCATAGCTCTGAAGGGTTCACTCTCTGACCCCAGAGGCACCAACCACGGTCACGTATAGAAGCCCTTTTCTGAAGAAGATAGTACAGGTTCTTACAACCAACTCGATAGGAGACAGAATCTTCTCTTCCAAGAAATGTTGAAAAAAAAAATTCATAAGAAGGAATAAAGGTTTCCTGACTTCAGATACAACATGAATGTCAGGGACAGTGGCTGGCTGAGTTTTATACCTTATTTATGACAGTGTCCCTATAGGTCATTCTTAACAATAGCATATCTAAAGCTCCACACATTTCAATAATCAAAAACTACTGTCATTTCTTATGATAATAAAGCAATGCTAAGTTGTTAATATCGATTAGGATTATTGTGTTCATATGCTGATTAGTTGACCCTACCATTTTTGTGAACAAAGTATTTGTAAGGAGTACTTAATATATGAGAGAAATACAATAAAATAGGAGTGAATGAAACTGAATGTACAGGTCTCTTAAATTAAGATCAAGGAAAATAGGTATGTGAGAGGGACAGAATATCACTTTGCTGCTTTCCCTCTAATAACCCTTAGCACTATCCGTCTTTCTTCGGGTTCTGAGGCAGTGCAATATGGCATAACTGGCAAGTGGGTATTTTGACCTCAAACTGTCCAGAGCGAAAGACGGGTGGACATGGCCAAGCAGATACTCCGAAGTTGTGGGACTCCTTCCCGGGGCGACTCATTTCGGTGGGAATGCCGTGGCTCCCCGCATCCAGGAGGAGAGAGGAGCACAAAGGTTGCTCGGGGGTTGCCTGGACCCCTGGTCGTTTCAGGGACTGTCCGGTCTTCACAGCTGCTGAGGCCAGAAGGTGCACGCCTCAGAACTGGATAAATAAGTCGGCATCTCCTTCCCTTAGAGGGTCACTAAGGGCAACAGGCAACCATGGCACATTCTAAATTCTCACATGAGAATTTACCGGCAGAAGATGAGTCTACAGCTCTCAGGTTTTTCTGCCCCCCACATAAATAAAAGAGTGAGGCATTTAAGAACAAGGCAAGTAGCTGGGCTCTGTGAAGCCGGTTAGAGAATTCTGCACAGTACGCCGGGAACGCACGTCCCAGGAGTATCCTGAATTCCTTCTCAGAGAATAACATTAACCTAAGCGGTGGTTTAGATGCTCTGATAAAAGTTGTTTTCAAAAAATGACAATTGATACTACTGAAAAAATACCCATAAAAACTCCCCCAAACAAGTATGTCTGAAAACCAAACAAAACAAAAGTCTTGTGATGGTCAGATCTGCTGCTAAATGGAAGAAACAGTGGGAAGAAAAGGAAAGAAAGACGTCCCCTCTGCTAAGGACAGACAGAGAGCTGTCTTCCCAGAAGGTGTGGGAGGACAATGCCGGTTTGTACTTGTGCGTCTTTCCCTGCAGCAACGTTCTCCAAGAAAAAGAGAAACTCTGCCTCTGACTTTAGTCAAACCATATATAGCCACCAGGAGACTTTTGAAGATTCTGAAGCAGGCCCTGGAAATGCCTATTAGCAGAGGTGTGTGGCGAGAAAGTGCGTATATACGATTCCCCTTTTAAGGAAAAGAATTTCCTAAGAGTATTATTCTTTTCCTAAATGTGCAATATATATATATATATATATATATATATATATATATATGCACACTATCCAACAGCTCAGAGCACACTTGGAATTCGTGCATGCTGACAGGTAAAAGGAGAGCCAAATATAAATATAATAGGCTTCCAGAAGAGAAGAAGAGAAATTTAGAGCAAGATTCACTTTGTTTTATTTTAAGAACGCACAGAATGTCTTCTATACATAAGAGTTGCTCAAATGTTTCTTCTTCAATTAAAACACTAGTGGTTTCAGAATGTATACCTTTCTTTCACCTCTGATACACAATTAATGATATCCACTGGGACTATGGTATCAATGCCCACCCCCCCACTCCCTCTGAGAGAGAGAGGCAAATGTGAGAACATGAAAACAGCCTGCCAATTAGCCAACCCATTATCTGAGGGTGATCAGACAATGCCGGCACTTTACACCAAACTTTTCAAGATTAATTTATTTACAGCTTTTCTTTGTAGCTTCAGGAGGGAAGCTACAAGGCTTTTAGAGAAACCAAGCAATTGTTTTCTTGCAGAGAATGAAAATAATTAATATTATAAGCACGACCGTACCCGGAGTCAGGTGCCAATGACACAAAAGACAGGCATGACCCCCCTTTTGCAGAGATACAGAGCTGCAGAATGGTCATCATATCAGAGCAGGATTGTGGGTTTGACGATCTTTTTTTAAGCCTCTATTATTTTTTTCTAAGTTGTCTACAGTGATCATATATTCATGGGTTCATCTTTTTAAGAGAAGGGAATCGTGCTTAGTATGGGGGAAGTGAAACAAATCACACATTCCACAGATTCACAATGGACGAGGGACAGCTATGGCAGAGACTAGACATCATCTGGGACTAGCAGTGACCCTGCTGAGTGAGCAGCGGCAACCCAGCCAGGAGACACAAGCCAGGCTGCAAACCTGGGTCCTCTCAGGGCACCTGGTAAATGTTCCTCTTCCAATCTGAAAATAAGTAAAAACAAAACCATCTGTATATCTGATGCATTTACACAAATAGAGACACACCCACTGATAACTTCTGTGTATTAGCTGTCAAATATTCCTGGGGGATACCCCAAGATTTGAACACTTGCACCTGTGTCACACGCAGGGCTAGACAGGATGCTGTAAGCTTTTCTCTGGTGGGGCCCAGCCCCCGGGTAGGGATTGGGGGCAGGGGCGATGTCCCTGGGGCCTCCGAGAACACCATCCTCCAAGACAAATGAAACAGGATCACCCCTCCCGTCCACCAGGAGCCCTCCACAATCACTTTCCTTATTAGATTCCCTTTTATGATGCTCGAAACCCAAGTGGCAGCATTCCCGAGCAGAAGAGAACGTGCCTGGGAATTGGGGGTGGGGAGGGATGTAAAGAATTAAATGCCACCTGCATTTGGCTGCAAAGATTTTTTTTAAATGAAAGAGATGTTTATAGCAGCTTTATTCATAATTGCCAAAACTTGGAAGCAACCAAAATGTTCTTCAGTAAGTGAATGGGTAAATCCAGACAATGGACTCTTATTCAGCGAAATCATGAGAAGCCTGAAGCTGTCATTATGACATGAAGCAGTGAGAGGAGGTCCCAACAGGAGGCAGAAAGAAGGAAAGTCAACTGATGTTTACTGACCCCTGACCCACATTCCATTGTGCGACGCCCGCTCTCAGGATCTTCCTCAACCTTCGCTTGCAACAACCCAATTAATGGATATGGTTGGATCCAGTCTGCAGGGGAGGGCTGGGCACTCAAGGGTCCAGTCATGGAAAGTGGGCTTGGGGTCAGGACTCTGGTCCTCAGAGTGATGAGAGCAGGAAAAAGGAGCCAAGCCCTGGATTTGGAGACCAGACCGACCGCAAGACAGGACCCAGCAGGGCAAGGAGAAGGGGCTCCATGGGAGGATAGGCACCATCTAGCAGGCACGGGGCACAGAGGAAGCCAGACACTGAGCCACTGGGGCTCCTCTACTCAGAACTTCTGTCCAGAGTCTGGATGTGAAAACACGACTGGCAACAGGGGTGGAGGGACTGCAGGGAAGTGGTTGGACCATAGCAGGTTGCTGGCCACAAAAGGCTACAAGCATCTTGAATATCTCCTTCCTCTGGGCAGATTTGCCTAGCTATGAATTCCATCCTTGTAGATGTTATGGGGCGCTGCTGGAAATCGATATGTCGATTATCCTGCGGGAATGCGACCATGCCCAGGAATCAGTAAAGGGATCAGGGAGAGAGACCTGCACGCAGGGAAAGCTCTTTATGGGAAATGAGAGCTACTGGGACCTCCCTAAGAAGCCATCCTGGTGAAAACGTCAAAGAGCCCCATGGAAGGCAGGGAAGGCATCACATGAAGATGAATGATAAAAAGGACGAGGTAATAAATCCCGTGAGAGGCCAGACACATCCAAAGCCAAGTAGACAGAGACGGCCTCTGCGGGTATAGACCCACACCAGAGGGGACAGTCTCACAAGTCAGGATTCGTTATGCGGACCAGTATCTATAATCAGGAACAGAAGATAGTGAAGTATGTTGTCTGGAATTCAGGTTTCCAAACATTTATGTAGTAAATTTAAGGCAAAAAGAGAGAAGAAGAAGAAGAAGGAAGAGGAGGAGGAGGAGAAGAGAGTTCAGTAGTGATTAAAATTCCTACTCATCCCCCAAATCAAGTTATTATTCTTGCCATTAAAAAAAAAAAAAAGACTGGGGTAGTCGTCATGATCTCATTAACACAGAAAAGCAGGCGCACTTAGAAACGGGATTCCCGCTCTGGGTTCTATAGGGCAAAGGTTAACTTCCAACTGCAGCCAAACATACCAAATGTTCATCCCAGTTCAGTAAAAGTCTGCTCTGAACCTTATCTATTTTTCATGAACCTGCTATTGTGCTCAACATTCTAAGGGCGTGAGGAGTCCTTTCTTGATTCAGTCATGAGATGTGGAGTGCTGACTGGAGTTATTAACGCCACTCACCATCCCAAGTTCCTAGCTTGCAAAATCTATGAATCATGTTACCACATGTTACCAAAACAGAGTTAGGAAATACTCCAGCCTGACTGTCCAAATGCAAGTCACATATTTGCCATTAGGTTCTGGAAGAGGGGTTAGGCTCTATCTCAGGAAGCGGAGAAGATGTCCCATGACATACGTGCACAGTCTGAAAGACTCAAGTGGATATCTTCCTGTATCATGGGCCCAGGGGTTTCTAAAAATGCAAATGCCAGCAGGCCTTCTGATGACGGGTGGCCCCCAGTCCCGTCACAAGCACACAGCCATGTATCCCATGACACTGAATGTAACGATCAGAGTCCCTGGCGGGGGACAGTGGCCAAGTGCACACGTTGGCTTTCAGGTTACGCCTGAGCTGGAAAGTGCGTTTTGGAGCCTCCAAAGTCTGAGAAGACTGGGATCGGTTGATGGACATGTGGAAATCATTTGGAAAATTGACAGGGGGCTGGTAGGGTGAGTCAGCCTCCCAGTGAGCTGGGAACCTGATACAGTCTGGCACTCTTAGGACTGCCAAATTCATCTAAGTAAACTGTTGTTGGAGATGGTTCGTGTGCTCAGCGGGGAGCTCTGGGCTCCCGATACAGAAGGAATACTCAGTCTATGAGCCTCAGGTAAGTGAAAAAGTGACCCACTAAACTGAAGAGGAGATTAACTGATGACAGCGTATCCTTGAGGTCCCCAGGCCAGCCTCCACTTTTTCTGGAAGATCGAGTCATCTGTGCACGCTGCCTTCACTTCCTCTGCCTCCTTCACATCGCTTTTGTATTACGTAGAACATAGAGCCCCAAATCTGCCACTTGGTTTCTTGGGTACCCCAGAAATATCTTTCCCACGGTGTCCAACCATCCCACGGCAGGAGATTTTTGAATTCACACCTATTCTAGCTCACGGTGGGTTTGGTCTGTCTGTGTAGCCATACACATTGGATGACTAAAATTATTGATCGCTACTGATTGCCTGGTGAATCATGTAAAGGGACAATGGCTTGATGGTTTAAAAGAACTTATCACTGCTGTGGTTTGAAAGGTGTTTGCTATGGACTGGATGTTCGTGTCCCCCCAAAAGTCCTATGTCAAAAACACCAATGTAATGGTATTTGGAGGTGGAACCCTGGGGAGGTAACTAGGATTAGATGCAGTAGTAATGAGTGAGATTACTGCCCCTGTAAGAATCAGGAGAGTCCTTGCCTTCCTCTCACTGTTTCCGGCCCTATGAAATGAGAAGGCGGTCCTCAGCAGCCTACAAGCGGCTCCCGCTGGAGCCCGGCCATGCTGGCAGCCTGATCTCGGACTTCCAGGCTCCAGAACCATGAGAAATAAATTTCTGCCATTATAAGCTGCCGAGCCCATGGTATTTTTGTTACCGTAGCCTGAGCTAGGCACGTCCCACCTCCAAACATAAGACCCTAGGAGAAAACGCCCCATTACGTTGACTGCATCAGTGACATGGTAACAGTGTGTGTATAAAGTGAGCCACCTGGTTTAGCCCCAGTGGGAAAAGCAGATTATAATCTTTAAAGCAGAAGTAACTCCAGAGATTTTGGCCCGATACAGGATCTGTGCGATGGTAGGAATAAATGACTTGACATAAAACCAACAGAAGAATCTTCTCTTGTTCAGATGATAATTTATGTGATGGAAATCACACTGTAGAACCTTACTCAGAGACGAGGAAGATAGAAAATAAAATGAGTAGGAGCGCCTGGGTGGCTCAGTCATTCAGTGTCCCCTTAGGCTCGGGTCATGATCTGAGCCCTGCTTCTCCGGCTGTCTGCTCAGCGGGGAGTCTGTTTCTCCTTCTCTGTCTGCCCTCCTCTCTGCTCCCGTGCTCGCTCTCTATATCTCAAGTAAATAAATAAAATCTTGAAAAAGAAAAGAAAATGAGTAAATTGAAAAGCAGTTTTTTCTGCATTCTTTCCTGCACCACTGGGTGCACTCGGAGGGTGCAAAACTTTCTATTTCGGAATACTTGGAGAGTAACCGCAGGGGAAGTAAGTTTGACTACTCGATTAGTTAACACGACTGGACATTATAGAACATTTCTTGTATGTTAGTGGCGTATTTTACAAAACATTTTAAAATTACTTCGGTAAAATATTCAATTAAATGTAGATTTGTCGGAAAATCACACATTTTGAATTGAGACGGACCAGTAATTAACCTTTCCGCACTTTAAGTGGGAGCATATTTATAATTCCATCAAATGAGGGGTACGTGCCAGGGTGCCAAGAGGAGACTGAGCCCGTGACCTATGTTTGTGTGAATAACTAAACATTTGCTTTGCCTGGGGATTCATTGGTAATTTAATTTCAGAGCAATTAAGAGAGAATTTGACAGTCTCAATTAACCTGATCATCAAGAATCTCCCCATACAACAGAGATCGCGCTTAAGAATTTTCTAAATGTGGGCAACCGCTTTCATCAACGTCTTGAAAAGATGCTCAGAAATCTAAAGCGATGGAATCAGTGACAACATTCCCCCGCCCCCCAGAAATGTCTACTATTTTCACATCTTCCCTGTATGGAATAAGTGTTCCATGAATGGTCAATCATTAAAGTATTTTATCAATAATCCTACAGACAAGGGGAATTTACTGAGCTCCAAAAGCATTTGTTGGGAGAAGTTCTTTACATATGTAAGTTATGTAGTGTAATTTTCACAAACTCTCCCTAAAAGGAGATCTTATAATCCCCCTAACTGCGTGGAACCCAAGACCTCAAACCCTCAAGGAATTGTCCAGAATGGCTAGTGCGGCTAGACTCCCACAGCCTGAACCCATAGCCTGCCCACCCCCACCAGCCTGTTTGAAGGGGCTAGGCAGAAATTCACTTTACTTACTCAATGAGTCCCTGTTTGGTACCCCCAAATTATTTCAAAGTCGTTCCAAATAGATTTAATGGAGCGGACTTTTTTTAAACAATGCCAATTCAAGCTATGTTCACAGGTGCTGAATAAATTTATGTTCCAAATTGGAACATATTATGAGCTCTTGGTGTTCTCCCAAAGCTCTTTAGATTTAAAATGATCTAGAATATTAAAATAGGCTAATCGGATGAAACCAGTTGTCAGATGGTGACATATTCTTCCCTGGGTGTGCATAATAATCACACAGGTAAGTGTCTGTGAAGTAGGCTATTATGCATTTGTGGTCTGAGAAGAAGGAAGCAGGTAGAGGCGGTTTTACTCTCGAGCTTTCACGGCTTTGTCTGCCCTGGACCAGGATGATCAGTCCACCTCACTCCTTGCAAGGAGATGTCGGCCACGTAAGCAGAAACTGTAAACTGACAACTCGTTCACCCAAAACGCTCAAAATGCTTGTTCAACACGAATCCTTGCGAAGGATGGGGTTTGGCTAAATTCAGATTAAATAAGCAAAGGAAAAGAATTATAAAGATTTTTAAGTCATTAAGACTTTTTAAAAATTCAGGTAAGGCTAACATGCAAATTTGTTATGCATGCCGTAAGCCTTTCACTTTTCACTTTTTTTTCACCCCCATTCTTATTAATACTTCTAGTATTATGACAATATTTTTAATACTCCAAATAAAAGTTTCCACGTTTTATAGGTGTATACCAAAAACAAAAACAACTCATCAGAATTCCTTTGAGAGCCTCCAAGAGTGTATTCTTAGAGTGGGTGCCAAAACCAACTTTTCACAGAAATCTACTCATGCTTAAGTTAGGATACCAGCCATATGGTTTGTGGAAATATTTGATGCATTTGCATAAGATACACAAGTTTTGGAAGAATGACCATTTTAATCAGGCTGACTAACTGAGATGAGAAGAGGGAGGTGTGACCATCTGTTTAACTTCATCTTGATTTTATTTAGCACCTGCAAAAAAAAAATTAGATTTGAGCCACTTTTGATCTGAGGAAATACAAAGAACCTGTCTGGGAATGCCTCCCGGGTCTTCTCCAAGGAAAGGAAAGGTCAGTCACAGACGACGCTCACGCACACAAGCTGTCTCCCCTCTGAAAGGGAAAGTCGGTCGTTGTGCAGCTCATCTGAGAACTGGATCTTCACGTCAGGGTTCTGCATCGACAGTCGGTCCATGTGCTAAGGCTGCTGCTATTCCTAAAGACCAAAAAAAAAAAAAAAAAAAAAAAAAAAAAACCCACAAAAACAAAACAAAACAAAATGTGAAATCATCATGTGAAGGAATGAGAGGCAGTTCTAGAACTTGCCAATTCATTAGGCGTTTACATAATGGTTATAAATGGGTGCACTATCTCCCCCATCTCTCTGGATGAATATTGACATGAAAACAGAAAGATTGTATCCAAGTTCTAGTTCAGTGCAGAAAGAATGCCTAGAACTGAGTACAGGCCCTCGGTACCTACCAACTGAATGAATGAAGAACATTCCTTAGCGTCTGGAGGATTTTTAAATATATCAATAAATAGGTTTGAATGTATTTTCTTCATCTGTGGAGATTATACTGCGGCTCTTGTCTTGCAGGTTTTGAGATAAATGATCTCATAGACTTTCTGAGGTTGGAGTTTTGCAGTTTTCTTGCATTCCTGGCTAACCGCCCTTTGGTGACTGCAATTCTCTCTCTCGCTCCAGGGTTTTGCTTGCATTTTCTCTCTCTCTCCTCATCACCCCTGATGGAGATTCAATTACTCACCTTTACAGAGACTCCGGTTTCGTAGTAGTTCTGTTTTAGGGATTTCTGTCCTCACGATTCCTTTCTTCCTTGTTTGATTTTACGGATTCTCCTTTTTTATTCTGGCTTTTTGAGTAGAAAATGCAGCTGGCGTTCAGCCTCCCCTGTGTGCACAGTTAAATGTAGAACCTTCCATCTGAGCCGTGTTTCTCCCTGCCCCTCACATTTTCATATGTGCTGCGCTCTTGGTCATTCAACTTTTCTGGGCTATTCTTATGATTTCCTCTTTAATCCTAGGAGTGTTTTCATAGCACGATTTTAGCTTTTTGGAACAAGGGGCTTTCTCTAGCTTCATTTATTACCTAGGTCTAATTTGACTGTATTCGTAGTAAGCTTGGACTGTTAGTTTCCCCCTATAGATGTGCAGTTTTCCCCCCTATAGATGTCCCCTTATAAGATATGCAGAGTAACTTACTGCATCATCTTTTTCGGGCAAATGTTCCAGATGGGCTGCAGAGGGTGGATTTCTATTTTGATCTGTAAAGCTATATACAAGACATACATGTATGTACATATGTGTGCACACGTACACATGCGCACCCACCCACAAACATGAAACTGCTGTAAATTGCATTATTAGTACGTTTTGGACTTTTTTTGTATACTTGAGTTGAAAATTTCCCAATAAATGTGTTAAAATCTCTGAATAAATTCCATTTTCCCTAAAATTTTATCAACAGTTGCTCTCTGAATTTTTCAGCCATATCGTTCCTAAGTATCGTATCTTCTGATTCATTTTTCTAGTATATTACATTTTTGCCTCTTATGATTGTCTTGAATCAAATTGTATTTCCCTTTACAATTTCATTTTCATTCATTTGCTTTATTTTTGCGCCATGTACCTGCACATTTCCAACCTATCTGAATATTTTTCAGCCTATCTGAATATTTTTCTACGTCGATGATAGGTCATATATTCCTAGATCTTTTTTCTTTCATCAAATCTGTAAGTTACTCATGTTTCGTATATTCAGTGTTAGGTGTTTTCTCGTTTCTTTTTGTTGAGCACAATACATTTTCTTATGCTGCTTTAAGATAGACAGATTTCTTTTTTGCGTGCGTGCGCACACACACACACACGCAAAGTATATAATCAACTACTCTTCATGATCCCAGTGTAGCACTTTCTGCCCATGATGCCTGCTTTATTAAAAACACCTTTTTGCACTGGACCCCCCCTCCAATAAAAGGATATAAAATTGTTGAATTTTATTTCTCATGTCTGTTTTTCCATAAACTAAAAAAAAAAAAAAAAAAAAACTCATCTAACACACTTTGTATATGTGTTGTTTAAAGAATAATGGTAAAAGAATACCCAAGTGTACCCATAGTCACCAAGGAAACACTACCAAAGAATTTTGAAAGACCCTTCTCACCCTCCATCTCACATACTCCATACTCCCACAAGTAACCCCCATCTCAAATTTTGTGTTCATCATTTTAGCATTTATACTTGAAGTTTTTCCAGATGTGGTCCACACCCCTAAACAGTATGTTGCTTCGTTTGGATGTTCTTGGAGTTTATGTAAATGGAATTCTACTCTACGTAGTTTGTTTTTCTGCCTAACGTCAGGTGTTGGAGAACATCCATGTGGGTACATGGATATAAACAGGTATTCCGCTAACTTTCATTCACATATATATTTACCATTTACATAAGCCCCAGATTTATTTTACGTTTGCCTAAAAGTGGACATTTGAACGTACTGGTTTTTATCTTTGTGCTCTTACGAGCCGTGCAGCTGCCTGTTTGTGTACAGCCTTCCGAGGGCCCGTGTGTGTTTTCTCGGACAGGTACTGTGGAACTCGCTATTCTTGCCAATCTGGTCAGAAGAAAAATCCTCTTTTAACTTGGATGTGTATCTCACTAGTCACTAATGAGAGTGAACCTGTTTCCACGTGTGATTTCATGGTCCTCAGTGAAAGGGTGCATTTCAATGACTTCGGAGAGTTGTCTACAGTCCCGAAACGGCTCCTGCATTACGACGGTACAGAGCATCTCACCTCTCCTAAAAGACTTCTCACTCTGGATCGGTTGACTGTTCCTTCAACAATCACCACAGACTGGTTTACAGGAATCACACATGACGCATCTTTTGGTGTCTGGCTTCTCTCAGTCGGAAGGATCATTCTGGCGTTTATTTCAGTTACTATGGGTTATCACCCCTTTTTATTACTGGGGGGCTCAGTCGTTGAGCATCTGCCTTTGGTTCAGGTCAAGATCTCAGGGTCCTGAGACTGAGCCCTGCATAGGGCTCCATGCTGAGCAGGAAGTTTGCTTCCCTCTGCGCCTCCCCCTACGTATGTTCTCCTCTCTCTCTCTCTTTCAAATAAACAAATCTTAAAAATATTAATACACCACTTTGTGTTTATCCATTCATACATTGATGGACATTGGGGGTTTCCAATCTGGGGCTATTGTGAATAAAGACAGTATTTGTTTTGATACATATGCTTTTGTGTGGCCATGTGTTACCTTTCTTCAGCAAATACCTAAACATGGCAGGACTGGGCTGTGTGGGAGATGGACATGTTTTCTAACAGAGCAGAAAGGAACATCTGTTTTTCCACACTCAGACCACTTCCATACCCCATGTCTGTGGGTGTGTTTCACACCCCATGCAAGTCTACACTTCTCTGCAAGCCCTGACTGGGTGTCCTACACTGTAACTCAATCCTGACACAGTCTACCCAGAAACAGCATCAGATCCCACAGGTTAAGGGCTCAGTCCCACAAGACTACCCCACTGGAGTTTGGAGAATGGAGCTGGAAGTTCCAACCTTCTAGTCACATGGCTGGTTCTCCCAGGGTTCAAGAAATGAGATGGGGGACCAAGACCAAAGAGGTATTTCTTAATTATAAGTCACAATATCACAACAGATTTATGGAGTTGTAACTCACACAACATATTAATTCACCCATTTAAACTATACAGTCCAGTTGTTTTCTTTCTTATATGCACAAAATTGGCAAATATCACCACCATCAATTTTATATTTTCATCACTCTGAAAACATCGCCCACTCCCCCCAACTCCAGGCAACTACCAATCCATTCATGTCTCTATAAGTAATTTTCCTATTCAGGATATCTCATATAAATGGAATTATATGTGGCCAGTTTGTGATAATTCATACTTCCTTCATTTAGGATAATGTTTGCAAGTTTCATCTGTCCCATAAGAAGTATCTTTCCTCATTCCTTTTCATGACCTAATAATGTTCCCAAACAATGGCTAAACCATATTTCATCTATCCATTCTTTAGTTGATAGGCATTTTCGTTGCTTCCTATGTTGGCTACTTTGTATAATGCTATGTGAATATTTTTGTGTGGACCCGTTTTCCTTTTTTCATGAGTATTTAGGTAGGAATGGAACTGATGCCTTGTGTTCCATCTTTCTGTTTAACATTTTGAAGGAGTGACAAGATAATTTCCAAATGCGGCTGTACCACTTCACATTTCCACTAGCAGTGTGTGACACTTCCAATTTCTCCACATACAGTTTACCTTGATGAACATACCACGTGCACTTGAAGTATATTCTGTAGTTTTGGGACACAGTGTTCTGTATCAGTTAGATCATGGTGAATAATAGATCTATTCAGAGTGTCTATGTCTTCATCAATTTTTGTCTAGTTGTTGTATCTGTTGCTAAAGAAAGTATTTTTAATCTCCCATTATGTTTGTGGAATTCCCTATATCTCCCTGTAATGTTGTTTGTATTTGTCCTTCATATATTTTGAGATTCTCTGAGTAGATACGTACAGAGAGATATATGTTTGCTATGACTTCCTGATGAATTGATCCTTTGATCAATTTGGAATTTTCTTATGTCTGATAAAAATTTGGGTCTTGAAAATGCATGTATTTGCTATTAATAGAGCAATTCCAGCCCTCTTATGCATATTATTTAGAGAGCATACTTTTTTTCATCTACTTCCTTTCAAGTATTGTGTACATTTAAATCATCTTTTATAGACAGCAAACAGTTGGTGCTTACTTCATTATTTATCCCGATAATCTCTGCCTTTTAAGTGGAGTGTTTTAGTCCACTCCATTTAATGTAATTATCGATATGATCTAAGTCTACCATTTTATTAAGTTGTTTGTCATTCCCTCTGGTATTTTTTGTTTGTTTCTCTCTTCCCTCTTTCTTCACCTCTTTTAGATCATATGTTTTGAAATCCTATTTTGAAAAAAAACTTAGCTGTCCGGCTGCACAGATTTGCACTTTTAAATGGTTGCTCCAGGAATGACAGTATACATCCTGAACCAGATGCACCCTTAATGTAAAATACAGAAATATGAAACTGTACGAACCCATTTATCCTCTTCAGCCATTTTTTGTACTCTACTTATCATATGTATTACATACATACTTATAAATTCCACAATGCAGTGTTATTTGCTTTAAAAGATCATATTAAAAAGTAAAAATAAAAATAAAAAATCATGTGCTTTTAAAGAAATTGGGAAATAATGCCTTTCATGGCTGCCCCCCAATTCCCCATTTCTGGTAGGTTTCATTTCTTCCTGAAGACCCACATTTCCTCTGGCATGACTCTCCTTCCCCTCATGCTACTCTGTTCAGCATTTCTCATAGAGCAGGTCTCATGGTAATGAATTCCTGGAGTTTATTTTTTTCCGAAAATTGTCTTTATTTGTTCTTCATTTTAAAAGGGTATTTTTATGGACATCGGACTCAGAGGTAACGTGTGTGTTGTTTCTTCTTCTACCAGTTTAAAGTGTCTTCCACCTTTTCATGGCCTCCACGGCTTCTGATGAGAAATCTGTCTTGGTGGAGATCATTCCCTCTGCGCAGGAGTTGTCATTTTTCTCTTGTGGTTTTCTGCTGATGTTTGAATTGCAGCAGTTTGTCCAGGATGTTCTTCATCATGATTCTCTTTGATTTTATCCTATTTGGGGTTCACTGAAATTCCTGAGTCTGTCAATGCCATCCTTCACCAAATATGGGAAGGCTTTGACCATCAGCTCCTCAAATATTTTTTGTCTTGTTCTCACACTCCTTTTGCTCTAAGATTCCTCTTGCTCTCTGTCACCTTTCCTTCAAAGACTCCTATTACACAGTACCCCCTAAGATCCCATCAGTTGTTTTTGTTTTTTTTTTTTTCCATCTTCAAATTTGGTATTTCCTATTGACCTGTCTTCATGTTTATAGATCTTTTTTTCAGTCAACTCTAATTTGCAATTACTTCTTCTGGTGAATTTATTATTACAGGTACTCTATCAGTTCTACATTTTCCATTTGGTCCTTTTCATATTCTCTATTTCCTTATTGTCGTTTTCTGTACTTTCATTTGCTGTGAGTATATTTTTCCTAGCACACCAAGCATAGTTCTATTACTGCTTTAAAGTTCTCATCTGATAGACTCTTAATCATAAAGAACAAACTGAGTGTTTCTGGAGGGGAGGGTTGGTGGGTGGATGAAATAGGTGATGGGGATTAAGGAGGGCTCTTCTTGTAATGAGCACCTGGTATATGCAAGTGATAAATCACTAAATTCTACACCTGGAACTAACACTACACTGTAGGTTAATTGAGTGAAATTCATGTAAACCAGAAAGAATAAATAAAGAATAAATAAATATATTTATTTAAATATATTTAAATATATTTTAAATATATTTTAATATATATTTAATATATTATATATATAAATAATATATATAATATATATAATATATATATTATATATATAATATATATTTTATATATATATAAATATATAAATATATATAATATATAATATATAATAATATATATAATATATATATTAATAATAATATATAATAATATATAATAATATATATATTAATAATAATATATAATAATATATAATAATATATATAATATATAATATATATAAATATATAATATATAATATATAATAATATATATTATATATATATTTTATATATTATATTTATATATAAATATATATAATATATATAATATATATAATATATATTATATATATATTTTATATATAAATATAATATAAAAATATATATAATATATATAATATATATAATATATATAATAATATATATATAAATAATATATTTAATATAATATATATTTTAATATATATTTTATATATTTAAATATTATTTAATTATTTATTTAAATAAAGAATAAATAAAGTTCTAGATAAGAACCATCAGATAGATAATTCCAACCTGGGGTCATCTCAGGGCTGGCATCAATTAATTATCTTTTCCTTTGAGATGAAGTCCCATTTTCCTGGATATCTGTAGGTCAGGTAATTTGGAATTACATCCACCAGGTTGTGTATATTCTGAACACTTTATCATCGCTCAGAAGAGTGTGGGCCTTCTTGTCTTAGCAAGCCAATGACCTCACCAGACTCTTGTGTATAGAATATCACACTGTTGTCACCCAAGACACAAAGATTTTATTTCAGCCTCCGTTGTAGCTGTTTTCAGTTTGCCCCATGCATATGGGGCTCAAAGTTAAGCTGGATCCTTGGCCTGCCCTTATATTCACAATCAGATGTCCCTTCTTTGCCCTCCTCCTTCCTGGGGTTCTGTCTATCTCCAGTAGCTCTGGCTGCTCTAGGCCTCTCTCCCTGGCTCCTCCCTGGACAAGTAAGACCAGGGTGTCTGCTGCCTCATTGTAGAGAGTGGTGAAAAACATGGAAATGTGTTCTGTACCCATCACTTTCTTCATATTCAACTCCCCTCCAAAGCCTGCTTATTCTTGCCCAGTCCCCAGAGCCTTCAGATAATAGGTTTTTAAATCTTGTCAGGTATTAAGTATTATTAGTGAATTTAAGATCCACAGAAGACCCTAATGAAATCCCGTATGCAATGCCTCCTTGTGTCTTTTATGTCCTTACTCCTTTGTCATTTTCTTACACACACACATACACACACACACACACACCCATGTCTATCCACTATATATCAACACTTGTTGATTTCTTGTGTTTCAAATATTTTCTTCTAATTTATGACTTATTTTATTTTTTTATGACAAGCAGCATTTTTTAAACTGACTATAATCAACTGTCTCCGTATTTTACCTAATGTTGTACATTTTTTTAAAGAATACTTCCCAATACTTCTCCTCATTATGTTGATACTTCCCTCTGCATTATTCTAAAATTTCAAGTTTTGTATTTTACATCTAAGACTGTAACCTGTCTGGAATTGATTTTTATACATGATATGAGATGGGATGAAATTAGATTGGATTTGGTTTTGGTTTTCTGCATGGATAACCAAAAGTCAAATGTTACCATTTGCTAAAAAGTCAGTCTTTCCCCACTGCCCTGGGTGTCACCTCTCTATTGAGTGGTCTATAAATGAACAAGTCAATTTCTAATGGTCTATTTGTCTCTCCTTTATCGATACCAAGCCTACAGATGAGTCCAATCCAACAGATACAGAGGTCCATGGACATCTAAGTGCTTGCAAAATTAACTCTACCACCTTTAGGACTCTGCCTAGAGTTGGTGGGCTCTGCATGGCATTGTTTGGTCAAGAACCTCAAAAAGCCTCATAGCCTGATTAGGAGACACAAGGTAAAAACTCTATTTTCCTATTACAAATAAACAGAAGCAGAGACGATTTTCCCTTAGGAAGTGACAGGACCTCTTTCAGCTTTGATTTCTTATTTTTAAAAGGCTGACAATGATGCACTCAAACGTCAAGTTAGTATAAAATCTAACTTAGAAACAGACATGAACAGACGTGAAGAGACTCCTAGCAGGAGAACCAGCACAGCACATCCAGAGCCGGGACTCAGCTCACTAGATAAAATAGAGTCCTCTAGACCAGACACCACAGAAACTGTCCCACTCAATCCCATTCCAATCCCTTCTGTCTTGATTTTCAGTGATTGCGAAACCACATTTGCAGGTTTCCCGCTCACGAAAACTACTCAGGCCACCTGGCTCCTGCCAATTATGCAAAAATCCACTAAGAAGTGAGTGACAGATAGGAGCTGAGAGCCAAGAGTGTCCTTGCACGGATGGTGGTGAAAGATGTCTTCTCAGCGGGGACACTGAAGCTGCAGTTCCTAGTCCAAATCATAGTTAGTAACTAGGGCAGCGTTGCTGTGACAACACTGGGTATGGGGACTTCCCTTAAGCGTCCCAGCTGAAGAGCTGAATAGCTTTCAAACCATGTTTTCTACATCTTCAGAAGACGGCCTGACCTATATAATGTGTTCATTCATTCAACTAAGGTTTGCAATGCACCCACTATGTGCTCGGTACCACTTACGTGCTTGCAGTGCATCAGTAAGTAAAACCTGACAGAGCTCCTGCTCCCTTGGGCTTCCATTTTAGCAGGTGAAGACAAATGTGCAACAGAATGAATCAAAAATTAGAACAACACAGGAGAAGGTAGCAAATGCTCCAGGAAAATCAAAGATAGAATCAGAAAGAGGGATCGAGGGTCGTGAATGGAGTGAGGGGCTGGCATTGTAAGCAGGGCGTTGGCTTGTGCTCATGGTGCAGGTGGGATCTGAAAGGATGCTTTAAGGGACAGAGCTCCTCGGGGGGTTGTCTTGGGGAGGCTCCCTCCAAGAAGAAGGAGCCCCTGCCAGGCTGGAAGGCAGGTCAAGTGGTAAGAGCAGGTTGGCCCTAGAGCAGGGCAGACAGGAGCTGGTCATGGGCAGAGCTTCTCAGACGAGGTACCTGAGGTCCAACCACACCCAGTGGCTGAGTTCTTCACGTTTCGCCGTACCCCGCTCTCCTCCCTGGACCGCTTGATCTTCCCCAACACACAGCAGCTCTGAGTTCGCTCCTTGGGAAGCCTCCCCAGCCACCCCCCCCTTACCGTCAGCCACTCTCCAGGCTCCCCTGCTTCCCGCTCTGCCCGAGGAACAGTCCTGACTTCCTGCTGCCAGTGCCCCGGGAAAGGGGGTGGGTCTTGCTGACTTCTGGATGTTCAGCTCTTAGTTGGAAGACATCCACCCTGTAGAAATAGATGCTGCAAAGGTGAGTAAGGAGATGGAAAAAAACAATTATAATCTGCATTTTCCACCATTAGGTCAATCAATAGTTACAGTTCCCATATCCAATGGTGTATGTATCACACATGAAGCCGTCCCACCAACCGTGTTCTTTACTCAGAATTGTTAGAGTGTGAGCTCCCTTCCATTGCAAGGTAAGACATAAATGGTCTCAGCGAGTTACCACCTGTAACGAGCCAGGAGTTCTCGCTCTCAACCCTAGCCCCGAGTAAACACTTCTGGGTGTGATTCCAGACTGCCAGGGTGGCCAGTTAGTAAATCACTTCCCGTGCCTGTCCCCTTTTAATGTCTTCTTGGGCCCAAAAGAGCCTGATGTAATAAAAATACAGTTCAGTATATGGAATACACAATCCACTGTCCTTGGGTTTTCACTCTTGAGATCGTGGTCAAGAAATCGGTATCAAACACTTATATCTATTAAAATAAGGAAATGTACACCTACGGAGAAGTAATTTTACAGCACTTGCATGTTCTTGCTGTGTTGCGTACGTACATGCAAGCAATTTGGAGGAAACCAGGAGATCTTCCGGGCCAGACAGATTACATGGGGTCCTCCTGATTATAAGACATTCTCTAAAACCTGCTGTCCATCGATCACAAAGTTAGTAACCCAGTCTACCAAACTTGGTAGGACTGAACAGTTTACTCACTGACTCATTGTATTTGGGAAAGACTTAGTGGGAATTTTATTTTATTTTATTTATTTTTAAGATTTTATTTATTTGACAAACAGAGATCACAAGTAGGCAGAGAGGCAGGCAGAGGGTAGAGGAAGCAGGCTCCCTGCTGAGCAGAGAGCCCAATGCGGGGCTCAATCCCAGGACCCTGAGACCATGATCCGAGCTGAAGGCAGAGGCCTTAACCCGCTGAGCCACCCAGACGCCCCAAGACTTTGTGGTAATTTTAAATACTTTACTGTTAATCTCCCATCCTCAAGAATGTGTTTACACGATGCTAACTACTCACACAAAAGAAAACTCTACTTTCTTTTATACCAAATACCCCCATGATGAATGTGTCAGCATTAGGGTAGATGTAATCAAAGATTAGGCCTATTCATGGAAAATGTACATTTGGGCTTGTTACTAGAAAAATTTTAAAAGGAAGTTTTAGTCATCGTTGTGTTTTTGGGAGCTATGTGTTACATTAAAACATATCATGGTAATTATATGCATTACATTACATTTTTGTCTAAGCAGTCTTACAAAAGAACATTTCACTGGGTTGGGGGATGTGCATGTGTGTATACACATATGCATACATGCTTGTGTGTTTTGGGAGACTGAATTTATTTTATTACTTTTCTTTTTCAAAATTCATAGATTCACTTAGCTCTCCTTGCCCAGTTATTTCTAAGCTGTATTTTAAAATAAATTTATGAAAGTCCACAAAACAATTCATTTAGAGGTTGTTTGGAGTTACATCAGAATTATAGATTAATATGGAAGGAAATAATATTTTTATAATTTCCAGTCCCCATCCTGGAGTTTGTTTTAGTTGTCACTTACTAACAACAACAACAACAACAACCACCTCTGTGTAAAATCTGAATTTTCTTCATTTAGTTTACTGACATTTTTTGTTGTTGTTGTTGAATTATCCATAACATTGGGAAAGCTATGAAGTACAAGACAGACAGAATAAGACAGACTCTTCATTACTAGGTAAGGGGTTGGGATATTGGTCAATGCAATTTTTCCAAATGTTGGAATGGTCATTTATAAAGAAGCCATCTATGTATTCAGAACAACCTTATTACCCAGCAGATGGTACAGCAGACGTTCTCGTCAATTTCACAGACTAGATATGATCATAACATGAACAATAAAAACAGCATGATCATTACTATTTAACTGCACAGTAAAAATTTTATTTGAGGCAAAAATTCATAATAAAATCAACGAGGATTTTCTATGGACACTTTGTATCTTGTATTTCTTATGAGCGAGTAAACAGCGTTGCACCTTTGCTTGTTTAAAGATTTTGTTTATTTATTTAAAAGGGGGGAGGGGAAGGAGCAGAGGGAGAGAGGAGTAGTTCAGAATCTCAAGCAGACTCCACACTGAGTACGGAACTCAACAAGAGACTCGATCCCAGGACCCCGAGATCATGACCTGAGCCGAAAGCATGAATCAGATGCTCGACCTACTGAGCCACGCAGGTCTTGCACTTTTCAGAAAAGAGAACACAGGTAAGGACCTACACCCGAGCACAACATGGCATTGTTTAACTTTTCACAGATTAAACCACCACAGCTGTCCTTCTCTCCCCACACATCCAGGTGACGTGGCAGAGATTAAGCTTTTGGGAAAATGACCCTCTGGAAATTAACTTGAGGTTTCCAGTGAAAACTGGAGCTTAATTTAGTTAATCTTCTAAATTACAGGGAATTTTGTCAATGTGTCGAAATTTCTAGCATCTCAGTCTTCATTAGCTGTGCTAGGGCCAGGTCCTTGTTATCCACGAAATCTGTCCCCACGTTCACCTTCCAGAGAAGTGCGCACTTAGAATCCTGACCTGTTTGGAGGCACCTGGGTGGCTCAGTCGGTTGAGCGTCCAATTCTCAGTTGGCTCAGGTCCCTATCTCAGGGTTGTGAGACTGAGGCCCCCATCAGGCTCCTCGCTCAGCACAGTCTTCTCAAGATTCTGCATCTCCCCCTGCCCCTCCCCCTATGCGTGCTTTCTCTAAATAAATAAATACATACACACACACATACATAAAATCTTAAAAAAAAAAAAAAAAAAGGATGACAGGCTTGGGGTTTTTCTTTACAGCGACTGTTTTAGCTAGAAACACAGTTTCCTTCCCCAGATTGTGCTACCAAAAGTTTCAGATAAGAGAATCTGTAAAACATAGAGCAATTTTATGTTGTGTGAAGTGAAATATTATCTATCATTTTTCAGCTTTGTGCACAAAGAAATGATCCCAGCCAACATTCTGAGAATTTTACGACACAGCTAAAAATGTTCGAGTTGGATGATACGGCACCGCAAGGTAATTCATTTTGCTGGGTTACATATTTGTCAAAGAAGCTTATGAGTCACTACGTTGTTCTACATGGAGCTCAGGAATGAGAAATTGCAGGTGTCGGCCTATGTCCCCTAAATCCTGCTTGCGGAGCCTCATCCCAGAGCCGTGGAGATGAGCACGGAGCCCTGTAGTGGTCTCGCTTCCCTGATAAACACCCCCCAAGTTGCCAGTCTTCGCTGAATATTGCAACAGCTGAGATGCATCCCATGCTTGCAGTGGGCCGGGCACTAACCAAGATCATCTGCGAGAGGACCGTATTCAGTTCTCACAGTGACCTTATGAGCCGACTGCAGTTAGTGTCTGTATTTTTCAGGGGGGAAACCAGGTTTTCCAGGCCACAGTGGGAATACAAAAGTGGCTCCATAATTCTATCCCTTGGCCCATCACGAGGCCCCTTGATTCTCCTCACCTTGACTCCGGGCTCTGAGACTGACAAACACAGCACAGAGGAAGTGAGGCCGGGCCCCTCGGAGAAAAGCTGGGAGTTTACAGCCTGGAGCCCCATCCTGACGCCCTCCGGAGCGGTTTTCGCCGGTCCCTGTTGCTCCAGCTGCAGATGCCGGCAGGTGGCAGGGGGAAGACGGGACACGGTGACTCTGGATACACAGCTGGGGACCTGCAAGACACAGACGGTTTGTGACCACTTGGTGATGCCGGTGAAGCCCACAACATGCCCTTCCAGGAACCATCCCCGGCACTGCCCCAGGCCCCAGCCCACCTCTGCTTCACCCGCCTCCTCTGATGCTTGTACCCACCTTGTTCTTTCAAAGACATTTCTTTCCGCAGTCTCCATGCACTGATTAGGGGAGCTGTCCCAGACCGTCTGTTCTAGCAAGGGGGTTTCTACCCATCTTCCCGCCTGTCTCCGCTTTCCTAATGACCTGCTCTGACCTGTCCGCTCACCTTCTATTTCAACACCTCTTTGAATATCTGCCCTATAGACCAGAGACCAAATTTAAGGGCACTAAGGGAGCAACTGGGTACGATCCGTAGAAGTATCTGGGTAAACCAGACAATCCAAGTGATCTGGCCTTCGGCAAGTTTATTTGCAGTCTAAAATACACAGATTCAAAGTATTAAAATACCATGAACAGAACTCATCTGGAGAAATGGCCTTGCGTTGCCTCCTTTAGACCCACTCTTCAGCCTCGCAGCTGGGGCTCCCAACCATTCTCGGCGGCAATCACTGAACCACCTGGCTCTGAAGTCATTCTGACCGCAAGAGCTGGGGAGGGAAAGCTGGCCTGGGTCAGCCATCACTACTGACACAAACCAGGAGGACCCTCTCTGCCCTGCTGCACCCAGTGGCAGAATACTCTTTAAAATAACTTCGGGGCGCCTGGCTGGTTCTGTCGGTGGACCATGACTCTTGATCTTTGGGGTTGCGAGTTTGAGTCCCACATTGAGTGTAGAGAGGACTTTAAAAAAATCTAAAATAATTGTATTCATAAAAATACTGATGTCATGACATGGAAATTATTATTAAAATTACAGGGAAAAAAAAAAAAACAAAAACGCTAGCCAGCCACCAGGCACATACACTTAGACGTGCCATTAACCCAGGATTGTGTCCTGCCTTTGCAAACATTTTACGGACCTCCACGTGCAGACCGTCAGAGACATTGCCCACTGGGAGTTACCCAAATGGACCAAGGAGACTCGTTCTCCGACGGGTTTGAGAGACACCATCCTGGAGACCGAACGAATGTAGGGGTGAGCCATGGAGAAAGGAGGTCCTTCCACTAGCTAAAACCAGAGGGGAGGCTCCCGCTCCTACAATCCGAAAACACCTCTGCCATTCCCACGTCAGAGGTTTGATCTGAATTTGTCACTTACAAATGTGTCCAGAGCATTAAAAGTAACCTTCCAGCTGGGCACACTGTTACTTGTTCAACAATCTTTACCCCGCCCCCTTTTTTGGAAACATTGAAACAAACTTCCCTTCCCAAGCTGATTTTTCAAACTGACCTATCAGAAGTAATAAGCGACATAAAAATTAAGATTTCCCGTAGCCTCAAGATCCCGTAAATAATTTAAAAGGCAAATGAATAGTTGGAGGGAACATTCCTAACACACGTGGCTGCAAAGAGCTAATATTTCTAGTGTACAGCTGCTTGATAGAATTTGAAAAGAGAAAGACATGTACCTCCGTGAAATAATGGGCAAAGGGTATGAGCAGGTCACTTAGGAAGAGAAAAAGATACATGGCATTCAAAGAAGCATGAAATACCACGTACTGTTTGCACCTATCGAATGCTCAAATATTAGAAATAAGTTACAGCATCAGTGATGTCTCAGACACGCAGAGGCGAACTATCTCAAATGCCACTGGTGAGAAAAACAAATCAACACAAACTTTGCACAAATCGATTTGCTCATTCTTAGAGAAAAGCTTAAAAACAGTAAATCCTTTGGTCCAGCGACTCTAAAGGATTTATTATAAGACAGTCATTACGTACATCATCAAAAACTTAATCCCAAGTATTTTATTGTTTATATTCAAATAATCTGGTAACAGAATAGTATATATGATAATCTCAGTTTTGTGAGAAAAGATATTTGTATGTATGTAATAAACTATATACAGCAAAGAGATTATTCCAGAATGGTGGATGTTTATCTTAGTGTAATTTTCTCTGATAACCTAAAGGGATTATGTTTTCTTTAAAAATTATGTGTTACACCATTATATTTTTTTTTATTAAATGAAAAGAAAAATGTTTTCCTTCCCTTGTGACTAAAAAAGAAATGCTTCTAGGAGAAATTAGTGAAAGTTATATAATTACTTGGGGTGGAAAGTTATTCCATGATGTACTGACTGTAACAAAAATTCCATTAAAGAACAAAAATGTTCATTTGCAATGGAAAGAATGAGAATATTTAGAAAGTCATGAAAACAATACTGCTCCTGTCCACGTGATAGAAGGATGAGCCTTGTTTCTTCTTTGTTCTTTGTTGCCCAATTTCTCTATAAGAATATTGATTACTTCCTAGGAAAATATATTTTAAATCCAGCTTCTATGCATTTTACAGGTGCACTGAATAGCTTCAGAAAGTGTTAAAATAGAACTGAACTATCGCATGATCTAACATGTTAACGGGGCAAATCCTCACCTCACTTGCATCCAACCATAGCAGACACACAGGCAGGGGAAAGAAGCACAAAATCGTCCTAAAAGCCACCTATGCATGGTGGGTTTTCAAGTAGTTTTTATTTTTTTTCTTTTCTGTATTTCCCAAAATTTGCTACCCAAAAAATGTGTTTTTATGGTCTGAAAAAATTTGTAATGTACCCTCAAGTGACAAGAAAAAAAGTTTGCAAGTTTACAAACAGGTAGTTCTTCTTATAGATGGTGTGTTTCATGTTAATCCCACAGAAAATGGTATCAAATACATTACTTAAGAGGAGGGATATTGGGATGCCTGGGTGGCTCAGTCAGTTGAGTGGCTGTCTTTGGCTCAGGTCATGATCCCAGGGTTAAGGAATCAAGCCCTACATGGGTCTCCCTGCTGGGCAGGGAGCCTGCTTCTCCCTCTCCCTCTGCCTGCCACTCTGCCTGCCGCTCTGCCTACTTATACTCTCTCTCTATCAAATAAATAAATAAAAACAAACAAACAAATAAAAGAGTAGGGATGTCAATATACTTTTCCCCCCCAATTAGGTATTTTTTTTTAAGATTTTATTTATTTATTTGACAGAGAGAGATCACAAGTAGGCAGAGAGGCAGACAGAGAGAGAGAGGAAGCAGGATCCCTGCAGAGCAGAGAGCCCGATGTGGGCCTTGATCCCAGGACCCTGAGACCATGACCTGAGCCGAAGGCAGAGGCTTTAACCCACTGAGCCACCCATGCGCCCCTCCAATGAAGTGTTTGACAAATGCTTTTGTTTAAGAGCTCCTCCCTAGATAAATAGGAACACACCAAAATCCATGATAAGATAAAGATGCGAGTGAATTAGCCCTCCGCCCGAGCAGGTGTGGAGAGATAAAGTTTTGGCTCCACCCTCCCCCACCAGTGCATCTGGAAAAGGAAGAGCCCCCAGTAGAGCAGAAGCACTGAGGCTCCTGTTTGCTTCCCACCTCGACATCTTCAAGTCCTGCAGGTAGTGCCCTTGGAAGGACTCCAGACTCCCCAGCAATGACACACATCCCTAACAGAGAAGGGTCCATCATGCATCCCTTCAAAGGAGACCAAATGGAGCAGGGTTTCCATCCCCACAGGAGAGGGAGGCCTAAGAGCTGAGCCAGGGAACGTTTCCCAGTAGCCCCAGGGGGTGGCATTTCAGTGAAAATTCACATGCTGACTTTCTCTCTTGCTGAGTGGGAGATCTCAGGCAATGATGCGAGAGCCTGGTACCTCCACTCCCTCCTAATTTTTAACGGAGGCGAGCATCTACTTCCTACAGCACTGGTGAGGAGGGACGGGGAGGGGGAATGTGTTAGTGCAGAAACTGGCCCATACCAAGCGCCCAATCAGCGTGTCACCTGCTCATTTATGAACATGTCCCTGCTGCAGATGCAGCTTTGAAAAAGCGCTGGTGAAATTCCAGTGCTCCTCACTACACAGGTGTCCCTCCATTACCAATAAGCAGAAATAGCCATGTCTGTTACAAGAAATCTAGAACAAAACATTCTTCAGATAATCTAAAAACCTTCAGAAAGGGATTCTTCCATTGCAACAGACACTTTCACTGGATAAAACCCCGATGTCATCATATCATCCACCAACCCTTCAGAAAGACCCTTCTCTTGGGATGATTTCTTCAATACCCCGTCCAAGTGCAGGTCAATGCAGCCCTCGGTTTCTCGAGACTTGAGGCTGCCTGTGCCTGTCCTCAAGCATCTGTGTGGCTCCCCTCTCAACTCTTCTACAGAGAATGGGGACACGCGATCTCAGTCAGTCTTCAAGAACAAAGTCCGAGCACCGAGAGCACCACAAGGGCGGGACTCCCCAGCACTGGTCCTGGAGAGGTCCTTGCCACCTGTCCCCTCCCACGGATGGTTGGGGGGCAGGACGGCTGCCCAGCACCAGACCAGGGGCTGTGACCCACTCCATGCAGCAGCTCAAGAGGACGACACAGAGGTACACGAGGCCTTGTCCCCAGGAGGAGCGAGGCCCCGGAACAGCACACATGTCCGGGCCCCCGGAGGCAGGTAGGAGCCTATGTTAGAAACAATTTGGATATTAAGAGCACTGGATCCTTCCCAAAGAATTTTCCATCTTACCACAATGAGTAAAATTTAGTACATGGTGACACATTCTAATACTTAATTGAATAATGTGGTGTGTTCCAAGAACTCACTGCTAATGGAGCGAGGCCAGAGTAGGCAGGCAGGCAGTCGGGCAGGCAGGCAGGTGGACAGAGGGGAGCCTGTGTGGTGCCCTTGGTGAGGTTTGGACTCTTGGTTTAGGTTCAGGTCCTGATCTCAGGGTGGTGCGATGGAGCCTGCTGGAGGGCTTACCGCTCAGCTGCAGCCTGCTCGACATTCTCTCTCCTTCTCCGACTCCCGTGCACTCTCTCTCTAGGAATAAATAAATAAATATATTTTTAAAAAGATATAGCTATATATGTAATGTATATAAACATATATAAACAATATAAAAATATATATTACCACATAAAATATATGTAAAAGACTTTGATGCTAAATTGAATAATGTTTGCTCATTATCTCACAAGTTTTAGAGGTGTCGTTGGTTCCATTAAATTGGAGAATTCCGTATCACTTTTTTAATATCATCCCAACTCAAAGCCCAGCCAATGCGAAGCCCTCAGTGAGCGTTGAGCAAATGTACGACTAAATGCTCGGTGCCCCGCAAGGCTGTCCATGGAGAATGGCCTGCGTTAGCAGTCGTCTTGAGCCTTTCTTTGAGTTTTGAAGCTGGTGAAATAAAGAGTTGTATTTTTAAAAGACAGAACAAATTTGGAGATTCTAGAATAAATTTAGAAGAATCTAAAATTCACTAACTCAATAATGGAATTGTAAAGAATCAGACTGGAAAGAAAAGGAAGATAAGGGAATGGAAGGAGGGAAGGAAGGAAGGAGGGAGGGAGAAGGAAGGAGGGAGAAAGCCCAAACGAGCAACAAAATAAAAGTTCAAGTAAAATCATTTTATTCTTTACTCCAGTAAGTGGGTAGGAGTAATAGAACATAACAAAATTGGAAGAGGGGAGAAAAAATAACTCAGCACAATAAAAGAGATTTTCTTTTTTCTTCCTTTCTTTTTTTTTTTTTTTTAAGGCAATGTCAGGGCGCCTGGGTGGCTCAGTTGTTTAAGCGTCTGCCTTTGGCTCAGGTCATGATTCCAGGGTCCTGGGATCAAGTCCCGCATCGGGCTCCCTGTTCAGCAGGGAGTCAGCTTTTTCCTCTGCCTCCTCTCCACCCATGCTCTGGTGCGTGCACTGTCTCTCTCTCAAAATGAATAAATAAATTAAAACAAAAAAAGGGCAATGTCTTAGACGAGGGTTGGTAAGGTTCTGATGGAGACCCGACATGGAGATGTACTCAAACGTGGAAATCTGGGGTCTAGAGCAGTGTGACGCCCACCTCTGGGTCAGCGTCTCTTTGAGAGGTTCTGTATAATCGTGCGAGGCCAGGACAAACCACCAGGTGAGAGTCAGGGAATGGCACCTCCCTCTCCCCGCCAGCAGAGGAAGTACGTACATGTGCGGCCAAGCCTTCATCCATGTGTCTAGACAAAATGGCTTCAATGTCCGAATCCATCACCATATTCCAAAAGTAAGGAGTGACAAAAGCTGTATGCTAAAACCTTTGACATGTTTTCAAACACGGAATTACTTAATGGTCTGTATCTTGGTCTCGGTAAAGTCATGGATGATTTTTCACCGCAAAATGCAACAACAAAAAAATTCTGTCATTATCTTTCCTGGTTTTCTCTGCAAAACTAAATTCTGCTAGTCAGTGTCGTTGTTCTGAAACTCTCTTCCCTGTTTCCAGGGAAGAAGCTCTTGAACTTACTCTCGCTCGCTGCCCTTCCGTAGTTTTCCTTCACTCTGGGAATCCTTTTCCTCTGCTCACCCCCGAGAGTCAGAGCTCCCTAGGTGAGCTCCTCACACATTTCCCCAGGTGCTCTTTTGTCACCACCTGTTTCCGTGGAAACGCTGAGGCACCAGGCTGGTCTGTAAGGAATCACACAGGGGATGGCACACATCTTCATGCTGTATCGAGGTCACCTGCTCGTGCCCCATCCCTTGGTAAACAACACTACTGTCTGAATAACTAGATGTGTTTTATGGGGAAAAAGATTTCTCTGTTTCTATGCTTCTGTTGGCTCAGTAATGAATACAAGATCTTTTGTTTGAAAAGGGAAATGAATGTATCCCTCTACCCTGAAATTTATCCCTTACCCAGTATCTATGTGTTTTTTCCAGAATCGTCCCCCATCTATCCAACTACTCATTCCAGAAACCCAAGTTATTCCTGCCTCCATATGACAGACTATGAAATCCTCTCACAATGACTACAGAATCTCTTGAATCTTCAATTTCCTATTATAGTTTCCATCATTCTTGTCTGTTCCACGGAAACAGCCCAAGGGACCTTCTCGCCTTAGATCTTGCCCCCGTGTTCAATACTCCACTCACCAGAGTCTCTTTCTAATCAACCATACATTTGATTATGCCCCTCCTCCATTAAAACATTCCAGTGCTCCTCTGACCCTCAAGATAAATTCCAAATCGCTTAGCATGTCAGTCAAGGTGTTACTGATCTAGCGCCTGCTGACCTCCCCTCCTCCCCATCTCTAACCAAGAGGGAGTCCTTACACACCAGGAGTCTCTGGCACCTAAACTCTGGATATGATGCTTCCTCTGTGTGCAAAGTTCTTCAATTTCTTAGCTTTGTTTCAACCAGATACCTCTTTTTTTTTTTTTTTTTTTTTTTTTTTTTTTTTTTTAATTCCCGACTGCCTTCCAACGTCCTCATGTCTACAAAGATTTCTCCACAGTCCCTACTTCCAGTTTGACATGGATAGCCACCTCAGGAGCTTTTCAGCCGGCTTTCCATACGAGATCGTCACACATACCAAGTCAGATTTTCGTTACCTATTTTCCTACCTGGCTCTCTGCGCAACTACTCCCGCTCAGACTATAGGTTATAAGCTCCATGACGACAAAAAAGGCCCTTTATTTGTCTCATGCACCAGCTGCTGATCACAATGGATGGTCTATGTGATGCCCTTTATAAAGGCTTGTTTAGTTTATTATATGCAGGAAGGAGGAAATATATCTTAACATGCAGGAAAGAAACCAGAAAATCTGCAAAGCTTTCAAGGAAGACTATCACTGGTTATACAGCCAAAAGATGAGTGGAAATTTGGCAGAGGAAAAAAATTCCAGAGTGTGTGTCCTTTTTACCCAAATTAACTTCCACTGATAACGAAATTTTAAGAGAAAAGCAATGGAACTGTTTGTATAGGATTTCTCTTCTAATAGCTCAAAATATCTGAAATGGGTTGAGTAGCAACAGTGTCTAAATCACTATTATATAGAATAAGTATCTTTAGTGTAAGAACATCAGACAGAGTAGCTTTATCTAGCAAGTATTTCAATAATTTCCTGCCGATAATTTGACGGTTTTGCTCCATTACATTCTGCGTCCAATAGTGCTGATGCGATTTACTTATTTATCTTAGTGGGGTTTTTTTTGTTTTTTTTTTTTTTTTTTGGTCTTGAACATTTTAGTAAATCCTTTTTAATCTTGGTTATGTAAAACTCACAAGCACGTGCCTAGATATGGGTCTTTGATTTGAATGGTTTGGTATATTTTTGTTGGTTTTTGGATTAAAAGCTCATTTCTTTAGGTTTGAAAAATATTGTTTCATTTTTATAATTTCTATTTACTTTTCTTTGTCTAAACCTCCCATTCATTTTTTTTTTAGTTATTTATCTTTCCAGGACCCGATGTCTATATACTATGCCTTTCCCTGTCATTTTCTCCATCTTCGCGTTTTTCTGAATTAACTTCCAAACTTGTGTAAATGACTGTCTTGACATTCTGAAATTCTATCATCAATACCATATAGGAGGTAGAAGTTATGGGGGAAGGAAAGTTGGAACAATGGCAGTGACTTGCATAATATCTTTATCAATAATGCTGATTGGATCAAATGTGCACTAAGGAGAAGCCATAAAGGAGCTTCAATGAATAGGGAGGAAGGACAATTAATTATTCACAGGAACATTCCTGAACATTGATTGGGCACTTACCAGCCAAGCGAGGTGTTGCAGATTTGGGATGAACAAGGCTTTGCCCTTGTCCTCCAGCACTGAAAGCTTAACATTTATTTTCTCCTGCCATCCTTTGTCATATTAAAGCAATTCCAGACTTTGAATAAAGCTCCTAATTAAATTATGATGTAAAAATGTTATCCGACTCCTAAAAATCTCACAGTCACCACCCAGCTTTATAATCCACTGGAATATTTATTACCAGCCGGTCAGGCTCTGTGTCCTCTCATTTACTTATGGTTGCATGAAATCTCATTTGCAGAAATCTACATGCACTGGTCGTCCATGTACCGGGAGCTGACAGACCCCATCATTCTTGTTATAGATTTAAAGCCGCCGTCCCTTTTCCAGCGGTCACTCGTTAGAAGCAATATTCTCCGTTAACAGGGGCTCCGTGAGCTGCAAAATTCTTCACCTTCAAAGTTACATTATTTTCCAAAACTCTTCATTCCTCCTAACGATCCTGTCACTATTGTTTAAGAACAAAAATTCCACTGAGTAAATTTGAGGCTGTGACAGGCTTTATGAAGTGAGTCATGAATAGGGCCACCTCCTTCCAGCAAGCAGAGGAGATTTTTAATCGGACGGGAGGTAGGGCAAGAAGTTATTAGCAAAAGCAAAGTTTCAGGCCAGATCATCTCCTCGAGGGTGGACAGCAGGGGGTCTAATAGGCAGCAGACCTCATCTCCCTTTGAGGGCTGGTGAGGGCCCAGGTGACGGATGACCTCATTGTGCAGACAGTAGAGTTCCGGGCTGGCCAGTTCAGACTACATTCCTCGGGGAGGTTGCAACTGCCGTGATGTCAGGCATGAAACCCCAGTTTGGTGACTTGACCTAGCAGGAGCGCTCCGTTGGGGGCCTGTGGTTTTCTTTTTGACACTGTACACGTATTTTCACTTGACTTGCACTCTCAAACAGGTGATGGGAGTGAGAGAGGAGAGAGGGGATCCTTCGCTCATCCTCGGAAGGGTGGTTCCTTAGGCCAGTCGCCAGGAAACAGAGCGAGGGCACTGGGTTCAAGCACAAGTACCTAAGAGGCAGAGTATCTAAATCAGCATAAATAAGACCTTGTTAGCAAACTCAGAAAGGGAACCTCCCCCAACCCCTCGAGTTAGGTCCCCCCACACCTGCTGGGTGCGCTGCGATTCACCTTAACTCCCACTCTGCCGACCTGGGGATGGGTCAGATCCCACAGGCTCAGGACTAAGGACTATAACGCTGCCCCCAACACACACGCTTCAGACCCCAGTCAAAGGTGCCGGTGGTCGTCTGGGCTTCTGCAGACAGACGGTAGATTGCAGGCTCTCACGGCCCCTCCTTGTGTTCATGTCATTTGCCAGTGGCTCACAGAACTCAAACGATTTAGTCACTACATCACGGGTTTCTCTGGAAGGATACAACTCGGGAAGAGTTGGAAGGAAGACAGGCGCAGGGTGGGCTACGGGGGAAAGTGCGCACAGCTCTCTGCCCCGAATCTCCGTGTGTTCTCCAACCCGGAACCTCCCCCAACCCCTCCCTTTGGGGCTCTACCGAGTCTTCATTACATAAGCAAGATGGATTAAATCATTGACCATTGGTGATTGATTCCACCTCCAGCACCCGCTCCTCTCCAAGGAGGTCAGAGGGGGAGGGACTGAAAGTTCCAGCCCTCTAAACCAGGGGTTGGTTCCCATGGCAACCAGCCCCAGCCTCAGGTGGGGCCCACAGTCACCTCATTATCCTAACAAAAGACACCTTGATGGCTCCGTTCACTTGAGAAATTCCAAGGTTTTTTGGAGTTCGGGGCCAGGAACTGGGAAACCGAGCGTACATTTCTTACTGTTAATCATGTTTTCAGGATATCCGTTCAGTAGTAGAACAGGTCAATCCTAAACATGGTCGTCAGAGTCACATCAATTGGTGTGAAAGGACATTCGTGATATTTTATAAGGAAGAGTCAGGTTCCAAACAGTAAGTATGATTAGATTCTGTCCTAAAACCAGGAAAAGGAGAAAAAAAAGGAAAATCTGGTAGGATCTCTTAAGGACCGTTAGTGCGGCGTGGTGTGTTGTTTTCTGTTTTCCCCTTTATTTTTTTCACAGATATTTAGAATGAATATACATTTTGTCAAAAATATTTAAACATCTATGATTTACATAAGGAAATGCAGAGACATTGGGGTTGGGGGGCACAGTCCTGGGTGGGACCTGGGAACTCGGGTCCCACTTCTAGTTCAGCTGCCAAGACATTTAGGAAAGTCATTTAACCATGTGAGCCTGAGTCTCCCCACCTTAAAAATAAAGAGGTTTTCGAGGTCACTACTGGTTATACAATTTGGACTGAGGGCCTATCTCCCTGTATTACCCACACACCTAGCACACAGCGCCCAAGCACGTTGTCTGCCACTCAAATGCACCTCACACAGCAGAGCTGGGGTGACCAGCGTTCCTGGGATTGGCACTCGTGGTGGCTTTTCAGGTGGCTCCGGGCTCCTTGCGTGCCCCTGGGAACTGAGGCCTGCACACGGCCAGGCTCCTTGGCCAGGAGGCAGAGCTGCCCACAATATGATGCTGCTGGTTTCGAGTCTTTCTGTCTTCACTGACCTTGATTTAAAACAAAAGGACGTGGGTGCCTGGATGACTCAGTCGTTAAGCCTCTGCCTTCGGCTCAGGTCATGATCCCGGGGTCCTGGGATCGAACCCCACATCAGGCACCCTGCTCTGCTGGAACTCTGCTTCTCCCTCTCCCACTCCCCCTGCTTGTGTTCTCTCTCTCGCTGTGTCTCTCTCTGTCAAATAAGTAAATAAAATCTTTAAAAAAAAAAAAAAGGACACATTTTTATTTCAGAGTGGATGCCGATTTTTTTTTTTTTTTATTAGGGAAGGGACACCTCATGACTCCAGCAAGTCCTGACAACATCCTCAGTAACAGTGTTTGGCGGACTCTTAGTACTGGTTCGAGAACCGCCGTGAGAAGCACTCCGGTAATACAGCACACGTCTACATGGGGGGAGAAATGCGGTCGTGCTCACGAGAGTGCACGGACCAATGACACCAAGTCTTGGACGCCAGCGTCCCCGTGACAGGCGTTGGAGCAGGTACACGGGGGTATGAGGGTGCCCAGCTCTGGGAGTCCCAAACAGACCAGATTCAGCCACTGGGCTGGCAAAACCCAAAGATGGAGAAACAACTGGCCCCGAAACCAGAAAGGAATTTATTCCAGTGAGGCTGACGCGGGGAAGACGGCGAACCGAGATCCCCTAGACTGTCTCCAAAGTGCTGAACATACTTCCAGGTAATTTAAAATTTAGCATTGAACAAAGTATTTGTAAGGAGTACTTAATATACGAGAGAAATACAATAAAATAGGAGTGAATGAAACTGAATGTACGGGTCTCTTAAATTAAGATCAAGGAAAATAGGTATGTGAGAGGGACAGAGTATCACTTTGCTGCTTTCCCTCTAATAACCCTTAGCACTATCCGTCTTTCTTCGGGTTCTGAGGCAGTGCAATATGGCATAACTGGCAAGTGGGTATTTTGACCTCAAATTGTCCAGAGCGAAAGACGGGTGGATATGGCCAAGCAGATACTCCGAAGTTGTGGGACTCCTTCCCGGGGCGACTCATTTCGGTGGGAATGCCGTGGCTCCCCGCATCCAGGAGGAGAGAGGAGCACAAAGGTTGCTCGGGGGTTGCCTGGACCCCTGGTCGTTTCAGGGACTGTCCGGTCTTCACAGCTGCTGAGGCCAGAAGGTGCAGGCCTCAGAACTGGATAAAAAAGTCGGCATCTCCTTCCCTTAGAGGGTCACTAAGGGCAACAGGCAACCATGGCACATTCTAAATTTTTCAGGTTTATAGAAGGAAAATGTGGGGCAAAGGTGGGTGGGCAGGGAAGGTCCCATGGAGCGCTGTCCTGGGGTCGTTGTGGGCGGGGTCTTCCTGGCTCAGGGCAGTCCTGGATGCTCGAGGGGGAGTTCCAGTTCCATCCCGGGATGCTTGGCCTGCGCGGTCTTCCCCCGAAACCCAGAGGCAAGCTGGAATGAACCCACCTGCAAGTTTGGGGTCCAAATGGAGGCAGCTGAAGTCTTCGCTCAGAGTGGGGGTCCTGGAGACCAGCTTGCCTGGAGAGGAGGGTGCAGCGCCCCGAACCTGGGCTGCCTTCAGAGTTGGTGGAGGAAAGCCTGGTGGGGCGGGAAGAGGGAGCGAGCGCTCCTTGTGTCTCCAGCTCGAGGACGGCAGCGACGGGGGCGAGGGGAAGCTCAGCCTGGTGCAGGCGGGCGGAGGAATGGGAATGTGGGGAGAACCCGCCCAGGACTCAGGAGGCCGTGGCCAAAATCTGGGCACGAAGGACTGAGAACAGGCTGTGTCCACAGTCCCAGACAGGACACTGTGCTCCTCACCCGCTGTACCCCCAGGTACAAGGCTCAGGCTTGGGCGTGCAAGTGGGAAGTCGACTCCCTGCTTCTGAACTCCCGGGCACCACCGGGCCACCGTATCCCCCTGCCCCAGTTCCCCTCATCCTTGGGGCTCACATCTTTTCTCACTTGTCTTCCTCCCTGGGAAGGAAGAGTCTCCGATACATGATGCGCCCAGACCATGGGGGATGGGACAGGCAGAAATGGGGAAGTAAGGATGTTCTCCGAATGGGAATAGGACTGGAATCCAGTTTGATTTTCAGGAAAGACCCTTACTTTGTTACTGAAACAAAAAGCTTTTTTTTACATTTGCTCTGGGGGAGTGATAAAAAGCTTTCTATCTGACCAGGAGCCATGGGAGTTCCAAACAAGGACTCGAGCCAGCAGGCGAAGTCTTAAATATCCCCGCGCACCCCAGAGATGATGAAAACAAGGCCTTTTCCTGGGTATTGTTTTGTGGGATTGGCTGCCGTTTCAAAATTTGTGTGTCTCATTAGTAGCACAATGTTCTACACTTACCCCAAGGTAAATATTTTTGCAAGATAATATTTAATGATAAAGGTATTTTGCTCACTAGACTGTTCCCCGTCAACAGCTGGAATCTGACCTCTAACTCGCCCAAAGCTGAGCAAACAGCCGTGGTGGAGATTCTCATCGGTGGCGTCTAAAAACACCTTCCTTTTTAAAGCTGGTATGAAAGAGTTTCCTCTACCCAACCCCCTACGGGGAGGGGGGGAAGTCTACCAAAATGAAATTTCACTTCTGACGAATCTCCTTTTTTTCTGCCTTTTCTGAAATGTTCCTCGAAGCAGGAGAATGCAGGTTTTTTTGCAAAGCAAGAGACTTGGCATTGATGGACTGAATGCTGTTGGGTAACTTTCCTCTCCCACCTGCGTCAGGGAAGAGGAGATCCCTGACCTACAGGATGATGACTTGCTGTCATCAAGAGTTGGCATTTTCAGCCTTTCCCTCGTTGTCTCCTTTCCTTGTCGCCAAAACCGTGTCTGGACACGAAACTCTGATGCAGGAGAGCTTGTGTGTTGGGCTCTCCTGTGTGCACCGGCTGCCGCAGGCGGACAGACTGTCACTCCCTGGGGAGTCCAGATGCCTCGGTGCCATCGTGATGGGCTACACAAGGTGGCCCAAAGTCACCTCCCTTCCCTGGGGTCTCAGATCCTGGGTGTCCGACGAGGAGCTGGAAATGACACCACTTGGGCAGCCGCGGATTTTACCGAGAGATCATCGCGGACAACAATTGCAGGCAGAAATTTTACAAAAGACCTTGCCCGAAGATTTGGAAGGCTCAGACCAGCTCTGAGATCTAACCCTCCGTCCTCGATCGACATCGACCTTAGGGAGACAGACATGAAGCCGAGAGCCCAGCACGCAAACTGGGTGCCCGCCGCCCGCTGCAGTGTGTTCCTGCCACACGGGGAACGTGGGAGAGGTGCGTGCGCGGCCTCCCCTACCCAGAGCTTTTGTTTACTAAACACCCGGAGGCCCCAGTGTGACCCAGCCCAGTCCTTGAGAGCTCGGCTTGCTCAGAGACGTCAGCTGTGGGCAGCCTCTGCGGCCCGCTTCCTACTATTTACAGGGAACCGGCTGCCTGGAAGGTGGGATGCAAATTCCAGTCCCTAGCCGTGGAGAAGGAAAAGTTCCCGGAGTGGCTGGGGGACTATTTTTAAAGTCACAGCTAATAATTTACCGTCTGACGCCCTGGGGCTCACCAGGGCCTAAAAATAGTTGTTCCTGAGCTCAGGGACGGGTCAGGGTACGCGGCTGACAACAGGGGAGCCACGCCGTGTCAACCCTGGACCATCAGGAAGAACACAACAAAATTGAATCCAACAGCCCCAGATTTGATTTTTAAAAGATGGATGTGACAGTCGATTTTCCATTCATTAGATTTGTAAAGGTATTTTAAGGGTAGAAATAAAATGATAGCCAATCGGACACGTCCTTTGGGCTTAAGGCTGAGTCTAAAATCGCATTAGCTCACCTCTTTAGCCGTGGTTTAGGGACATCAGAGAACCCGGGTAGAGCAAATGGCCCACTTAGGGCTGACAGCTGACCCTCAGCCCAGCTGACAGCACCGTGATGGGGTCAGGGGCCCCTCAGGGGACCAGCTCGGCCACAGGCAGTCTTGAAATTTGGGCTTCTCCAATCCAGGGCACTTTGCTGCAGCATAATGTGGAAGGAAGCAGAGAGGCTGGCTTTCCCTTCTCCCCAGTGCAAAGCACAGATTATTTGGCCCTGGTCCAGGGACTGAAAACAGCTCTGTCCAAGTACTTTTTTGGTAGCCGATATTTATTTAACAAAGGAGCTGAAATTTCTTTGTATGATTGGGCTTGAATTTCTAAGGAATATTTGATTCACGTACGTAGGCTGAGGACTTCCTGTGACCGATACAGGAAAGGTAGCTCAGACAGGGGAGTTCAAGCCCAGTGTTTTTGGTTTTTGTTTTTGTTCTGTTTTTACTTTTGCTACTTTTCTTTTGACTTTTCTTCTGGCTATTTTTAAAGTCGCATTTATCATGCTTTTCAGTGGCTCCATCTGACTGCCTGTCTGCCCGTCTGACTGTCCATCCATCGATGGATTGATCTTGGGATGGAGAAACTGATCGGGGGGAGTGGTTCGAGTTGCAAGTGGATTGCTTCACTCGCCTTCCAATTAATATGTTTTAAATTCTCAGCTACGTGGAATGGAGTGTTGAGCCTAAACACAGGGCGGGGTTCAGCCCTCCTGATGAGGAGGGTGGGGGAGGGCAGAGAGAGAGAAAGCGCGGGTGATTTAACCGACACCACTAGACAAAGTCCTTATCCCTAAACAGGGCAGAGAATGCTTGTGATTTCTGTGCATTTCTTTCTCTGCCTTAACCTTAGCTGAGACTACAGGTGTACACAGAAATCACCTTTGTTCAGAGGAGACGGTTTCCGATGAAGAAGACACACTTCTCTCTCTCCCCCCACCTCTCTCTCTCTCTTTCACACACACACACACACGCACAGGGACCACCTCCCCACCACCCAGAAGTGAACCAGAGGTGTCCCTGGGAATCCAGCCTTGCGGGACGGGTGACCCGGAAGGAGAGGGTGAGTGGGGTGCGGGCTGGTGTGGTTCGTCTTGCCGGGCGGCTGAGGTGTGCTTCCTGCCCTCGGGTGTCCTTCAATATCAGGCATCCATCCCGACATGCCCGGATGGAGGGTCGGGGAATCCAAATCTGTTTCCAGCCTTTCTGTGTGTTTTCATTCAAACAGAGGAAAATGGGGAGACAAATGAGTGCAATCGGGCTATATTGGAGCAAAGACTATGAGGCCATAGTGTTTGATTTTATAAGGAATCCCCGAGCTCGGGCACCCCGTGCTTTATTAGGTCTGTTTTAGGAGGACAATTTCCATTTGCTACCAAGTTAACACAACATAGGGGACGAAGGACACTATGGCCCGTGCGTTGTACAATATTTAAAATGGCTTTGAGGGGTCGAGCTGGAGAAGATTGCAGTGATCAGTCATCACTGTGGAGGAAGACGTCGGGTGCTATGGATTTTCTTACGCCAGGACACGTTCTTCCATTGTGGTACAGTCCAGGCACATTAGTCCCTGTTTTTTATTAATCAATAATACATTTGGTGCAGATGAAGAGAATTTCAGGAGTTATGTTAGAACTTTTTTTTTCCATTAAATTTACTCATACAGTCTTTTTTTTTTTTTTTTTAAGATTTTATTATTTATTTATTTATTTGAGAGAGAGAGAACAAGTCGGGGGAGGATGGCAGGCAGAGGGAGAGGCAGAGGGAGAGGGAGAAGCAGGCTCCCCACTGAGCAGGGAGCCCGACATGGGGCTCCATTCCAGGACCCTGGGATCATGACCTGAGCTGAAGGCAGACACTTAACCACCCAGGTGACCCCATATAGTCTTTTTCATAAATATATATATATTTTTTTTCCATTGTAAGAGACTCTATATCTAATAGCAGGAACTTCTTCTCACCTCAGTTAAAAATAACACAGACTACCTTACTTAAGATTGTAAAAATTGTAAAAGATTTCAGAAGGGTTAGAATATGTAAATCTTTTAGAAACAGGTCTTGTATCTTCTCTAATTTGATCTCATCTCTTTGCCTGGTTCTAACAAACAACAACAACAACAACAACAACGCTAAGGCACACGGGCTGAATTTAGGGTTCAGTCTTCTCAAGAATACATCCCTGTGGTCTCAGACATATTTTCAACTGGGAAGAGGCAGAAAGTGACTCAGAAAATTACAGAGGGTCAGGCAGGAGGCAGAAGAGAAATCCCAGCACTGAGAGTCCGCGTTCTATGGAAACAAGGACTGGAGATGAAGGGAGCAGGTGCTTGGAGAAAGTCCCACTAAGTCACCTGAGCCTTAGAAAGGACTAGGGGTGGCGGGGGGGGGGCCTCTGTTTTTAAGCTATTATGTCATTAATGCAATCATTATCATCACCAGGTGGTTTCTGGATCTTAAAAATCATCCTGCTTTAAAGTCGGTTTCCTATGAGGATTTTTTTCTTCCAGACACTCTCAAGAAAGAAGCAGGCTGCTGGTAGACGAGTTCAGGGATGACTGCAAACCAACAGGAATGCTCTGATTTTTCATTTATTTATTTATTTATTTTTGGGGGGAAAAAGAAAAATGTCTCCTCAGAAAGCGATTTGAAGACTTAGAACAAAAGGTCGTGCCACATAATCAGATCCTGGGAAAGACTAGACCTTTGACGGGCAGAGTCCTGGGAGCTGCGGAGCAGGTGTCCAAGCCGGAAGCCGCCGGAAGGCTGAGCAACGTCTTGCACGGGCTCAGAGAAGAGGAAAGAAAACGTTCTGGGATGAGAAGTTTGCTCGGGCTGAACGGAGCTGATGCGGGACCACAGAAGAGTGCCCCGTCTCCTCCTGACTAGCAAGCGACGGTTGGAATGTTTGCCGCCAAGGCATTTTCGGTTTCTGACCATGAAACGGGACCTCAAGGAAAGAGTGTCTGACAACACCCCAACCAGTGGTTCTCAGCTGGGTCTGGGTGTCCCCCCATGGCGGGGACTCTGTGTCGTGTCTTCTTGTCACAACTTGAAGTGGGTCCTCCTAGCATCTAGTGGGTCACCTAGTAGGTCAGGGCTGGGGATGAAGCTGAAACCCCACAGGGCACAGGCAGCCCCCCACCCCCCGCCGCCCTGGAGGAGAATTATCTGGGCCAAAATGTCAATAGGTCAAGGCTGAGAAAACATAGTCTAAACTATCTGGAATGAAATGGATCTGATATCTTCAATTTATATATGTTATATATAAACTCTCTCATGCATATACGACCACAAGGATAGCCTTAGGGTTCTTAATGAATCTTACCATTGTATGAACTCGCTCACTGCTCTGGGGTTAAGTCAGATCTTATAAAGCAGTATTTTCTTGGCTAAGCTAAAAGCTGTTTTTCCTGAAAATGGAGAAGATTATAACGATAACCTTTCGATCTGCGGAGAGAGACGGCCTCGTGGTAAGCACCCAGACTACCAGCTCCGTGTGCCTCTGAGGCTCCGTTTCCTCATCCACGCCAGGGTGAGAGAAACACTGTCTACTTCAGAGTTTCCCAGAGTGTTAAGTCATATAAAACATCTTCACGTCGTGTGCACAGGAAACCCTGAATAGCTATTTGCTATAATTCTGCAGTTTCTAGCATCATACCTGAGTTACTACATGGAGACAAACTGATATTCAGAGGGACCGACGCAAGTCACATATTGACACAGGATCTTATGGGTTGATTAAAGTAAATCAACAAAATCACATAAATTCGCAGTAAGAGCTATTTTTCCAGGCCCTCATCCCAAACTGTGCAGTGAGCAAAGGCGGCACGCGCTGACAGGAGGAACCCGCTTCTCCGGGGATCTTCCGCGAGGACAGCCCGTGAGCAGCGACCAACACTAAACCCGTGTTCGCCATGAAGTGAGTCCCTTCTTGAGCGATTCCCGGGACGGGACAGTCGCCTTCTGGAGGCGTTTTGTTTTCTCCCCAGTTCTCTTCGTAGAATTTGAAATTTAAACATGGTCTGGCCAGGCTTTCTTGGCTGTGATTTATGCAAGGATGTTCCTAGGATCCTAACGAATCCTCCTGCCGATTGAGTCATCGGCTCTGACGTCAGGCTTTATCTTCCCGCCGGCAGATGAAAGGGCCCAGGAGCCCTGAGCCTTCCCACCGCCGCACCGCGGTCTGTCTGGAGCGGGACCCACGGAGGCTGACTCAGCGGAGATGTGCCCCACGGAGCTGTGCGGGCTCCGATCCCCGGGCTGCCGGCGATTCAGTCATGCAGGGGCAACCGCAGCTATCTGCGTTTTCACCCCGAAGGCGGGGGCGGGGGAGGGGGGCAGGGGGGTCGCGCAAAGGGGACATCCATCCCGCACACACAATGGGGTTGCTTATCTGTACTCATCACTGTAGAAACACTTGGGGGGCAGTTTTATGGTCCCTAGGACCCTGGACCGCTTCCCACCGGGGATGCTCCCAAACCAACAGCCATGGGATGATGTCACTAATTTAACAGAAATGACACGAGTCTCTCTGAGTGACGGGTCACAAGTCAGACAGTACAGCTGAGCTTCAAAGAGCCGGTGAGGATCCTTGGAATGCCTGCCGGTGGGAGGTCGTCAGGGTCTGTTTACCTGGATAATCTCTAAGTCCCGCTCTTTAGATAGACAGGCAGACAGACAGATGGATGTGCCCATCTACGCTGCAGCCCCAGGGCTCCCAGGTCTGGCCATTGTTAACAACTCCTGGGGGGCCTGGAACCAGGGGGTCTGCCCTTCCCCAGCAACCATGTTCCCTTCCATACCACCGTCCCTCAGACTCCCGGCGTTTGGGTTTTAAAATGCCGATGCTGTCTGTGTGAGAAGAGAGTCTCAGTTACTCGAAAGTAGACAGCAAAGGACAATGATGACCCCAAGCTTCTGGAAGCAAACAGCTCGTGTAGGTTCTGAGTCCTACAGCTGAGCAGAGGGGCCGTGGGACAGCGGAATGGACACCACTGGCCACGAAGGAAGGTTAAATGAGAGAAGAACATCACCCGGACTGAGGACGGGGGCGCCTGTGGAAGGCTGCCCGCGGGCCTGGGTCTGTTCTGTGATCAGTCAGTGGACAATGTTTTCCTGCAAGGGACCTAAAGGTGACAGTTATCCTTAGTCAGGGGCCCTGGCGCTGTGTGTCTCCGTGTCCGCCCAGAGAAAGCCCCATTCCATTCAGAACAGGGATGCCTCCTTCCGTGTCTCCATTAGGAACTCGAAGACCCAGACGGCGTGAGCAAGTCCTTTTTGTTCTTCCTGAGAAACTTCCCCTAGAAAGGAGAGCAGAATTCTCCGACACCCCGCACGACTACCAGAGCACCCCTTCACTAAAAGCAAACATCACAGCCAGCAGGACACCACTCGCCTTACTTCCAGGGACAGAAACCCTCCTCCCCATCCCAGGGGGTCCCAGGGGACGGGCTGGCTGGGCACCCGGCTCAGATCTTCGGGTCTGATAGAGCCGCTCGTCCTGCCTCTGCTCACTCCATCTGTGCAGAGCCGCTCCCAACGGTGAAGCGTATTGGAGAAGGAGGCCCCGGGAGGATAGTCGAGGAGAAGGCAGCTGCTCCCCGCTGCTCAGCCCTGTCTTTATTGAAACTATCTGTTTGCATTACTTCCATCCATGGTGTTATTACGTGTGTTCTCTGAAACTTTAAGCAAAGGGAATCATGTAGAAAATGCAATAAATAAGTAAAATGAGATGAATAACAGAGAACACCGTGTTTTCAGGCCTAAGAACAATCGTATTGTCAATACGGACCTGCCCGTGCTCCTCTGGTCCCACTGGCCTGTGCTGCTGAAGCCCCTGGCCGGTCCCCTGGGCGTGGTGGCCTGAGACCAGGTGTCCCGTCAGCACGGCCCCCACTCTGCCCCTCCACTCCGGCAGGCAGCCGAGGGTCCCCTTGCAACTGGTCTCTTCAAGCTGCCTCCAGCCGCCACAGAGCCACCGCGAGGCCTCGCAGACGACCCCGGGGCCTACACGTGCAGGCCCCCAGGCTGTTCGGGCTGAGCCGTTGCCCTTCGGGACGGGGCAGTGAAGAAACTCGCCCAACAGCAAACGCCTCGTCGCCGCACACTGCACGGCCACACTGGGGGCAGCTGTCTGAGAACCACAATGGACAGACGCTGTGTCCCGTGTGTTGAAGGGGATGGTCTTAGGGGTTGGAGACTGCACGAGGGGGTGAGGTCATGAGGAGGGGGTCCCCGGAAGGGGCTAGCATCCTTCTGAAAGAGCCCCCAGGGAGCTCCCTTGCCCCTTCCCCCACGTGAGCGCACCGTGAACCAGGAAACGGGACCTCAGCGGACACCGGGTCCGCAGGCGCCTCGATCTGACTCCAGCCTCCAGAGCCGGGGCAGCGAATGTCTGTTGTTCATAAGCTCCCCCATGGGCGGTGCGCGTTACCGCAGCCAGCCGGGATGGACGAGGAGGAAATGCCGTGTGTGCTTTAAGGCAGTATCCATACGCTCTGACTTAAGGATGGCTTGAAATACGTGAGGGGTTCCAGCAGAACGTGGGGCTGTGCCCGCGCCCCTTGATCTTGTGTGCCCTGCTCACAGATGATTAGATTTCGGAACGAGGGAGAAAACCTCAGTTATTGCTGGAGCTTGTGGTGTATCATCGTGAGCAGTAAAATACGATTCTTAGGAGCATTATAGTGACTCTCCTGGCAGTACCCATCGCAGGGGACCTGCCCTGTCCTTGTCCTGTCCTTGCCTCGGCACCAGGACGGGCTTCCGGCAGCTGCCCATCTCTTAGAGCCCACGCTGCGTGGCTCCAACAGCAAACCATGCTTATCGGGGCCCCCATGACATAGGTATGTTATCTCCAGTAATATTCATTTATGAGAGATATGCAATTATTTCCAGATGAAAAGAGAGGCCACGATGCCCAGGTCCCTGCTGCTTCCTCCCCACACAGCCAGCTTTGCAGCTCTGAAAATCACAGAAATGCACACTCCATCAAAAACCTCAAGAATCCCTTGGAAGATGTGCTATGGAGGGAAGAGGGGACAAGCCATGCACACCCGTTCTTCCTTCTGCCCGCTGGCCCTGTGCCCCCACTCTCTCTGGGACTGACAAGCTGTATGCATCGCATCCCGACCCGCCTGAGGTGGAGAAGGTCTGGGGGTTGGGGTGCTCCGTCGTTCCCTGGGCACCGTGCCCTTCCCTCGCTCATTTCCCAGGCATCAGACCCAGAATGCACCTTGTAGCACTGAGATGGTTTGAAGATGCAAATCTCATGCAGAACACGGCTCTGTGGATGCAAGCAGAACTCACATCTCATGCACGTTTCTCCTTGTCCCTCTGCAAAATGAGATAACTGAGACAATGAGTTACTCAAAAAAATAAAAGGTCAGGGGGCACCTGGGTGTCACAGTCCGTTGTGTCCGCCTCTTGCTCTCAGCTCAGGTCTGATCTCACGGTTCTGAGATCGAGCCCCGAGTCGGGCCCTGTGCTCAGCAAGGCGTCTGCCGGAGATTGTCTCTCTCCTCCCTTTCCTTCTCCCCCTGCTCAGGCTCTCTCTCTCCCTAAAAATAAATAAATCTTTAAAAAATAAATAAATAAAAATAAATAGAAGGGGCCTTCTATTTCCTTTTTCAAATATGTTCTAGATAATTCTCAGAATGCCCCGGAGTGATGATAAATGTTCTCTCACAGTTTTGACATGCGGAAGGCCAGGGGACCTGGTTAATCGTGACAAGACCTGGAGGGAATGTGACCAGAACTGTCAGGGGACGCCTCCAAGATTTCCATCCCTCCACCTCTGCCCTCAGATCCCTTTTCTTCCAAAACAGTTCATTTGGGGCTTGACTAAGGAATTTGAGCTGAATTCGTAGCATCAAGGAGGACACTGAAGGCTGGTAATGATTGGCCCCTCCTTTTTCAAAGTGCACCAAAACATGCCTATTTGTTTCTTTCTTTTTTGGTGCATGTTCAAGACAGGATCTGTATGATATTTAAAGCGAAGCTAAATTTTTCATCTCTGAGCCAAGGGCCTTGGGTGACGTTCAAGTTCCCCCCGAATCTTTGGATTCTTACTCTGGTTCGAAACCACAGTCCCCTGTGCAGTTGAAATGGCATTTTCCTCCCGTCCATGACTTCTGCATTCAGCGGGTATCAAGTTCCGGGCTACGTTCGAAGCTGCAGGAATGAGCGTGGGGCTCTTTCCACAGGGTGAACCGCAGGAGGGCTCCCCGCCACCTTCGGGGTTGCTCCCCAGAAGGAACAGGGTCCTCCAACCCCGGGGCCGATGACGGCATGGGCTTTGCTCCTCAGAATGCCAGCACAGCGACGCGAGAAGCCGTTCTTAGCGGGGTGCTCGGTACAGGAAATGAAAGAGGGAACCGATGGTTTCCACCAACTTAGAGCAGAACCGAAAGTCTGCAAATAAAAATTACGGATCCTTCATCGCAGTCCCCTCCCCCAGCACAGGCTGTGCGAAAACACGCGATTCTGTAAGAGACTTGCCCTTTTTTCTGAGAGCTCTTGAGTCATCTTGGTTTCTATCTCCTAATTTAGATTTGACTTGGAAAACAATAAAATAAAACAGTAAAAGGCCCTCCTTTCCCTGCTCCGCATGCAAAGCACTAAGACGGTCTATGCTCCACGAAGAAACCCCGCTCTGGGGCTCTCGGCGGGACTCAGCCTGTGCTCAGCCGGACTTTCTTTCCTGGCACTTTTGAAAAAGCAGAGCTGCACCTCAAACCCTAACCTTTGGTTTTATTTCTGGGCCAAACATGTGGGGGCTTTCTAAGAAAGTATAGTGAGGCAAAGCCATCGTCAACCGTGGAAAAGAAGGTTAGGCAGAAAATAAGCTGTTCGTATTCATTTAACACTAAAGACTCCACGGGCCGCCGAAGAGATCGCTGGCAAGCCCGCGTCCTCCGTGCAAGGTCTCTGCTCCAGCCCCGTCAAGCCTTTCCTCCCTTCTGCTCTTACTTCTGATTTGCCGGTTTCCCCAAGTTAGAAAACGGAAGGACATACACACAAACAACTTTTGCCTATTCTTGGCCGTCTAACTTTTGATCCATACCCATTCTGTGAAGCATTAGGTCAGATGTGCCCATTTTTCTGCACTTTGGGGAAAAAAGGGACCTGACCATGACTACCAGCTTCAGACCTCACTTTAATGCTAATAATTAAGCTCAGATTCCTTATGGGTCACACTACGCTCCGGCGTTCATCCTGGGGAAACATCTGGACAGCCCGTGCCTACAACTTGCATGTAACCTTGTCAGTGACCGGCTCCTTGGAGCTGACAGTTTGGTCAAATATGTTTGTGCATCTGTTTTTCTGTCCATTAAGCACACGGCAAATAGATTTTGAACGCGGAGAAATCTGCAGACCCAGGCTTTTATGTTACAAGAGCACCATGGAGAAGATCACCATGTCGACATATTTTAATAAGCATTCATTCCATATGGGGCCTAAGAGCGCTTATGAAATACTCCTTTAAATGTGTTTGTAGATTTTATTCTTTTCACTGGGAAGTGCTTGAAGGCAAGTGTCCTAAGTGTCACTGAGTCCTTAGCAAAGGCACATGTGTCTCAGTCAGATCGAAGGAAGTCTGCGAATTCTAAGTCACATCATAAACTGAAAATAAGGGTAAGAATAGTTTCTTTATTGGATTAACTGTGGGGATACAGTAATACCCGTGAATACGATATATGCTAACATAAAATTATGCCCAAAATAAGTATTCTTAGAATAAATTACTCTAGCCAGTAGTCATCAGTAAATGAATATACCATCCTTGTCACTTCTTTTTTTTTTTTTTAAAGATTTTATTTATTTATTTGAGAGAAAGAGAGAGTGCAATTGAGGGGAGGGATGGAGGGAGAAGCAGACTCCCCACTGAGCAGAGAGCCCGATGCAGGCCTCGATCCCAGGACCCCGGGACCATGACCTGAGCTGAAGGCAGCTGCTTAACCGACTGAGCCACTCAGGAGGCCTTGTCGCTTCTGCACCTGTAAGTCGCCATCCCACACGATTCTAAAACCCTGTGTTAAATCTATGATCCCGTGGCCCCTGAGTAACACTGTCCTAAATAGTCATCCCCTGACCATCCCTTTCTTTGCCCCTAGAAAATTCAAATCCTTATCTTTGAAAGGAAAGGGAATTTGTACTTGCCAAATGCCTATTTTATATCATCCCCATGAAGTTTTGCCAGGAAGATGTCCTTTGTTCACAGCTGTTTCTCCAAAGGCTCAGAGAGGTCGAGTGACTTGCCCATAGTCACAGAGCAGGGCAGGCAGGCAGGACTCAGAGCTGGTTCTCCAAGCCGCCTCATCCTATGACTCCACGCTGCCTCCCACGTGACAAGTCATGCCCCAACAATCCAGTTCTACAAGGGCACACCTCACATATCTTCAGGGAGTCTCCCCTGGGCCCTTCCTTCTTCTGTAAAGTTGAGGGTGCAGCTTCCCTGTGTGCACACGCTTAGGAGATAAAGTCCTGTGACATGTGTCAGGCTGCCGTCCAGAGCTCGACAGACTTTCCCAGAACAGTATGAATGGGCAAGGAAAGTACAGAGTCCTGTTGGACGGCCCCACCCCAGGGCTCATGCTCTGAGTCACTGGCCGCTTGTGGGGTACAAGCCCAGGGCAACTGAGTCACCGCGGCCTTCCTCCGCGGTCCTGCACAGAGAGCCGCTCCCTGGTGAAAGCTGCTCGCCGTGAGCCTCGTGAACACTCTGCTGTTTCTGGGTCTATCTTCTCGTCCAGGCCCTGTACAGAGACTTGTCCTTAAGGGCACAAGACTTGTTGTGTCCCTCAGTCGCTGCCCTTGTAGGAACGGGATGGAGACACGGGTGGTCGGAGTGGGCCACGGAGCCAGGAGGGCACAGAGAAGGAGCGTCTAGAATGCGAAAGGGAAGTTCGCCAAGGTGACGAGCTTCCTGTTCCTTGTAGCGACAAGCGCTGTTTGTGATCTGTGCCCACTGACAATTGTCCTCCATCAGCTCGGCGGCTGCTGCTGCTGATGGCTGGGGGGTGGGGTGGGGGGTGGGGAAGGGTCGAGACCGCCCTTCTGAGGCCGTGCGGCGTCTCCTGTGCTGTCCACCCTCGGACCGCGGTGAACGGGCACCTTCGGGTCTACGAGGCTGTGTGTAGACTCGGCGCTCTAGGCTCCCCGGCGGCCCAGGGTGGACGGTCTCACGGTCTCCTGACAAGGCATTATCCTAGGTGGCTTTTCCTCCAGCAGGAATACGGCCTCTTCGTAAGGAAAGAGCTCTCGGGTCATAAAAATCGTGAGTGATCAGGAAGCACGGGGGGCAACATGTTCTCACCGCGTGCGCATCGGCGGTCACCGCGGCCGCTGCTCCCTGTGCGGCCCCTGTTGTGTCCCCGTCGTGGCCTCGTGCTGCGGGCCTCACCCCGGGCGCTCGGGGGGCAGGTATCTTGGTGGCGCGAGGACGTCGCTGCACGGGGGCCGGTCAAGGCTCAGCCGCCCCGCCAGACAGCAGCGTCCGCGTCGGTTTTGACCTACTCCGCAGCCCTGAGTCTGAGTCCTCTGGACGCGCCCGGCAGCTTCGGGGGTTGTCTTTTCACGGCTGCTCCTGGTGTTCCAGGGAGAGGCTAAACTCGTCATCCGAGCCCGAGGAAACGGTGATGCCCGCCGCCCGCCGGGCTGCCAGATCCAAGGGCGAGCTCCTCACGGCGTCGCGCGCGGTCCCAGCAACTGCCCCGTCGGCTGCGATTGGCTCCAGGGCTCAGTCCGAAGGCGAGGGACGTAGAGAAGCGGCAGCAGCTGGACACTGCAGCACAGTCCTGCCCGCCGGCCGCGTTTGCCCGGGGATGAGCCCTTGAGAGCGGCATACCTGTCTCCGGGATTTGGGGGGCAGGCGTCTTCACCCCCAGAGAAGTGTCAAAGCCACCCAGCCAGCGGCGGCTGCCGGCCAAGCGAGCACCAGGCCTTTGGGCTTCGGCGCATTTTATTTGCTCCTGACATCTCGTGAAAGGCTATTTCCCAGTGACCGATCCCCCAAATGGATGGAATAAAGAAGGGTCACCAGGGGCGCCTGGGTGGCTCAGTGGGTTAAGCCTCTGCCTTCAGCTCAGGTCATGATCTCAGGGTCCTGGGATCGAGCCCTGCATCGGGCTCTCTGCTCAGTGGGGAGCCTGCTTCCCCCTCTCTCTCTGCCTAGCTCTCTGCCTACTTGTGATCTCTCTCTCTGTCAAGTGAATAAATAAAATCTTAAAAAAAAAAAAAAAAAAGAAAGGTCACTGAAAGGAATCATGGCAAACAAGAGAAAGTTCTGTTCAAGGACTTGAGACAAAAACAAGTGAGCCACTGGGAGACAGGGGGCCCCGGGTTTGATCTCCTGCCACCCGCTGGCATCGGGGGCTGCGTGGGGCTCGCGGGCATGAGCCCCGTCTACCACAGGCAGCAGCGCCCAAGGAAGGCTGTAGACCCTGCCCACGGGTGTGACACGATCCAGGTAGGGATTTGAACTCTGTGTTCTCATCTCAGTTACTGGATCCTGGTGCCTAAACCTAGGCCAAGAAGGCATGCCCTCAGCCAGGTCCTGCTTGAACCGGGCCTGTGAGAAGCAGGTGAGAAGCAATCATCTCGTGAGCCTGGGGAAAAAGAGGGGCTCACTGGTGGGATGGAGGAGAATCCACCTCAAAAGCCTGGCAAAGAGGATGTGGGAAAAGCTGTGCTCCTGGGAGAGGAGGTTCGCAGGGTCTGTAAACCGGGCGCCAGGGAACACCCAGCTTATCCCATGGTTTAAAAGGCTTTGCGTTTAGTTTAGAAGTAATAGGTGAAAACACTTGATTATTTAAATTTGAATGACAGACAGAGAACCTGCTCTAATAAAGTTTCATTTTCGTTTTCCCCGAGTAGCTCTAGTCCCAGGCATGGGGCTCTCCCTGGAGCATTCGGTGCGTTTGTAGGAGGGATAAGCTCTTGGAGGTCATGCCAGGTGGAAAGAAGGGACCTGGGGTGGGTGACACGCCCTGTGAGTGCTGCATATTCAGAACCGCTTCCCGACGGCGACAGGGAGAAGGAGAAGCGTGAGCACACACCGGGTGAGTGGCCTTCCCCAGACCCCTCTGGCCAAGAGGTTAGCAGAGATGTCTCATATCCTGGATCGAGTGAGTAGCTGGGCTCTATTTAGGACTGGGGTCTGCATGCGGCTGCCAATGGGAGTGAAGCGGACCTCGATTCCTTCATGCGTGGACCCAGCAGGTGCAGCACACCCACGCCGGGCGCTGAGCCGTGCGGCGGGGAGCGCGCCGCTCACTGCCCTAAAGGGACTCCCACTCTGGGGAGCGGGAGACAAAGTGAAGAAACCCATAGAAGGGGCAGATGTTGGAAGTTCAGGAGAACAGAGAGGACGCCCCAGGAGGCACTCAGAGCTGGCCGTCCCAGGACGCTCTCATCCATTCCTGAAGCACCATCACACCTTGGGAGGGTGGGCAAGGCCTTCTCTTAGTACGATTCAACCACCTCCTGGCAGACGTGAAAACAAATTCTACGCAGATATTGTTCGGGTCCCTCCTCGGTATTCAGTGGCGGAAACTCCAGCACTGGTCCAGAAAGAAGGGCAGGCGCCTGCCCGTCATCCTTGGGGGCACGAGTCCTGACAGCAGGGTCCGCTCTGCGGCCAGCGGGAATGGCCTGGGCGACTTGCTATGGGATCGCGTCAACCGCGGGGTCCTGGAGCAGGAGCCGTGGGCACACACAGGCGCACACACGTCCATCATCACTGCCAAACTAGCAAATACTCACTGAGCACTGACTTGAGAGGCAGTCACGCGATCTGGGGGTGGGGGGGGCACGGATACACCAGCGTGGCTTTGAAAGGCTTAACTCTCCTGCTGCGTATTTCGAATGAAAACAAAAAGCATAGAGGTGCCTTGAACTGCATATCAGACAAGGCAAATAAAAGCGAGGCACAGGAACTCAGAGAAGGAGACACCTGTGGACCGGCGTGGCCCCAGGGCTGGCGGAAGGGGTCTGCTTCTACCCTAAACCTTGGAGAAAAGGGTCCAGACTCGGCTGTATGCCTGTCTGTGGTGGCTGGGCTTCACCGTGGAGTGAATGAATGAAATACGGGCTTTGCCCTCAGATCCTCCGTCCCTGGCTCACGTGGTCTTCAGCTACGGGCGGGTTGACGAGGTGAACGTGAGTCTCACCAGGAGTCCACACACACTTTGTGCGGGGGTACCTGTCACTTCCGTGGGGTCTAATTCCTGACATGAATGAGAAAGCCGCACAGAACCGATCACGACGGCGGGACGGGGTGGGTCGGCTAGCATTTCCCGCTCTGCTTCCCGCCGGCCGTGTGGGCTAACGGGCCACGCCTCCGGTCCGGTTGGCGAGCTGAGGACGCCAGCCGCTGCCTGCTCCTCGCTGGTGGTTTGGGGTTTGAGGATCAAGGGCGAGCCGTTCGCACATTCTTGCTGATCAGATTTGTTACCTGGAACCGTCACCTGCATGAGAGCCCACGGGAGGGCTGTCAAGGACAATGGCCAGTGACGCTGACTTACAAACCGACAACAAAAGCAACACCAAAACGAAACAAAGCACCCCCCCCCAAAAAAAAACCTCTGCAAACATATGGTATTTAATTTTTGCTTGAGGTCATGGAGGCATGGGAAAAAGCGGGTGAAAATAAAAAACAAGTAAACATCAGTGAACGAAAATAAAAAGCAAGAAAACAAACCAACGTGTGTATCTGAACGTAAGCGTAGGAATTTTAATTGGGCAGAACATATGCCGAATCAGAGTAGCTTCGAGCAAGGAGGCTGAGGTTTGGTGATGGCAAGGCTTTCCAGGCAAGAATCCTCCCCGTCAGAAGGAACGGAGAACGTTAAATACCACAGTCACAAGAACCGGGGGACTTTGATGGGACACCCGTTTCATGGGAACCTGAGCACGGCCCACCGCATTCAGACGAACTGGACCGACCGGTCCTGGATTTACAGCCGCGTGTGAAATCCGCGGTAACACCCGGGACTTCTGTGTTCTCTGTCATTTGTCAAAAATGCTGTGAATTCAACTCACCGAACGTGTTGGTCAATTCCATTCTGCCATTGGTCAGCATGATCACGGCTTCTGACAGGAAGGTGTTTTGCTCAAAGATTTGCAGCACTTCCTTCCTGTAAGGTTTCCGTAGCATGGCAAGAATTGCGAGAGGAAGCGATGGTATTGATCCCAAAAGCACCCCAGAAGGCCCAAGGCCGTTCTTCAACTGATTTACAGGAAAACGTTGTGGAAAGCAAACATGAGTGAAATTTGCCTAATGCAGAATTAAAAAAAAAAAAAAAACAACAACCCATTTTTAAATAAATCCTTTGGGGAAAGCAAGAGTTATTTTCCCGATTGAGAAATAAATATCCGCCAGACAATGAGCATAACCATGGGCTATCCATTGTACAGGTCGGGTTCCAGCCCCCGCGTTCTGTCCCCGCCGACCGGCCTGTTCTCTAGTCTTTCAACAATCCCAAAAGCATTTGCCTTATTCCCACTTTGGAGATGCGAAAAATAAAGTTTAAAGCGCTTAGGAAACTGTCACACAGCCGAGAATTCATGAATCTTTTCGTTTGTCAGTTCTATGTGGGAAGGTCCACCATGGATTCCCCAGAACATAAGAGGATTGATGCCCAGTCTTGGCAAATCAAACTGCTGGAATTCCCTTAAAAAAAAAAAAAAAAAAGAAAGAAAGAAAGAAAAGAGAAAAAAGAAACAGTAGTTCCTAGATCGGGTCACTGTTAAACGTTTCCAAGGGAAGTCACAACTTGAAGAAAGGGCTCCGGGGTATTTGGACAACAGCTTTCCCACATTCTGGGGCGGTTGTGAGCTTTCCGGGTGCCGCCCCCACCCCCCAGCTGTCACCGAGTCCTTGAGTCCTCCAAAGGCAACAGTCCTGATCACCTAGGTACAGGAAGCTCGGTGGGTGGGTCGTGACTGATTCCTGGTGAACCAGAAGTTGCTGACGGGTCTTCCTCTCTCGAGCCCCATAAACTTTTCTAGTCGCCATGGGACTGGAACCGGTTCCCATCGCCGCCTCCTCCGGACGTGCCTGAAGTGGACTGTGTTGCCTCACAGCCCGGGGAAGCCCAAACACCGGGGGCCCGTGCCGTGCGACTGTCCTCACGGGCTCCGTCAAGGCCCCTCAAGGCTCTTGCTGCCTCCCGCCGCCAACCCTGCCAGGCACGGACAGTGTGTGTGTGTGTGTGGGGGGGGTTGCTGATGCCACGTCGGAAATACTGGCTTTCCGGTGGCCTGTCGCCTGTCGCCCACTCGTCCTAGCCCCCGCTGCCTGTCTCCATCTTCCAGGGGAGCACCGCGCCAGACAGATCATTAAAACTCGATGGCCCTGGGTCCCTATTTCTAATCCACAGGGAGCACCCACGTTCTCTTTCATTTACTTTAACGGAATGACTCATCTCTCTGCATTCTGCCTGCAGGCAATTTTACCGTGAAGAGTTAACTTTTTACAGTGAAAATACAGGCACACATATGTCTCGTGAAGAGTCGGCTTGCCTCGGCTTTTGAGCCGTGAATAAGTGACCTGGTTTGGGGAGGATGGCAAACTGTACAGGGGCGAGGGAAGAGCTTCTCTGACTCCCATCTCTGCCGGAAAAGAAGGCGCGCGGCGCCCCGCTGCCGCGGAGCCGGACCCGTGTCCTAAGCCGCGGGAGAGGAGCGCTGCCTTCATGGCGACCTCATTGAGACAGCCAGCACGGGCCGTCGCCTATCTTGCACATCTGGAAGGAAGGCTTGCACAACCAGAGTGAAGTGTGGCAATGTGAAACTGAAGAGCTGGATGCAACAGAACCATGCTTTGTCGGGTCTGTGCCAAGCACCCCTAAGCATGCTTGGGCACCCTGGCCTGTAGGAAGCCACAGAAAATGCTGATCTGTGGCATGCTTAAGAGTTACCCATCATCTAAGCAGCTGAACTGTTCAAAAAGTTAATAATTGTTTATGGCAGCTTTGAATTGGGGGCTCTTAATTTAAGGAGCAAGTTCCAGATCGTACGATAGCTTTGCCTTTTTGGGGGGGTATGGCTTACGTAAACGGAGGTCAAGGCCTAGCACCCCAAGTTTGGAGGAACCGTCGGGGACATCGGCCATTCTAGTGAAATCGACTTTTATTGAAAATTCTGCAGGGACTGCTCAGCCCAGCACGGCTCCTATCAGGACATGTGGTACCCAGACTCTTTCTCCTCTTTGTCTCTCTTCGCTCGCAGACGTTTAGAGAATTCTCATTAAAATTACTTAGAGCGAAACATAGAGACCATGTTATAAAATAAACCTAGTTAAATACACTTTGTTGTATTGCCTCATTTGTGTGATGCATGGACTTAATTTTCCTCTCTTTGTGTCTTAACTATGTACATGAGGTGATGCTTGCCAATTAATGCAGGATGTCACATCCCCAATTGCTTTCTCTATCTTCTTAAACATTAAAAATAAATACATGCCATCTGTCTCATATCTTGAAAGCAATTCAAAATGGTTACTTTTGTTTGCTCAGGATTACAGCACAGTTTATAGCTTTAGTGCCTCTGAATTGTAGACAAGTTCTGTCTCCATTTCATAAATGTAACTTCATTTTAAAGTGCATCCAATGGAATGAACAGAAGGCTGTCATGAGAGCCCGGACAAGACAGAAAACAGGGGTGGGTGGTGACGGAAACCTCGCTCCTTGGCATTTGAGAGAGCTGGACCAAATGCTTAGCCTGCTGTTTCCTGGCTGAGCCATTTTGGGAAATGAATTGCAACTTCGTGAAGCCTCAGTATTCCCTAACTGTGAAATGGGTATAATACCTACTGTGTGACATACAGAGAGAGAGGCAGAGACAGAGAGAAAACACCCTGCCTCCCCAACTCCTGGTTAAGGCACAAGAAACAGTAATCCTCTACATCATCACCCAAATTTGGGAGGGGTATAATTCAGTTTGAGAAGGAGGACTGTGGTGAAAAAAATCGCTCAGAGTAGCAGAAGGTTAAATCCTAAGAAAGGAACTACATAGGAAAGCTACGTTCTTTCTCCGTAGCAATTAAAATACGAAGGTAAACAACTCGACTCCAATCGCCCCCACTACCCCTCCGTGCCCAGGTCAGCTGGGATGTACAGAATATGACTGGTGCCTCGGGACAACCTGAGACACTCTGGATCCGCCACGGCTACAGTGACGCTTTTTATTAAAAAAAAGAAAAAAAGAAAAAAAAAGGTATGCCATAAAGCGCCAAACCTGAATAACAACTATAATTAAAGGGGCAAAGGGCAATTTGAGAACGTTCCACTTTCCATTCTAAGTCAGAGCAATTTTCCCAACAATACTTTCTACTGTAGCAAAAGAGAAGTTTTCTAGATCTGAGCCGAGCGTTCTGAAAATGGTGAACGTGTAATTTGAAATCCACCCTATACTCACAGACCACAGAATTGCAGTGCTGCATAAAACGCCAGACACATGTGACCCGGCCCAAAATATCTTAGCAATAAGAAAATTGAGGTCCAGCGAAACACAGCAAATTGTCCAGAAGCACCCAGCTCGTTCAAACGGGAACGTATCCTCTCTTCGAGCCAGGTTTCAAAAAATTCGTTAAACACACTGAAAATTTTTCGGCTTCTATAAATACCCTTGGTTTACAGCTGATTCCTTACGGCTTCTAGCAGCCTTATTTGAACATAACTGAGCTGTTGGGCATAGTCTTCGCATGACAAAGTGGTAAAGTCTTACTAGGAGCTGAGAATGTATTATCAAGCCTTTATTTAGCCGTACTGTCAAGGCAATCCGACCATTAGTCATCTCGACATGTGCCTCGGAACACCACACACCCATGAGTCCTGGCAGAAATTGCATCTGCTTCCTGCCGCCTCCCACACGGCAACTCTGCAAATTGCAGATATTTTTACGGCCGTTCTAGGAAGAAAATTACTTAACATTCCTAATCTGGGGAGGCATTTAAACTTCCCCTCCCTAATTATAAAATTAAAAGCCAACTCCTGTAAAGTCTGCACATGTAGCGAAAGGAAGACCCGCTAGGAGAGCAGGAGGGAGCGAGCGAGAACCGAGAACTTCCTGAAACGAACCAGGACCCGAGGAAGCTCGGACGTTCCAGTCATCCCCACAGCCCCCCTCTTTTAGAAAGCACATTGATTTCACCCTGTCACTCCCGAGTCTTGAGACGATCTGGAAGTGGACTTGCAGGCGGACCAACTGGTACTCACCATGCAGCAAATCCGAGACCAAGATCTAAAGCTACTCACAAGAAACATTTCTGAAAACCAAAAGCTATTGTATTTGCCAACAAACCCTACATTTAACGCAGCCTGTTGGCCCTTAAAATTATATATATATATGTAAAATGTAGTGATTGTGTAAACAGTCTTTTCCTTTCTGCCGTATTTTACTGGTCTGATCAGTAAATATGTATTTATAAGGAAGAGTGGGTTGAAGGCCAGGGCTGACTTTGGACCTGCTGCCGGTCCTCGGTCATTTCTACCTTCCTGAGAGTAACATCAGGTTCCTCTTTCCACATTAGCTCCCAGGACAGGCTGTTTAAAAGTCAGGGTTTCGGGAAAGGCAGGCAAGCGGCTGTCAGAATTGCACAAGCGATGTTTCCCAAGGAGGAGCCAGGCTGATTAATAGAACAGGAATCTCTTTCGACACCCCTCACCTCACCGCCCGCACCCCCCTCCCGAAAAAGAACCACCAGACTCAAGATGCTGATAAGAATTCTTTTATGTTATTCCAATAAAAAATACATTCATACAGAAATATAACAATCTTGCAAAAAACAATTTCAAATAAAATCTTGTAAAACAAAATTTTACAAAAATCTTACAAAGATTCTTTAGCTAACAGGGTGCTTCAAAAAAAAAAAAAGAAATTTCACTAATAGAAATTTTTTTTTTAACGTCAAGCAAAAAGTTTCTGCTTGATTGAGGCTCAGTTATCACCTGAACAGAATGTAATTCTTTATGTCCTTGCTTATTATGAAAATTACAGGCGTTGACACACATGGCACCCAGCCCCACAACTTCATGGTGTTTCGTAAGTGAGACAAGCCAGTGCAAGTTGTTGTGGGTTTCGGTTTTTTTTTTTTTTCCTTTTTTGTCTTTTGTTTACCTTCTTGCTTAATGGAATTGTTATGGCTAAGTAACACAGCAGGGCCAAAAAAGGAGTTTCCCCAAACCCAGCAAACCAAGTGCCTGGATTTGGAGTTGCCAAAAGAAACGTGCATTTTCCCCACAGCAAAATGAAATGAGCTCTTCAGGTAAGTGTATCCATCAGCCCAGGTTTAAAACAAAAACAAAAACAAAAACAAAAACAAAAAACCAGTTATGTGAGCTTTCCTCACTGCTCATTTCCAGGAAGATCAAACAAAATACCAGCCCAGCCAGACTCATATGTGTATATATATATATATATATACATATATATAAAGAAAAGATCCACACCCACAAGCCAGCAGCTGCATGACCTAGCAGCTGTCCATGCTGTGGTACGCCAATTCGGGGAAATGACTCGTTGGAAAAACTGGAAGAATCTATGTGCTGGAAAAAATAGCTTCATCTGCATAAAAAGTATTCTAAAAAAGAATCCCTGTGATTACCTTCCTCTTAGGGTAGATGTTCTAATAAGGCTGAAATTCAAAATCAAACCCTTAGTGTGTCTGAGACCAATTAGTGGGCTAGGATTCCCTCCGTGCCACTTTCGAATGGCCGAAGGTCCCTTTATTCTGGACCTGCCAATAACGATGAGCAAAGTCAGCAGTCTGAAATAGATTGGATGCCAAGGATCTGTAGCAAATCATTAAATTACAGATAAAGCCTTTATAAAAGTTACGGTTTTTACTTTTACCTCCTTTATGGCCATTCTGAAATATTTCTTCACAGGCTGTGGAATTTTCTATCTAAACATTCTCATTTCTCCTTAAAAAAATATTTATATATTATCTATATATATGTATATATATACACACACACACACATACACACATACACACACTATACACACAAATATACATACACAAGAATTCCGCCCACTTTTTTAAAAAAAGTAATATACTTTCTGTATTACCGACAGATAGCTAGATAGATATGTGGAGCTTGTGCCTTTTAAGCAAATACGTTAACATTGTTTCTTTATACTTCTGTATCTTTAATATGTGTGAAAATGTTACATATTCAATACAGCCGGTGTGTGATCTATACAATTGTTGTGCAAAGTCTATATGAAAGTCTCATGGTGGCAGAAATGGTCCAATTTCCCGATTATCATATGTTTTCCACTTTAACACTGAAGTCAAGTTGTCTAAAATATCGAGTAAATACTGACTTGTTTGGGGAGTTTCATCTCTCTGTTTGTCTTTGTGAAGGAGGACTTTAAAGAGATTTTTGTTTCTGTATTATATATTGATACAGTACAATGCCAGGTGAGAAAAGAGCCTTAATAAAGCATGCATCACCCAAACCCCTGTATGAGACCCCCACGGAAGGGGCCACTTGCATAAGGCACCATTATTAAGATCTACAGTGCATTAACAGCTAGAAAACCAGAAATTAGTCCTCAAGGCATAAATAAGAGAAACTTAGCTGCATGAGAAAACAGTTTCTAAGCTTTAGTGGTTTTATCCACCCAACGGAGAAAAATTTTAGGTTCTTAGTCTAATGCAACATTAGACTAGCAATTCCCAGCCCTAGCATTCTTGATATCCAACATATGCCCAATGTCTTCAAAGGGCATCAGGAAATTCTCCAAAAAGGTACTTCAGATTCAGAATCATTTAAAAAATAACCCTACGCTGCACAACGCCTTTCTGAAAGGGGAGGGTGGTGAAATCGCTGGGGTGGGGGTGGGGGTGGGGGAAGAGTTGTGTATCGCCAGGCCCAGATGGCTAGGGAATCACTGAATTCGACCAATCCTGTCTTAGCTGCTCGTAACTGGAACCGACATTGTAGTCCTGATTTAAGAATGGAAAGCAAATAGTTCCCCAGACCATGCATTACTTTTTGTCTTATAAGGAAAAGTTATCAATGTGTTATATTCGTAAATACACAGCTTATACGACGGGTAACAAATGAGCTCTGTTGTAGCAAGTAAACAAGCTACTTGACACATTGCACTTTTTTTTTTTTTTTTCGTAGCTGCACCAGACACGGAAAGTTCTCTCACACGGGGAAGGGGCTTCCCTCCCCACACCCATCCGCCACGCCGGGGGTCTTGACCACCCACGCCCGCCCTCCATCATGTTTTCCCTTCTTTTTTTTTTTTTTTTTTTTTACATCTTTTTCTTTTTTTCCCCCCTAAGGCGCAGATCCCCACCCCCCAGGAAATGATCGGTGGTCATCTCATCTCGTGGGATGCTCCTCGCACACAGAACACACAAACTCCGCGCTCGCTGCCTCTTGCAGTCTCGCCACTGCAAGGGAAAAAGACTCTTGCCCCCATCACACAGTCAGGAACGAACAGACCCTCCGCAGACAGTCAACCCAACCAGTAACATTCTCAGTGCACATGCTCACGGCAAAGGCTCAGGGACCACTCGGAAGACAGGTACCCGTGGCGAGTCCAGGGCCACCCAAACACCACACACCGCGGGTGCTCCGCCGCTTCTGACATGACGTTTTCGCCCTCGAAAGACCTTCCAAGTCGAGGTCCTGGAGGCAACTGGGTGGGGTGCAAAATGGCATGCTTTGGCTGGAACGCGCACCCTCCTTCCACGGCTGTCTCTCAGCCTGGAAGCCTTTTAGCCCGCAGGATTCGCCGCTCTGCTCCCTCACAGGTGCCTCTTCATGTGCAGGGCCAGGTGGTCGGACCTGGAGAAACACCTGCGGAGCAATCGGCCCCCGACAAGTTAGGTGCCCGCCTGGAGGAGCTTACAGCCCTCCCAGCCCAGTCCCCCTCCGAGGGAAGGGGGGAGTCCGCGCAGTCACGGCCATTCCCACTCGTGCTGCCGGGGCAGGAAAGTCCAGCGCGGGGACAGGCAGAGGAGGGACTCCGATGCGGCCTTTGGGGGATCTCACCTGACCTCGTTACTCAACCGTCTAGGCTGCACGGCTGAAGGCCAACCTCCAGGAAGTATGAATGAAATCACCCTATGCTCACGCACCCAGAACCTGGCTCTTCCTAATTTGGACAAGTGGCAGACGACAGGCTCTCTGAGAAGGTCCCAGGCAGGAGCGCGGGACAGGGAAGCGCCTGCCGTCTTTGCTGCGGCCTGTCCCTCCCCGGAGCGGCCCTCCTCAGTCCCTAGCTTTGTGCACGTACCTGTCACAGTGAGAACATTTAAAAGGCTTGGCACCAGTGTGCTTTCTGAAGTGTCTGGTTAACTCATCGCTTCTTGCAAAACGCCACTCACACCCTTCCCATGAGCATCTGTAAGGCTTCTCTCCTGGGAAGAGAGCACACGACAGGCACACCGTGAGTTCACTGAACAGGAGGAGGTGTGCGGCCACAGAACACACAGAAGCAGTTGGACAAAAGTCAACTCATTTGCCAGCTCGGGGGCCCACCTCGGTTAGGGCTTGAGGGGACACGGGGGGGGGGGCGGGGGGGGCCTCCTGACCCAGCAGCCCTGAGCCTCCAAGTGCTGCGGACGGACCCCGGCCGGGCAGCGCCCATGTGACTGTCCTCAGCGTTACCGTGTAAGAATGACAAATACTCAGACCGGCGAAATACTTCTGAGGTGACGTGTCAGCCCACTGGACCCACAGCCCCAGCGGGGGCAGGGTTTTATTGCTCTCTCCATGGAAACGGTTTCTCTCAAGCACTTATTTTGTTCCTTACTCACTTCCCTGTGGAATGAGGCTTTGTACTTTCCTCCGGGAAACGACATTTCTCTAAAACTGAGGTCATGGGTTTCTGGGAAACCCCATCCTGGGGCCTTCAAAGCACTTTCTAAATGACAATCGAGCGACCAAATCGACCTCTTCCATCGGGCAGACGATAAATACGAATTCACTAGAAGTGCTGCCTGAGGAAATTCAACATGTTGCCCCAGCCAGTGCCCGAGTGGGCCTGCGGGACGGAGGGGGGGACCTGGGTCCTGACCCTGGCTCTGCAGGGGACCCCGACTTGAGGTCTCAGAGGTCCTCTCTCATCACCGTCCCTGGGCAGGTCACTGCTGACGTGACTCCACGTGCAAGATCACATCCCTCCCCGCTCGGGAATGTGTGTGACCCTTCCCCAGCCACCCCGGACCCTCCCGGGAATTTCATCTGAGCGAGGTTCATCTGAGTTGCGGGCTTTCACTACAAAGCTGTTTTGTTTTGTTTTAAAACTGGTAGCAGAAAACAGAGGCCACGTGATGCACAGCCGCCATCTGAGCGAGCACCCAGGGTTCGGTACTGCTTCCCTCCCCCACCCCCGCCCCCGCCCCCGCCCCAGGACACCCGCATGCCCCACACCCCCCAGCCCGCCCTTCCCCCCACCCTCGAATCTCATTTCAGAAAATCGGAGGCGACTCCATATGACAGGATGCCCGGAGCCCCGATCACCAGGAAGGTTGGAGTGAGTGAGGGGTGGGGGGTGGGGAGAACGGGATTTACCTCGTGTGGTTAATCTGAAAGCCTCGCCCTCGCACCGGGCGCGCGTCCAGTCCTTGAGCTCCTACTCTGTCCTCCCCAGAGACCCAACTCTTTTGGGGAAGCATGAGGTGAGGATGTGTCTGCTCTGCCAGCCTCCTGCGGAGCCCCGGCCCCCTCCCAGGGCTGGTGCACTTCAGTGGCGCCCACCAGTGGCCCACCTCCCGCGTCGCAGGAGGGACTGACCTGTGTGAGTGCGCTGATGTGCTTTCAAGTGGGAGCTTTTGGTGTAAACTTTCCTGCAGCCGTTAAAGTGGCAGCGGTGCACCCGCCTCCGGCCATCCGGGGAGGCGTCCCCGCTGCCCTTGTCACCCGGCTTTCCCGCAGTCCCACCGCGCAGCTTCCCCGGGGGGTGCAGCTCGCCCGGCACACAGCCCCACAGGTGAGAAGGCTCCCTGCCCAGTTCTGGAGAAGACGGGGGCGTGGAGGTGACGGAGTTGCTCAGGGTGCCCGAGTTGACTAAGACGTCGCCGATGGGGTCCGAGGTAAACTTAGTGGTGGGAGAGAGTTCCTCGGAGCTGTCCGAGGACTCGCTGCTCACGTCGGAGTTCAGGCTGTTGGTCTCCAGGTTGTAAGCAAAGCCGGGGCTGTTCAGAGCATCCTCGGGGGGACTGGAGGAAAGCTTCAGGTCCGGGTCCTCCTTTTTCTCCCGAGCCAGGATGATTTTGGTCCACAGATCTTCCTGGCTGTCGAACTTGATTTCGGAGGCTGACACGTAGCAGGGTTCGCTCTGGAGGTAACGTTCCAACTCCAGGCAGGTCTGTGGGAAAGGAACCACAAGAAGACACGTGATCGTGATGACGACTAACCATGGAACTGAAAGCACGTTTCCAAAAAACATGCAGGAGTCAAGGGCAAACAGAACGTGGCCGTGGTGCTGTAAGAATCGCGTCTCTAGGAGAGCGAGAGGAGAGCTGTTTCTAGGAATGGACACGTGCAGTCGGGAGAAGGACCAGACGTGGCTACCTCTCCGGGCCCTTCCAGGTTGGACCAGCGGCCACAAGGACTGAGGGTCACTAGGCCACCTCTGTCACAGTTACCAGTGTTGACGTGACTGCTGAGTTTCTGTAAACCACACAAAGAAAACCAGCCTCAGGCACATGCCCCCCGACAGGTTTGACCAGATCATCTGACAGTCTCGAGAACCATGTGCTTTAAGGAATGCTCGGGCGGGCGGCCCTCCTTTCTCACGCACAACACAGAAAGGCCGCACTGCACGCGAGGCAATGTGTTCTGACATTGCGTGTGTCTTTCTTTAGAGACACAGCTGAGAGAACAGGGCCACACTCCGCGAGCGGACGCAGCCAGCTGAGGGTCCGCGTCCAGGGACATCAATGGAGCTGCGGAGAAACCACCCCGTTTCCTGTACGGCCCCGACCTAGGAGGCTTTCAAAGAATGCCATTCGCAAGTGCTGCGGGGCCGAGCTCGCACACAACTTTAATGACTTCCACAGCGGTCAGAGAAAAACAGGAGCCGCAACAATAACTCCAGAGTGGCCATCTGCTATTGTAAACCACGCAGGAGGGGAAATTCCTCCCCAGCCCTGCTGGGAGTCCCACAATGGACCAGAACTTTATCTACTGGCCAAGAGTACAACTGTATGAGTCATCACTCTGTTTCTTTCACGCAATGCCAAAGGAGACTTCCTTTTGAAATTCTGACCAGCGGCCAAAAAAGGACCCGGTTCAAGTATACATGCAGTGTGTCACGGACAGTGCCCCTCCCCAGCCCCACAACCAACCTTTCAAGAAGCTACAACTGCCGACAGACCAGCATCCCCTCTCCCCACCATCTCAAACTTTCTAGCCACTGGAAAAGAAAAACGGTAGGAAACATTTTAGGATTAAATTATATCTGCCCTTATCTTTACTAGGATCAGCTGCCTGTATGTCCATACAAACGTGACTCTACAGACTTAAATTTCTACGGCAAACTCTGCTCTGTTTAGCAGATCATTTTCAGGACTAGCGAAACCTACCCAAAGGGCTCATGCTTGCTTGCTTACTTAGCAAATGCTCCTGCTACAATACAGCACACACCCTTCCCCCTCCCCACAGACTCGTCACAGAGCTAGCATGAGCAAGCAAAGGGGAAAAAACAATGATTGTTTTCTCTTTACCCCTAAAATTAGACGTCTGAGTTACAGTGCATACGACAGGGTTCTGAGAAACGGTATCTGGAGGAGAGACGGCAAGGTATTTTACTGACGTGCCGAAGAAAAAGGAAAGCACATTTACTGAGATCTTGTTAAACTTTAGTAATCTGGCTAATTTAAAATCTCCATTACGCTGATAAGCACTGGGGACCAAAACGCAGCTCTCTGAGAGTTGAAACGCCTCTGAAGGCGACCGGGAGCTCGGCCTGGCTTGGGGCCCGAATCCCAAATGCCCGAAGGAAACTACTTAGATCAATTTCAATCACGTCCTAGGGAGCAGCTTCTTTAGGAGGAAAAGGGGGGAGGGGAGAGGAAGGCAGGATAGGGCTGGGAACAATTAAGCAGGCCTGTGAAGGTTGCCACACTTTGCACTTCATCCCTTTTAAAAGCTTTCTAGGCTTTGAAACGCACAGAATATATTTGATCTGCTAATTCACTTTGGGACAAAAAGCAAACAGGCTAGCAGGGCAGAGAGACAGCCCCATCCCATCCCTCCTTCTATCGGTTTAAAGACAATGGGACAAGCGTCAGAATCTGTCTCCCTTCAGGCAATCCTGACGATCCCGGGGAGTGGGGGGTTAACTTTCTTAAACGTCCAATGTCAAAAATTCCAGCTCTACTAAAAAAAAAAAAAAAATGCCGGAACCCGAGACTCTTCTCAAACTCAGACTCGAAGCAATTTGGACGGGCTTCTTGTCATATGACTGATAAGTCACTGGTTGTGCAAACATTGTTGGCTTTTTTTTTTTTTTTTTTTCTGGTCAACAAAAGAAGCAGGTAAGAAAAACAAGGCAGATCGAAACACATCTAAAGGATCCCCAAGAGGAAAAAGAAACTGGACATGACCTAGTAGAGAAAACGGAGGTTTCACTGGTGACATTTTTAATTAAAAAAAAAAAAAAAAGAACAAAAACAACAACAAAAACAAAAACAAAAAAAAACACAACTGTGTGGGCAAACACCCAAAAAGCAAAAACAAAAACAGATTCCCCCTTAAAAAAAAAAAAAAAAATCCTCGGCCGTGCAGCGAGTTCCCGTGACAAGGTCCAGCTGTGGGCTCCGGAGCTCGGACCGGGCACCGAACTTGTGCCCGGGGCTCGCGCCGGGTCAGGCCGCGGAGCCGGGGCCGCCCGCGGGAGGAGGCCGCCCGGGAGCCCCGCGCGCCGTCGGCCGCCCCGGGGAAGCGCCTTCCGCGCGCGGGCAGCGCCGGCGCGCGGCGGGACCGGCTCGGTGCGTGTCCCCGACGGGCGCCCGGGCCCCGGAGAGCGCGAGGGTCGGCAGCGCGGCCGCCGTTTACCTGTTGCCAGTACTCCTCCAGGGACGGCAGCGCCGAGAAGTAGCCGGTCTCGTGCACGATCTGCAGCTCCTGGAAGATGCCGCACATGGGGAGCACGTCCATGTCGCGGGGGGAAGGCGGGCGCGGCCGCTGCGGGGACGGGAGCGCCGCGGCCGAGCCTGCGGCGCCGGGCGAAGTTTCATGCAAACTCAGGGCGCAGCGATCAGGCGCCGCGGGTTCGGGTCCCGCCGCAGCCCGGAGACGCGCTCGCGAGCCCACACAATATTTGCAAACAGCGGACTGACTGCGAACGTAACCCCTGCAAAACTTCCCTATTCAAAGCTCCGCTGCCAGCCTCCCCCTCCTCCCGGCCTGGCTCCCCCCACGCCCTCCCCCCACGTGACTCGTCCGCGCCCGCCCCGCGCACCGCCCAATCACGCTGCGCCCGGCCCGGGGGCTGCGCGCCGGTGATGTCAGCTCCGGCCAATGGCAGGCGGTGACTCACAGCGGCCCCGCCTGGCGTGACCGAGCCTCTCCATCACGGCCCTCGCCATTGGTTCAATTCGAACTTCAGGCGGCTCTGATTGGAGGGCGGCCTCGCAGGCTATTTTTAGCAGGGTATATAAGGCGCGGGCCGCCTCGCGCCGGAGGAGTCGGCGCTGGGAGGTGCGGGCCGAGCGGCTCAGTGAGCCCGCGGCCGGCCGAGGGACCCGCTGCTCCCGTCCGCCGTCCGCGTCCCATCCCCCGGTCCCCGTGCCCCGTGCCCCGGCTCGGGAGCCGGCCCGGCCGCCCCGGCGCACCGCTCGGACCGGCAGTCGCGTCCGCGTGCCCCTCCCCGCGGTTCTCGTCACTCAGCGCCGTCCCCGTCCCCGTCCCCGTCCCCGTCCCCGTCCCGAGTCCGCACGTTCGTTCCCGTCCCGTCTCCCGGGCCGGTCGCTTGGGCCCCGTCCCGTGCCCCCGGCAGAGCGGCTCAGTGCGCCCCGGCTGCGGCCGCGCCGAAGCGAGCCCGCGGGCCCCCGAGTCCCCGTCCCCGTCTGTCCGGCCGCGCCGCCCCCCTCCTGCCTCTGCTCTGCCCCTTCCGACCCTTCCCCCAACCTCGGGGCCTGCTCTGCTCCCCTCCGGTCGCCTCCACCTCTGACCCTACTGTCCCCCGTCGGTCCTCCGCGCCCCGTGTCTTCTGTCCCCCACGCCGTCGCCCCCCCCCGTGCTCCTCAGCCCCTGTCCGTCCTCTGCCCCATCCTCGTCTGTCCCCCCACCCCGTCTTCCTCAGTCCCCCGGCCCCCTCTGCTGCCTTCGTCCGTCCTGCCCCCTCTGTCCCCCCCCCAACTCCGGAGCCGCCGACCCCCTCTGTGCTCCGTGTCCCCGCCTTGTCACCCTCCACCCCTCGCCATTCTCCTCGGTCCCCCTGACCCCCCAGAGCTCAGGCCCGCACGGCTGGTGCCCGCTGGAGTGGGGGGACAGAGCCGTGTGTCGCAGGGACCTGACCCCCGGGAGTGGTCCGAGTCCCTCCTTCCCACTGCCCGGCGCCTCCCAAACCGCCTCAACTGCGGGAAAAGGGTCCGAAAGGCCTGGACGAGGGATGTTGGATCCGATGGCTTTTGAGCCGGTCCTTTAGGTTAAAGTGTAGGTTTTACACTCTGATTCCGTGAGAAAGAATTTCGACCTTTCAGCAAGCGATGCCTGGGGCGCCTGGGTGGCTCGGTGGGTGACGGTGACGCGCCTCCTTGGGCTCAGGCCGCCATCCAGCGTCCTGGGATCGAGCCCCACATTGGGGTCCTTGCTTGGTGGGAGGCCTGCTTCTCCCACTCCCACTCCCCCTGCTTGTGCTCCCTCTCTCGCTGTGCCTCTCCCTGTCGAATAAATAAATAAAATCTTAAAAAAGAAATTAAAAATTAAAAAGGGATGACTTCGGACGGGTTCTCAGTAGGGTCCCAGGTTTAGCGCAGCTTCCATACCGCCTGTGGACTTGTGAAAAACGCCATTTTCGGGCTCCAGCACCCAAACCTACAGAATCTGAAGCTGGACTGGGGTGGGACCGTCCCAGCCGTGGAGTCTGAGCAAGGGCCCCGCCAGGTGAATCTGTTGCCCGCTGAAGTTTTGCCAACCAGGGATTGTGAACTTAAAGCATTCGCTTACTTGTTACCGACCCGCCGAGGGCCCTCATCCCGGGGAGACTCAGGCGACCTCTAATTGGGAGGAGTCCGTAATCTAGCGGAGCTGCGAGAACCCTCAGCAAGGTTAACAACTAAGCTTTTCCTCTGAATGTGCAAACCACTTAAATTAGGATGGTGCTGACATTCAACGTGTTTTTTCCCATATGAATTATGTCCTAAAATATACCATAATGTTCATTTTCAAGAAAAATGCCAAGACCACAAAGAATGTGCATTTTAAAATTCAAAATGGAAAATGAATTATAACTAGTAGTTTCATTTTTATCTCAAGATAGACTTTAATGAATATCCTTTTGAAGTTTTTAAAAATGTGACATGTCAAAGGATTTGGGGAGGATTTTGTATGTTAGATTTTCACACGTTAGAGCTGACTAAAATATGCCGGAACTATGACCCTGTAAGAGTCTAGGCAGGGACCTTTATTTGGGAATCTGAAGTTAGAAAAGGTTATTGGCTCATTGTACCTATCACATAGTCTGTGAAGCTGATCCACAATTTGTCACAATTTGTCACAGACTATCACTGGCCTGTGTTCATGTCATTTTGCCCGAGAAACAAAGAGGATGTCTAGCCTTCTGCAGGTGAGACATGTACCTTGGGTCTATTTCCAGGAACAGAGATGGTTTGACCTGGAACCACCCATCGGTTGAGCCCACTGGGTGACCAGCATCTGGTCGTATTTGGAATATGGTTTCAAGAGCGTGGTTTTGTTGGATTTTCTTAGTAATGAGCAGCCATTGCCAAAGGAAGCAAGAATCTGGGGAATATACAAGTGACCAGAAGCTGGCATCCTGGCATGTGGAGGAAAGTCAGGGGAAGGGAGGGAAGCCCTCCCCAAGTCCAGAGAAGGGAACAATGCATATGGACGGCACGGTTCTGGTGCCCCATGTACCTTTTGGACCATTAACCATTCACTGTTTTAATAATTTTCCTTATCTGCGTGCCTATAGTACGTAGATTTGGACTTGATACAGATACACTCAAAATGGCGATTTCAGAAAAAACAACAACAACAACGAAAAGCCCGGTATAAAAACAGGATCTGTAGACTGGTCTTCAAAGAGAAGAAGCGCTGGGACCTCCCACCGCACCCGTGAGCCATCCCGCTGCTGTTGCTCATGTTCACGCCTGTGACTGGCCAGGTATTTGGGACTCTCCTACGTGTACAAAATAGGCACAGCTCCCTGCCGCGGGGGAGGAGGGAGATATATAGGAAGGGAGCTGTCTTAAAACAGAGGCAGTTCTGCTCCTGGTAGAAGCAGCTATTTGGTGGGGAAGCAGTGTCAGCCTCCCATGAGAAAAAAGGCTACTTGCGTGGGATCTGAGTTCTACTAGTCACATCTGACTTCCAAAAAGATGAGACTCGGAGAAGCCAGAGCCACCGGGGCGGGGGCGGGGGTGGGGGGGAGTGGGACGTGGTCGTTAGACTCCAGCTATCCCGCTGCATGTGTGGCCTTGGTCACATCCTTTAAATAGGAGACGAAAATGTCTGTTAGAATCTGTTTGGTAGAATTGAAAGATGATGCCTTAAAACCCCTGGTTTATGACAGACAGTCATTTCATAAAATGAAGGCAGTATTTCCAAGCTGGGGGAGCAGCAGAGGGAGAGGGAGAAGCAGGCTCCCTGGGGCTCGACCCCGGAACCCTGGATCATGAGCTGAGCCGAAGGCAGAGTCTTCACCGACTGAGCCTCCCAGGCGCCCACACTTTTTTAAAGACAGATGAGCGAATGTCCACAGCAGGATGAAAGCACCTGTGCAGATCCCATAGTCAATCAGAGGCAAAGCTGGGCCCACAGTGAGGTCCAGTAACTGCAAAAGAGCTTCTTTGGGGCACCAGGATGGCTCAGCGGGTTAAGCACCGGACTCTTGGTTTCAGCTTCGGTGTGCTCCCAGGGTTGTGGGATTGGGCCCCACATAGGGCTTCATGCTCACAGGGAAGTCTGCTTGAGATTTTTGTCCCTCTCCCTCTGCCCCTCTCCCCATCTCTCTAAAAACAATAAATAAAATCTTAAAAAAAAAGAGCCTCTCTGTCTCCCCCACCCCACACTGCAGATTCTCCCTCCCTCCCACCCCTTCTCGCTCTCCAAGCTGTGGAGAGAAAGTCCTAAACTCCAGTTGGTGAGCATGGCCCTTGCTCTTCCCCATTGCCCTCTGCTCATCTGTTCTTTCAGCGGTCACACTGCCCACCACCTGCAGAGGCTCTGGACCCTTCCCTGGGGCCGCCCAGGCTCTCCGCATTCTGGGAGGATAGAGGAGTCTGACCCCGTAGCAACCCGGTGCCAATTCCTCATTCTCCCCACCCACACGCACACCCTCCTCCATTTCTCTCTCTGGTCACACTTGGGTCACACTCAGACGTTTCATACCACTAAGTTCTCTCTGCCACATTTAGAAAAACATGGTTTAAAATAAAGTTTGTGTTTTAAATCTAACTTTCAGCTTAAAGGTGTATGGGATGAGAAATAAGCTTTTGGTAATTTTGATCCTTCCTCTTCTAGATAATTCGGGTAGGGCTCTTAAGAGGAGTCTTACGAAGGCTGATCCAAGGGTCATCTCGACAACGCCCCCAGTGATACTGAGTGATGCGCTGTTGGACAAGAAGCTGCTTTCGTTTCATTTTGGTTTTGGTGTTACTACCAAAACATCAACTGCAATCTGCCATTAAGGTAAAGATTTGCTCCTTAAAGAACTATCAGTGCTGAGAATAGCTAATAAGGAAAGTTCTCTATTGATAGTTTTTAATAGATGTCCAACTTACGTTATGAACGTAGGGAATGTGCTCCGTGCTCTGGTCTCGGTGGCATCAAATGGGGAGAGTTTATGCACACCTGAGGCCTCTGTTTTATAGTGGCCCTCTTCTTAAAATATCCCAATGAACTCTGGGATATTTGATAACAGTGGGAAAATATGTTGTCATCTATCAAAGTTTTACAGAAAGAAATGAAAAAAGAAGAGAATCCACACTCGGTAAACATGTTCCCTATGTCAGGTACTGTGCTGAGCCCTGTCCACGTGCTGCCCACGGGCCCCCGGGAAGGAGGTGTTATAATCCACAGTTGAAAAAACAAATTTGAAGCTCAGAAAAAGCACACAATTCGCTAAAGTGTCAGGGTAAGTGTTTCAATCCTGGTCTTGCTTGTTTCCGCAGACGGCCTACCGTCCCCTGCTCCGTCCTGCTCCATCGGGGTTCTCACGCTGAACTGGGCAGGGAGAGCCCGAGGCAGGCAGAGCTCTAAGGTGGCCGAGGGACCCCTGACCCGTGCTAGGCCCTCCCTGAGCCGCGCTCCCTCGCTCCGCACCCTTGCTGTCACCTGACTTGGAGTTAATCAAAAGGGAGATTATCTTGGGAGGACCTGACCTAAAGGAATGTCCTTTAAAAGGAGGTGAAGCTCAAAGAGACCATTCAAGATAGAAATGCTCGGAAACTCGAAATGGAAGGGAACATCCTTGGTCTGACATCCTGGGGACGCCTATCCTGCTGCTTTTCAGCGAGCTGGGGACTCATGGTGAGAGCGGGCTGTGTTTTCAGTTCTCATCTAACTGCTCTCTCAAGTGGGCCTATGCATCTGTGCTCTGGGGCTTGGGTTTCTCAATGTGCCTGCCTCTTCCCCTGGGCAGCCAGACTTTCTTGCACCTGTTGGAGGAGGTCGGAAGGTGGGAGAGTCCTGCCCTTCTCCTGGCAAGAGAATTTGGCTTCCTGGCCGCTGCCTCAGCTCTGAAAGGTTTTCTGCTTCCTTTGAGACAAGGGTCTGGGAGTGTGGGTGGGGTTTCATGCTTCCTTCCCACTTGGAGTGTGGGGCTGTCTCTGCTCTCCCACCCTGCCTACCCATCTCCCTTGGGAGCACCTGCGGGGGGCTGTGCAAAGAGCTTCCGGGTTGGCTTATGTCTCAGGCACCCATTTATTCCAGACTGTCTGTCCGTCCTGCCAGCTACACTCAGGCATTAACAAATCATTACCCGTCACTCTTTTCCCCCATGGCAGCCACCTCTTCCTACTCTGCCAAGGAGGGGCCGGTGTAGGGCGTGACTTCTCCTCTGTGCGTCTTCACACCTTTGAGACTTTGTTCCCATTGGGGCGGGCCGCTCTCTGCTCTTAAATAGGCTAAAGGAGATGAGGCTTTTGTAGATTATCTGACTTCTTGTTATTAGGGTGTAAGGAAGCAACATTCTCCAATGACTTTCTTTATGTTAGTCAGAATTGAGCACCAGAGGAACCCAAGCGGGCACAGAAAGTCTCAGCAAATCAAGGACCCCTGAGTGCACATACGGTGGGGCCAGACCTCGGCCCCACCTCACATCCGATACAAAATCAGGTTGAGACTGTAGAGAAAATGAAAGACCAACCTACAAAGCTTCCCGAAGAAAGCACAGAAGAAAATCATCATGACATAAGGGTTGGCAAAGTCTTCTTGGACAGAATACAGAAAGCCATACCATAAGGAAAAAACTATTTTTTTTTCTGATTGACAAATTAGACTTCACCAAATTTAAAACTTCATCAAAAGACACCACTTAGGAAATTAACAGACAAGTCACAGACTGAGAAAAAATATTCTCAAAACATATATCAAGTGTTGAATAGGTATCAAGGGTATATATAAGCCAATAATAAAATTTGTTTGAAAATATAAAAATAGAAATGAACAGATACATATAGCTAATAAGCACATTAAAAACATGTTCAACATTTTTTGTCATCAGGGAAATGTAAAATAAAACCCACAAGAATAGCTAAAGTTAAGAAGACCCAGGACACTAAGAGTTGGGAAAGATGTGTGGGGGGTGACCAGAACTTTCCTACACTATTGGTGGAGGTGTGAAATGCTGGCCATTTTTAATAAAGCCGAACATATGCCTACTCTATGACTCAGCTCCTCTATCTTCTAGGCATTTCATTAAAAGCACTGAAAGAACATGCTCACCAATTCGTGCAAGATCATTCATGGCAGCTTAGCCATAATGGTCAAAAACTGGAAACTGTCCAGGTGTCCTTCAGCAGGAGAGGTGGTATTTCCTTATAGTTGGTACTGCTCATCACACATGCAGCAACATGAATGTATCCCAGAAACAGTAGGCTGAGTGAACGAAGCCTTGCACACAGGAGTATCTACTGAGAAATTCAGACTACATTAATTTCTAGACAAGGTAAAACTGATGTTGGTTGATTTGGGTAGTCAGGGATGGAGACTGACTGAGAAAGGACATGACGGAGTTCTCTTGGTGATGGGTGATGATGACAGTGATGGGTGATGGTGATGGGTAAAGGGTGTTGCTGATGGTGATGATGATGGTGGCGGTAATGGTGATAGTGGTGATGGTGCTGATAGCAATGGTGGTGATGGTGATGATGATGTTGACAGTGATGATGGTGGTGGTGATTATGGTGATGATAGTGATGGTGATGGTGGTGATGACAGTGATTGTGGTGATGGTGATGTTGGCAGTGATAGTTTTGGTGGTGTTGGTGATAATGGTGAAGGTGGTGATGGTGATGATGGTGTTGGTGGTGTTGACAGTGATGGTGATGGTGTTGATGGTGACGGTGATGATGATGGTGGTGATGGTGGTGATGGTGATGATGGTGTTGGTGGTGTTGACAGTGATGGTGGTGGTGGAGATGGTGCTGGTAGTGATAGTGATGGTGGTGATGATGGTATTAATGGTGATGGTGGTGGTAATGATGATGATGGCGATGATGGTGGTGATGGTGATGATGGTGGTGATCGTGGACCTGTTCTATATCTGGATATAGGTGTGTGGTTGCGCAGGTGATTACATTTGTCTGAATTGATCCGATGGTACATTTAAGACTTGTGCATTGAACTTTCTGTAAGTTCTTCCTCCCCCCATCTAAATAAAGAACTGTACATAAACACTGAACTCTGGCTAACTATGGTGTGCAAGTTGCAGAGGGGAAGTATACTAGGGTGTGTAGTGTGCTTTGAAACAGAGAAAGAATGAGAGACATGAGAGAGACAGAAAGGAGGAATGTGCTATATTGATTTAAAGCATGTAATGAGTCATAATATGAAATTAATGTTTGTTTATTCTGTGTTAGTTTCCTTAAGGTGCTGCCATGGATCACCACAGACACAACTGAAGTTTATTCTCTCACAGTTCTGGAGGCCATGGGTCTGAACCAAGGTGTTGCAGGGCCACGGTCCATTTGGAGGCTCTGGGGGAGGGCAGTTCCTTGTCCCCTCTGTCATCTAGTGGCCTCTGGCTTCCTTGGCTTGTGGCCACATCACTGCTCTTTCTTCTTCCTGGTCACACAGGACAGCTGCCTCCTCTCCTGTCTCAAATCTCCCTCCCCGTTCCCTTATAAGAACACATGTCATTGCCTTTAGGGCCGAGTCACATAATCGGGGATGAGTTCATCTCAAGGCCCTTAATTTACTTACATCTGCAAAGACCCGTTTTCCAAATAAGATCACACACCTAGATTCCAGGGTCTTGATATGGACATCTTTAGGGAGGTCATTGTTTTGCAGTCTGTGAAAAGAATATAACTTCACTTGTATTACATAATACTCCACAGTCATAGAAAAATGGGATATGACAAACACCACCTAGTTGCCTACATTACCAACAGTAAACATTTTCATATGGTAGAACACATGTTACTTCACATTTCAAAAATCTTTTTAGATAATATCACTTTAAGGGCTTGCTTATTTTGTTCCTGTCCTAAACTAGTGTCCACCAGCTGTTAGGGGCACAAGTCTTAACGTCTCCATCAAAAATTTGATTGAGTGTTGATACAAACCAACAAGGGAAAGAAACTCATGTTGCTTTTTCTTCAAGAACTGAATCACTTCAAGTTGAGAGCTGTGGGTCCAGGGTCCAGAGGGGAACAGATTTTTCTGGCCTGCTTCAGAGATACACAAGGAATTACCTGGACCTCTGAAAATGTCCGTGCTGCTAGGTCTTGGTTCCTTCATCGGTCAGGTGAGAGATTAGGGAGAAGGGCCTTTTCTTCCCACATTCCAGGATGGAGTCAGCAGCCCTGAGGCGGCGGCAGGAGGCACGGTGTGTGAAACCCAGAGGAGATAATGATTTTGGCAGCTTCCCGGGGGTGGTCTTGAAGGGCAGTGACAGAGAGTGCCGGGAGGGAGGGCCTGATGAGCAGACCCTGGGTAACGCCACCTGGAGCTGGGTTGGCACGCGGCCTTGTGAGGAGGGTCGGCGCAGGTGATGCTGGAGGACACGAGCAGAATGTCTCCTGCAAAGGAAGTCGTGGCAGGAGTGCGGACGATGATGTGGAAGAACGAGCTGATGGCAGGCAAGAGGTGGGAAGGGTCTGGGCGGGGACTCTAAGCACTAAGCAGCTCTCCTCGGAGGCTGAATAACACAGCTGGACCCCGGAGCACTGCCCGGTTCCTCTGCTAAGTGCTCTGCAGGGATTATCCGCTGCAATGTTCACGACCGTCCCACCACTGCCACGGTAAATGGGAAGGAAATGCAGACGCAAGATATTCTACAACTTGTTTGAAATCATCCAGCCGGGAACAAGGAAATGGGATTGTTCATATGCGCTGGGCACTCCGGTCCTCTGAGATCCGTGTTCTTGTTATGTCATTGCAGAAATCTAGAAGCCACCGTGAGGAGAGGCAGGTCACTTGCCAGAGGTCGCCGGCTGAGAGCGGCAAGTCCAGGTGGAAACAGGGGAGTGGGTCGAGTGCAGGAATGTTCCTGAGCTTACAGCTCGAGCTCCGCAGCCTTGGGACAGGGGAATCGGGCTGGGATTTGAGCCGGGGCCACCTGAGCTGGGTCCCAGGACAGGACCACCACCCTGCATACCTGTAACTGGGAAACCCAGAGAAAAGACCGCAGGTTTGCTTCTGAGGAACATCACCAGGATCCAGTAGCAGGGAGCTGAGGTTGGGGGTGGTGAGCTATGGGGTCTACACATCAGCCTTCAGGGCCCCATTGCTCCCTTGGACCTCACTGCCCCAGTGCTGGCCGGTCCAATCCTGTGTCACTGTCTCCTCCAAATTCCTCCTCTTGATTTGGTCAGCCAGGTGTGTCCTACCTCTCGATACCCAAGAGCCCTCTGTAACACTCCCTTTCACACCCTTGGAGACTCTGCCCAAAGGACCCCCCCTCCCTGAAGCCCTCCCCAGCACCCCATCATGCCCGGCACCTTGTCATGCCCTCTGTTGCCTCTGCGGTAATGGCCTCAGCTTGTGACTGTGGCTCTGTCTCTCGTCCTCCTCAAGGTCTGCGAGCTCCCCACGAGGGGCGCTGACTGCCACGTCCACACCTCACGGCCACGGCGGACAGGCTCAGTAATGCAACCCAGCCCGCTCTCGGCGAGATGGTGCCCGGAAGGCAAGTTTCCCGAGTTTACCTGTTGAGAGGTGTGCTGCCGTCTCGCTGCTTCGGGACGCTTCTCCCCAGGAGACTCCCAGCTTCCCAGAAGCGATACCGAGTACTGCCGTCCTGCTTCCCTCTGGAGATGCCAGCAGGCACTCATCTTAAGAGAATTTTCTAGAGGCAACAATGTTGCCTCCTCACCCTATGAGGCAGCCTCTAAAAATTGAGATTTAGAGCTAGAGTTTCTAAGAGGACACAAAGAAAGGGGAAGGTTGCCAGAAATTAATGATTGATGCATTTGGTCTAAATCCAAAGCCTGTCACTGAGCCTTAAATTGTTAAAGAAAAAAGAGAGAGGGAGAGGACGTAAAAAAACTCAGCGTTGAGTAAAGGAATTGCAGACTGGCAACTACACGTAGGATTAAAGTTTGTTGTTGTAAATTAAACAAGGTGATGTTTGTCATCAAACACCTTTCATCTTATTTTCACCTACTATGTTCTAAATAAGAAGGAGCCGCCTGGAGTGCCGGCTGAAAACTGAGCAATGACTGAACATTTCCCCAGGAAATTAAATTTCATAAGCAGGTAATAATGTAGATGGTCTCGGCGTATCGTGCCGCTGCAAATACAGAGCACACGAATAAGCAGATAACCCGCGCATACTCGCGGGATGTCTACACTGCCTTTTAGGGCCACTCAGGGTTTCAGCGGCTGGCGCGTGCCTTTGTCTCCTCTAACAGGCTGAACAAAGAGGGCACTCATTCTTTTTTCATAACTAGCTCTTAGCATAATGCTTGATCTAGCAGCCATTCAAAAAACACTCTCTGGGTGGCTGCACGTGTCCGTCGGGACGAGGGTCTACCGACAGGCTAATGATGTCACGTCAAGGTATTTTCTAATTTTCGTAAACGAAGATGAAATTGGTTCTCTAATTTTGCTTCACTTTTCTCCCCTCTGTGTGCTCATCTAGAAATTAAAACAAAGGATGACTCTTTTTATTCTAAAGAAGTCGTAGTTGATTTTATGTCCTGAATTGGTTTGCACTTAGGGGCTAACTATGAGTTGAAGTCCCAGATAAATGCCATCCATGGGGTAAATTGCAGGCTAGCTCAGGAATATTTTTTTAAAATGATATTTTATTGTTTGCCAGAGAAGTTGAAGGAAAAAAAAATTAAACGGAGTGTGGACGGGGTGACCCTCTAGGCGACACACAGCCAGTCTTGATGCTGCGGCTGTTCCTGGACTGTGTTGCTCTCGGTGGGTTTCCGTTTCTCTCGTTTTCTGTGTGTTTTCCTTCATTTTTCTGGAACACATCCTCCAGTAACTTCTTGGCTCCTCTCACATGGCTGGGGATACCTGGGTGGACAGTCGTCTCCCAGCATTTTCCATCTCTAGAGATGTTTCCAGGGACATCTCCTCTGGTAGCAGTTCTTTCCAGAGCTCTAAGGGACAAATCGTTCAGGATAAGTGGGCAGGGAGCTCCCACAGGCTGTATGTACAGTTTACCCATTGCCAGATATTGTCTGAAACATTTGCTCTCGTGTCTTTGGGAAGGGAGGGGTCTGATGTCTTGCTGGAATGTAAGTGCCGGTGCTCTAAGGGTTTGGGTGGTGGAGGGGAATGGAGATTGAGGTTTTGACTGGTGCACTCTCCCATAGAGAGGATTTCCCGGTGTTCCTCCTGTCCTCCGCCCACTTCTCACCCCACACCCATCTGTGTGTCACTCTGGTTCAGGCATCTCTGTGGCTCAGCTGGGTGTGCTGACACTCGCCTTGTCTGAAACCCACTTCCAGCATACCCCAGGCAGTAGACGTCTACCTGATACCTCGCTCCCCCCACTGTTGCCAGATGGTTCCCTAGACCTATATTGAGATGGGTCTAATTCCTGTTACATGCTTGTTGTTGTAATGGTGCATTTTTATTTCAGCGGTGTCTAGAGAGAGAATGGGGGCAGAATTATGGGCCTGGACTGCTAGCTTCAGCCAGAGGGAGTGAATTTCATAAAATAAAAAAAAATAAGTTTAACAACTCATAATAATGATCATGGTTATGTTTTTTCTTACTCTGCCAATGGTGGACATCTGTTTTCTTTCCGTTTTCATGTACTGAGTTTTATAAAACTTGATAAAAACTGGGTTTTATAAAGCCCAAGATGTAAAAGAGAGAGAGAGAGAAAGAGAGAGAGAGAAAGCGAGCACATGAGCAGGGGGCAGGGAGAGAAAGAACACAAAGAAAGGATGAAGAAACCTGGCACCTTTAACCACGCTTGCTTGGTATTTCAGAAAGAACCCAAACGAACTTCCCATAACCAAAGTAACCGCATTCAGAACTTGGCAAATCTGCATGTGGGTCAAATTTTTGTGACACTTGTCTCCGAAAAGAGAAGTGCCTGTAATAAAGGTGATCTCCAACTGAGCTCAGTGCAGAAATGTGTCTGTCCTTCCATGCCAATTTCTCATTCCCGTGAAGTGCTCACATTTTCAGATGAGTCACAAATCTTCATTATCTGTGGTAACATCTTTCCACTCCATGTATGTGGAAACATCCCAAGCACTCAGAGAAAATCCTATTTTGTTTCTGAGTGTTTGCTCATTTTTGGGCATCATTCTATGCCTTCAGGATATAACAGTGTCCAAAACTACCTCCCCACCCAGCTCATGTTCTGTTGGAGGGACAGCAGGTAAACAGTAATAACTCAGGTGATGACAGACGCCATGAAGGGGGTGAGATGGAAAGCGATGCGCGGGGGGGTTAGTGAATGCTGTCTTAGGATGCTTCTTGGATGAGGTGCATTTGTGCGGAGAGGGGTAGGGTGGGGGGATAAAAGGAAGGCCTAGTGGTATCTGGCAGGAAGTGGATGCAGAAAGAATAATCAAGTGACAATCGGTTCTCTTCCGCCATGATTTAAAAAGATATTTAAGGATTTCCTATTGCTTTGGGTACTTCTTTACACATTAACTGACTTTTTTTTTTTTTTTTTAAGAGAACATTTGTTCTCAGGCAATCTCAGATACAAACTTCTAGAGGTCATGACAACCTACAGGAAAAATTTTGGAGGAAATCAGTGCTTAAAACTATGTGCATGGCAAGTCTTCCGTTTGAATATGCTGCGAGACTGTTTGAATCTGATGTAGGAAACCAAGTCGACCACCGCCCAGGGAAGATGAGACCATTTCAAAAGTCCCTTAGCTCTCCAGTCCTACGATTACGAATCTCTGTTTTATGGTTTTGTTGATCTTGTAAAGAGCCTAGAACACAGGGCGGGGTGAGGGTGGGGGGTCTGCTAGAGGAACCAGAGTCCGGAGCAATCCAGCCGCCTTCCTGGAATGTTCTCCAAGGTTTATTTCATGTGGTGCCCGGACTGCCAAGAGTGGGACAAACACGAGCTGCCTTCTGCGTAATAGTGTTTGCTTGGGCCATATGCACAACTGGGCCATTTGCACCCCTGGGCTCTTTGCACGGCTGTGTAGCTGGGGTGCTTCTTTTCCTTTTTAGTAAAAGAGCCTTTGCATTCTCTGAGTCAGCGGACACATACTAGGAAAACTGCATCTCACACAAACCCTGGGCAGCCTGGTGGGCCACACCCCCTTTCCCAAATCCAGAAGCGACATTGGGTTGCATGGATTAGCCTGGTACCGAGGCCCCGCCCACATCGCCCCTCCCGGAGTCCTCGACACCTGTGAAGGCCTCTGCAGAGTGTTGCCCGAGATGAGAGATTTCAACATCAGTCCCCAGAGATGGGAAGGGAAGAGCAGGGGTTTAGTGATTTCCTGCTCCCTGTTTGTTATTGAAGAATTTGGAAGCCAGCCTGGGTGGCCCGGGATCCACAACCTCTAATAACATATCCTTTGTCTATGGAGTTTAAACACACAATGTTGATTTTATTTCATTTGACCTCCTTCAGGGTCAGGGCTGGGGGTCTGCTCTTAGAGACAGCCCTGAGTTCCTACCTAATCTCTAATGTCTCCTGGTGGCTTGACTCAGCTCTTCTGCATGGCAGTGACAAACGTGTTTCCTTTCCACGACTGGCTGGGGACTCCATGAGATAATGTGTGCTCAGCCCACAGTTTTAGACGCAACTCTGTTTAAAGTCTGGTGACAAATCCAGCCTGACTCCCAGGCAGATTGCACAGATATTAAACACGGGGTAACATTTACCAGCAGACGGCCGAGGATTGTTTTCCCTGTTTCGGGACTCGGGGCTGTCATAATGGTGGGCACGGATGGCAGGTGAATTCTTGGAGGAGGAACGCTGGTATCATTGGCTTTTCTTCCGCCTATTTCCGTCTCTTGTCGGTTTTATAGACATCTGGTCACATACTGGCTGTAAGTGGCCTCAGACCATAGGGAAGTCCCCTCGTCCCCACTGTTGTGGTGGCTTCTCGGTCCTTGCTGGCTAGCATGTAGGAAGGCCTGGGGTCATGTACATGCAGTCGTCCATGTGACCATGGTGCAAATGCACACTGTCTTCCTTGATTTCTTTGATTGCTTGTTATTTTTTTAAAAGATTTTTATTTATTTGAGAGAAAGAGAAAAAGACAGAGAGCAGGGGGAGGGGCAGAGGGAGAGAGAAAGAGAAAATCTCAAGCAGACCCCCCACTGAGTGCAGAGCCCAGCATGGGGCTTGACCATGACCCTGAGATCATGTCCTGAGCCAAAACCAATCGGGTGCTCAACTGACTGAGCCACCCGGGAACCCCAATTGCCTGGTTCTTATTATTCTAGAAATAGCCTTGGTTGGGGCTGGGCACACAGACAGACACACATGGACACATTCACACACACACACACTCACACACAGACACATACAGAGGCACACCACTCACACAAGTACGTACAGACCCACACAGACAACTCAGAGGTCCACACATTCACACACACACACACACACACGCACACACAAGGGAGGGATCCTGGCTGTATTACAGCCAATTAATTCCTGGGCTGTCAAGAGTCTGTAGCTGACCTAAGGCAAAGCACAGCCTGAATGAATGCCTTTAGATTTACTTTGGAATAAAGTATAGTATTGTTGTGAGGAACAGATTCATCAAAAACATGCCAGATTTCAAGAGCATTTGAATGACTAATTTGAGGGGCTGAGTAGGTAGCAAATATTTGGCTAGAATTACCCATCCTCCGTGCAGTGGGAAGAAAAGCCTCTGAATGATGAGCTATTTATAACACTGTTTTAAAAGGTTACCTTGTTGAAATCCAACATCTCATTAGGAGTTGAATCCTGGAACTGGCTGGGAAAAAAGCGGTCCTTGAAAATAACACGTTGTCAGGGGAGCCAGGAAACGCTGCAGTGTGACTGTCTCTCTGTGAAGTGAGCACGCGACCGCAAGCCCTGGATCTTCCGTGGCGAGAAATCCCGTCGCTCTCCTGAGCCCAGAAGCCCCCACAGATGGCAGAGCAGAGAGAGGTTTTCTTGATGCTTCAAGGTAAAATATTACATGACGGAGCACAAGAAAACATGTTCCTCTAAAAAGCAAATTGATGGGATCTGTCATCTCAGAAAGCTAAAATTACCAAGGACTCTTCATGGCTCGAGGAAAATCATGGAGAGGAAATGTCAGGCGCTGTGGTTTTCCTCAATAGGCTTTAGCTCAGATACATCAGAAGTCAGTTTTTAGGAAAGTCAATTTTTCACACATTTACAGAAATAATTCACTTCAGATCTGCAATGAAGGCTTGAAACCACATGCGTTTTTGAAACTGCCAATCCAGGATACTGTCTGGGGTATCTTTTTTTTTTTTTTTTTTTTTTTTAAATACCTAAATTAGATCTATGCAGAATGTGGAAACAGCAGATAACAGTCAGCGTGGAGCTAATAAAGACAAAAACGTGAAAGGCACTTTCTCTGAGCCCATCCCTCCCTCCAGACACAGCGAAGGGACTGTGCGGGAGGGCCATCCCCAAGGTCACAGGCAGCCCACGGGTGAATCCTTTCAGAGACAACATTAGGTGTCTTGGTTCACTATTCAAAGATATAAAGCCAATAATTACAGGTAGAGACTATTCATTCTGAGATTTAAGGCAGGGGGAAAGCAGAACAAAACTGAAAAAGAGCCCGTGTCCTCTGACCGTCCGCTGGAGCCCAGGGTAAGGAACAGAGCCAGGAGCCAGCACCGTCGGGACCGTCCCTCGAGGGGACGCAGGGGCTCGTGCGGAGGGAGGTGGGAGGCGCGGGGGCCATGGCGGGGTTCTAGCTCCGGCATCTGTGCTCAAAGAGGTCACCCTGGAACCTTCCCAGGGTTCTCCTTCCAGGGTCTGTCTGCTGCATCGCACCGTGGGAGACATTCCTTAGAAGTACGTGGTGTGTCGGGCAGAGATTTTTCTGGAGAGCCAGCACTTGACAAGAACGCCGCACATCTGACTCCGGAGCCGGAGAAGACTTTCTATTTGAATCATTGAAAGGCTGGGTGGGGGAATTTGCAAACACCTAATAATAGAATTTTAAAAATCCTTTTTTATTTATTTTAAGCACATTTCAGTAGTAGAGGCATTGTTCTTGAATAGCCTATGCACTATAAACGTATTCTCAGTGTTCAGTAGGCAAAGAGATTTAGTTGTATTTATGGGAATGTATTTAAGTGCTTTCAGCATTTGTCCTGAAAAACATTTTTTTGTGTTGCCAAATTACACTCTATAGATGCAAAGATTTAATGGAGAAGGGCAGCCTTTATCCCAGCCCTGCTCAGAGTTAATGAATAAAAATTCTGAAATTAGTAATATCTAAAAGCTCAGTCCTTTTGAATGTCTTAAAAAGTTCCCCTGAATGAGTATAAGCTTTCAGTTAATAGCAATCATACTCCTACTCTTCGGTTTGTAGGTTTTACGAAGAATACCAAATAGTAGAATCCATGCTCTTGAAAGTATTAAACTTGATTTTTCCTTTTGTTAAAAAAATACTTGTTTGATTCTATTAGAACATCTATGAAAACCATTTTGCAAAATTTTAACGATGAGATCTTGATTGAGGAAGTCTCTCCTAATTTCCTAGAAACCATTAATTAAAATTTCAAAGTATCAACCTCTGTGTTACGTGTTCATGCAAAAAAAATGTATTATTTAGACAACAAACGCTGTTGCCTTGAGATAGGTTATTTTTTTTTTCAAGTGAGCCAACACAACGGAATCAAATATATGATTTCTCGTGGCTGACTCACTTCCTGTTTCAGTAACAAGAATGTCATCCGCTAAATGCTAAGCAGCACACTTTGTTACTGTGTGTGTGGCTTTATGTGGACACGTTGCCAGAAAGTTCTTAGGGAAAATACACTCATCATTCTAATACCAAAAAAGAAACTTTCGGTGAGCAGTTTTGGCTGCGGCCGTTGCCCTATTTCTTATTTATGCTATAACCAAAGCGTCTCTAATGGGAGTGAGAACGCTTGCCTGGCAGCGTGAAATGCTACTGTAATTTTGCCCATGGAAGTGGCCATTTAGTCCTGTCCTCAAAGTCCTAACCCCAGTGAGCAGCGGTTCCCCCAGCGTTGACAGGTGTGCTCCGGCGGGTCCCCTGACCTTGGACCTCCATTTCCACATTTGTGAAATGACGGTGTCAAATAGCCTCATCTCCCTCGGCTTCTTGCGGTGACGGACTCTGGGGCTCTTCGCCCGGAATCATGAAAAATCGCGTTGGCATGCTTCTGTGTGATCCGTGCCCACTGTCCCTGAAGTTAGGACCTGGCCCCTCCAGAGGTGTCACGGGGCACATTTTAGGTGACTCACCGGTGTGGTTCACGGCCACGCCGCCTTCGGGAACAAGGCAGCTGCGGCCCCAGGGTGCCGGCACTTTTGCAAATCAGTGCAGCTCAGCAGCTGAAGCGCTCCGGACTGGCCCTGGGCGGCTGGGCGGGGAGACATGGTCCAGAGCTCTGAGGACATGGCTGGCGGGGGATGAGGAGGATCAGTGTGTCTAGTCCGACCACTTCTGAGATAGTATCCTAGGCTGTTGGGGGCGTTAACGTGATGGGGTCAGATCCGCCGTGCCCTGAGACGTGTCCCAAGGCCCTCGCAGGCTCCAGCAGCAGGGAGGCCCCTCGCTGACTCATGAGGTGGACGGTGCCCCAAGAATGAAGCAAGGTCTTTTCAGGGGGCAGCAGGACTTCCTGCGGTGGAAAGGGAACTTCAGACACCGGGTCGTGGGTTTGCCGCACCCCCCCACCCCCCCATTTAAAATCTTGGTGCCTCTTTGGCAGCATCCAGGGACCAACCATCTCTCTTTCAAAGTCCCTGCAAAGAATTACAGGATGACCATGTTGCTCTCCCAAGTGTGTGTTAAAAATTCATCCAGAGCCTCGCTCTCAGGGCGTCATTAAGTGAGAATAATTAACATCTTATTTACATTCAGTAGAACTCGACGCAAGTGTCTCAGGCGGGGGAAGGCATTCGGCAATTGCTAAGTCAATATTGGCCCTCAGTTACAAAGAATGAATACATTGGGCATGACCCTGCTCTCCTGTCACCCACGGCCGAAGGTGGCCTTGGTGTGAGTGGTGTGTGAGTGCCGCTGGGTTGGACGGAGCTGCGCCGTCAGCCTGATGCACCTGCAGGCCCCTGTGTGTCTGGGATGGGGGCCAGCACGCCCTACTGCTATCATCGCTTGGGTCCGTTTAAGAACATGGTACCATGCGAACGGCTGAAAATAGGTTCATCCTCTTTCCTTCTGCTAAAGCCTGACGTTCCGAGGGGGAACACGTATCGTCCTCAGGAGCTGAGCCCACAGTCTGTTGATGGGCCTTGGGCCATGGGTTCAGGTCCCCGTCGGACACGACCTGGGGATACGGAAATGGATTGGGCTAATTTCAGGGTCTGAATCCATTCTGGAGTGAGCCGGTCCAGCTGTAGCCTTTAGGAGTCATTTGGGTCTCCGGGTCCCGCGAAGAACCCGGGAGATACAAAGCGCACCCGGCGCGGCTTCTGCTCAGCGAGAGCTCTTGGGCTGTGCATTGACTGGGGCTGCTCACCTCTTGCTTCTGCTCAAAGGAAAGCACCAGGACAGGCATCTGTGGTCTCCCTCCGTGCCCTGTCCCGGGGGCTCGCTCCGAGTGTCCTTGTGTCATCGACCCTCCTGCAGCAAAGGGACAAGGAGTCTCCACGTCCTGCTCTCACTTCCCGTGGTGTGGTCTCAAAACCCCTCCAGCCCGAGTCCCAGAGTCGGCCATCTACGTGGAAAGCGTCTCGATCTGAAGATCAAGTGTACTGAAGCTCTAGGTTCAAGTGTACCAAAGCTACACTTGGTAAAGTCACCTCTTCTCTCTAGGCTCCTCTCTTGTGAGCTGCCCCCACCCCCTTTGCTTTGCCACGGTGTCCCGTCCTTTCTTCCGCTTTCTTCTTTCCAGCCGTCCCTGCTTTGCCTGATCTTCTTCCCCTGCCTACCTGTGAGCCCCTGTGTCGTACGACCTGTCTGACAAGCTGAGACGTAGAGCTCCCTCTGCACGACCGTGTTCAGGGAGGGGTGGGCCAGGTAAAGGTGCTTCCCTGACCCCCAGCTCACTTGTCCATCTGTGGTTTTCTAGAAGGACCTTTCCAGCTGTGTCCCCTGGAGTCGTCCTAGTCTTTAGCACGAGGACACCAAGACGGGCTCTGCAGAGACTCAGAGGGGGGCTGCCCGGTCTGCAGCTCGGTGCGGAGCCGGTGCTCGGTGAATGTCGCTCACCACCTCTCCCTGGTGTCTGGAGGCAAAGTCTCTGAACGCTCTTCACAGAGACGGCTCTGGCCCGGGCGCCACCGTTACCCCTTCTGATTCGCGATTCCACCCTTGTGTGCTTGGCGGCCCGTTTGCCTCTGCGCCCCAAGTCCCCCTTGCCCCCCGAGAGTGGCAGAATCAAGGGCCCTGGCAGATGATGAGCAGTCGTGTCTGCTGCTGTGGTTGTAAACCCAGCGGCTATTTTAGGGCCGGTATTGTTCAGTCTGGGTTTCGTTTCCTTCACCAGCTTTTCTGGCAACTGCCTTGCTCTGAAAGGGCAGGCTGTGTCATGGGCAGGGGCTCTCGAGGGCCTCTGTCTGGTTTTATGCAGTGAGACATCAGTCACCCACGGAAGAAAGGAAGGGTGGGAGGAGTTACCCCGATTATCTTTCATTCAGAATGGTTTTTAAAATATCGTTTTGAATAAGAGAGAGACGTTAGAGCATTTTAAAATGTGTTTTCATATGTAAAGTTAGAAGAGATCTGGTTTACACAGTGATGTCGTTGTGAATTATTGGAGACGGAAATTGTAAAGAACGTTCTAGAATGTCTATGTGTATACATCACTGTGTGTGTGTGTGTGTGTGTGTGTGTGTTCGGGGAGATTCCTCATCTCGTCTCTTTTCTGGATGGGGTGGCTCCTGGAATCCCAGCCAAGAGGCTTTCCCTAGATCCCTTACAGCCCTCAGAGAAGTCTGTCCACACGTGGGTCCCTAAGAACATTGGCGTACGATTATAAAATAACTGAGGCGCAGGGAGTTTGGGCTGTGGGTGTTTCATACAGTGTGACCCCACATATTAAAAACTATAAGAGGGTCAGAGTACTTTGTGCTGATCATTCCGTGTTGTCCCGATGGCCAGAGGCGCAGGTAGCCTTGTGAGGACGACAGCAGGTCGCTGAGTGTGGTGATTCCATATGGAATTTTCTATAATCCAGAGCAAGTCCTGAGGCGGACGGATATGCAGACTGGAGGGGTTTGCCTTCCTGTCAGGACCGGCCGGCTCCCCTCGCATGGTGAGCCAGCCTTCCAGCAAACGCGCTCGCAGGTGAGACAACCTTGGCACCCGACCCTTAACTTTCAGTTCAGAGGACGGCGAGTTCCCGGTACCGGGGAGTGGAAGCTGATGTCATTGAAAAGATATTGCCCTGCTTTGAAATCAGCCAGTACGTTCAAAGTTCTCCAGCAAACACACACACACACACACACACACACACACACACACGCGCGCACGCGCACACACACACACAGACACACATCCTGGAAAATGTTTCCGAAGAGCCACGAGCAGCCCTTGGATCAACAGATGTTCCCCAACAAAACACAAACAAACAAACAAACAGAACCGAAGACACGCATGTGGTTTCTGCTGAAGGACGCTCTGTCGTTTGTACACGGGCGTTCTAATTCTATTTTCACTTACTGCTTTCCTGGATGATGTCGCTGGGAGTGAAAACCAAAATTAGCTCTAGGCCAAGAGTGAATAATTTCGACAGCCACTCTAAAATGGTTTGTATGTTTGGAGCCATATATGGGTGAAAGTAACAATTTCAACAGGAAGCAAAAAAAAAAAAAAAAAAAAAAAGGGAAAACTTCTGCACATACCAGAAAAATACTTCAACTTTCATCTGTGAAAGAGATCAGATCCCAAGACTTGCTGAATGACACTCTAGGTAGTTTTAAAATTTGCTTTTATAAAATTTATTTGAAATGCTTCACTGACTTTCGGGGCCAAATCAGGAAACATTGCTTCTACTAATTATTATTTAACAGTTGGCTAGCATTTCCCTTCTGTGTGTGTGTTCTTTTTACATAACGAAAAACCAGTGAACATTTAATTGAATTTTGATGATAATCTTAATGGTGCCATTCTACATTTACTCCTTAAAGCAATTTCATGTTTGCAAATTGCTTTTGCATTCCTTGTAGCTAGTTACATAACTTACTTTGCTCAAAGAGTAAAATTAAATTCTTACCAAAATGACATGTTTTGGCTTTTCCAGGGTAAACACAAATATGTCAAGAAATGCACAAGGAGTGAGCTCATGTGGACAGGGACTTACCAGGGCTGGTTAGGAAGTGTCTCTCTGTAGGCTTTCTGGTAGACCCCCCGCGGCCACTCTCACAGATCTGAGGGTGGGCATCAGATTAAGTTCTGCCATATAGCATTTCCTGACATGCTGTCAAGTTGACTTCGTCACCTAAATTCCCATCAGCTGGCATGCTTGGCAGCTGGATGGGGAACTAGTTAGAGTCCAGAAATAAAGCCCCCAATGTTTGCCAGCCAGAAAGGGAAGAAAACAATCCACTGACATCTCAGCAAATAGGTACCCGACACTTTTGAAGTAAGTAAAAGCTGGAGATCCCAAAGGATCTCAAAGGACATAGGACCCAGCAGGTTCGTAGTTCTGCTGGCGAGCACCTCGGTTCCCTTGTGCCCGGCACGTGGTGACTGTGCAGATGATTATTAGGAGATACTTAAAAATTCATCTTCCTCTAGATTACTGGCTTTGTGTCCATTTTATCCATATATGTACTTATGTCCTAGATCACCGCATTAATGCTTGCCATTCCCGCACTAATTCTCAGGGCGGTATGGCACTTTAGGAAGATTGGAGAGCCTTCTCACGGGCTTGTCAGGGGAGAAAGTGCCCCCTTCCCGACACCCGGTCGTACCTGAAGCGTTACTCTCCAGGGATAGCGCTTCCCATTCCTCAAACACGATGTGCCATGGCACAGTATGATAAATATATTTGTAGGCATTGATTTGAAGAAGTGCTTTCTCCCTAAATCTAAAACCCAGCGGGGTAAGAACTAGTATTCCTTCTGTTCTTTCAAAGTCTTAAAGACATGAGCTCTTTCCTTACAAAAGGGGCCTAAGGTTGCTGCAGAACTCAAAGAGACACCCACCAGCACACCTTCTCCAGAGTTCCGTGTCCCATGGGGGCTCATGAACTGGTTTTCTCCTCCGCCCAGTTATCCCGAGCACTACAGAAAGACGACGTGTGATGGTGCTTCCATTAGCAGTCATGGCCATCCACCATCACCATCCTTCCTGGCTTAGAGCTTGTGTCAGCAAAGACCCCTGAAAGACGTCTGTCTCTGACCACCACCTTTTACAATTCACAGGCACCGCGCCTGGAATCACAGCGTGTCTGTGTGTGCGTGGCTGACGAGAAGAAGCCGGGTTGAAGAGGCCTCACCTGATCTCTCTTCCAGGAGCCTACTGGGACTGGCCCCTGGGTCTGCCTGCACACACCCATCAATCTCCTTTTCCACCCTGGCAGCTTTCTAAGGCAATGAAAGAGAAAAGGGAGGCTAGTAGTAATGACAGGTACCGTATATTTGCCCTTGACCCTAGCCAGCCTATCCTCTCTCAGACGCTCATGTGCGCCATCTTCCTGGACTGGCTTTACCCTCACTGAGTTGTTTCTCCGTACAAAGCGGGAAATGTCCAGGATAGAGGCCATAGCTTGTCCTAGATAGTCTACCTTGGGGTCAGATACTCAATCCTCACCAAGGTTTGGGTCGATGGTGCACCCTAATTGGTCTTTGTGTTTTCCGAAAAAAAAAAGAATAAAATTCACTCACCTTCCTAAGAATATCAGAGGTTCAGACAGTGTGAGTTAATGCACTTCGATTGTTCAGGTGTTGGGGAAAAATGTACTTCGTTGAGTTAAATCAGAGGAAAATACGCTTCGATCCAGTGCAAAGTTCATGTTTTTAGTAAGGTTCTGTGGTGGTCTTCAACATGTCCACAGGCTCTTCGATAATCCTGCTCTTGGGTGTGGGCTGGACACCGTGACTCCCTCGAACAGAGAGAATGTGCCAAAGTGAGTGTGACTGCATGTGTCCCTGAGGCCAGAAGAAGCACGGTCTCCTCTTGGAGCGTCGTGGATCACTGGCCTCAGGGAGGCCGGCTGCTCATGGCGAGAAGCCTCGGCTCCTGGGGGAGAGCCCGGTGCCCAGATTCTCTTCTGTGTGGTTCCTCTAGCCTCAGTCAAGGCTTCAAAGGAAGTAGCTTCATCCAACATCCTACAGGCAGGCTCCCTAAAGACCCCGAGTCAGTCCACCAGCTGAGCCACTCTGGGTTTCCTGAAGCGTGGCCTACGAGGTCCAAAATCATCACGGTCCCAAGCCGCTAGGTTTGGGGTGATTTCTTTCCTGTCGGTAGATGTCTAAGATAGAAAGGGCCACTGCCAGTGAAATACAGAGCAGTTCACAGAAATCCTAGGAATTTGCTATTTAATTTCCTCGAGTGGATTTTTGGGGGTGTTTTGGAAGGGTGTGCGCATGAATTTATCTTACATTGACTTATTCGACTGCACTCTCCCCCCGGGTAGTCTTGCCACTTACCAGCAGGAGGGGCACAGTCCGCTCTAGGCAGGTCTCAGAGACACCGCGCTTCCTGTATGGTTGAGGATGGAGACATAATGCATCTCTTCGGCCATAGGCACAGGCCAAAAAGAAAAAAAATTTCTTGTTGTATATGGAAGAATTTAGAGGAAGACAGAAATCATTTATTTTAAATATAAATCATTCAAAATGCACCAAGTCAGTAAGAAAGGGAAATGTCAGCTACATGCGTGGTTCATTCTTCTCACTGGTCCAAGCCACCCTTCGCTGATCCTCTTCCCGTATTTGACTCTGCGTGGAGATCGTTTGAGCCGCTGGGAGCTAATGGCCGGAGAGATCCCATGTTAGCCACACAGACAGGACAGACATAGGGCCGTCTGGCCACGGCCTCCCACCCAACAACCTGCACCCGCCGTCCATCCCTCTGAGCATGAAGGATAGAGCTGGAGGTGACGGAGGTTTGCGGTGGAGCAGGGAATTTCAGGGCCCGCTATCCTAAGAACTAGATATTAATACTCATTCAGCGTCAAAAAATTGGGAAATATAGGTCAGCAAAAGGAAGATAATAACCATTACCCATAATCACACAACCTAGAGGCAGGTGCCCTTCAGCTGCCCAGCCTGGTTGCTGGTTGGGGGCAGGGGGCAGTGGAGATCCTTTCTCTCTGGACAGAAGGACGCGTAGCCTAGGGGAAGCTCTGAGCGCCCACAGAATCTCAGTGCAGGTACAACATGCTCCATTTTCACTCATCTGTGTTTATCCGTCTATTCACACAGCCGTATGTGCGTCTAACTTACCGAGATAAGCAAGTGTAGTAGTGTTTGGGAACACTACAGCATAGTGTTTGGGAACCTGCTATGTGTCTTTAAGAATATATTATGTGTATTACTCTGTATCAGTGAATATCCACTTGTCTCATTGTAACATTCACAAAAGAAAACGTTGTATACACACAGAGTCAGCTTGCAGTTACCATCCCTTTGGCTAATAGTGGGGAGGCTGGGATTCAAAGGGTTAGATCAGAAGTAGACACATTTTTAGGACTTTCCATATATTTCATCAAATTATAGTCTCAAAAAGTGATACCAAATTGCATTCCCATTGATTGCGTTTCAGAGTGGATGTACAGCATAAATTTTGTGAATGTACTGGCATTTAGCATTTAAAAGTATTTGTTCCAATTTTTTTTTAAAGATTTTATTTATTTATTTGACAGACAGAGATCACAAGCAGGCAGAGAGGCAGGCAGAGAGAGAGAGGAGGAAGCAGGCTCCCCGCTGAGCAGAGAGCCCGATTTGGGGCTCGATCCCAGGACCCTGGGATCATGATCTGAGCTGAAGGCAGAGGACTTAACCCACTGAGCCACCCAGGGGCCCCTGCTCCAAATTTTAAACATTAGAAAGAGCATACACCATGGTGGTCCCACAAGCCACCCTCTCCCACAGTTAGATAGAAGGCCCCTTCATGGGAATGAAAAGGCTCCCCTATTTCATCTGGTATTGTTCCTGTTTGATATGTGAGGTAAAGCAAGGCTTACAGAAATTAGGTCAATCTCTGAATCACAGGACTGGTAATTTTCAAAGCCAGAATTCAAGTCTAAGTTGGGTTGGCTGCCCAGCCCAGGAGCCTAACTTACTCCCCATTGTCTCTAATGTTTTCCCGCCCCCAGGACACACGAGGACCTACTGGCTGCTCCCGAGTGTGAACCTGATCTGCCTGCTCTTTCTGTTGATTGTGGAAACTCCAGCTACTTAATTTGGTCCCTTTCACCAGAGTCACGTGACCCCGTAAAACATCACGGCTCTATTCATTTCTAATGCATGGTCCATTAGGGGCTCCTGAATGCAAAAGCTCATCAGGGCTCCCGAAGTGAAATCCATAGACTGTTTCTTGCTGTGATTTTTGGTATGGCATTTTAGACATACCAGAATATGCTGTGACAAGCTCCTCATGACTAAGTCTTCTCTTTCGCCACAGGAGAGTCATGTGTGTAATAGAGAAATAGATGTGTCTCCTTTGTTTTCCTTTCCAGCTTTGCAAATATACAGATGTTAAAAAAAAAAAAAAGACTATTTTAAAAGCATCTACGAGTCTGGTTTTGAATACATGCCTCCTCACTCGAGTGCAGTGTTGGTCACGTGGTGAAAAAGACGCATCTGTGTGAGTTTCATGAGCATCTGCCAGTGATCATTCCCAGAAGACTTAAATGACTTAGTGCTATTACACCTTCGAAAGAATACAGCCCCCAAGCTGTAACCGTGGGGATAAAGAGGGGAAACCCAACCTGTCACATATCACTGACACGGATGCTACAGGACATGGGCTCGTAGAATTAAAGCCTGTTGCGTGCTGACACTTTCTGGGAATAGCACGTAATCTGTTATCTTTACTTTCTTCCTCCCCAATTCCCAAGTTTCTTTAAAAGAGAGCCAGGGTCCTGTCACCAGGACCCCTCTCAGTCAAGAGAACGCACCTGCTGTACTCCTAAGTCTGATTCTGTTCGGGGTGTAGACCGTGCTGTCACTATCACTGTGGATTGAATGATCTACACACTCAGCAACTTCAATCGTTTGATTTTTTTGTTGTGATTTTGGGGCCCGAGATTTGGGAATGGCTCAAGCACGCAGTTCTCCCCACAGGCCCCACATACCATTGCCGTCAGAGACCTTGGCAGGGCTGCCGTCACCTGAAGGCAGACTGGGATGGAGGTTCCAGATGGCCCAGTCCCATGGGTGGTGTCTGGCGCTGCCTGTGGGCTGGGAGTGCCACAGGGGCTGTGACAGGAGCACCTACATGTGACCTCCTACATCAGAACCGCTCAGCCTTCTCTGACCTAACTGTGCAAGTCCTATCAGAGCACACCCATCATACTCTGTTGGTTGAAGCCTCCACACATCCAGCCCGAATCACAGGGAAAGGACACAGACTTCACCCTCTTCAGAGAGGAGAGGATCAAAGAATTTGGAGCCTTTTTTTTTTTTTTAACCGTCCCAGTGAATATTGTGTTATGCATTTCCCAAATTCAATAATACATTTTTTTGAGTGACCAGATTGACATATTTATAAAGCATTACACTTTGTGTTGTCTTTTTTCTTTTTATATTTTTAATTTAAATTCAATTAGCCAGCATGCGGTACATCATATACTTTGTGTTTTCATTGTCCTGCTTAGACAGAATATAGCACTTGTAGGAATTCTGCTCACAGAATCATCACATGTTGGACTCCTGATGTGATACACATGGCAGCCTGTGGGGGGGGGGGTGTCCGTGTTTGCTGATTGCAATTAAATTTTGTGTGGGATGTTTCTGACTGTAAATATAAATGGGTTCTCCCATAGATTAGCTCTGGAGGACATTTTCATGATGACCTGATCTCCTTTATCTGTTGGGACGCAGACGCTGAGGTGGGATTTGCCTTCCACATCTGACGTATCGGCTGACGAGGACTCCGTGCCCAGGTCCTGTCCTGGGGTTTAAGGAAGGTTGGAAACAGAAGGCAGCTGATGGACTGCTCTCTGTCCTTCTGCAACAGCAGAGAAGGAGAAAACAGGGGAATTTTAAATTCACCAGAGCACTGTGCTTTACACAGGGCTTTCCTTTTGGAAACCAAGAGCAGGTGCCTCTGTCTGAAGAAGCTATTTCCCAGGAAGCTCATAAGAAAAACAACAGAGCTCAAGGAGGACAAAGGGGAAACTCAATTCGGGTGGACTTCTGACCCACAAGCAGGGCTCGCTTGTGTTCGTATTAAGCATGGTCCCACCCACAAGCCAAGCTGCCGACCCCGAAGTTCTCCAAGGCAGCTGAGGCCCCTGTGGCATCACTTCCCCTTCTAGAACCCTCTCCCTGCCCCGTGCAGGAACAAGTCCAAACTCACCGAATGGAAACCAGAAGCTGAACACGTAGGGGACTTCATTCTTTACCATCCCCCCACTTTGTGGTCTCAAGGTCTCTGGATGTAAAAAAGGAACTGATCCCCACAGAAAGTAGGAGACCCATCTGTAAACGTACCGCTAGGTAACAGATTCCGCTCGCAGGAAAAGAATACGGATGAATGGAAATGTCGGCTGGTTAGGGAAAAGCTCCCTCGCCCACTAGGAAGCGTCCTTGCGTGATACCAGGAGCACATCAACTCATAATCCAGACAGCACCTGCATGGGAGCATTGCCGCCATAGACCACACATTGGGTCTCGCGAACTTGCTTGTGAACTTTGGCACAATTGCCACCAAAGTTCCTTTTCGGGCATAGGTATGCTCAGGGTAAACATATTCTATAGCTCATTACCATCCCTTAAAAAATATTTACTTTTTATTCTGTAGCTCTGTTTGTAGAAAGTAGAAGGGATCACCCTGGGCTGGTTTTCTCAAAAAGGTCTAGTGAGGGAGGCCTGGAAGAAGGGTAGGGAAGGGGGCTCTGTTAGACCTAACGTAGACACCACGGGTCCAATTCGTGTCCCACTGCTAAAGCTGCTGCCCTCATGTCCAGGTGGAAGGCCTCTGGGTTATTGCTGTTACTTATTTTTTTATTGAAATATCATTGCTACATAGTGAGTCCACGATTCTATAGATTACGCGGTGCTCACCGTGATGACAGTAGCCACCACGCAATGCTACTAAGGTGTTACTACTTGTATTCCCTATACGGTACTTTTCATCTCCATGACTTATTTATTTTACAACTGGAAGTTTGTACCTCTTAATCCCCATCACCTATCGCCCCCATCCCCTCCCCACACCTCCCCTCTGGCAACTGCCAGTTTGTTCTCTGTATTTAAGAGTCTATTTGTTCATCTGTTTTGTTTTTCAGATTCTACACATAAATGAAATCATACGGTATTTGTTTTTCCCTGTCTGACTTACTGCACTTAGCATAATACCCTCTAGGCCCACCTGTGCTGTCACAAATGGCAAGAGAGACACATACATCAGTGGAAATAAACCCGTGCTTATACAGACGATTAATCTATGACAAAGGAGGCAAGAATATACAATGGGGCAGAGACTGTCTCTTCAATAATGATGTCGAGAAACCTGGATAGCTACATGCAAAAGAATGAAGCTGGACCACTTTCTTACACCATACACCAAAAATAAACTCAAAATAGATTAAGGACCTGAATGTGAGACCTGAAGCCATAAAACTCCTGGAAGAAAACACAGGCAGTAATCTCTTGGACACCAAACTTAGCAACATATTTATGAATATGTCTCCTCAGGCAAGGGAAACAAAAGCAAAAATAAACTATTGGGACTACATCAAAATAAAAAGCTTCTGCACGGCAAAGGAAACCATCAAAACAGAATAAGGCAACCCATTGAATGGGACAAGATGCTTGTGAATGATATAGCCAATAAGGGGTTAGTATAAATAACTTCTGCAACTCAACACCAAGAAAGCAATTGATTAAAAAATGGGCAGAGGACCCACATAGACAATTTTCAGAAGAAGATATACGGACGGCCAATGGAACCATGAAAAGATGCTCAACATCCCAATAATCAGAGAAATGCAAATCAAAACCACGATGAGACATCATCTCACACCTGTCAGAATGGCTAGTATCTAAAGGGCAGGGAAGAACATGTGTTGGTGAGAATGTGGAGAAAAAGGAACCCTCGTGTCCCCTTGGTGGAGATGCAGAGGGCTGCAGCCCCTGTGGAGAACAGTAAGGGAGGGTCCTCAGAAAATTGAGGCTAAGATCACCACATGATCCCTAATTCCTCTCCTGCATGTCTACCCCAACAAAGGCAAGAACACTAATTTGAAAAGAGTTACAAACCCCTGTGTTTACGCAGCGTTTCTTATAGTAACCAGGACGCGGAAGTCACCCGAGGGTCCATCCGTAAATGCCTGGGTGAAGACGGGTTGTGCACACACAGTGGACTATTCCTCAGCCCTTAAAAGGAATGAAATTGTTACTCTTACTTCTTAATTGAGCGGAATCTATCAGATTTGCAGCTTTGTTGACAAGTACTGAGAAATAGTATTAATCACAGCTAATTGTGTTTGGGAAAACTGTTCATCTTCATCATCATGGGTAAGGACGGTCTCTGCGTGGAGCTGATCCCAAGTTCAGTCAGCCAGCCTCGTCCTATGGGACCGTCCACATGTGGTTCTGCATCGTGAACCGTGAAAGCAATGGGCTGGTGATCTGTGGTTCAAAGCACACGGGAGAAGTCAGAGGCTACACAGGAGGGACCTGGAGTTTCCAGGGCTGGTGTGCATGAGGGAGCGAGCTGACTTGGCGATGTGAGCACACGGAGCGCTCCTACCGCTGGAGAGACGAAGACCCCCATCCTTGTGACGTTTCCACAGAACTCTCCGCAGGGCTGTGCTCTTTCTGGAGTTCCCCAGAAAGGCCCACTTGGATGCCCACTGCTCGGCTTCAGAAGTCACAGCTTTCCCCGACAACCTGAGCCCACAGCATTAGCCACCCCCCAGCGATGGAGAAGGTATAATACGCAGCAAGATGTCCCGTTCCACCGAATATTCCCCTGCCAGGGGAGAGCAACAGTGTAGCTCTAGACGTGCCCTGGCATCACTTCTCAGCCAGGGAAATCATGTCGTCAGTGGGGCACGCGGCTTGGTCTGGGGGTATTTGGTGGCAAACAAACAAACAAACAAGAAACTGCTCCAAGTATGTTAAAATAAGCAAACAGGCTGGCTAACAGGCGTGTGAGTTGGAAGATGCAGGAGGAGCCGTGGGCCTCACGGGAGGTGGGAGCTGGGGTTCAGAAGCTGTGCCGAGCCCAGGCAGCGTCCCTCCCTCAGAGCCCACGGGGTTCATACAGCACATCCTGTTCAGAAACCCAGCAATTCCTGCCTCGAGATGCGGCTGCTTCTTTCCGTAGCTATTCGGAGCGTCGATTAGGCGAGCCTGCTTTTCCCCATAGAGGAGTGTGTATGCTCACGTACACGCACACACGGGAGCACACTCCATTTCCAAGGAAGAACTGGATCGTCTGCCGATGTGTATTTGATGGTCTCGCTCTGACACCTAAACCATCAGGTGGCTTTCCTTCTGCGACATGGGAGCGAAAACGTCATCCTGCTCTGCAAACCTCCTTCCAACCCAGGGCAAGGCGGTGCTGAATCCTGTGACTATCACCTCCTTTCTCTGATTTTGATACCATTCCCTTTCCTATAGGTATATTTCTGAAAAGCGTATGTTTTAATTTGTTGGTTTTCTTTGAACTCAATAAAAAAGAATATCAGGTTGCTTATAATCGGAAACGTAACGTTTTTCGGCAGATACTATATTGTTACAATTTATATGGCGATTTCGGATGTCGAGCGCTCCACATTCATGTGAAAGTCGCTGGAAGATGACCCACTGATGGTTTCCAACAAGTTAAAGTGCAAGTTTTTTCCAATGTCTACCAGGTTTCCCAGATTCAATCTTTTTTTTTTTTTTTTTTGTCAAGATAGAGTTTGAATTTCATTAAAGTTTTCAGTATCATTTGATGAAGCAGAAATATCTGATGGGGAAATTACCCAGAATGTGCTATGTGAGTGGAGCCAAACATCTCAGGCGCTGAGCAAAAGAAACCGGACCCACGAGAGACACACCGCGTGACTGCCTTTCAAGAAGGGGGCGCGCCGCTGTGTTCGCAGAGACGCCCCCTGAGGTTGTGGGTGTGGTCGAACAGCAGCAAACAGTAGTTAATAGTCAGTACACCCACAATCGGTGCCCTCCAGTGTATGCAAATCGCAGGTCAGGAACACCGATTTGAAAACCAGTGCCTGCTTCTGGCGTTCATCCTGGCGATTGAATGAGATGGGGCTCACCCGTGGGGGCCCGGCGAGGCAGTCTTCTTCTGCCCTCCTGCTCATACAACTACACTCGAGGAAGTTGGCTTTGGGGGGAGGTGGGTGGAGAAGGCAGGGATCGCCCTGCTATAGGCTGGGGACTAACCCAGGCAGGCCACGGGCACCTGTGATGAGAAAGTCCTCGTCCTTCAGGAGTGTGGTCCCTACTTCATGTGCTCCAAGTTCGGATGGTTCAAATCTGACTCTTCAGAGGCACATCGGCAAAACTTATTCTGATATCCTCTGGGTTGTGGGGTGTCATCAAAATTTGAGATCAGGGAGGTAGGACCCCTAGGATTAGAGCCTTCCAGGGACCCCACTGCTATCTCTGTGTCCCCCAGATGTGCAGAGGCACCTGGTGGGTCAGACACATGGTTCTGAGTGAATCAGTGACCAAGTGAACACAAACGTCTCCTCTTTTAAGCCTTTCCATTCCTCTCACTAAAATGACAACATTACCTTCTCTCCTCAAGTGCTAAGCAAATAAGTGCCAATAACTTTTTATCTCTGGAAAAGCAGATTTCCAGCACAAGATATTGCAATTATTCCCAGTTTTGTCGAGTTACAATTGACAAATAAAATCTGTGTGTTTCAGGTACACGACGTGATGCTTTGATGCACGTTGTGAAATGAACAGCACCATCAAGCTAACACATCCATCACCTCCTGGGGCTACCACGGTTTTTGTGTGTGTGTATCATGAGGATTCCTGAGATCTACTCGCAAACCAACTTTCGAGTGTACATTATAGTATAATTAACTACTCACCACACTGTACCTGAGATCCCCAGATCTTTCCCATTTCCATATATGAGTGAGATGATTCAGTATTTGTTTTTCTGCATCTGGCTTCTCTCAAGAGGCATAATGTCTTCCAAGTCTGTCTACATTGTTGCAAGTGGTAGGATTTCCTTCTTTTTAAGGTTGAAACAATATTCTATGGCCACTTCAATTCATAACATTCTTAGATGTTGGCACTATGCATTCCCATCTAGAATCACTGTCAAGCCCTAGGCCATGCCTCCAAACTTCTCATGGCAGAAAAATCTTCTTTTTAGGAGAAAGACCAGTGATCAGATTACCAGAAGGAACTGGATTCCTGGCTGAGGAACTGGTGACTGTGCTCTGACCTCATCACGGACCAGAGTCTGGAGGGGGCTTAGGCTCTTTGCAGATCCCGGGTCAACCTAGGAATTCCGTCTCATTCTGGCACGATGATTCCCACTGAAATGTATTCTTCTAAATGCCACCGCTGGGAATTTGTGAAATGAACATTTTATCCTGTACATTCAATCAACAAGATGAAGACGTTTTCCTCATGACTAATCTCTAAACACCGCCCAGAAACACATTAAAATACTGTGAAGCACGGATGCGGACACACTGTTTTGAAAGTCAGCTTCCTTTTCGGGGGCTCACAACGAAACACACACAAATACACGAGTCAGGAAGCGCACACTCGGAGACGCGTGAATCATACAGCAGATGAGTTCAAACTCACATGCAGATAAATCACCACGGCAGCTTTTACTTTAAAGCATGCTATGACCTTACAGTATTTAGGAAGGTGGCGAGGCTACACTTTTGTGTTGCCTTCAGTTGTCTATTGTACTCCACACAAACTATGTATTTTTTTCATGAAAAGGTATCTAAGAAGAATCTCTGCGCGTCATCTCGCTGTCAGCTTCGGAGGATGACCTCATTTCTAAGACTGGCCGTCAGAGATGGTCGAGATGCCAGCTGCTGGAGCTAACTGGAAATATATCAGCCTCCCCCCCATCCCCCGCCTCAAAGCTAACAAAGAAATAAGGCATTGTCGTTCTTTGAAAACACATCAGGTTTTCTCTGTGATGTGAGGTTGTTTGAATTCCCTCTGCGTGCTTCTGGTGTGGTATTATCTGACTTTCCTGTTCATCTCTCTCGCAAGCAGCATCTCTGTGCCTTGATCTACATTTGGTCAATAAAGATAAACCGAGCGTTCAGTGTGAATTACAACTACAAGACCCTTCTTCGTGGCATTGTTAAGACCGAGACATAGGAAAGAAAATCACGTCAATCAAGAATAACATCATACTGTAGGAAGTACACCCAGCATAGGATTCCGAGAGTTCCCAGTAGCCTGGCATGATGTTGCTTCTGGCTCTGAAAACACCGTTTCTTTCGTGTGGGGCTTTGTGTAAAGCAGAGGAATGCTAAGGACTTTTATTTTAATCAGACTTGGTTTCTGGGAAATTCAGCTGTTTTCCCCTCCTGTTTATCAAGGTGGTGATGGAGGTCTATCAGCCCTGCTGATTAGATAGTTGCTCAAATGTGCCCAAGATCAAGCTGGAGGTGTTCCCTGTGATCTTCAAAGAGAAGAAGAATCTAGATGAAAAGTGGAGGCATCCTGGTGATAACGCCCGGCCACGTAATTGAGAAATTAGGGCGTGATGAAGAACCTTAACAGATACTGCGACTTAACCTTTCATCTGTAACCCTTGACTGGCACTAACCTAAGTTAGGAAAGACACGACCTCTCAAAGGGAGTAACTTTGGTTCATCTTTTCCATACTGACTTCCTTTTTCTACGTATGACTCAAAGATTTTTAGGGATGAACGGGAGATGTTAGAATGCAGTTATCCAGGTGACTTCAGGTTCTTTATCTCACTGATATGCCCAAGAGCAGTGTGGACGTCTCAGAGGTAGTCACGTCTCCTTAAGGCAGAAGAGGATACAGAACTTAACGGAGTTTGAGTGACTTCCTTGGGGCCAGCAGCTAGTGAAGTATGGATTTGGGGCTGGATCAATTTCATGTACTAATTCTCTCTTCTGCTCACAGTACAAATAAGTTGAAAACATATATTCTGCTTACAATACCTTATTGGAAGAGAAGGCGATTTCCTTTTGACTTTAGCATATTAAGAAAGGAATTTTTGGAAATATATGCTTAATATTATTGTCCCCATAACTTTATAAATATCTAATCTATCTAATGGTCCTGGGATCCTGGTCACAATTTTGTATACTTAGGGAATTCTACATTGGAACGGTATCCAAAATACTCATCTAGGGGATTCATATTTTGGGGGGGTCAGTGTTACAACCACTCTGAACACTGTTACATAAAAACTGAAATTGCTCAGCTAAAGTGGAAATATTTCCGGAAAGAGTCAGAAGTTTAGCTCTCAAGCCTTCCTCCGAGCCTACCTCACCAGAGATCTTCAACCTCTCGGAAGGCATTTTGGCTAAAAACTCAGTATTTTTGCTTACGACTTTGTTTGTTTGTCTAGGTATGAGATGAACACTTACTAGGTGTGACAGCAGGCTCATAGACGCGGAGGATGAGCTTCTTCAAGGAAAAAAGCTGTAGTTCAGAAAAAATAGGTAAACGGCATATGCATGCAACAAAGGCCTACCGGAACGCTACGTAAAATAATTTAACTATACTGTGTTTTTTATGTCATCGTGGATGGTTCCCATCACCATGTTGTGTTCGATCCCTAAGCAACAACAAAGAACTCGGGAGAGGGAATTGGACTGTAGTACACTTTATTTAGGATTATTGGGAAAGGACTCACAGCTGGAATCGTATGTCCCGAGCCCAGGAGTAGAACTCCCCAGCCATGAGGCCACAGGGGAGTTTTTGCTCTGAAAATAAGGGATCTGTTCCTCGGGGGAGAGATGAGGGCAGAGTGTCTGCCACAGGATCACGAAAAATGTTGGAATCTAGCCTGAGCAGTAGGACGTCAGTAGACTGTTAACCTCAGGCCACGTCAGCACAATCCCATTTACCTTAAAGCAAGTGTTTGAATGATGCAGCTTGAATATCAGAGAACACCTGCAAACTGCACAGTCTTATGGAGTGGAAGGAAGACACTGCCCATTTTACAGTGTCCCCAGAAAGAAAAGTGTCCTTAACTTGGGGTTGGGATTACCTAAAAACAAACAAACAAACAAACAAAAAAAACCTTAAAAGCATAGAATAGAGTCATTTAATGATAGGGACATTATACCAAATCAGCTGTAGATGAAGTAGTTTTCTAAGAGCAGGGAGTTTTGGGGAGGGCCGAGGTCCCATGCGGCCACCTCGTGTCAGCCTTGTGCTCGGGACCACGCTGGTGATGAGGCTCCCGTCCATGCAGGTGTGTCACCGCGTGTGTGAGAGGGGTCGCTGATGTCCTGAGATAGAGGCTGTGGGTTGACTTGACTCTTTCAGAAATATGGGAGTCACACTTGGCTGGGGTCGTATCTGGCTTGCTCACACTTGGGACGCTGCTCCTCATGCAGGAGGGGCCACAGCGTGTGGTGTTCTGGGTTGTTGGTTGGTTGGAGTAAGTACGCTCTACGCCCAGTGTGGGGCTTGAACGCATGACTCTGAGATTAAGACTCTGACATTAAGAGATCTGCAGCCACCAGGCAGCCCCAGGGCATTGGGCTTAGATTCTCACCGCTGTCTCCGCTCTATGATGGAGAGTCACTGGTGGTCGCTGGTGGACGGGAGCCTCGCTGGGCACAGATATAAACCACTGGCGGGGGAGTCAGGGGGACAGTGGCCAGGGCGGTGGTCGGGGGGGAGCTGGCTCAGGCTCCTGGCTCTGGTTATGAACACACCGGCGTAAGGTGGCTTCCATTACTCCCAGGGATCCCACTGGGCTGCCACCTCCACGTCAGTGGTTCCCAGTTATTTCAGCTAAAACATCACCCAAGACCAGGCTAGAATAATAGGAAAGGATCCTAGGAGTTGGGTGGTGGGAGGGGTTGCTTAGATATCTCCCCGTGGTCTCAGATTCGGAATGTGTCAGTGGGAATTAGAAAGCCACTTGTGAAAGCAGAATGTTCTGGAGGGTTGCTAACCCTCCCAAAAGGCGTGTTATGTTGACCGGGTTTGCTTTCAAAAGTCTTTCTGAGAACTGACCCCGGTGTTGGCTGGATCTGGGGACCTGGATCCAGACGGTGCTTCCCCGGAGGCTCGCAGAACCTATGAAAACTCAGACAGATCCCCACAGGTCCGATGGCACCAGCTCCCACCCCAGCAGGACACTGGCAAATAAAGTAAAGGGTGCTTGCACCCTGCTGCTGTCATTTTGATGACAGTAAAGAAGAAGAGGAGAAAGGGGGAAACTGAGGAAAAGCACACGTAATCGCAGGGCATTTACAAAGGTTTTTAAAATGCGGGAGGCTTGAGTGGCCGCAGGAGGATTCATTCTGTGACTTCCTCTTAGGGAGCCCAGTCCACTCCTTAGGAGCACAGCGATGCTCGGCGGTTTCTTCCCCACTCCATTCCCCACCTCCATGCACGCGTTAAAACTCCATCCGTGGTCTTCACGGGGGAGGCGTCCGGGAATGGGAGAGAAACAGTGTCCGAGAGGAGGTGGCCAAGGAGTGGGTTAGAAGGTGGGCAGGGGAGCGGGCGCTGGAGACACGCCAGCCAGCGGGGCACAGGGGCGCGCAGGGAGCAAGGAGGACAGGAGCTCCTGTCGCCTCCCCCTCGTGGACATGGAAACAGACTCAGACCCCACGAGCTCTCACCTCCCGGCAGGCACAGAGCCTTCGCGGGTGGGGGTTGGGGGAGGGCTTGGGTGAGGTCTGGACGGCCCTGGTCATGCTCCGGGGTACCAGCCTCGGTGAAGTCACCTTATTAACACATTTTTGCTTTTCTTCACTCAAGGCAGAGCTTCACATAAAATCCATACAGTTCTCCGTGGGAACTTCTCCCCATGACTTGGGTGAGAAAGCTCAGAGGTGGCTTTTATCTGATGCCCGATCCCTGCTCCTCATTCCTGGCCAGGCTTGTCTGACTTCTGTTCCAACACGCTGGCGACAGGCGCCCTGTCCAGGGTAACTCGCTTGACATCTGCTGGGGCTTCCTCCTGGCCCAGGAGCTGAGCAAGTGCTGGCTGGGGTGTGGGTTAGGGAGAGAGAAGCAAGCTGAGATCACTTGTGCACCTCCCCAGACCTCTGTGTGTGTGCATTTGCATGTGTGTGTGTGTGCACTTGTGTATGTATACACACACATCTATGTGTGCACGTGTGTCTCTGTGTCTGTGTTTATGGTTTATGTGTCTTTGTGTGTGTGTACATGTGTGTCCCCAAGCATGTGTGTATGTATGTGTGGTAGGTGCGTGTGTATACTGATGTGTGTCTGAGCATGTGTGTGCCTGTGTCTATGTGTGTGCAAGCGTTCACACACAGGCATGAGTGTGTAAGTGTGACTGCGGCTGGGTGTATGTGTGCATATGTGTATATGCACGTGCGTGCCTCTCTGTGGGGGGTATACATTTGTGTCTGTGTGCACACGGGTGGGTGCATATGTGCATTGTGTGAGTGTGTATTTGTGAACGTGCGCGTGTGAGTGTGAGCCTGTGTGCCGGGGTAGGGCTCTGCAGGATGCTCACGGAGCACCGGTGTGCTTGCGGGAAGAAGACACACCTGCTGTTGGGCACGCAGCTCCCCAGCCCATGGAGTCTGCCCTGCAGCCCGGTGGATGCACGAGAAGCAGGGCTCTGCGGGAAGCAGGCTATCGATCTCCGCTTGCCATAAAGAGGGACTAGTGCGTGAATTCACAAGCATAAAGCAGGAACTGATTTTGAAGGGACTTCTAAAACAACGACCAGGCACAGCTCTAAAGACGCAGTGTCGACTATACCAACGTGTTGGAGGAAGAGACGCTCCTTCGGGGTTCATGGTCGGGACACCCCCACGCCCCCGCATCCATTTTCTCTTTGTTACTACTGAGTCCTTTGACCTTGGACTGAATGATACGCACGGTTTCTGAACCAGCTTCCCTTTCCCTTCCACAGCACGACCAGAGTTGAAACGGAAGCAAGAGAAACTCTAGGCCCCTTACAATGTCTTTCAAGCCCTGAATGTCGTCATCAAGGAACAAAACGGTATCATTAAGAAAAAGTTGCATTTGCAACACCTGGCATCAAAGATTTTCTAGTTTCTATTTATGAAATCTAAGAGTCAGTGCATATTGGCTTTCAAAGGGGGCACATCTCATATTGCTAGAAGCCTAGAGAGGGGGAACGTATCAGGAAGGATGCCACCGTGGCGTGACTGTAGGGCAGAAGCACATCTTCATATCACCACGGCTCCCGTAACCTCGCCGTGTGAAGGTCATCTAATCCTCCTGAGTTCGGCTAAGCACACAAACAGAACAATAATCTCTCCTCAAAAAACAAAGCAAAAAAATAAAACAAAAAAAAAAGAGGCAGCCTCCCCTGTGGCCCTTTGCCCGTGCAGGAGATGTCCGGGTGAAGCTTCTGGAAGGGCTGCTCTGCGGTGCTCCCAGTGCCATCAGTGCCTCTGTGTCCCTGCCCGTGTCCCCTGCAGACTGAGCTCGGCTGAAGATGTGAAGTGTGAAGAAAGTCTTGGAGACTGCACTCCCCAAAAGAGGCGCTCCAGGGACGCCCGGGGGGGCTCCGTGGGTGAAGCCTCTGCCTTCAGCTCGGGTCATGATCTCAGGGTCCTGGGATGAGCCACACATTGGGCTCCCTGCTCGGCAGGGAGCCTGTTTCTCCCTCTCCTGCTCCCCCTGCTTGTGCTCGCGCGCGCGCTCTCTCTCTCTCTCTCTCTCTCTGTGTCAAATAAATAGAATCATTCCTTTTTTTTTTTTAAAGATGTGCTCCCTGCTCCTGTGGCCCAGATTCTCGCCCCTCCCCCAGCATTTGGGGACAGGCTCCTTCTCTGCTCCCATCCTCCCTGACCAGAGCCTCCTGTCCCAGCTCTGCCCCCCGGGACCTAACCCAGGGCTCGACTCAGTGCACACCCTTCAGTGGGTGAGTCAAAGTCAAGTGAATCAAGCGCGGCTTCATGGTGAACTTCATCAGGTCCAGAGCCTGGCTGGGAGTCAGGGGATGTGTCTCGATGCTCCGTGAGCTCGGCTTGCAAGGACGTGCACGTGTCCCGAGAGCGTCCGCCTCAGGACATCTCACGTCGAGTCGCCTCCATGGGGGACACACACGCTTGGGCACTCCAGACCGTGCATCCGCAGTACTGTTGGCGTACTGTCGGGGGCTGTGACTTCCGGCGGCTGAAAGTCTGCCGTACATTGTTTCCGTGAGTGTTTCCCAGACCTGGTGGACCAAGGACACTTCAAAAAATAACAGTGACCTCTCTTAGCATCTCCTGGAGTTCGCTGCCATGGAAACGGTAGGAGGCGGTGACATCACACTCGCTGGGAGGGGTTCGGATAAGGCGTGTTTCGAGACCTGGGTCTGTGGCGCGTTACATTCTGTGTGACCCACCGCATGCCGGGTCATATCTCCAAGCATTTCCTCTGTTAAACGTGGATAAAATCCAAAGTTAGAAACAAAGCCGGGAAAATGCCTAGAACACAGCCACCATTTAGCACAATGAGTGTCGGCATGCAATGGGCCAGCGGAAGATGCTAACATTTATGTGATCAAAGAAGCAAAGAGGTGTTTTTTTTGTTTTCTGCCTTTGTTTTTAAACTATTGTTTTATGACATTCTGACTGGCTGTCTATACAAACATGTTTAAGTCCCCATGGTTTAGATTAGGATTCTAATAGAAGCAAACTTAAAAAATACTAATACGCCAATCATTTGTTTTTCTATAATTGATTCAAGTAAGCATGAAAGCCAACTCATGGAGGGTTCCAGAAAACAGGTCCCAACACACTTAAAAAGTGCACCAGACACTCATTCGAAATTCCAAACTTTGGATGGAGCTTAAAGGTTCTGGGGGCAGAATTCAAAAAAGAAGGCTGATAACAGTTGTGAGCCAAACATAAAGACGGCAGAGTGTCCTGGTCGGGTCATCAAATTTCCCATTAGGGAGATTAGATTTTAATCTGTGTTCAAAGTGACTGAGTGTTTGAACTTGTACAATCGAAATAACTCCCTCCCCACAAAAGGAAAGCTCTTTCTGTAAAATGCAAACAACATTTACAAGCAATTTCTATTTAAAATCCTATCTGTAGAGAGTTTATTTGCATCCTAAAGATGTGAAGATTGGCTGTTAATGTGTTCTGTGCGCGGGACTCCCGCTGACGGTGATGTTTCAGGAGGCAGGGGACAGAGGGAGAGGAAACATTGAGGAAAAAATGTACAGCTTGGTTCGTCCCTTTGATTTGGGAAGATTGACTCTAGATTGCCAACGCGACCCTTCTGTCTCAGATCAGCTTTCTTTCGAGAAGTTAAATCAATTTGACACTGACATGGGTTGGCTGCAACATGGAAACACGGAAACACGTGGAAAAGGGGGGCTGGGATAAGGCATCATCGGCTTGGACGGTGGAAGGAAGGTGATTTCCCATTTTTTAATGAAACAACGTCTGCATGAATGTTTTCTGAATCGTGTTCAGCATTACATTAATGAAGTACCTTCCATCGGTCATTTTTATGGAGAGGAATTACCTTGACTGCAAAAGAGCCATTTCCTTGGACTCGTGGAGTCATCGGACTCCAGCAAGTCTGCCAACAACATGCCAAGAGGTGCATGCTCTGTCCCGGAACGTGAGTTGTGCGCCCCTCTCTCTGGTGGCCCAATGATTCTGCCCAGTTTATGGAACCGCACAAAGAGCTCTGAATGTGAAAACCTGAGCCCCTTCCTTGCTTTTGTACCCAATGTAACTGGAATCAAACATATTCTTGGGAGACACTGGGGTAGGAACACTCTTAGATTTCTTGTGTGCATTTGAAGAGACTCCGCGTGCCGTCGACACAGCCCACCCTGGTTCTGTTGGGCAGAGTCTCGTGGGGTACCCACGCGGCCAATGTGTGAGGCAGTGGGATTGTGGGAGGGAGTTTTTAATCCTAAACCAATTCCCTCAAAAACTAAAAGGAAGGAAGGAACTTTTATTTGTGACAGCTTGTATTTGTTTTATTTGTAACTTTTATTTGTAAGAGTGAAAGTATTTGCATTTTCGTAACTTTTAATATGAACTAATCATTTCCGGAAGTCACCGTGAGGAGGGTCATGCGTCATAACTCCCCGTTCACGACATGCAGACTTTAAAGTGTCCTAAGGTTGGACCAAATCTTCATGATGAAGGCAAAACTCAAGTATCCTATCTTCTTGGTACTGCTTCCCCTTAATTAAATATTAACATCCCGTGGAGGGAACGAGACGGAAATGATCCCACCAGCTGCCAGGTAGACAAGAACACAGCGGACGGACGTGTCATGGATTGCTGGCCGTCTCCTCATGCCTGCTTTTCTTCCCTTGACATGGGCAAATATTCCAGAGCCTGAGGTCTTGTTTAGGACTTTTTTTTTAAAACCCCATTTATTCAAGTGTGAAGTATCATTTGGAATCAATGGAAAAAATATCTTTTTAAAAACATTTTTTTTTTTGTCGGAGAGAGAGAGCACAAGCAGGGGTAGAGGCAGAGGGAGAAACAGACTCCCAGAGGAGCAGGGAGCCTGATGTGGGACTCGATCCCAGGACCCTGGGATCACAATCTGAGCCAAAAGCAGATGCTGAACCAACTGGACTACCCAGGTGCCCCAAGGGAAAAAAAAAGATGGTTTTAAAGACAATGGCCGGCTAGTCCTGAGCGAGAGAGGAGACACGCCCCGAGAACCGGGCTGGGAGAGGCGAATCTTTACAGAGCCAGAAAAACAAAGATTTGTAGGGAAGTGGGACAGAGAGGAGAGGGGCAGCGAGGCAGGCATTCCAGCACCCTCCTGACAAGGGAGAGCCAGACCGTCATGCTCGCAGACCCCAAGTCTTCCCTGTGCCCATCTCGGCAGATGTAGTTCCTTCCGCGGGTCGAGCACAGTCTCGGGGTGAGTGGGTGTGCGTTCCCTCAAATATCCCTGCCCCGCTTCACACCCGACACCGGCTAGGAGGCCTCTTGTTCGTCCTGAATGCCGTGCAGCCGTGCCCAGTTCCAAGAGGATGGGATCAGGCTTTCCTGAGCACCTGTTACGGGCTCAGTGTCCTTCCAGAATTTTAGCCCCGTGTCTGCCTGCGAGTCACACGAACATGCCGACATCTGGGAACGGACTGCCCAGATGGGACTGTGTGTCTCTTCCTCACGATGCCCTTGAGGGCACGTGACTTAACTCACCTCAACTGTACTTTCCCAGTTCCAATGCCAGGACTCCTTCCCTCACGGGGGTGCTGCGAGGACAAGAGACCATCCATGTCAAATGCCGGTGTCTGCCTGGGACGCACAGGCGCTCACTGTTAGCTGCTTCTCCTGCCGGTGTGGTGTGAGTCGATCATCCCTGTCATCGGATGAGGGAAGTGGTAAAGCACCTTCGACCCGAAGAAAATAAATGTCTAATGGAAAGGGGTGCTTCTGCTTCAGCATGGTGGTTGAGACCCCAGGCTGACGGATCCCTTGCAGTTTCCGAGAGAGGAAGGTCATTTCCAGATAGCCCTTGAAGTGAACCAGGAACACTTGAGTTTGGCAGGGAGCACACAAAGAAGGGAGGGTTTGGGAACCGCCAGTGGCAGATGCTTTTGAAGGACCCCCTCCCCCCAGTGCTGGATCTCTTTTGTGCGCGATACATGAATGGGATGCCTTGGACGAAAGCTGGGACCCTGTTTCTCAGTTTGGGTGGAGAAGTGAGTGTTGTGATGTGGGTCAATCCCTCACCTCCGACTCTGTCCCATACTCAGCCCCTCACGGGAGGACCAGATCTGTTTTCCACCACAGGTGTATGCCAAGGACAGCGTCTGGCCCGTGGAGACTCTTCCATACTTGTTCCATAGATGATGAACACGTTTTTGTTAGGTATGAAGATGGGTCTTCTCATTCCTTGACCATTTCTGAAAAACATTTGTTGAGTCCGGAAGGTTTACATTAGCGACACTATGAGACCCCTGCATGGGTTACCATCACGTCTACTTTCCATCCGAGCCGTGACTTCTGCAGACTGAATTATGATCCCTTGGAGGGAAGTGATCTGATTTATTCATCTTTGTTTCATCAAATGTGTGTGAATATGCAGTGCTTTTCCATATGGACCCTCAAAGAAAATCTTCCTGCTAACAGATTAAATTTAATCTATTGAAAAGAACCAGAGTTGATGGTCTTGAGGAGAAGTAATGAAACTAAAAGTTAAGAGTACCCCAGTGAGGTATAGAATGACAAAACAATTGATATATTTAGTCAGAAGTTTGGGAACTATGTGGACAAAACAGCAAAAATTGATTTGATTCTGTATGGAGTTGGTTGAATTAATCATGCCAATCATAAAAACACATTTTTAAAAATCCAAATGAACAAAATTTTAGTGAACTAAGCGTATCTTCAACATCTACAATATTTAGTTGAAAATTTTCCATGATGGGGCATAACACTTCTTACCTATTTTCTCTTGTGAGTGTTTTATCTCCTTAATAAAATTTTGTTGTATGAAAATGTACACGTGTGTAATTAAATCTTTGTTGGTTATTCTTTGTTGGTTATTTTAAAAAATTTGTTCAAATTAATAACTACTAAGTTTGCAGTTATTTATTAAATCCCTTAATAAATATATTACTTTATTAACCCTGTTAACAGATGTTAATAGCTCTCTAAATGCACTGACTTACTGAGTAATATTAAACCATTTATCAAGTTTTTCCTCTCTGAGGGCTTGAAAATGACTTCAACTCAATTGTAACTGTTGAAGTTCCAAGGAGAACCATTTAAATAAATGACTCCTTCCTTCTTCAGGTACATACCACGTACAGTGTTTTGTGTTTTGTTTTGTTTTGTTTTAAACCAAACTGCTTTCTGATTTCTCAAGTCTTTTTTTTTTTAGATTGTTTAATTATGGAATCCTACTTTCTGAATAAAATGAAATTAGTTCACGAGTGAGGCTGCCCGTCAAAGGCAGACCGAAGGATATGGACCATCGGCAGGAGAAACTGATTTACCAGCAACGGCAATTCCTACTTGCAAAAGCAAGTTTGCATGTTATTGACTGAAGACAACAGGACCGAGATACGCTGCTCTATTACACTCAGAGGCTCGACTCCGTGTTCTGCGCTGGACTGCCCAGCTCGAAACCACTGCGGTCTGGTTCAGTTTTACTGAGTTGTTGCTTGTACCTTAGGGTGCCTAAATAATCGGTGATGTTGACTAGAACAGAACAGTGCCTGGGCAGACACTGAGGCAAGAAAGCATGTGAGCCTTACCAATGCTTTGGGGAGGGACCTAATGGGTTTTCGTGTATATTGGTGGAACTCACGAGGTCCTTGAAGGTTACGCGACTTACAGACTTTCACATGTCAGCCCTGAGCTCATGTGTGTATGCAGATTACGACTGGCACTAACTTTTCCTTACCGACTTCCGTGAGCTCTCAGGTGGCATTCATTGTTGGCTTTATATTTCCATCGTACCCTAGAAAACTCACCACTAGTTTCTAAACATCTATTTGTGTGTATCTCTCTATTTTTTGTAAAGCATTTATATCCAGGGAGAGATTAGAGCTGAAATTACCCTGTGTTTTCCATCGTGTGAGTGTTGTGTCCGTGTAGGAATGTCTTCCCTCCCAGCGTCGTGGAGAACGGCATTTCCACATTTTCTGGACGCGATCCAGCTGTCTGAACTTGGAAACTGGCACCACTCAGCCTTGTCAAACTGTCCTGTGCTCTTACAATGGGGCATAATAGTTCTGGATTACAACGGGGAATAGACGTTTATAAATCACAGAACGTCAGTCTCGGAGAAGCCAGTCTTCCCACAACACGTAAGGTTTTCACGACGCATCAGCTCTGCAAGAGTCACACCGACGTGGCAAGTCAAACTTCCGCTGGAGTGTTATCTTAGGTACATACTTGCAGGGGACGTTTATCTTCGGGACGAAGACTGGCCGGCTGTAAATAGCTAGGCCGTTTCCCCAAAGCCTGCAGGGATGCGAGTTTAGTGATGCGAAAGGGCTCACAGTTGTTCGCTATTGCGGTTTGCACGTCTTACCGGCCAGCCTACCTAACCTGGTGCTCTCGCCCCGACAGGGGAAACAGCGCGGGTGCAGCGGCCTGCATGCACCTGTCTCACACGGACCCACAGCGCGGACCGCGTCTTCCTCGGGCGGTTTCACGGCACGATGACGAATCGCCAGGCCCGCGTTAGGTACACGGCGTTCGTGGAGCCGTGAGCCGCCAGTCCCAGCCGTTTCCACTATTTGCCCAGAGCCGCCCGGCATGGGGAAGGGAAGGGTCTCGAGCCAAGAAGTTTGTTTCCGGTTCCTGCTTCACCAGCTTCTACGTCATCGTTCTCCGCCTCAGTTCCCTTGTCCAAGACACGGCACCCATCTCCTAGTGTCACGTCTAAAACTGTGAGGACGCTGCGGCACACAGTCGCTCCTGTGTCTGATGGAGCTGTCTTCCCCCAAATATCCATGAAACTCACCATGCCTGAATGATCCAGAAAGGTTTACGCATTAAATTTAAATCCTAACACTGGAGCAAACTTTCTGGGCCATAGCTGTTTTATTTTTTAATGGCAAAAACACTACATGACTGATGTTTCCAGCAGCATAAATGGTTTCAAGCATCCCGGTTAGTTTAATCGCGCCCTGGAGCGGTTCCTTGACCGTTCTCCGACTTCAGCAGTTCTCTGGGAGTTTTCTGTAGACCTTTGGCTCGTGGACAGTGGACTCACACGGGTCCCCTTAGAAGCCCACCAAATTATCCACCCTTGGGTTAGACTGGGCAAATGTCATAAAGGGCCCGATTGTGGGACATATTCCCTTCTAGAACGATTCCTTTGTCCTCTTGGAGCAGAGCCATTCCTGCATTTTATTCTGCTTTAAAAATTACTCCTTCTAAATACATGTCATAAATCCCCCATGCTGATTATTACGGGGAGAGAAGCCAGAGGCAGATATTGTCCATGGGCCTGAAGGCAATGGTGACATTGGCCTAATAAGAGTGCACTGGGCTTCGAGCATGTTCAGAACGCTTGTATTGTGTTAGGACAACTTTGTCAGTATCTACTCAAATGGACTGAGAGAACTAAGGTGCTGCAAATACATACATTTCAATACATTCCTTCATGCACCATGGAAGAGTGTGCTTTACGTGGCTGGACCAGGGGAGGACCTCCGAGCACAGTGAGATCACTCTGAGGGAGGCTCTGAAGGCCAGCAGGGCTGGGAGCAGTGCTGCTGGGGAGGGCCACCGGGTGGAATCCTGGGCCCTGGAGAGGGAAGGTCAGTGTCTGGAGCTGTTGGGGCAGGTGGGGAGATGGGGACATGGTCCGGGGTCTGTACCCCAAGGCCGGGTGGAGGGGAGATCCCAGGGGGAGACTGGACAGGGGGCGTGGGCCCGACCCGCTAAGAAAGACCAGGCCGTGTCCTGGACGCGATGCGGGGGGGGCATCTCTGCAGGATTGTAGGTAAAGAGTCTGTCGGACCAGACTGGCAAGATACAGCTATAATAAAGACACCAGCATCAAAAGCACTTTAAAGGGTTAGAGGGACTCTGGGTGCTTACGGCCTAGCTCGGCTGAGTTAAGCTCGGAGGAGGTCACCCTATGTCAAGGAGCAGAATCCACTTGGACTCCCGTTCCCCATCTGTCCGACAACAAGCCTAGAGTTTCTAAATGAAACGGACACAATGTGCCCTTGAAGGTGGGGAGGGCGAGGAGGGGGAAGGAAAGACACAAGGGCCGTGGGAGTGGGGTCCACTCCAGAAGAAAAGACGGGAGTGGATGGGAGCTCAAAACCGCAACGAGATGTCACCTCACCCCTGTCAGAACGGCTAGAATCAGCAGCACAAGAAACAACCCGTGTTGGCGAGGACGTGGAGAAAGGGGACCCTCGCGCACTGTTGGGGGGATGCAAACTGGGGCGGCCACTCTGGAGAACAGTGTGGAGGGTCCTCAGAAAGTTAAAAATAGAGATGCCCTACCCTGCCATCGCACTTCCGAGTGTATCTGAAGAAAACAAAACCACTAACTCGACATGCACCCTGCGGTCAGGGCGGCCTTCTTTACAAACGCCGAGGTCCGCCAACCACCTTAGAGCCTCCTGACGGGCGAACGGGTAAGGAAGACGGGTGCGTGAACACAGTGGAGCTCTAGTCAGACGTAAGGAAGGGGCCCCCGCCGGCGGCAACAAGGGTGGAGGTTGAGGGTGTCATGCGCAGCGAAGGAAGTCAGGCAGAGAAGGGCAAATACAGCTTGCTTTCTCTTATATGAGGAATCTAAATAAAATAAAATAAAATAAAATAAATTGTTAAAAACCTACACTCGCGGATACAGAGAACAGATTGGTGGTTGCCAGCGATGGGGGATGGGAAGTAGGCAAAAGCACAAACTAGCAGATAGACACACACACACACACGCACGCACGCACATGCACCCCATATCACGGGGATGGAATGAACAGCACGATGGTTAGAGTTAATAATACTGTGCTACATATTTGAACGTTTATAGGAGAATACATCTTCCAAGTTCTCATTATGATACAAAATTCTGTGACTCTGTCTACCGATGGACATTAGCTAGACCTACTGTAGCCATCATTTCACAAATCCTACAAATACAGAATCATCATGTTGTTCACATACAGCTGATACAGTGTCATATGTCAGTTATACCTCAACAAGTTCTTAGAAATACTAACCCTCTTGGGATTTTTTTCAGCCGTTTAAAAATGTAAACATTATTCTGAGATCATGGTCCTACAAAAATAGGCAGCAGTCTGGAATTACTCCGAGGGCTACAGCTGCAGAGCCTGGATGCCACCAGGCAGGGAAAGGAGGGCTGTGGTCTCAGGAGTGATTCCATCCGTGATACTCGGGGTGCCTGGGGCAGAAGGGTGATGCGTATTTGCTCAGCAAAAGGGCCAATGAATTGGATGGTTGCTGGGCAAAATGCTGTGAGTTTATTTATTTAATTTATTAGTTTTTAATTCCAAAATGCTGTTGGTTTTAGAAAGATAAATTTCAGTGTATTATTGCTCCATAAAACACGTTCTGTCCAACACCAAGATTCTGGCCCTAAATTCTAATCCTGGTTCTCAGGAGCCAACCCTTGAATTCACACTCCTTCCTCTACCGTGGACTCTGCTGTACTGCTGATCATATTAGCGTAGTCTGAAACTCTGTCCTATGCAGAGCGTGGCTGGTGAGCCCAAGAGATCTGGGGGTGTTGGTCATTCTCCCGGCCAGGCTGGCTTCGGTCCACGAGGCTGATGTGGCGGCGATCTGATTTGGTGCAGAAGCAAGTGAAGAGTGGAGAAGGATGGTGCTGGTCTCAGGCTTCCTGCCGGGGGAGCTGAGATGTAAGATATCCCTCCGGGAAGGACGGTTCCCAAACCCACGGCCCACCTGGGACCCTCCATGGTAGCCCCAGCAATGAGGAACGGGAGGACAGGCTGATGGTCCAGGAAGTCCCTCAAGAGTACCCTGGAGATCAGGTTTTCTAGACGTTGTTCTAGGGAGATTCCAGAGCAGCTCGAATCTCACTATAAGAGGAGTCGAGATGTGTAACCGTGCTAGGTATATATACACATAAATGGTCTTGGGAGTAATAATATATATTACTAGTCACTGCAAGATACTTAATGATTACTGGCCATGTGCCAAACGTTTTGTTGGATGTTGGGAATAGGATGGCAAGACAGAAGTATTATCCATCCTCCTCCAGGAAGATTGTAATCTGAAAATTATCATCATTACTTATATCCATATCATAGGATAGCTCTGTGCCTTTCTATATCTTTATCAATCCTGTCCACCTGTCCATCCATCATCTATCCATTCACCCATCCACCGCTCCATCTTTGTATGTGTGCATAATAACCATAACATAATAATAATGATGTATTCTTTAAGTTAAATTAAGTAATAATACATAGTAATAACATTGTGTTATTTGAAAGGTCACAAAGACTGGGGCGCTTGCGGGTGGCTCAGTTGGTTAAACATCCGACTCTTAGTCTCAGCTCAGATCTTGATCTCAGAGTCCTGACTTCAAGCCCCACATTGGACTCCAGGCAGGGCATGGAGCCCTCTTAAAAAAAAAAAAAAGTTCACAAAGATTAGGAATAAAATGATTAACTTTTTGGTATATATACACAGAACGTTTTTAGAGAATAAGTACACACACACACACACACACAAACACACACTTGTCTCCGAGGAAATGCAAGTGAACATAGAATGTGGGGCTGTTGCAGGGAAATCCCCCTGTGTCATGTTCAAACGCCCCGTCGCCTGGGAGGGTAAGGTGCACACAGAGATAACTTGATAACGTTTTGGGAAAAGGCTCAGTTGTCTGCTTTTCCAAGGTCTCTAGCTGATGGTGTTGAAGGTGCTACAGAACTCACATTTTAATTTTTGTTTGCCCATATTTTCTCCTTAGAATGACTTTGGATACAGAATTGTCTGAATGTTTTCATCCATAGTGGTCCCTGGATTTTAAGCTGTATGATGCCCAAGGCTGGCAAACAGCTCTGATGTCGTTTACAAAATGCCTTTCTTCTTATTGCTTCTTTGCGAGTATGTTTTTTAAAGTGGCGTGTTCAGTACAACAGGCAGACTTATTGTTTTCAACAGTGTGAGGACTGTGTTACTCGGTAATCTTAACACATTATTGTCTAATCAGTCCCTGGAGGGTTACTGAGGTGTAGACATTTTTTTCTTCCTTCTCCTTCATTTCTTGAGACATGTCTGGGTTAATGAAACACTCAGAGTAACCAACGCTGGTTTTGAGCTAGCCATCGCTGTTGAAATCAGATTGAACCGGGCTTTGGGGGGTTATTTTAGATGCGCCGAGTAACTGATTACTGTGATTTCCGGTTTACAAAAACATTGAATTGACGAATCTTATTCTTCCTTGGAAATTCGTAGGGACTCCTAATTCTTGATGCAGAAACACGTTTGAGATAATGTCTCAGACACTGCCGATGATTTTTTATTTTTATTATTTTTCATTTATTTTTGTATCTGATTTTTAAACGCGGTTTTCTCCCCATCAACCTCCCCTTGCAAACATTTCAATAGAGACTAGTTATCCTTACAGACATTAGCAATCTGAAAAACATTAAATAATATTTTCATTATTATTGAAATTTCTTCTTCCCTCCAGGTCACTTATTTTCTTGTTGAATGTGATGGGCCTGGACTAATCAGCAGGACTTTTAAATTGTGTAAACCAGTATCTACTGGTCAGTGTTGACTCTTCAGTTCACATTCTCATAGAGTGGTGTTTCTGAGATAGATTCCTTTATCTGCTCCTCTAACTTTTTGTAACATGGTAAGATTTTAACTTAATTCAGATCAAATATGGCCAACACTTGAACGAACCGGGTACTTCATTTTTATACGTCCCTATGGAGGAGAATTGCCTCCACTATGTGACCCTCGATTTCCCATTGGAAGTCACATACGCAGTCTGAGTATGTCAAATCAGATTCAATTAACCCTTCCAGCAGACTACTTGTGTACGGAGGACACTGAAGTACTAGGGGTTCTAAGTCACTTAAGGGTGTCTCTCTTGATAAACTCATGAATGAAGCTGGTTCTTCGCATAACCAAGACTTAGCAGCCTCTACCTCCATCACAAAGTACTAGATCGCTCTAAAATTCTTCATCAGTGTCATAATATCCTCGCCAGATTAGTCATTAGATAGGATCAAATATTAACAATAGGCTCTTTTTTTTTAAATTAGAAATGGAACATGGTGAGTGTTATTTCCAACACGAACTAGTGATGGTGAAGCCAGACATCTGACTAGATAAGTCTGTTTCCTGGATGTTGTGGGTCCTAGGACAAATCTACCTCACGTACTGCATTTATTCATATCAATTTTTTAAAAAAGTTTTCTTTATTTGAGAGAGAGAGAGAGAGAGCAAGCAGAAGTGGGAGGGGCAGAGGGAGAGAGTCTCGAGCAGACTCCATGCTAAGCGTGGAGCCCAATATGGGGCTCGATCCCAGGACCCTGAGATCATGACCTGAGCCGAAACCAAGCATCAGAGGCTTAACTGACTGCACCACCAGGAGTCCCTAATATCAGTATTTCTTAATCCAGCTAAGAAACTTCATAAGAAGGTAAGGTGGAGAAAAGTATGCGTTCTGCCACTTAACTTTTTACAACTTCTAATTGATACATAAACTTGGGCCATCTCCTCCCGGGTACGATACTACGTACACTCATTGCTTGGAGTAACTACTTGAAGACACTGATTTCTCCCTGCCTTGGTTATCTCCTCACCCAGGTTCTAATTTATAGAAACGCCGAGTCCTTATTATATGAGCTCCCACGTTCCAAAAACCAGAAGTGTACAGTGTTGCTTGGGGTCAACTTTCTGATGTAACATCAAAATAACTAGATTAGAGTCAGCCCTATTTCAGACCAAAATTGGATCATTGCTTCTCCACACTTTTGTTTGATCTTGATGTTAAGATATTTGGAAAGAGAGCAAAAATCATCAGATGTCTCAAGTCTACTGAAAAAAAAAATCATACCGTATCTAACCGGGGTCATAGCATGACAGAATGGTGTTTCTTGAAATACGGAATGATAGTTATGCTGTTATCTTTAACTCAAGACTGGGAGAAGAGCCTGACCTCTCTCTCTTTATGTATATGTGTGTGTGTGAGTATGTAACTGGGTATAACTGTAACTATGTATAATATGTAAGTATATTATATACAAGGTGTAATATTTAAGTATATTATACACAAGGTAAATACAATTTCACATGTGCTTTATATATAGTACAATATATGTAGTAAATATATATATTTACATATTAAATAACATATTTTAGATATAATGTTAATACAGTATTACTATAACTACGCATATTTACATATATAACTTTTCTCTGTGCCATACTAACTGAAACAATGACAATAAAAAATATAAGGTGGCCTGAATCTAGAAACATTGCCATAGAGATTCTAGGTAATTTCACTTCAAATTACTGAGTCAAACAATTTTCTACTGAGTAGAAATGAACTATATCAGTAGCTTTTATGAAATAGTAATTTTTTGAGAATTTGTTAACTGGAATTCCCTGTAGCCTTTAACTTCTCTTTTTACTTGTTTGGAGTGTGACTACCTTTTTTTCTTGCTCTCATTTTTTTTTTTTTTAATTCTCACCCATTCATGTAATTGGCGTACCAAATACTTCAAGAATGTGACCCAAAATGTCAACGAAACACGTGAATATAAATCTGTATATATAAATCTTCAACATCTTGCTTTTATTTATGTAATAAACAAAAATTGAGCAAGACATTCAATATCTTGCACCTACTTTTATTGAGCAACTAAAAATACCAGCGCTTGTCAAGGAAAAGATGCTGGTGGGAGGGACCAGGGAGAAAGTGTCATCTGGGATTGTGTCATAGGTCTGGTTTTACTGAGGGGCAATAAAACCCGAGGAATGCAACCGTGACCACAATCACATTCCCTCTTCTTGGCGAGCCAGCTTTGCTGGCTACCAAGACCATGAGGAATTTTATGTTTTCTACAAGATTCCTGTCTTTCAACGGGTTTCCTCCAGTGGAACGGGTTTCAAATGGTCTGGAATCAAATTATTGAAAGCAGAGTACACGTCCTTTAAACTTTATACCTGTATAAACCATTTCACATATAGGTAAATTTACTAATCTGGAGAAATCTTGTGTCAGATTGCTAATTTTATTTTGATTCAGAAAGTGCATATGTGTTTGTTCACGGGGCAGAGGACGCTGTGGGAGGACTTCCTGCTCCCACGCGTGAGGGCCCCGCATTCTTCCTCGGCATCTCCTGGTTGAAACGGTAATGCACTTGGAAGTTCCTCTGGTTCCAACCAGTGCATCTGTCACCCGTCTCAGTGAAGATAAGCGTACTCTGTGTACGCGCCTGGCTTCGGAGAGTGAGGGCATAGGAGCAGCCCCGAGAGGCTGGGGGGTCCAGGACTTCTCAGCAGCTAAAGGAGAGAAGCATTTTTGACCGATACGGTCCTTTCACCCCCTGGCTGAAATAAGACTGAAATCGTGACATAGTGGGGAAAATCTTGGTATGAGAAAATCTTGGTAAGAGAGAAATTTTAAATAAGAAGCAAGAACAAATAAAGTCACCTTGTCAGCTTCACCCTTAAAATGACGTTTTTCCAAGGGTAAGATAAGTCTCGATAAGAGAGCCAAGGCCACCGTTTTTGTAGTTTTTCAGAGTAACCCAAATCATTGAGGAACAAATGTATCTGGTCATTACTATCGGAACCTGCTGGAAGGATGTCCAGGGGAAACGAGCTATTTAAGAATCCCATTTGGGGTCCATATATTTATTTTTGTTACTATCTGTAAATATGGTTCTGGTCTTTAAAGATCCCAGTCTTTGGTTCTGATGAGATAGAGCTCCTGGTGATCACTCGAGGTAAAATGATCAGTATGAGGCCGTGGACACAGGATGATGGAGGACGGTGAAGTGAGCTACTGTATCGGCACCAGCAGCAGGAAGGGGTATGGCGAGGAGAACCCCAGATGTGGGCACAGACATCCAGAGTTTGGAGACCAGCCTTGCCTTAAGATTTCATAGGACTCCTTCTGACTGCAGAATTGAGCATTAAAAAGTTCTCACATGAGTGATATTCTCAAGAAAAATTCGGTGACAGACATACACGATTTTAACCCTACAGGCTTCATGAAACCAGCAGGACAGGGGCAGGGAAGCGAGTTTCTTCAAAAACAAGCTGCATGACAGGACGTCTTATCACAATACTTGACTTCCTCCTTAGAGTCTGACAAAGCTTCTGTATTTTCATAGGCCCTCCCCCAAGCAGACAGACAATGGGGGAGGGGGAGGGAGGATAAAGGAAGCTAAACAATGATGTGCTAAATTTGAAAGAAACATAACTTTTCACATGATACCAAACCTTTCCCAAACGCAATGTTCTGTGCCCTGCTTTGTTCTCCAATTTTCTACTGAAGCCATCCCGAGGAAGTGGTATCATCGGCTTAATTAAAAATACTTCCTTCGTCTTGGCTGGCCTGTCCCAGAAGGAGTGATTCAAGCTCGTAGAAAAGATTGCCGCTGGTGTTACAGTAGCTGAGAGCTGGAGCAGCGCCCTTCCCGTGGGCTCTTCTGGGACCGGCAGTGTAGTTAGGTAAACAGTGATCTCATCTGAGGTCATGCCATTTTACTAACATCATCGTGAAAGGTATCAACAAGATAGGAGGTAGCGGTCAATTTACTTAGCTCCGTTTGTTTTGGCTTTGGGGTTTTTTTTTTCATCTACGGAGCGAACTCAGAGGAAGCTGGAAACACTTCTTTCCACTGAATTTTTGTCACCATAAAAGCAATGCCTGCTCATTAAATCATTGTAAACGAACAGAAAAAAGAAAAAAAGAGAGAGAGAGAGAGAGAGAGAGAGAAGTTATGGATAATCCCCACACTTTTAGACAAACAGTTGCCATTTTGCTTGATTTTGAGGCAAAGTCAAAAAAACCTAAAAAAAAGTTTAGGAGCTCTCATTATTTTTGAAGGTTCCCAACAGTCCTCGGTGAGGACACTTCTCGGTCTGTTCCGAAGGCAGAGCCGCTATTAAATCCCGCACATTTCGGTTGGGTTAAATTTTGACCAACTCAAGTGACCAGTTAGCAGATCTTAAAACCATGTGGAATACTTTGTAGCAGCCGAGACCACACACCCAGATTCCTGGAGCAGGTCTCGTGTCTGTAATCAAACATAACCCCAGAATGTTTGCTTTCCTAAGCATTTGAGACACATTCTTCTCATCTGAAAGCTCTGTGTCTTACTCAACAACCTTTGTATCTCAACTATGTTCAAGATACATAGAAAAGGGATGACCTCACAGAGCTCATTTTGTTCTTTTAGCTCCGTGCTTAGCTAGAGTTGAGCGGTTGCTATGAGTCATGCAATCTTGTGACCGGCCGGGCCCTTTTCCAATCAGAGAGGCTGTTCCGATCTCTAACAGAACCTGGAGTTGTTTGAAGAGGAGGTAACGACACGACCTGGAGGCTTGGTGATTCCAGGCTGGTGTGAGTAACCCAATGTGTTCCTTACTCCTGCTGAATAACACAACACCAATGATGAGGTAACACTCAGGGAAGCTGACTCATTTCCTCATTTACAGATGAAAGGGACTCTTTGAGAAATGACTCTCTCCCCAGGTAAAGCGATGTTTCCTGCAGGTAACGCGAGGTGAGTCGTTTTAAAGCGAGGCTGACCAGCGAAGCTGACCGTGGCATTGGCTAGTTGGTTATCAAGTCTATTGAGAAGGAAATTTGACTGTGGAATCGTGTTAAAAGCCAGGTCTGTTTCTACTGTTGACTACGTGAGAACTGCCGATTTCGGACAACATTCATAAGAAGAAGAGCGTGGAAAGCTTGTGGAAATCAGGTGTAAAGATGATTGAACACTGAAAATAAAAATGTGGACTTAAAGCAAAGTTTCTTTTTATTTACCATCAGATATATTTGTGCTGGTGATGCTGGGCAGCTGTGTGGGACACCCGTGGGCAAGCACGCCGGATGCCTCCCTCTGTATCTAGGGACACCTCGGTTGTGGCGGGACTGGGGACTGTGGGATTTGCAGCCCTGTTCTGTTGACTTGAACCCACTCAGCAGTCACTGCCACCCTGGGAAACCAAGAACCCTCCTCCTCTCTGCCTTGCTGTCACCTCCTGGGCTTTGTAATCAAGGCTGCCTTTATAAACACATTCCTCAAAGTGAGTGTGCAGCACACTTATTTTTAAAAACACAAGGAGCCTGTTGGGAGAAAAACATTAGATGAGTGCCCTCCTCCCCAAAACTCGAAACTCTTTTCTTCCTTGACGAGATTTTACTAGGACTTTACAAAAATGGAAATGGGCTCTCCAAGTAGCATTTTCTTATTTTCATTCATTTATAATGTGTGAATTGCCCTCTGTGCCTTTTCCTCTACTTGGTATTCATTCTTCTGCATGCTCGTGTAATTTTAACAGTTGTACAATTCTTTTTTTTTTTTTTTTTTTGTGGTTGAGAAATCACAAATTGTGAAACACATTAAATTGAGCACATTTAAAAATAACCTAGCCTTTTCTACTGTTTGGGTAAGGCCTTTTGCTTGTTTGGAGTTGCTATTGGGAATAAGTGACCGTGTGTACAGTACCTCTAGAGCAAGCTTGTTTGGTCAGAGGAAAGAATTCATTGAATAGCCGTAGACTACATTCCAGAATGTTGGCCAACCGCTTTGCAAAAGCAAACTGTTGGGTCACAGCAAAGCCCAGAGCCTCTCCTGGAAAAGCAGCTCCAAATGTCTGCCCAGGGGACAGACATCTTGTTGTAGGATGTCCATACGGGCTCTCTTAACAAGCGTTTTTATTAGTGGTTCCTTCCTCCTCTTGGCTTCCTAATAAAAGGCTATTGGAATTTTTAGTCCTTGGAAATCAGGGTTTTTCCAAAGTGACTTCCTATGTTTTGCAATTAATTATCCCAATGAACTCGATCTAAATATTGAGTTGCAGGGTTGGTGTGGGGGGTCGTCTCAGATACTTCAGGGCCCAGAAGAGATCTGCCGTGTTGTGTTTCTGTCCTTCCTTGCAAACAGACCATGGCACAGTTCAGCATTTGGAATCTGCGAAGCTGCAAAGGCATCGAGCCGGTCTGCGGAGCAGGTAACAGCTTCCCCGGGCGGGTGGGAGGCTGCATGTCCCACCCGCCCCTCCCTCACGGATCTGTTTTATAAACTGGGCAACTCTACTTTGACCTGCTTTCATACAAGAGCTCCTTTTCATCCAAATGGGTAAACAAATGGGTTTGAAAGTTGTTTCGAAGAGAACGTCGAATCACAGCCACAAAGAGGCTGGCGCAGCCTCCGCTGGGGCTCAGAACAGAAGTCGGGGCAGGGCTCAGGGACCGTGCCTGCCGGTCCAGGTCTGTCCTCCTCTGGGGCTGATCTACAGCGCAGCACAGGATGGGTCATGTCCTGGGGCCTGGCCCGCCCAGGTGGGGTCCAGACCTCCTCTTCTTCCTCCTAAGCCTTCTTCCCCCATCCCTCCCTCTTGACCCTCTCTGGACTCTGTGGCCTTAGCAAGGGGTGGGAATCTGTAGGAATCAGACTTTCCGTGACGGGGAGCACCAGGGCAGCAGGGAAGCCCTCAGTCCTCTCCTCCAGTGAATGGTGACCTCTCTCTCCCAAGCCCACAAGACTGAGGTCCCCAGAGCACATTCTCTTCCCTTCCCGACCCCACCACTTTCCCCTTGCAAAGGCCTAAAGAGGCTTTGCCTTCCCAGCGACCCTCAGATCTGTCCGTCCCCACGGCCGCTGTCCTATTTTTGGTCCTCCTTATGTCCGACTCATCTGTCCTTCTAACTTCTTCTTCCTCGGGCCACACGCCTCCCTCCAGTTCTAGTGCATGCTTCCCGTGATGGCCAGATGGGTCTTCAAGTCCTGCTTCGGAAATGTCACTTTTCTCAGAAAAATCTCTCCCACGTGTCTCAGGGCATTCAAACCCCACTGACTCAGTCCTTTCTTATTCCGCTCAATGAATACCGGAGCACTGGTGTTTTCCTGTTGACCACGGTGGGCCAGGAGCAGCCTGCACACACCCATTGTAAGTCAACAGGCAAAGCCGTTTTACGGGTCAGGGCAGACGCTCTCTTCCTAGAAGATGAGAATCAGAAGGGGCTCCGGAGAACAGCACTGTGGAATGGCCTGTCGTCCGTCCTGACACCCGGAGCGCTGGCGCTGGGTGCCAGGGGCTGTATCTAAGCACTTGGGGTACTCCACGAGCAAACATGCCCGAAACCCTGCTCCTAGGAGTGTGTTACTACTCCGGGATCTGAGGGGAAGAAGCGCTACTGTCTTAGGCATGTCCGTCAGCCTCTGTAGGTATCTTACGTGGAGCCGTCCAGTAATAAAGAACAACACAGACATCATTTCTAGGAGCTTTTCACGAACCGTGCCGTCTTTGGAAGTCACATGTGTGTGAAGACAGAGATTCTAAGTCCCATCTATTTATTCACGTTTGGGATAATTTTTAATTATTTGGATGAAAAGCAAAGACCTGTCGAGGGCATGAGAACAAATTCTGGGACTGGAGCCAAGGAAAGTCAGACTCTGATGGTTTCATGGTTCGCCATGCAGCAGTCGCGGCCTCGGAGAGCCCTGGGCTTCATACCTGTGAAGATGTCCCAGCCTCATCATCGCGCAGCCTGGCTCTGGCCTCCTCCACCCCAGAGAATGCTGTGTACTGAAATGTGTCCCTCCAAAATGTATATGGTCTAACCCGGACTCCCAGCATGACTGTAGTCGGAGATGGGCTCTCTCAGGAAGTAACTAAGGTTAAACAAGGTCATTGGCATGTGGCCCGGATCCCATAGGATTGGTGTCCTTGTAAGAGGAGGAAGAGACAGCCGTGAGTTCTCTCTCCCTCCTCCATGTGAAGACACAGCGAGGAGGCAGTGGTCTGCAAGTCAGGAAGACAGCTCTGCCGGGAACGTGGCCGTGCCGGCAGCTTGATCGCGGACTCCTGGCCTCCAGAGGCGGGAGGTCGCCCAAGCAGGCTAAGACAAGGCGTCTCCAACCGGCTGTACAAGGAGGGCACTGGCCATGGTCTGCCTCTCTGCCTCGGCTCCCTGGTGCTCTGGGATCTCCCATGGTGTGTGCGCTCTTACCCGCCCACCCGGATTAGAAGCCTTGCTATTAGGACTCCGGTAAGGGGTCGTGGATGTCTTTGTCCCCTTCAGGTACATCCCTCACGCCGTGAAAAGGAATATTTATTGACTGACCAACTGGTCTGCTGGATGATGACCCAAGTTGTGTCTGGAGGGCTGAAATCGTCTGTTTTGACTTTGGTTTTAGGATGAGCAAAGAAGTACGGAGACTACTCTGCACACACTTCTGGCTATTTTGAGGCCTGAGAGCTGTTTCTTTTCTCCTGGAATGATCCGGAGGGTTACTTCTGCCCTTCACCTGGCACGTGGACATGACATAGAGCGGCGGCTGCCACATCCTACAAGGGGCACACTTCGATCGTCTTTGAACAGCAGGTGCTTTATCAATAAAATGAAAATCTCATTAAATTCTCTGGTACGGGACCAGGGTGCTTACCCTGTACCCTTTCTTCAAAACTATTTAATCTCTTCTTGGGAAAAAAGGGGAAATACTGGCTGAACCAAAAATGATTTCTTTCTGTGCTCCTGGTGCTCCTTTCTTCATTCAGCATGAAATTAATTTTGCAGAAAGGAGCTGAACTCTTAGGTCGCTGCTGCACAATTTAGTGCAAAAGCAAGATTTTTAATTAACAGCGATAACCTGGACTTGATCAGAAAATAAAGCCATTCTTGCTGAAGTGACCAGGGATTAACACTTCTTAATTGTTCTCCTAGAGAGAGTGTGTATGACGCAAAGTAATCTGAAAATGCTTTCATTTGCATTTCTGACCCAAAATGATCCTGTGCTTAATTTGACCTGCTTGATGTAGGTCATTGAATCAAGAGTTACCTTTATATCAAATTATAAAAATGATTTTTCGTTTGGACGATGTATTAGGGATATTTCGCTTATTCAACAGTCATGTTCAGAAATTTATTATCCATGACGTTAGTGGGTTTCTATCCGAACTTTGCAAATACAGTTTTTAAAACTGTTCCATGTTATTTCATTAAATTGCAACATGTGGATTTCAAGGCCACATGGCAAGCTCCCTGGGCAATGTCACATGCCTGAGCCCCACCTCACTGAGGCCTGTGGCTGGGGCTCCAGAAGCAAAGGAGAGGAAAGCATTGACTTAATTGTTGCAGTAATTTTTGCAACTGTGTCCTTTCTCAGCAAGGCCAGATCGGCACTTGTAAAATGATCGAGATTGTTGACATTATAGAAGTTTTGCTAGGATTGTTTCTTTAGTTAATTGCTTGAAAAACTTCTGCATTGTCAACTTTGCAGTCTTGAAATGACTCTACACATCTTCCTGGGGGTGGGATTATACTTAGGTGCAAGTTACAGAGAGTGCGGTTCGTAGAGACAGGATTGACACTGTGCTTAGTTCGCATAAAAATAAGTCGCCAAACTGTGGAAAGAACCAAGATGCCCTTCAACGGACGAATGGATAAGGAAGATGTGGTCCATATACACGATGGAGTATTATGCCTCCATCAGAAAGGATGAATACCCAACTTTTGTAGCAACATGGACGGGACTGGAAGAGATTATGCTGAGTGAAATAAGTCAAGCAGAGAGAGTCAATTATCATATGGTTTCACTTATTTGTGGAGCATAAGGAATAACATGGAGGACAAGGGGAGATGGAAAGGAGAAGGGAGTTGAGGGAAATTGGAAGGGGAGGTGAACCATGAGAGACTACGGACTCTGAAAAACAACCTGAGGGTTTCGAAGGGGCAGGGGGTGGGAGGTTGGGGGAACCGGGTGGTGGGTATTAGGGAGGGCACGGATTGCATGGAGCACTGGGTGTGGTGAAAAAACAATGAATACTGTTATGCTGAAAATAAATAAAAAATTAAAAAAAATAATACGTGTCAACAGGGAGGATTGGGGCTAATGCTTGGGAACATATTTAAAGACCCAGTATCGTCCTTTGGTTTGCGATCCATCATCTCTGCGTTGTATTTCTTATTCTCAAGGTTCTAGGACGCTTGCTGCTGGTGCAGGCAGCTCCACACTCAGGTTTAGAGAAAGGGGGGAGATTGTTGTTCAACGGGCGTAACATTTCAGTTACATGAGATAAGTGAGCTCCAGAGATCTGCTACACAATGTCATACATAGTTAGCAAGACCACGCTGTGCACAGAAGAAGGTCAGAGGAAGATCTCCATTAGGTGTTCTTCTAACAACAAGAAGGAAGGAAGGAAGGAAGGAAGGAAGGAAGGAAGGAAGGAAGGAAAGAAAGGAGGGAGGAAATAATGAGCTAGGACACCAGGAAACAACTTTGGAGGGGATAAGTATGTCCATTACCCCTATGGTAATCAATTCTATAATTGAGTTATCAATCATAACTCAATAAAGCTATTAAAAAGGAAAGGAGAAGAGTCCAAAACTTTCTCCTGAAGAAACTTTCTTTTTTATCTTTTTTCCCTTTTTCTTTTCTTTATTTTTTAAACATATTTAGAAAGTATAGTCCTCCCAGGAAAATGTACCTACCTCTCATAATCCAGAACTTTGCCGCATGTCTGCATCCCAGCACAAAGGAGGCTTGGGATCAGCTTTCTGTTCTCCAGAGTGGAGGAGACAAAGGACAGTGACTTGAATGGTTTTGGGGTAGCAAACCTGGCTCCCTGGCGCAGTGTCTTTCATGTTTATGGTATGAGAGGCATAGTGGAAAGTCAAGTTGAGGGTTTGTCTCATTAGTTTGTTGACTTCCTCTGAACAAAATTCCAATAGAAAAAAAAATGCCAACTGATTACTAGTTTACTGGAACTAAGAATAAAATGACATGAGCTGCATTGGGCTCAAATTCTGTGCCATCACTCGCTGGCTGTACAATGTAGGCAAGATACTTAATGCCCATATTCCTCGGATTCTCTGTTGGTGAAAAGGAGATTGTGCGCTTGGTAGACGTTCTCAGGAATCGCCCGGTGCATCACTCCTTCTTTAGGAACTCCTCTTCCGCATCGAATCCAGGCTTTGCCTAGACCTTCTTTGGCCAACCAGGCATTAAAACACGGGAAAGCGGGAAACAGGACACCAGGAGCACCGTGTGAGCTTGTGCCGGGAGATGCGCTGGGGCTTCCATTCTGAGAAGAGGCTTGGCAAGACTGCCGTTCTGGAAAGACAGGCACAGAGCCCGGCTGCTCCAGCGGAACCCAGCGTCTTGCCAACCTGCACGCTAAGTGCAGCCGTGTGGGTAAGCGTGGGCTAGACCTGCAGAAGGTCTAGGCGACAAACCCACAGATATGCTTAAAGACCCAGGCATCGTGGGCTTAAGTCACTAAGTTCGCACAGAAAAAGATAATTATACACCAGGTTTCCGGGGTTGCTGCGGGGATGATTTGCAAGGACCGTGAGATCCCAGGCACGAAGCCAGCTCTCAAGGATACTAGCTATCGTTACTGTTGTAGACATTGTTATTTTTGATTGCACAATGTAGATCCTCAGAAAGGGCTTGTCAATTAGAAAAAAACACAAAAACCTTGCAGCTAGTGTCTTAATACCTACAGTCTGTTTACCATGTGTGCTGTTAGACTTCTCTTTAAGACGGTTATATCCTGGCTAATCCATTTAAGATAAGGAAACAGTGCACTTATTACCACAGGCTATCAATAAATAATCAGGGACCCAACTCGAGGACACACGTCAAGTAAGCAAGCAGTCGGAGAATCAGGAATTGATACTGGTTTTTGGAGAATGCTCTGTAAAACGCATCTCCTCATCAGGGTCTTGACGGTTAGGGATCTACTGCAATAACACGGATGCTAATAATACTGTTACTGTGTACATTTGTGGACTTACTGGGTTCCAGGCATGACAATAAACACTTCCTATGCAATTCCAGGTTTATTCCTTACCATAGCTTTATGAAGCAGTGTTATCCTACCCTTGTTTACGGATGAGGATGCAGAACGAGAGAGGAGTTTCCTGTCTGCCTAGTGCTGCCCCCCACCCTGATCAGTCCCAGTGCTGAGACTGGACGCCCCAGTAGCTGATTCCAGCACCAATCCTCTTTCTCTTTGCATGGAGGCTGGCAGAGAAATTAAATGTATTCATACTCTTCAGAAAACTCACTTTGAAGTTGAGAGGAGAGTGGATGGTTCCCACTGTCACATGTCTACCCTGATGGGTAGTCAGAAGGTCTGCGTAAACGCATTAACAGAACATCATTAAGAGACATACGCTGCCTCGTTGTAAAACAAAAGAATAAACATCGCCAGCATGCAGTAGCGTTCACTCCGTGCCAGGCACCGATCCCAGTGCTTTATGCATTCGGTACTTATTTTATTCCTCCCGACCAACATGCGAGGGTAGATTCTTTTATTTTCCACACTTTATAGACGACATAACCAGATTCAGAGCAAGTTAAGTCAATTTCCAAGGTCAGAGAACAAAAAAATAGTGGGTCGGTGTGGAAACCCAGACAGTCAAGTTCCGAAGGCTGAGTTCTGTCCCCTCAGCGGAAGGGCTGCTCTGCAGTGGGGTGTGAGCCCTTCCAGCCCGGAACTCAAGCATCAGTGGAACCAAAAAGGGAAAACGCAACGGCTTGTGTGTCCAGCCCCAGAGACTGGGCGTTCCTTTGTTACTGCAGCATAGCCCAGCTCATCCTGGCTGATACAAGTGGCTGAGCAGAAGGCATCGTATCTCCAACCCCCTTATACCATGATTCATCAGAATCCCCTTATATAATTTTAATTTTACCACGAAAGGAGTTATTCTCATTTTCATATAATCCCCTTATCCCATTTCATGCTGTTCCTAATTGAACCGAGTCTCAGCACTACAGTACCTTCTATTCATTTCATTTTACTGATGAGTAAAATGAAGCTAAGAGAGGTTTAGAAATCTTTTCGATGTTCTACTAAAAGCTTCCAAGTCTGGGCTTGAACTCGGTTCTGTCTGATGCCAAAGTCCCCAGAGCATAGAGTTGTAGCGATCAAGGTGACCTTTAAAGTTGCTTACGCTTCCAGTCTTAGAAAAGTTTTCACCATATGATTTGTCCGGATAACAGGGACAAAATTTCCTCTGCAAAATTCTCTCCCAGTTTTATGGCAGAAATAAAATTACGTTTATTAAAAATAATGGCATTTAAGTGCCTGCAATGGAGTCTTTTAAGGCATTAAAAACTCGTACAATTTGCATTTAGCCTTTCTAGATGTCAGTTACGATGAATTTTGTTTTTAGAAGCATTTCTGTAGATACATAATACACGTCCTCCCCCAGCAGACCACTCGGTTCCCTCGTTCTTCAGCAAAAACACATTCCTAAATAACCCTTAGGAATGAGTCTTTCTCCTTTGTGGGATTTCACTGAACACAGAGAAGAGGAAACACAGAATAAGTGTATAACCAAAGGGACCACTATGCTTGCACATTACACAGATAGGAGCAACATTTTATAAATTAATTCGGGGGGTTATTTGCCACAATTTTCTGCTGTTGTAAGCCACGATAAAGCCAACAATTTAGGTCAGAAACCTATTTTGACATGAATTGTCTGAACAACTGTCTTGGCACTTCATTTCCCCAGAGCATATAAAAAGCCAAGGAGTATTTTTTACTTCTATTTCAGCAATTCAAATGGTCATCCAAAAAAAATCAGTAATTCAGTGGATAATGCAATACCAGTGACAGTTAATTGAATTAAAGGCATGATTTTTTCCCAAAGGCTAAGTTTGTAAGTCTCGTGACAGCTTTTGTCTGAATCTTTAAATTTGTGCAGAAAACTCCAGAAAATTTGAATCCTGGACCAGGGACGTGCCCCTTGGTCCAAAGAGTTTGGAGTTCTTGTTGTGGGTGTCATTCAAAGTCTTTCCAGCCCTAAGGTCTGTAAATTAATTGTCTTTGTTTGAGGCACAGTGTTTGGATGATTCTTAGTGGTAGCTGCTGATTAATCTGGGGAATGTCGCTTCTCGTAAAAACAAACAAGCAAAAAATTGGAAGTGTGATTCTAAAGTCACGAGCCTGACCATCTCGTGTAATGAACTCCATCCAAAAACATTTCCAAAAGAAGAATTTCCTGATTCCCTCTCATGATATCTTTTGAATTTTAAACTGTGTGACTATCTTAGATAATGAAAAATTAAGGCTAAAACGAAACGAGCACACTTTTGGATTACATATCGATGATTCTCACACACATGTACACACAAGACTTTCTTCATATTCTTGCGGGAGGAAACACGCTTTTTAATGCACAAAGTCACGCATAGTTTATCTTATTTTATTTTGCTTTATTTTATCGTTTTAGTTTAGTTTTACTTATTTTATTTTATTTTTACACTGCTCTTGTTACTTTCTTGTCATACGATGCATTTGCTCACGTCCTCCCACATCTGCTGGCAGGAAATTGCCCCCAGGTTCAGGAGGCATGAGCGCTCTGGGACACGGTGTAGGTCAGAAGTCACCTTCTATCCCTTTCATTGTGTGCTCGTGATTGGAGCTAATCGGGGCAAATGGCAGGGTCAGGGGACTTACAGTAAGTCTGTGAGACCAGAGGTTGTTTTTTTCCTGCCTTCCCAAGCAGCTCATCCATCCGCATCATCCATCCACATCGGGGCCGCGCGCCGAGACTGCACCTGTGCCTCGCTCCACACCGTCCACCCTCCGTGCCTCGCGGTCACCGGGCTTCTGTTCGTCCTACAGGTTCCCTCTTGGCCCTTCCGGATTTCCCACTGACCCATCCTGGTGATCGCACCTGCTGCTTCTTTGCAGATGGGAGTGACTGCTGTCATTTCTGGTGCTGCGAGGACAGCCCTGCGAGATGATTGGCGCTTTGCCACCTGTTGGGAACGTCGAGGGGAGGCCACTAGGTGATGACCCGTGCGTTAGGGAGCCGGGGTCCCCTCCAGCCTGATACCTGGGGAACATGCACAGATGCTCTGTTCTTCCCCACAGATATCGCTGGACGGTAACACTTTCAACCTCAACCGGGTTTTGTTTTCTCACTTTTTAAAAAAATACAACATTAATACAATTCGTCACTATTCTCTAAGGGATACTTATTATGCTGGGATTCTAGTATGTTTTACCAATTTAGTTGTTATAATGGCCTGCGAGTGCCTTGATTTTAAAACCTTATTTGCCCGGTCTTTTGAGAGCTGGCTATAACCTCAGATTATTCCCATAATGGAGTGCTTATATAATGTACTTCTTAAAAGCCAAGTGGCACTTATCACCTCATTTTGCATATTGAGTGACATTTTTAGCTTGGTATTAATAATCCAACATTATAATAAAAATAATAATAGCAAGGATTTGAAAATCCATTACAAATCTCCTTAAACCCAGGTGAACTCATTAACTCTCAGATGAAAAAAAAAATGGAATTAAAAAAACAAAGACTTGGTTTTATTCTGCCTGATACGATGATTTTGAGGAAGAACTAGGAGTAGAAGTGTCAACTCCAGGGTGAGATTTGCTAGACTCAGCGGTTAAAACCGTCCGAGATTTAAAAATGGAAGCAAAGTTGGGGTGCCTGGGTGCCTCGGCAGTTAAGCGTCAGCTTGTGGCTCTGGTCGTGGGACCAGGGTCCTGGGATCGAGCCCTGCATCAGGCTCTCTGCTCCGTGGGAAACCTGCTTCTCCATCTTCTACTCCCCCTGCTTGTGCTCCTGCTCTTGATCTCTCTCCTTCTGTGTCAAATGAATAAATAAAATTAAATTTAAAAAAAATGGAAGCAAACCAAGAAGCTCCCATTGGCTCAGAGTCGAACTGGTGATGGTGAAGGGAAGACTGAGCTTTCTGCCTCTGTTGTCCTGATGGACGTGGAAGGAGAGGAACAAGAAAGTGGGACAGATGAACCCCCAAATTACAAACAAAAATATGCCAACAAGCTACACTCCAAACCTGGAGCCCTGCTGAGATATGTTTCCTGACCTGCTTTGCCTTCAAAATGTTGGCATCTCCATCAGCAAGGTCTCTATGGGTGTGAATTCCAGGATCTGCAGGAACTGGGGACATCTAGGCACACACTTAACTAGGTGTAATGGGTTGAACTGGGTTAAACTCATAGGTTGCAGTCCTAATCCCACCGCCTGAAATGCGCCCTTCTTTGGAGATAGGGCCTTTTTGAGGGAACTCAATTAAAAGGTGCCATCGGGATGATCCCTAATCCAATCTGAGTGGTGCCCTTGTAAGAAGGGGGCATGCACAGAGGAAGAGGGCCAAGTGGAGACAAAGTCTGACATGCAGGGTGGGGGAACGAGTGCCAAAGGTCGCCAGGAAGCCACCAGAAGCTGACGAGAGGCAGGGACCAGATCCTCCCTGAGAGCCTCAGTAGGACCCAGCCGTGGGTCCCAGACTGCTGGGCTCCAGACTATGGACAACACACGTCTGTTGTTTCTGCCACCCAGTGTGTGCGTCTTTATCCCAGTGGCCCCAGAAAACTCACTCACTGGGCAGACACAGAGCCAAGGTCCTATCTGAGATGATCCCATCCCATCAGAGCTTCCAGGGACCGGAGGGAGCGGTCCCTGTGAAACGCTTAGCAATGACAGAAAGCAACTCATGGTCTGCAGGCTACAGGAGCAATTCACAAAATAAACGTGGTTAGAATTCAGACGAAGGGGGAGAAACGGAGACTGACACCCCCAAAGAGCACCGTGCTGTGTGAACGAGCAAGGCAAGGGTGTGTGCGGTCCAGAGCCAGGAAGCAGAGCCCGTGGCTTCGGACACAAACACTGAGACAAAAGCTAAGGCCCCACCTCCGCGTTGGTGAAGTCCGTTGTGTGTCCTCATGGGTAAGGGGAAGAGACTCAAGTGGGGTAGAAAGGTTCCCGCACATAGGCGAGGTGCTTTCGTGAGGACTAGAAGGCCATTTTCCACACTCAAACTGTCCAAGAGGGTGTGTATTTACTCTACATTATATCCTAATTTAAACATCTGTAGAGAAGCAAAAATGCAAAATTTCATTTTATTTCCACTTGACTCTATAATGAGTGTAAAAGTGTTAAAGTATCAAGCAGGAATTACCCAGGGGAAGGCCCTTACTGCGTGTGGATGGCTTTATCATTTACAATCATGAAAAAAATAAAATAAAATCAGGAAAGAAAAGTGGATTTTATTCATAAAGATGACAACACTTACTGGTATGTGTAGAGCTTATTTAAATTCAAATACATTTTCAATACTCGATCACAAGTCATGTGAAAAAATATATTTAATAATTGACTTGGGTTTTCTTTAAATATAGCTTTGACCTGGTTTTGAGAGCTTTTTTGATCAGCCAGTCTTCTATCAATGGGCATATCCGCTGGCTCATATCGGCTATGACTGATTACAGTCCACGCCGCCCTTCCAAAAAGCTCATTCAAATCTACTTTTACTGCACAGAATACAACATCACCAGAGTTTTACTTTCCTCTAAGGAAATTCCCAATATGTAAGTCTAAATATCAAAGGTGGAGACACTAGGCCATTGGGTAAAACCACAGTGGAAATGTGACTCAACCTGAAACTTCAAAAGTTGTAACAGGCCACAAAAGTGATTAGTTACCCCTCATCCTTGGCAAGATTTCTGCTTCGATATTCTGTAATTGTGCAACACACTGCAAGGGATTCACCCCCCTTTAAACTTCTTGTTTGCTGGGACCGCGGGCCCCCCGAGATGGCATTCCGCACGGGGCCACGCTCGCACGCCTATCGTCTCCATCTTGGTCTGCCCCGGTAAGAAAAGAAGCGTTTCCTCCAGGTCAGCTGTGCCGATTAAGGATATCCGTTTTATACCGTCACTTACTAGGTTAAAAGTTGAAAACAAGGAGTTCTATCGTGATTGCAGGAATTAAAAATAGAGACAGAAAGGTGGATGTCCCATTTTGAAATGGGCATTGGAGTGACAGGATGAAGATCTGAGAGAATAAGAATCTGTTTCATCTGCATGTAGATCCTCAAAGTAATGGAACCAACGTACACTGCAGGAGACGCCCTGTACGGTAACAAACGGTCGTTTGTTCAGAACTGGTTTTCCCCACCGCGTGGTTCACCATTTTGGCAATATCCACCCAGTCTATCAATATTTGCCCTGTTTTAGTAGAAGCATTTGTCGTTCAGTAGGAATAGGGTTCCTGATCCAAATTGAAGGGGGGCACTGTTTCTCACGATGACCGCCACATGTCAGCTCACCGTTGTCTCAGAACCACACGACGGAGTTTACCTCGTTTCCACCCCGGTTTTATTGAAGAGCAGTCAGCACATAAAAGTGTGTATGTTTGTATGATTCCACTCACATGTGGAATTTCAGAAAGAAAACAAACGAACAAAGAAAAGAGAGAAACAAAGAAACCAGACTCTTCACTCTAGAGACCGCACAGCTGGTCACCCTAGGGGAGGTAGGGGTGGGAGGTGGGAGGGGAGTAGGGGTGAAGTAGGGGATGGGATTAAGAGCGCACTTATCCTGATGAGCACGGAGTGGTGTGCAGAATTGTTGAGTCACTATATTGTGCACCTGAAGCTAATACACTGTTGTATGTTGTATGTTATGATACTGGAGAGCAATTTTTTCAAAAAGCAGGGAAAATTTTTAAAAAAGTATATATTTAAGATGTATGACATGATGGTTTGACATATTGAAGAATGATTGCCACAATCAATTAATTGATCATTAATTAACTGAATAAGGTATCCATCACCTCACATAGTTACCTTGTGTGTGTCTGTGTGTAATAAGGACACTTAAAAATTATCCTTTTGGCAAATTTCAAGTATACAAACCAGTATTACTAGCTCTAACCGCCATGTTGTACATCAGATCCCCAGAATTCACTCGTCTTGTAACTGAACATTTGTACCCTTTTCCGCACAGCGAGTCCCTAATAACCACCACTCCACTCTCTGCTTCTGGGACTGTGACCTGTTTAGACTCCACACGTGAGCGAGGTCATACGATACCTACCTTCCTGTGTCTGGCTTATTTCACTTAGCATGCTGCCCTCCAGGTTCATCCATTTTGTGGCAGAATTTCGGTGTTTATGGCTGAATTGGTATTTCGTTGCATATAAATGCCATAATTTATCTATTCATCCACATTAGGTTTCTCCCATTGCCTTAGCTATTACCCATGATGTCTAGCAGACACAGGTACGGGTAACTCTTCAGAGATCGTGGTTGTATTTCCTTCGCATGTATATCCACAAGTGGGATAACGAGATCACGCAGTGGTTCTGTTTTTAACTTTTTGAGGAACTTCTGTAGTGTTTTGCATAATGTCCGTACCAACCTACATTTCCACCAGCAGAGCATTCCCCCCTTTTCCTACACCCTCCCCAACAGTTATGCATGTCTTTTTGGTAACAGGCTCGGCAGCAGGTGTCAGGTGACCTCTCACTGTGGTTCTGGTTTGCATTTCCCTGATGACTGGCGATGCTGACCACCTTTCCATTTACCTACTGACACTGGTCTGTCTTCGCGGGGGGAAAAAAAAAAATGTCTATTCCAGTCCCTTGACTACTTTTTAATGGGAGATTTATTTAGTTAGTTAGTTAGCTCTAATTCAATAGTTTATAACTCAATTGGAGTTCTTCATGTGCTTGGAATATTGATGCCTTCTCGCACATGTAATTTGCAACTATTTTCTTCCATTCTGTAGGTTGCCTTCTCATTCTGCTGATTGTTCTGCTCCACAGAAGAAACCTTTTAGTGTGATGTAGTCCCACGTGTTTACTTCTGCTTTTGGTGCCTGTCCTTTTGATGTCATGTCGTGTGATATTTTAGACACTGAGGACGAACAACTCTTGGCTGTTTTGGAGGAAACTCTCCTCCGTCAACAACAAAGATGGGAACCATTGCAAACCATAGTGCAAATCATGTTCTGATAGTCATCTCTGGAAGTGTTTTCACCTCATGGCCATTTATCTAGGAATATCTTATCTGAAAAAGCAAGCAGCAGCCTTACCAGTAATTAGGAAATTGTCTTTAAATCCAGCCACTTTCTGGGGCACCTGGGTGGCTCAGTCGGTTAAGCGTCTGCCTTCAGCTCAGCTCATGATCTGGGGGTCCTGGGATCAAGTCCTACACTGGGTTCTCTGCTCGGCAGGGAGCCTGCTTCTCCCTTTCCCTCTGCCACTCCCCCTCCCACCCCACCCTTGGATGCTCTTCTTTTCTCTCAAATAAATAAAAAAATAAATAAACAAAATATTTTTTAAAAATCCAGCTGCTTTCTTTTCTTGTATTTTTGTGAAACAAGCTTATTGTGAGTTGGGTGCATAATCAGTGTCAGTTCATACAAATGCTAAGTTTCAGTTGCAGCTCTAATTTTATTTTACTTTGTTATTTTGTTTTATTTTTTAAAGACTTTACTTATGTATTTGACAGAGAGAGAGAGAGCACAAGCAGGGGGAGCAGCAGAGGGAGAGGGAGAAGCAGGCTCCTGCTAAGCAGAGAGCCCAAGGCAGGAGCTTGATCCCAGGACCCTGAGATCATGACCTGAGCCGAAGGCAGAGGCTTTACCCACTGAGCCACCCAGACACCCTACAGCTCTAATTTTACAACACCCTAAGCAGAGGTTCCTAAACATTTTGGGGGGACACACTCTTCAGCAAAAAGTTTTCAATCATAAATATCCAAAGTCACTAATTTTTTAATGTGTAGCTTAGAGATGTGGAAGTGTTCTAACATATTTTGAGCTTTAAAAAAGATACACAGAAACATCAAGTGAAACTCTGAATCTGACAAGCAAGTAGGAAGTGGAGGTTCTGACAGCCGTCCTCGCACTGCAATTCTTTACTTCCTGCGGGCTTTGGGGCATGTGGCCCCCGCGTTTGAGACCCCTGAGCTAATCGGAGACCTGGGGGCTTCTGGGAGGTCCTCGGGGGGGAATGAAGTGGTCCTTCCCCTCTTTATGACCCTGCCTGAGTAGGGATGCTTCAGAAGTAAAGCCACCCTGGGTAACCGTAACTTTTAAATATTCATTAGCATGATTCATTGTAATGTTTATTACTTTGAAATCACAAAGGATGAATTATTTTCTTCTAGTTAGAGCACAGCTACAAGAAGATGTCTGCCATAATCACAAAGGGGAAGTAATGGATTGTTGCATCAGGGCCCATAAATGAGATCACTGACACATGAGCATGAATATATCTCCTATGTTGGGAGAAGATAGGGACCAGAGTTTACTGATTACCTACCATGTGGCAGGCATGTTTCCAGGCAGCTCAAATATGTGGAAAGAGATATGGCCGTATAGCTTTTACCTAAAATGTCTGGTCCACAGCAGGTGCAATTGTTGTCTTTCTCACGGAATCGTCAAAACCACGCAGACAATTAGGCATCGGTATCCTGGTTGTGTACAAGTGGGTCACCTCAGGATAAGAGATGTTTAACAACTTGGCCGTGGTCACCCCCAGGAAGAGGCAGAAGGGACCTTTCTGATTCCATAGCTCCCTTCCCGGCGCTTTTGTCTTTGTTTTCTTCTCTTCTGTCACTCGTTAACTGTGATGGGCCTCGCCAGCTTTTGGTCCTATCACACAGACAATGATGGTGGATGTCATTCTCATGACCAGACTCCAGAGCAGTGCATGTACCCTCTGTTGTTCTGGGGCTGTCATCACAAGGTGGGCCTTATAATTCCATCAGAACTTCCAAAGCCTGCTTTTAAATGAATGAGCTTTATTCCCCTGTTTCTGGGGTGCGGGCGGCAACGGGCTTATGACAATGACATCTGAAGATCCTCTAGGAGCCTGGCTCTCTTTCAGCGTTTAGTTGTGTGGCATCTGTATTAGTTATCTCTTGGTGAACACAATCACTCCCAAAACATAGTCACATATGCCAACTACCTTTTTTCTGGGTAAAGTTCTCTCTCTTCAGCAGTGTACGCAGACACCGTGTACACACACACTGTTTTATTTGACTTCTCCACTTATCCCACGAACCAGACCTTTCCTAAGTTATGAAGAACCTTGAAAAGTGTAATATGGAAGGAGCATGCCACCTTCCAATTAGTGCTTATACCAGTTTAACCAACAATTGCTTTTCGTGGTTGTTTCCATTTTTTTTTTTTAGCCATAAAAAACAAAGCAAGGAGAATAAACTATTACGGACAGATGGTGTCCCCTCCAAATTTCTATATTGAAGTCATAACCAACAGTGTGTCTGTCTCTGGCGTAAGCAAGTGAAGTCGGGGTTCGGTGAGGACCTGAAATGGCGCCCTGTTAGGACGGGAGGAGGCTGGGGACGGCTTCGTCCCCGCGCTCAGTGAGAAGGCAGCTGTCAGCAAGCCAGGAAGGCGGCTCTGGGCAGACACCCGATCTGGGCGATCTGCCGGCACCTCCATCGGGGACCTCCAGCTTCCAGAGCTGGGACGGACGCACGTCTGCTGTTTATAAACCTCCCGTCAGTGCTATTCTGTTACTCTGGCCTGAGCGCTCTAGGCTCATACCTTTATGCACAAGGCCCCCCAGTGCATCTCCCAGCCTGTGTCTGCTCATGTCTGTGCTTCAACATCCCATCAGACCTCACTTAAAAGCAGAAGTTCGAAGATAAAATAATTAAGAACTCAGGATGGCAACGGCAGAGCCTGAAACAGGGGAGGCTTTCCTGAGCCCCGCCCCTTGTGACTTCCCAGGCCCTCGGCCACGGACCCGGCCCTGGCTCTCGGCAGCTCATGGGGGTTCCGGCGCCAACGCGGGGGGCTGGCTCACTATGATTTGTCCCCGCCACCAAGTGCTCGGGCCTCTGGTAGGCATGAAGCTGATATCCGATGGTGTCAACTATGCTGTCCCAGGTAACGGACTCTTAGCTGTACTCTAAAGAGCTCCTTGGATTAAAAACACTTTTTCAGTGGCTGTTCTAGAATTCTAAATTGAGAAGGAACCAGAGAATCACAGAAATCTAAAGCTGGAAGGCATTTTCTGTCTGGCGGTTGTCAAGCGTGTTTCCGTTGGGCATTTTCTGTGAGCCCCGGAGATGGTGCATCGAGGCACCGTGTGAGGGTGACTCAGAGACCCCTCCCCAACCCTCCCCTTCCCTGAAACATAATTTGAAAGCCAGTGATCTGGTCCAAAAATGTTTATCTAAAATTTTAATTTGCTGCCATCTTAGGGATCATCAGAAATGACAATTCCAAATTAAAACAAAAAAAGCATTGTCCTAGGGTTTTAAAAACATGGGAAGAAATGTAGTAGGTGTTTGCACATGCGGTATTCATCTGGCCAAATTTCAAGACTCGGGAACTAACCACGTAGGCGTGAATGTGATCCTGGGCTCCAGAAGGACGGTTACATTCGACACCTTTTAACCTCCCAGTGGTGACAGTGGTGGGAAGCACACGGGTAAGGACAGTGCAGGGAGACCTGGCGGTCTCAGTGAACAAGGACTCTGCCTTCCAGCTGTGTTCATGGGTTCGTGGCTCCTCCCTGTCTCCATGCTGCCCCCCCTTGTTTTATGGGGCTCCTGTTATCAACAGCAGTTGCCTATTGAATGAGATCAGGTCAGTTTCTGCATGTTCACCGCCTAACAAACTTGCCAAATCACTCCCAGGGAGTTGGCATCGTGAGGCATTCTGTTGTTTTTCAGGTGTTATATTGTCATGAGATAGCTCATTGCTTTTATAACTTTATGGATCCATTCATGCCACAGTGTGTGAGTACTTCCTGGGTGTGCCACAGTCTTGATTTCAGGAGAATTGCAAAGGTCAGTAAGACACAGGCATAACCTTCCATTGGGATACAAGGTAGCCTGGGACTCAGTCACAAAGGAAGGAAAAATAATGTGTATTCCAACTATGGTTTCAAATGGTCATAGCATTAAAAAAAAAAAACAAAAAAAAACCAAAACCCTAATTTTCTCTTAATAGCCAAAGTAAAAAAAAAAAAAAAAAATGGGGGAGGGGGTTAAATATGTACAATATAATGCTTTAAAAAGCATTATTTTAGGACCTCAGAATGCAGTAAGTTAAACATATGAGTTCTGCTTTTTTTTTTTTTTTTTTTTTTTCCGTTCTCACATTTTTAAGAAAAGTCATTTGGCTTCTAAAATGTTACCGAAGTAAAGTTGAGTCAAACTCAGGTTTCAGTGAATTTTATCATTAAGCATAAATAGGTAATAAAACTATATTTAAAAAAAAAAGCAGGTAATGATTTACACAGTTAATGAGAAAAGAGGAACTAACAGAAGATTACAGAAACCACAATCAAGGTTTTGAAAATTTAGCTTAAAAGTCCTACCGGGAGATAAAAAATATGTAAGTATTCTTGCTTTATGTATATATATTAAAAAAATAGAATTCCTCCTCCCTCCACCTCCTGGCTGTCCATTCTTCTTAGAATTCTTATGTTAAGTTTACATGGTTCCCCTTCCAGTATGTTTATTTACAACACTGTCACTGTTTCCATAGTTATGCAGAATGTCTGTTTCCATAGCAACACTCTTGGTTTCCTAAACAAATAGTATCACAGTGTTAATCTTGTTTCAGTGTTATTGTACTATGTTATTAGATACAAAATTCAAAAAATAATTTAAGCAGGGTTTGAAACTAGGTGGGTTGGTTTTATTGCCTGGTGCTTTCGATATTAAATTTCAATTTCATATTAAAATACACATCCATTTGAAAAATAGTGGGGATTTTGCATAGTAAACATGATACCAATTTTATTCACTAGTTATAAAACACTGTAATTTAATAAGAGGGTGTCCCAATACATGAACAGATTACGGGGAGAGGTTTACCATCTTCAGATTAAAGTGACGGTTTTTCAGTTGGCCTGGGTGATTTAGCTTCCCCAAATCTCTAAAGTCATTTATAATCTACCCGCAGCAATAGTTCCCTTTGCCATTTTTGCATTTTAAGTAATTTCTACGCAGTCTGCCTTTTATTTTGTACCCCCCAGGAACAGCTGCAAAATAGACTTCAAGGGAATTTTACGACTTCCTTTTTCTCCGACTGAAAAAAGAGAGAGAGAAAAACGAGTAGGTTTTTGTGTTTTTTGTCTTTACGTTTGCTTACCCTTACCCTCCGTTTCTTCTCTTGGGAGCGGATCTCTTGGACTCTTTCCGAGATGGGACTACGTCTTCGCCCCAGCTCCCCAGCCTCCCACGAGCACAGAAGGAGAGGATCACCAACGTGGGGCTCTTTCTTTCATCTCCAGAAGGAAGAGGGGCTCAATGACAATCCCACAGCGTTGCCATTTCCTGTCCGGTGTCTGGAAGAGGGCTGCTGGCGAGCAGATCTGGGTCCCCGCGCCCAGCGCTCTGCCCCACTTAACCGGGCGGTACAGAAACCCGCCTCTCACTTTCTGTTTGATTCTTCAAGAATCTATTTAATTTAATTTAATTTAATTAATTAATTTAATTAATTTAATCTATTTAATGACTTTCCCTTCCCCGTGCTCACATGAGAAGGAATCGATATGGGGGGCCTGTAATAATTTACAAATGGGAAATAGTCTGTTCTGCTTTGGGGAGTTGGTGATGAACCGAAGTTGATGTCACAGTTTGGACCCACTGCGCCCCTGGCGTGCCGCCGGCCTGGGGACAGTCAGGCCTCTGGGTGAGTGGATCCCAGCACAGGCGTCTCCTCGTGGCCTGATCTGTGGTCCCCGTTACCAGGCTTCTCTGGGCCCCTACCTTCCTCATCTGTAAAATCAGGAGAATGCCACCCACTCCGCAGCACTGTGGGGAGATTAGTGATACTACAAAATAAAAAAAAGAAAAAAAAAAAGAAAGAAGAAAAAAAGAAAAAAGCACTGTAACACTCGATAAGGGTAACTCTGTTACACGTTACTGATTTCCCCTTCTTCCTTTGCATAATCTGAAGCGTGGGGTCAGAGAGCGCCTGATGCCTCTTAGCTCCGCGGGGAGGTGGCCATGTGGGCTTTGTCCGCTGTTCCCCACCAGCGTCCTGTCCCAGCCTCTCTGCAGCAGGTAGCTTTAGGGTTTCAACTCAGAGAAGGTCAACTTTCAGACTTCCCAGAGCTGCCTTGACAGCTTGGGTCCCCTTATGGGGCCGCAGACTTGCACTATGGGAAGCCCCAGAGAAGGGGTTCCTCCTGCCCTCCATCCCTGCAAACAACCGTACCCCAGTGTCCCTCAGCTCCCAGGGCACAGGAGGCATCTGGGGACCTTGGGGAAATGCAGATTTGAGTTTGGCTGGTCTGGGTGGGGCTCGAGTTTCCTGCAGGGCTGACAGGTTGTCAGGTGACACCCAACTGGCTGGTCGGGGGACGCATCTTGAATGAGAAGGATCTAAACTCCCCAAACTATAGCTTTTCTTCACATTTGTTAAGACCTTAGTCAGGGCCCAGTTCATGTAACACTGGGTCCTCAGACTCCTTTGGCCCGGACATATTTGGGGTTCTTATTCTTGTGCAGGATCCAAACCATCTATTTTCTCTGAACTTGGCTTCCTTGTAAGATGAGAGGCTGGACTGCCTGGAATGTCCCGGGTCCCTTTCAGTGATCAAATGTGACACGCTTCCGTCTTTCAGAAGTGGGACAAATCGGGGAAGACACAAATTTACATCAGTTCAAATAGTCCTCAACCAAATTCTGTTCAATGGCTTTGCATCTCCTAGGAGCCCAAGGATCAACATGATTCAGTTCTATCAGGAAAAGTGTGTGTAACATTTATCAGAACTGGTTACCAGAAATAGCTTAATACCCTGGTCAGAAACCGAGGGACTTACTTATGAATGAATTTAGAAGCTGGCTATTTTATGTAACCGTCAAAAACTGCAATTTAATTAATGTCTCAAAATTCTCTGAGAAAGTATGTTCTCTGTCTCTTTTGGTTAGGCTGACAGGGTAACATATCCAGTGAAATTTTCTCAACACCATCATGTTTGGTTTCTGTTCTCTTGTACATCAGAATTCTTTTGGCATTTTATTTATTATATGTTAACAGCAATGTTTCTTGAAAAGGAACCTTTTAATGGCATTTCACTCTTCTCTGAGATTATATTTTAGAAGGAAATTGTATCTGAAAGGTCTAAAAAAAGCCCACCAGGGCTTTCTAGGGGATTTTGTCACTCGTGTTTTTGCTGCTTATGATCTCATTGTCGAGGACTGTAGAAGCTTCTAAGAATCAGTGCATTGTGGTTTCTAATAAATATATGCAAACAGAATTATTTTCACTTTTATTCCTAGGCTAAATATATTCACCCAACTGACGTTGACCTCATAATAAAATATGACAAATCTATTTGCCCTTCTCAAAAATAACAATACAATTGTAACAAAATCAATTCCCTTTGGAAGAGAAGGCAGCTGGTTTTCTCACAGTGGCTTGCCTGCCCCAGAAAATGCCCTAAGTGTCAATGAAAAATCACATAAACATATAAAAAAATGTGGATGAAAACAGTATCCTACTCACACAGTGAGGCGCGTAAGAGCTCATGAAAATTAAGCACTTACTACCTGGCACATACCAAGGGTTCAATAAATATTACATATTGCTATTATTCCAGGCTCTTATCTCATTATTTATAATCTCATTTCATTGTTTATAACAAGAAGGACGACGGTCGCAAACACCGTCCCCATTTCTCTAAGTATATGTTAGTACAGGAAGGTACCTATACAGATACATAATTTTTTTTCTTTGAAGGAGAGCCCTTTCATAGATGATGATTTCAGATAATTGTGGGGAAAACCTGACACAGTACAGCAGAAGCAAGTAATGCAAATATTCTCTGAGAGCCTATAATTACTGTAATTTGAATGTCCAATTCAAACAGATTACCCTTCCAGGGTTGTCTGATCATAGACTGTCATAGGTAAGAATAGGACTTTTAAAGAAAATTTTTCTTTTCTTTTTTTCTTAAGGTTTTATTTATTTGACAAGGAGAGAGCAGAGCGAGAGAAAGAGAGAGTGAGCAGGAGTGGGGGCAGAGGGGCAGAGGGAGAGGGAGAAGCCTGCTCCCTGCTGAGCAGAGAGCCCGATGCGGGGCTCCAACCCAGGACCCTGGGATCATGACCTGAGCTCAAGGCAGACGCTTAACCGACTGAGCCACCCAGGTGTCCTAGGAAACTTTTTCAGATAAAGGAGCAGAGTATCTCAAAGGAGAAAAAGCAATCCATGCCCATAAGACACACATACGAACGAGTGTGTATACTTCTGTGTGAAAGGCGTGTGTATTTTTCCTCTAAGGGTACTGATTAAAAATCAGTCGTATCCAGTTGTAGGATGGCGTGTGCTATATGGTACTCACACGGAAGTAATGTTTTCACAGAACAAGGAAGGCAAACTTGGGGCAAGTTTGGAGGTAAAGCCAGTCCACCACTCTACATCACCGAAACCAAACCTTCTGCTGGTTGGACGGTTTTCACTCAGCGAGGTTGGTAAACCGCTCTCCCCGGCCTGTTCTGGGTAACCACGAAGGGGCATGCATGAGGAAATTCTCCATTGTTCTGGGGGCCTTTTTCATACTTTATTTATGCAAGATGATGCTCAGAGTGTTTACCCTGTGTAAACATGCATCATGATAGCTACGAGGTTGCTAACAATGCACAGCAGCAGAGGAAGGAGAAGCTGGGGAGACTCGTTGGAGGGAACGGTGGCGGGAGACACCCCAGGAAATGATTAAGGACACTAACTCAGCTGTCAGATGTCTGGGTTCGAATCCAGGCTCAGCCCTCCACGGGCCGTTTGGTTTGGAGAAAGTCCCCTGGCTTCTCTGTGGTTCAGATTACTGACTCGTCTCCGTAATCAGGATGTAATAGTACCTGCCCCAAAGGCTGTTGTAGGAATACGCACAACCGTGTACACGAACTGATTAGTGCTGTGCCTTATACACAGGAATCAATACGTGTTAGTGATTATCGGAAAATGAATCATGTTTCCTCTAAGTGCCATTGAGGCCGTTAGTCACTTACAGCCGTTTTATGAGCTGCTTCCTACCTTGCCAAAGCTGACTGTGACTTACTCCGGTTTGATCCTGGGACGCCAGCAAACATGCAGCCAGCCTGAAGCTTCTCAGGGAGGATCTCAGATTCCAGCAAGAACTGAGTCATCCGTCAGGGGCTCGTCGTTCAGAAAAGGCTGTGAAGATCAGGAGTTTTGAGATAAAATCCAGACGGCTCCGGCATTAAATAGTCCTTAAACTCTGGGTTTCACTCTAACAGCAGAATTCCAGTAGTGACCATCCAATCAGTGGTTTTAGCCCCCTTGGCTGCTGTAAAATCCCACAGATCCACTGGCCTGAACAGCAGATGTATTTTCTCACAGGTCTGGAGGCAGGACGTCCGAGATCAGGGACGGCAGATTCGGGGTCTGGTTCACAGGCGGCGGTCTTCTGCGTCCTCAGCGGGCCTTTCCTCCATGTGCGCTCCGAGAGCATGAGAGTGGCTCTACGTTCCCTTTCTTGGACTGGGGCCCTGCCCATCTAACCTCATTTCACTTCGCTTCCATAAAAAGCCTATCTCCAAATGCAGGCACACTGCAGGTCAGGGCTTCACCAAAGTAATTTTGGGGAGACACAAGCACTCAGTCCCGAGCACCAGTCCGCAGGGCTGTTTCTTCTGCAGACATCTCATAAATCTAGAGTAACGACAGCATTTCCGTCCAGCCCTCCTCCTCGGGTCCCACCTTCCTGTCCTGGGTCTTTCCGTGTCCCCACCTGGACTTTCTCCTGGTCCGTGGTCATGCTGTGTGGCAGGTGGAGACTGTGGGCTGCCCTCAGGGACTTCTGTCTGAAAACTTTTAACATCAAACATCCGTATTTTTATTCGATGTCTTCTAGATCCTCTGCTCCGCAGTCACATTTTGCTTGTGTGAGTCTTCGCGAGGGCTGACAAGCGTGAGGCTCCAGTCCCTCAGTGTTTCCTGTGCTCTCTTGGTTCGTCTTCGATGACCCCAGTGATTCTCTTTCTCCTGGAGAGGAAACCCCAGTCTGAGAAACAGCATAGAAGTTTGGCATTAGCCTTTGTCTGACCCTAACCCTAACCCTTACCACAGAGCCTCCTTGAGGTCGTTAGGCCAAGAAGTGCCAAGCCTTGGGGACGCTAGTCACGAGCGGCTAGTCACGAGGAGGCAGGCTTGTGAACAGAGGAGCAGCGCCTAGTAGGGGTGAGGAAGGCAGGGCAATGGAGATCCACGAAGCAGTTGCTGCCCTGGGGGGTGGGGGAGCGCAGCAGACCCCACGGTTTGCTCTGAAACAGGCACGGTACCTCCGAGATGTTCCCAGACAAACTAAGGACGCACGACGTGGTGGCCCGCGGCTTGCGCAGCCGGCCCCGCTCACGGGGAGTTCGACGGGTCCGTCAGGAACCCCCCGCTGTGCATTTTAGTGGTCGGTTCATTTCTTGGCCATGTGCTTCGCGACGCCGTTGGTTAAGGACAATTTGGAGAGAAAATTTTGCGCGCGAAGCCTGAGACCCCACTTCTCGAACGATGGCTTTTCGGAACGGCAATCATCGTTTTTAAGGTGACTCTAAAGGGTCGACCCGGGGGCAGAGAACATTCCGGTTGTTTGGGCAGCGAGCGCGCAGGCGAAGGGCTGGCAAAAGGGAGCGAGGAGCAGAGCTCCGAGTTGGGGCTCCCGGAGCCAGGCCCCGGGTCCCTGGAAGGGCGGCCGCAGGGCCAGGGCTAGGGCTGGCGTCGTGGTTCCAAGCGTCGGGAGACTCCACGCCAGGCCAGCGGCTGCCCCGGAAGCATCACCGCCCGTACCGCAGCTGTAGACACAGGAGTCACAAGAAGCCCAGAGGCTGCCCACGGGAAGCCCGGGGCTCAGGGGTCTCTTTGTTCTCCAAGCCCGCAGGCTCCGGCCAGCTCGGCGTTACAGAGCCCAGGGCGGCGGGAGAGGAGCTGAGCATCTCTTGCGATGTCCGTGACGACTGGGAACGTTTTCCCACGGAGCCACGTCCGCAGACACACTGATCTGTTTTCCCTTAAGAAAAATCATAAGGGCCAGGCCCTGCTCCCACTTTGAATCCTGTGGCTGCTTTCTGACAAAATGACTGATGGTCTGTGACATGTCCCTGATGTTAAATAAGAAATAGAAGAGTCTTTCCACATGAATGGCAGGTTATTAACACCGTTTGGACTGAGGGTGTAGCACTGGTCTGTGGTTTGGAAGGACTGACAAGGGTTTAGCTCTGAGGATGCGAAAGATGGTTCTCGATGGATTGTCTTCAATTCGCAGTAGGTCTTGGATTTTCTAAGGTGACTGTCTTGTAAAGGAACCCCTGATATTCTTTAATAAAAGTGGCGGCAGTGTTGGAATATGGTTCCAATGTGCATGCAAATCAGGGAAAGATCGGAGACTGTGGTCAGAGGAAAAGTCCAAATGACTGGGTTCAGGAAGGAGCAGAGAAGGAAGAACAGGTACAGAATGGAGCAAGGGAGGGTGGAAGGAAGCTAACGCAGCGTCCTGCCTCGGGGCTGGGGCTTGGCCGGGGATCGAGGAGTGGTTGACGGTCGCCTGCAGGAACTGACCCCTCTTTGGGCTCAGGAGGACTGCTTGGGGTTGTCTCCCCTCCGCAGGGGCAGAGCCTGAAGACCCTGTGCCTGTACCCGCCCCAGCGCAGGACCCCCGGGTTAGGCTACCTGGAAAACCCCACCCCTCCTGCCCTAGGACCACTTTCGCCGCTCCTAGGAGACCAGGAAGCTCAATGGTCTGCGTCCTTTGCAATTCCTTGCAGAAAAGGGTCTTAGACTCTTCTTGCTTTTCTTAAAATACCTACTGATTTTTTTTTTCTGTCATATTGTCTTTATGTACATCGGTATGAGCATTTTCCAAAAATTAGAGTTGCTTTTGTTTTTCAGAGATTTCGGTGGCCCGGGATTCCTTTCTCTTATTGACCACGTCGGTGCCTGGAACTGCCTGCCATCGGGAGACACAGGGGTCCCGTCTGTAATTGCTTGGAAGTGAGGAACTCCCAGAGACCCAGATGAATGTGACCGCGGGGTCTGCTTGGTTAAGGGGAGCTGGTTGCAGAGGAGCTCCCGTCCTGGCTGACTGGTGGTGGAGACCAGCCTGGTCATGAAGGAACTTCCCCGCGGATGCTCCTGACCACGGGCCCTTTCTGACGACAGGCAGAGATACCCACCGGCATTTTCTAACTTTCCAAGGGATTTCTCCCTCTCGCACGGTTCACAGAGGATTTCCCCCTGCATCTCTCTCTCTCTCTTTCTGGGTTTTTCCAATTGATTACTAATTGTGTAATGATTTCTGGTCCTTTCTTTAAGCCTCAACTTTCAGATGGGTGGCCCAGAGTACAGATAAATAGGTCAGTTATTACTGACGTCACAGGGACCCGCTGAACTATGCAACGGCGTTTGAAAGGCAAGATAGACAGCAGTGTGACTAAAAATGTAAGCAAGGTTACCTCATTTTAATAACACAGTCCAGCAACAGATGAGGAGTCAGAACAAAGTTCCTCCTTGAGTACATAATTGGGGAATGAAATGACTCATTTTTACTAGTTAATGTACCATGAACCGTATGGGGCCAGAGGGACACAGCTCCCTTCTGCTTATCTGTGAATGCCGGGATGCATTCCTTTATGACGGGGACGCTCCCGTCTTCAGCCCTACCTGGGGGACCCGGACACTCAGCGGAACACCTCGCATTATCCGTTGGGGAGTCCTTATGGCCGTTTCCCATTTTATGTTCTCCATTGTCTCAAATTTCCAGACATTTCCTGAGACTTGTAGGAACTCAAGGCAGGTGGGTCAAGTGATAATTGAAACAAATCCATCCTTCCCAGGAAGGGGAATTTCTGAGCCTCACAGGTCCCTGTCTGGGGTCAGTCATTGTGGCAGTTCTGGGATTGGGTTGGATGAACCTCCAAGGCCTGGGGTTGCCCCAGACACATATCCGTCTCCTCAAACTCTTGGAAACGTTCTCAGGCCATCCCATTCTGTTCCCGATGCTACTAATTCATTCATTCATCAAATGGATGACATATGCCTCGGCTAGTCACTAAGAATCCAGCCGCATTTTTATTCAATCCTCCAGGAATTAAGCAAGTAAGCAGCTACTTACAGACAGAGAGCCAGGCAGAGTGCACAGGTCCCTGTGGGCAAGGTCACGGGCGGCCTGCTCTGTAGGCTCTGAGCTTATCGTTGTGCTTGGCACGCTGGCTGGTCTGCAAATATGTGTGACTTAAGTAAGTGAGCAAAATTGGACCAACAGGATAGGGAGCTGTCTCCAGGCACTTCTTTCCTGGCATATTTACTCTGCTATGAGACCAAAGGGTCTAAGACGCTCCAGTGTGCACTGTGACACTGTGAGCCCAGCAGCACAGTGGTGAGCCCAGCAGCACAGTGGTGAGCGAGTTTCTCAGTGGACAGAGGGACAGAGTCTAGCCTGTATGAGTGGGAAAATATGTACATATCATAAATGTATGGTCCTGGATTTCTTTCGGTACAAGGAACAAGGACCCTAGTTCCTTTTTTATTGCTGGATCTCTAGATGATCGCACCGAAGCTGCATAAGAAAATGACTCGTCTACGAGTATGGTCAATCGAATCAGGTTTTTTCATTTTTTAAAAAAATTTAAGTTTTTATTTAAACTCCAGTTAGTTAACATACAGTGTATGTATTAGTTTTGGGTGTATAATATAGTGATTCAACACTTCTATAAATGACCTAGGGCTCATAGTAAGTGCCCTCCTTAATCGTCATCACCCACGTCCCCTGACCTCCCACCCCCACCCTCTGGTGACCCTCAGTGTGCTCTCCGTAGATAAGAGTCTGTTTCTTGGTTTGTGTCTTTCATCTCTCATTTTCCCCCTTTGCTTGTTTGCTTTGTTTCTTAAATTCCACCTATGAGTGAAATCATGTGGTGTTTGTCTTCCCCGGACTGACTGACTTCACGTAGCGTTATACTCTCCAGCTCCGTCCATGTCTTTGCAAATGGCAAGATTTCTTTCTTTTTTATAGCCCCATAATATTTCGCTGGATATGTACACCACCTCTTCTTGATCCATTCATCAGAAGATGGACACTCGGGCTTCTTCCCTACCTTGGCTATGGTAAACAACGCTGCATGAACATGAGAGTGCACGCATCCTTTTGAATTAGTGTTCTTGTATTCTTTGGGTAAACACCTAGCAGTATAATTTCTGGATCACAGGCTAGTTCTATTTTTAACTTCTTGAGGAGGCTCCACACTGTTTTCCAGAGTGGCTGCACCAGTTTGCATTCCCACCGACAGTGCAGGAGGGTCCCCTTTCTCCACATCCTGGCCAGCACCTGTTGTTTCTTGTGCTGTTGATTTTAGCCGTCCTGACAGGTGTGAGGTGGGATCTCATTGTGGTTTTGATTTACCTTTCCCGGATGATCAGTGATGTTGAGCATCTTCTCATGTGTCTATCGGCCATCTGGATGCCTTCTTTGGAGAAATGTCCATTCATGTCCTCTGCCCAATTTTTAAATGAGATTATTTGGGGTTTTGGTTTTGGCTGGTATACGTTCTTCATATATTTTGGATACTAACTGTTATCTGATATGTCATTTTCAAATATCTTCCCCCATTCGGTAAGTTGTCTCTTAGTTTTGCTGACTGTTTCCATCGCTGTGCAGGAGCATTTTATTTTGGTGTAGTCCCAGGAGTTTAATTTTGCTTTTGTTTCCTTTTCCCCAGGAGACATAGTTAGAAAGAAGTTGCTATGGCCAAAGTCACAGAAGTTACTGCCTGAGTTTTCTTCTAAGATTTTGATGTTTCCGGTCTCACATTTAAGTCTTAATCCACTTTGGATTCATTTTTGTGTATGGTGGGAACAATCTGGTTTCATTCCTCTGCATGTGGCTGTCCACACTGTTGAAGAGACGGGCTTTTTCCCATTGCATATTCTTTCCTGCTTTGTTGAAGATTAATTGACCATGTAATTGTGGATTTATTTCTGGGTTTTCAATTCTGTCATATTGATCTATGTGCCCATGTTTATGCCCAAACAGTCCAATACTGTTTTGATCACTACAGCTTTGTAATATAACTTGAAGTCCAGAACTATGATGATTTGAGCTTTTTTTTTTTTTTTCAAGATTGTTTTGGCTCTTTGAGATTCTTTTGTGGTTCCATAAAATTCTAGGATTGTTTGTTCTAGTTTTCTGAAAAATGTTGTTGGTATTTTGATAGAGATTGTATTAAATGTGTAGACTGCTTTGGGTAGTGTGGACATTTTAACAATATTTTTCTTCCAATCCATGAGCATGAAATACCTTTCCTGTATGTGTGTGTGTGTGTGTGTGTGTGTGTCCTCTTCAACTTCTTTCATCAGTGTTTTATGCTTCTCGGAATATAGGTCTTTCACCTATTTGGTTAGGTTTATTCCTAGGTATTTTATTATTTTGGGTGCAATTGTAAATAGATTTTTAAAATTTCTATTTGTGCTGCCTCATTATTGGTGTACAGACATGCAACAGATTTGTATACATTGATTTTGTATTCTGTGAGTTTACTGATTGAATCAGTTATTTTGGACCAACCAAAACATATATATATATATCTTTTTTTTTTTCGTGAAACAAAAATACCAATAAGTTTACAACTAATAAAAAAGTCTGGACTAATAGCTTCTAATTGCTTTTTAGTCTCCCTGCCTCTCCACATATATAACCTAGTTCTATATACAATTTTAAATTTAAACTGCTTGATAAATTCAATTTTCTATAATGTTATTCAGCTGTCGATGCCCAGGTTGTTTGGGAGTTTAAGGCTTGAAAAATTAAGATTCTCACCTAGTGAATAAAGTAATGAGAATTTCTTTCCAAGATCAAAATTACTCTTTGTTTCCAGGAGGCTGCCTTTTTTTTTTTTTTTTTTAATGGTGGTCCTTGTTTTTGTACACATTGTTCTTTTTGTGTATTATCTAAGATGTCAGAAAAATATTGCTGTAAAAGCTGCAGGACTGAGTTGAATTCCAGGTTTCATGTTTCTCTAGTAGTCTGTGTTCCGAAGGGTGAGGTGCTGATTCCTGGGCTCAGTGAATTGACTCGGGCCAAGCTTTTACCACCAGCCCACCTTGTCCCTGGCCACCCGTCATGTGCACCTACTTGTATCCGGGGCTCTCTGGCCAGAGGGAGATGTTTTGGTTTCTTCTCCAGCGTGTTGACCTCAGGAATGTTCAGCATGAGGGAAAAAATGAAAAGGTCAGTTTCACATGAGGCCAGATGATCTCAGTGGTCATTTCCCACAAATGACCTGGCCATGACTTCTGCTTTCACTTTTCTTATGACTGCCTTCTTTGAGAGTGTCCACATTCCACAGTAGCAAATTAACGATTTCAGTGAATTTGAACATCAGTCAGGTATCTGCTCAACCCCAACCCCTCCACTTTCTGCCTCTCGTCTTCTCATTTTGGAGGGTGCTATTGGCAAACAGATCCAATGGCATGTGTTTTTCCTGGGCTCCCATTTTGATCTATGTGGTGTTTTTTGGAGGGAAGTTTGATCCAACTTTAAAAAACTGGAAGATTACGTACCACATCTAGATTTCCATCTTCTCCCCCCAAATGAGGGAAATCCAGGAAGATTAAATGCAAATTTCCCTGACACAACACAGTCTTCATTAAGGGATACCTGCCCCTGTTTCCCCAAGGTCTCCAGCATACCTTACGGCTGCCCCTGCGGAGACAAAGTCCTTCTTGCCCATCATTATTGTGCTTTGGTGTCTGTGTTCCTTACTCCCAGCCCACATTTCTTCTTATATGGCCATGGAGGCATTTTTATTTGCAACTTCTACTCTACATAGCATTTTATTCATCAAATCTTAGCTTTGGGAGTTTTGGTAGACATAATCCAATTAAATGGCAAATAGCATTTTATTAATAACATTGATTTCCCTTAGCCCTGTCACAGTTAAATGTGATTCCTTCCCCTGTCTTCTCCTAGCAGTAAGCTAGGATTGTTGGCCTTGCCTTTCACACGTGACGGAGAAACTCTTTGCTGAAAGTCATTATGTCCATGTCAAGGAGATGATATTTACATGGGACTTTGCATTTTTACAATGGATCCTCCCCCACCCAGGTGTGAACTTATTGAAATCTCAGGGCAACTCTGAAAGGGGGACTTATCATCTCTAGTTTATAGATGGGAAACTCAATGGTGTTGGTAACTTGCCCCAAGGCCACATGGTTAGTAACTGATACAGCCCAAATGCAGTCCAGGACTCCTGGCTTCCAATCTCCCTTCTTGATGAGTTCCGGGCTATACAGTTCAAAATCTCTTCCATTACTGTCAATTCCAATAAACATATGGACAGATCTGTCCTGCCCACTGGAATTTTCCAGCTGAATGTCTTTGAAGACAAAGACTGAATATTTAAAGACAAAGCAGGGAGAGAAATCACTGGTGAGTGGTTTCTGGGTTTGGAGACGCTTTTAATTTTCAAAGGACTGACTGGATTTTTATATAACCTCTACCATATTTGTTCCACCGTCTTCCATGTGTTGTCCCATGTATTTTGACAGGCAAATCATTCTTTGATGGTGTGAGATAAAGGTTATTTGCCGGTTTTCAGGTTTGGAATGAGAAATAGATGTTGTCATTTAAGCATCTTTTTCTGGTAAGCTCTAGACTCCGTTGCTAACAGGTGGTGAAAACAAGCTGATTCCAATGTCACTGCTTTCTTCAGCCCACATGAAGTACCAATGAGGTGTTAGTTGCTGGAGTGCTGAGTCCCCGCATGGATATACTTGACGTCTGTTTGGTTGCCTCCCGCCTCTGCATCTGCATAAGTGTTTTGGGAGGTGTGTCCTCTTCGTGGGCTTTCGACCGCCTGTCTCTCCCTGTGCTCCAGGGCTCCATCAGGGACCCCAAGAGAACTCTCAGAACTGCCCTCCAGCAACCTCCCTCGAGGGGACTCTGCTGGAGCAGGTATGAACCGCTAAAATCTTCCAGCAACGTCTAGGCCCTGTGTCTTCAGGATGGCTCAGTGGCTTCCTCATGGATCTTTCCTGCCAAGACCCTTGGCTCTGCTATGTTATTTGTCAATTGCATGTGCAAAGACATTTCCCCTTGCTTCTGACATTTCAGAAATGCCATTTGATATGTTAACTGACATTGTCATTTTTGCTAAAGCAATTTGCAAAAGGTGTGCTCCTTTTCAGTTCCTGCTTTCTCCAGAGATGATCCCTTACCCAGTGGAGGGCTTTCTCTCCTCACACGTAGAGTGCAGTCTGTAATACACCGTAAATAAGAACGCAATGCTTTCAGGGCTTCAAAAGTATTTCTGTAGAATAGAATACATACACGTATTGATGAGTTTCAAATATTTAAAATACATAGCTTGCAAAATTCATTTACAACAAGGGTAGGGGAAATGTGATTCATGTGATTCCCTTCCTAATTTGTGACCTGATTCATTTTTGGATAATGGTTTTGGGTTGAATCATCAAAATGGGGTAGCTTAATTAATGCGTGCATATTCCTTCCTGTGAACTGAATTGATGCCAACCTATTATCTTACAGAAGAGAACAAGTCATCTATTTGAGCTGCATTTTTGATTCCTATCTTAGTATATCAAAGAGAAATGACATTTTTGTAAGACTCCTTTCTTGCCTGAAACACGGACTCACCCAATCTAAGGGTACATTCTGGCCGTCGAGCGTTTCTACCTCAGAAATCAGCATGTTAGGGTTGCTTGTCCCACTCCTTTGCGCGGGCGAAGCCCATCGTGCAGCCCCCACCAGCTGGCTTTCTGTTGAGATATTGCTGTACCTAAAATTAAAAATTTTCAAGGAATTACTGTGAAAATATGGGGAAGAGTTGGTTGTAAGTAAGTCACATTCACTGAATTTCAAATCTGGGCTGAAGGTGAAGTGAGTCACTTAAAGGGTCTTCAAAAAAACTATGTATTCATTCATTCATTCATTCCTCATCCTAGGTGTGCTCTTTAATCCCCATCATTTATCTCCCCCATCCCCCCACACCTCCCCTCTAGTGACCATCAGTGAGTTCTCTATAGTTAAGAGTCTGTTTCTTGGTGTGTGTCTCTCTCTGTTTTTGTTTCCTTCATTCGTTTGTTTTGTTTCTTAAATTCCACATACGGCATTTAGAGTGAAATCATGTGGTATGTGCCTTTCTCTGACTGACTTATTTCACTTAGCATACCACTCTCTAGCTCCATCCTTATCATTGCAAATGGCAAGTGCTCATTCTTTTCTGTGGCTGAGTAATATTCCATTGTACATAGACCACATCATTATCCATTCAGCAGTTGATGGACACTGGGCCTGCTTCCATAATTTGGATATTGTTGGTAATGCAGCTATAAACATAAGGGTGCACATATCCCTCTTAATTAGTGTTTTCATTTTATTTGTGTAAGTATCCAGTAGTGTGATTGCTGGATCATAAGGCAGTTCTATTTTTAACTTCTTGAGGAAACTCCATACTGTTTTCCAGAGTGGTTGCCCCAATTTGCATTCTCACCCATGGTGCAAAGGGCTCCCCTTTCTCCAGATCCTTTCCAACATGTCTTGTTTCTTGTGTTGTTGATTTTAGTTCTTCTGACCGGTGTGAGGTGGGATCTCGTTGTGGTTTTGATTTGCGTTTCCCTGATGGTGAATGATATTGAGCATCTTTTCCTATATCTGGTGCCCATCTGTATATCCTCTTTAGAGAAATGTCTGTTCATGTCTTCTGCCCATTCATTAATGACATTATTCATTGTTTGGGTGTAGAGTTGTGTGTGTTCTTTTTTGTTTTGGATACTAACCTTTATCAGATATGTCATTTGCAAATATCTTCTCCCATATGGAAATTTGTCTTTTAGTTTTGTTGACTGTTTCCTTCACTGTACAGAAGCTTTTTATTCTTGTATTGGCCCAATAGTTATTTTTGCTTTTGCTTCTCTTGCCTCAGGTCAGAAGTTGCTATGACCAAGGTCAGAGAACTTACTGCCTGTGTTCTTTTCTAAGATTTTGAGGGTTCCAGGTCTCACATTTAAGTGTTTAATCCATTTTGGATTCATTTTTGTGTATGGTGAGAACAATCCACTTTCATTCCTTTTCATGTGGTTGTCAAGTGTTCCCAACACTGTTGAAGAGACGGTCTTTTTCCCGTTGCATATTCGTTCCTGCTTCGTTGAAGATTAATTGGCCATGTAATTGTGGGTTTATTTCTGTGTTATCTATTCTGTTGTATTGATTTATGTGTCCATTTTTATCTCCAAACAGTCCAATACTGTTTTGATCACTACAGCTTTGTAATATAATTTGAAGTCCAGAACTGTGATGATTTGAGGTTTTCTTTTCTTTTTTTATTGCTTTATTTATTTAAGGTCTTTTGCAGTTCCATACAAATTTTAGGATTATTGGTTCTAGTTTTGCTTTCAGGAGCTTTCTACAATTGTATTAATTAGAAAAAGAAAAGAGTAGACAAATTTGTAAAAAAAAAAAGTTTGTTGACTTTTGTTCACTATTGGAATGACATTTAGGAACAGACTTTTTTGTTGTTGTTGTTGTTTGTTTGTTGTTTTTTAAGATTTTATTAATTTATTTGAGAGAGACAGAAAGGAAGAGAATATGAGCATAGAGAGGAAGAAGCAGACTTCCCGCCAAGCAGGGAGCATGACGCAAGGACCAATCCCAGGACCCTGAGATCATGATCTCAGCCAAAGGCAGATGCTCAACTGACTGAGCCACCCAGGCATCCCCTGAACAGAAATTTCTACAAGAGAAATAAAAATTACATACTTTACTGCTACAACCTGATATCATAAAGACAAGTGAAAATGAAATCAAGTTGCCTGCAGATGGTGTCCACTGGGATTGTCCAACAACAGCTGTTTCACCTTCTTTCACTTCCTTTGGACAGTTGGCTCATTTCTCCATTCCTGCTTTCTCCTTTTGTTTTATCTCATTTCTTACCTTCTTATCATTCCCTTCTTCTCTTCAAACCCTTAGGATTGAGGAAACCACCCCAGCTGGAACCCAGAGAAAGGGTTGGACTGGGGTGAGGGAAGTAGGCAGATGGGACCACATCCCCTCCTGTTGAATCTGAAAGTGTTGACATCTCACTTGTGACCAACAGAAGATGCGGAAGTGATGCCATGTGGCATCCGGGGCTAGCAGAGTAAAGGCAAGGAAGATTCCACCTGTTCTCTGGAATATTTGCATTGAGAGACGACATGGGGGAGACCCTGAGCTACATGAAGAGTGGAGGAAAGGGGCAGATACAGAGGCAGAGACAGACTAGGGAGGGTCCGGCCAGCCCTCATATCCCTCCAGCTCTCCCTACTCCATCCTCATTCTGACTGCTGCTACAGGAGAGACCTTGAGCTGGAAATGCCCAACCAAGACTTTTCCAAATTTTTGACCTGAAACATAAGTGAGCAAGGTGAAATGATCACTCTCGGCCCCTGAGTATTGGGGTAACATGCTACACGGAAATGGATAACCAGAAAAATGAGTTTGATGAATGGCTGAGAAGCTTGGGGACCTGGGTGTGGTTTTTCTGATACCTCTTGGTGTAGGATACTTGCCAAGAGTTTTATTTCTCATCTAGAAGCAGATCAAAAAATTCTTTGTGATATCTCCTTATAAGATTGTTATAATTTACTTCAAAGGAGATAAAGTACCTTTGAGAAAAGTAAAAATTGTTAGGTAACAAAAAGGTATTATTATTATTATTATTATTTAACATTTTTTTTCATTTGAGGTTTTTATTTAAATTCTAGTTAACATCTATGGCAAAAATGGTTTCAGGTATAGAACTTAATGATTCATCACTTACAAATGGCACCCAGTGCTCATCACAAGTTCTCTCCATTATGGCCGTCAACATCCAGCCCATCCCCCACTCACCTCCCTCCATCAACCTTCAGTTTGTTCTCTATATTTAAGAGTCTTTTGCGCTTTGCTTCCCTCTCTCTTTTTTCTTTTCCTTCCCCCTCTATGTTCATCTGTTTTGCTTCTTAAATTCCACATATGACTGAAATCATACGGTATTTGTCTTTCTCTGACTGACTTATTTTGCTTAGCATAACACTGTCTAGCTCCGTCCATGTAGAATATGGTGGTATTCTAAATGTCTACACAAGAAAGAATGCAGTGAGACAGAAGTATTTAGGTAGATGATCCCAGAAGAAAACTGAATGAAAACAGGTCTGCGGGTATGTGAGACAGAAGGAGCATTCCACGTGAACACCCCGTTTACAATGCTGTTGACCCACAGCTCTTCCGTCATTACTACTGCTATTATTAGCATTACCATTACTTCCAGGGAGCAGTGAAATGTCTCTCCAGCCAGCCTGTCTGGCTTTTTGTCTTGGCTGTGTGTTTACTAGCATGTGATGGTGGGCAAATTACCCCATAAATCTGTTATATGAGAAACACCCACTATTAATACTGTTTCTCCTAGAATGTTTTCAGCAATTATCCCTTCCCTGTCCTTACATCCTATTCTTTGACTATCAATGTCTTATTTGTCTGCTAGTGCACAGCTTGGACATCTTACTTTGGGCAACAGGCCTAGGGTGGACCCCGCCACATCAGAGACCTTGCTTGTATGTGACTTGTGCCGTGCTGACCCTTCTATGCACTTATTCTGATGTGTTGTCCATGGTTGACGCTCCTGTCACCCTGGCTAGAGTCTGGCCCTCGGGGAGAAAGCATGTCCTGTCTTTGTATCCATTTGCCAGAATCTAGTGCAAATAAAGCATAGAGAAGGGGAAAAAGTGGGTGAATCAGTATATGAGTGAATTATGCATTTGCTTTAAACCACAAATAATGTAAATTTGGAAAGCGTTGGAGGAAAGGTGCTTCTAAAACTGTGTGTCATGTAAATGATCCTTTTCTGACGAGTAATGTGGCAGTTGGCTTGATTTAGTGTAGGTCTAAAAAAGAAGTGGTGAGGATCTAGAATTTCAATGGAGTTCTGTGACATCTTTTGAGACTTCCTTGTCTCTAGGTAGAAGAAATTTGGTAATATAAATTTTCTGTGTTTTGTGAAAGGGAATTTGTGCATTTTCCATGAAGCTAGAGAAACTTCAGACCTCCTCAATGACCATGTTGTCACGTCTTATGAATATTTTTCTAAAGGTAAGTAATCACACCGGTGAAGACCACTGTGTCTTCTACCTCCAGTGTCTCCTGCTGTAGCCTTGTAGTGTCCACTGGTGGTGGGAGGCTACAGGAATTTTTGAGACTGGGCTAAGAGGAAGTTAAGTTTGGATATACCATTTTTATAGCAATTTGGAAAGACATTTTAGAATGTTTCAATGAAACAAGAAATTCCCGACTTCTGGTTTCTTGAACCTAAAAGGTACCTTTTCTAGTCATTGAGTCAAAAGGACCGAGGAGGGGGATTGAGATAAAAATCAATAGAACACGAAACAAAAACAATAAATATAAGCAGTGACATCAGCAGAGATGAGTCTCATGCTGAGATGTAGGTTGTATAACGTTTTTTTCAACACATTGAAACAGAAATGTACTCATAGGAGGAAATAAGTTTCTAACAGAAGTATCAGGTAGTGATTTATAATTAGTTACTCTGCAGGAAAACACAAGATGCCAGGTTTAGAGTTTATAGATGAAAGAAATCAATAGAGGTTTCTCAAGTTTGACAAGAAATCTAAAACATTTACTGATAACATCAACAAAGAGTTGTAATGCAGGAAGGGATAAAAAAAAACCTCAAAAAACCAAACAACAACAACAACAGCAACAAACTGGTCTTGTTTTGCTGAAGGGAAGACTCAATTATTCTTCTACCTCTGGAAGATGATGTCACAAAACCATTCTCAGTGATGAAGCAAAGAGTAGGGAGGGAAAATGTATGAAAGTGTGTTCCATATGTTGGGCAGCTAATTAAACCAATGTTGTGGGTTCTCCTGGAATTGTGATGACCATGGTATTTGTCAGTGTTACAACATCTATCATTTATTTCATTTTATTTTTTCTAGTACACCCTGACTTTGGTATCCATGTTTTGTGTTCTTGTCCATAAGATGGACCCCTAAACTGTATGGACATCAGGGTCCACAAACCCCACACACGTCTCCATCTAACTACTGTACCTGTATGCCCTATTTTATCCTTCTGAGGTCCGCACTTTCCGCGCATTGTCTCATATCTACAAACTTGAAAGACTTCACATCACTACAGAGCCTGTAGTTAATTGATTATTAATTTTAATTTAAATCCCTATGAAAAGCCTTTCATCTCCTTTCCAAAGGAGATTTCCATTTTTATGAGTGTTGACTAAATTTCCTTTGGAAGATAGCAGTGATTGAGGAAGAAAAGAAGAAAATGTAACATATAGAAATTGGGTTGCAATGTATTTAGAATGATGCCTATACAATGGTAACTTGAATATTGACTCAACTAGATGGCCAATAGGTCAACAAAAAAATTCAAGCTACAGAACGTGCTACAGTTTTCCCTGTCAGCCTGCTTAGTAGCCAGCAGCTCGGTACTCTTGAAGCAATGAGTCCTGGGTTTGGGGAGCCTCGAAGATTTTTGTAAAGACCAGTTTTCCTCAGGAAAGGGGTTTTAATTTTGGTATGAAAAACGTGGTGATGGGGGCACCTGGGTGGCTCAGTGGGTTAAGCCTCTGCCTTCGGCTCAGGTCATGATCCCAGGGTCCTGGGATCGAGCCCCGCATCGGGCTCTCTGCTCAGCAGGGAGCCTGCTTCTCCCTTTCTATCTGCCTGCCTCTCTGCCTACTTGTGATTTCTCTCTGTCAAATAAAAAAATAAATAATCTTTAAAAAAAAAAAAAAAAAAAGAAAAACGTGGTGAGATTTGAAGTGATTTTGTAGGCACTCATCTCTTCGTAGGGTTAGGGTACAAATTCCTGAAGAACATGGTGGTTGTCGCTGGTGAACCCAGTTCCCATTTTGGAAGGAAACCAACTAACAGGTTTCTGTATGGCTAACAGTGTTTTAACACTGGCACTTGTTTGTCTTGAAAGATGAGACCTGTGTTAAACCATTTGCTCAAGCATCTCCTGGAGAAACAATGGCTTACTCACATTAGGGAATGTAAACATCACTTATGTTCAGAAAGTCAACTGAGCTAGATTCTTGCAAAATGTCTTCTCCTTCACCCCCAACTTTCCTTCCACCTCCCGCAACATGGAATCAGATCGCCTTTCCCTCCTCCGGAATTGCTTTCTTCCCCTATCTTGTGTTTATCAAGCCTTTCCCACCTATCCTGACTTATGCCCCATGGTCTTAAATACCATGTAAGACTGACAATCCCTCCATTTTTTGTCAGTGCCCAAGTGTGCCCTGTACTCCACCTTGGTATATCTAGCTACCTACCTGGCCTTTCCACCACATGGGGATCTTCAACTTCATGTGTCAAAACCAAACTCTGGATTTTATTTCACCATCCCCCAACCTGCTGGTTGGATGTCCTGGACTTCATGGCTTATTGGATACTCTTGAGTTGGATGGGCATCAAAACCTTGAACAGATGGTCAAACTGTTTTAGAATTAATTTATAGCAATGCATAGTAGCTTTATATTCTTGCTGTTTTGTTGTGCTGTTTCTTCTTCTTCTTCTTTTAATTTATGAATGTATTCAGATACTCCAAGCATATGTCGAGAATAGTGGAACCCTTCTCTGGGTTTAGGAATCTGTATATTGTAAAATCCATGAGTAAAATCTATGTAAAAGCCATGAGTGCCTTCAGTGACTTTCTGAAGTGGAAACACACTTTCCAGTCAGTGTTGGCGAAGGCAGGGGCCATTATGGGTCACTGGGTAAGAAGAGGGAGGGCCTGATCCTTTTCTAAAAACCCGCTTCGTGGAAAGTCCCTTCTCTTATTTCCCCTGATCCTTCTCTGTGGCTCATAGCAAAACAGAAATAAAAAGAAATTCTTAAATGACAGCAATATCATGCTGCTTCAGAGACCTTTGTAATGACAGCTCCCTGGTCTCCAGTTAACTTCTGAGTTTAAAAGACAGGGATGGATTTCTGCTAGTTTAAAATAATTAATAACTCTTCACGGTAAATACTTTTCTCCTGGATTTCTTAGCAGTGGATGAATGGCTCCAGCCTCTGATTCAGCTTTTACTGACAATTCAAGATTAGTAGGAAATAGTTCTTAAAGAACACTGAATTAAAATATCATGTGACTCATGAGCAGAAATAGGGGATTTTAATAGAGGGGAAGATGTCAGAGAAGGACAGAATCTCTGTGGCCCAGCTTGATTGGGGACAGATTTTCTCATAGAAGTGGAATTAGACTCAGGTCTGGATGGAGGGCAGGGGAGATGGATTTCTAGAGAGAAGAGAAAACCATTATCAGGGAAGTACAAATGTGTGCAGAGCCACCAAACAGGTCAAGCTGCTGCCATTTGCAGACAGCACGATGATCTACGTGGCAGGGTTTGTGTGACTGCTGGTGGGGGCCGAGGCTGGTGGGTCACGAAGATGAACCCAGGTTGGAAGGAGTTACATCATTTATTAATTCAATAAATATTTGTTAAGTGGTGGCTATGTGACAGCTACTGGGGGTGTAGTGGCAGTCAAGTCAGATGAAGTCTCTGCCTTCATACACAACAGTGGAAGCAACGAGTGTCATTGAAAACACACATGGCCCGACCAGTAAAGAATCGGGTGTGGAGGGAGGGAGGTAAGCAAGCCTAAGAGGAAAGGTAGGGGGGAATCTCTGAGGGGCAACCTCTCTGTTTGTATTTTATGGGGCTCTATGGCTGCCAGGGGGTGTAGGGATTGTAGGGCCCAGAAGGAAGCAGGAATTCTAGCTCAGGGCCACCCCTGCAGAAGTTAGGTAAGAGATGGTATGGGCTTGTCCCTGAATGGCGGCCCTAGGCAGTAAGAGATGTTCCCAATCCACACACATGTAGAAGACTGTCTTGACGGTTCTCACCAATGAGTGTGGAGTCTGAGACACGGCCACTATCAAACTTACTGTTTTTCTGCCTTGAACAGGTAGGCGCAGGTGTGCTACTTGCCGAGATGAGAAGACTGAGAAGCAGCATTATTTTGCAGGTATGAGAAGTTCAGGTTACGGACCCAGGATCTTTTAACTCCCCACCAGATACCTGAGCAAAGATGACAAGTAAATAAAACAGGTTGAGTGTTGGGTGAAAATAAGACCCATGTGGCAAATGGACTGGCACTCAGACCCAAAACTGAAGTTAGAAGCACCATCAGATTAAGGCATTATTGAGGAATGTGTATTAGTTTCCTGCTCTAAGCAGAACATCATCTTGGGCACCATGGGAATCAACCGGGCAGTTCTGCAAGTCAGCCTGGGAGAGGCACAGGTGAAAACAGTCCCTTGGGTCATTGTACGGAATGTGGTCTTAGTTTAGCAATTTCTTCCATATTTGAAGAAAGATGTTATTTACCTAAATATTCAGAGATCTACCAGGATATCCTTACTGGGAGTTCCACAGTGACTCATGAGGACTGGAGCTAAAGGTCAGTTATTCTTCCACGTCCAGCTGCCTTTCTCTCTACCTGCCTAGAATCTGTGTCATCATGAAAAACAAGTTCCTAAGGAATGTATGAGTCATGCCCTGCAATGGTGTTCAAACCGAGTCCAAGAGAGACAGAGTGGAAAGGTCTGGCCCCACATGCAGCATGTGCAAGTGTGGGCCCCAGAAGAGCACCTTCAGGAGGTACTGGGTGAAGGTAGGGTTTCACGTAAGGAAATACTCCTTCCGTCGTAGCTGAGGGGACAGCGCAAGACAACAAGCGAACCCAGCACCACCCATTTCCAGGGAGAGTGTGGATCCTTTGTTCCTACACAGCTTTCATCACCAGAATATGTATTCAGTTCTCCTGATTTTTCCTAGGAAAGAACTGAGTGGTTAGCAAGAAAAAAAATGTTATAAGGGATGTACTTATAAAGCTCCTAAGTGATTCTCTTAGGGTGTGGACTCCCAGATACAGTGAGCCTGCAGCAGGTGTCTGTTCTCTGAACCTCATCTGTTCCAGGCATCCTGGGGTGACTGCTCCAGTCACACAATCCACTCCAAGGCTTCTGTCTCTCAGTATCTCCTGAAAAGGAAGGCTGGCATGTATGTGTGTGTGTGTGTGTGTGTGTAACACAAATATGTCTGAACCAGGTATTCTTATATCAATCGGGGTTCCGGAAGGACACAGAATTCCGCCTAGATGATTCAAATGAAGAGATCTTAGTGAAGAAACAACTCATGTTGCATTTCTTAAACTTACATGTATTATAGGTAAATAATATCTCAATAAAGCTGGGGGAAGAAAGGATATAATCATGGGAGGCAGATTTCTAAACAGCCACAAAAACCATGACCCCAATACACCTCTGTAATCCTTTCCCCTGTTCAGTGGACCACATTTAGTGAATGGCTTCCAACCAACAGAACACAGCGAAGGTGTTGAGGTCTCATTTACATGATTAGGTCACAAAAGATGTGGCTTCTGTCTCGCTGGTATAATCCTTGCTTTCTTGCATTGGTGCCTTGATGAAGTAAGCCCCTGTGATGGAGACACCCACTTGGCAAGGACACGAGGACAGGTCCATTGCCAGACTTCAAGGAATAGAGCTATACCAACAACCACTTGGTCAAGGTCCTTTCCCTGGCTGGGCTTCCTGGTAACCACAGCCTGGCCTCCTCCGGGCTGCAGCCTGATGAGACTCCATTCTAGAGGGTCCGGGTAAGCTGTACCTGGACCCCTGACCCAAAGAATCTGTGAGAGAATAAATGTGTGCTGTCCCAGCCACTAAGTCTTGGTATAATTTATTATGTGGCATTATGTCACTAATAATTCCAGGTTTATTGGGGCATACTTAAAAAAAGATTTATTTATTTATTTATTTTAGAGGGGGAGGGGCAGAGGGAGAAGGAGAGAGAAAATTTTAAGCAGACTCTACGCTGAGCATGGAGCCCGATTTGGGGGTGAATCTCATGACCCTGGGATCCCAACCTGAGCCAAAATCAAGAGTCAGACGCTTCACTGACAGAGCTACCCAGGTGCCTCTTGGGGGTCTACTTATATGTACAGTCAACTTTTGAGACATCCATGATCCCCTAGAGTTTCCCCTGCCCCTTTCCCAATCCCCTGATAACTATCACTCAATGATTGTTGAGTTTAAGGATATTGATCTAGATTCATAATCTAAGATAATGCTTATGCATTAATTTTACTATCATGATTACAGTGTTGAGTGCTGATCTCCATCTCTTTCATTTGCCTTTTAATTAATGAGTGTGAAAGGTTTTCCTCTGCCAGTTCTTTTCTGTACCATTAGGGACACGGAGTGAAAAGTTCTGAACTCTCATGGTCATCCCCCAGTCTCTAAACCTTCGCTGAAGATTGTGCAGTCCTTCAGGCAAGAAGAAAACAGAAGGCTGAGGATGTGTTTCAAAATTGCTTCATCTTCCAGGCCCTTCCATCATTCCTCTGGTTCTCATTATCTATCTGGTCATTTTTAGCATTGCTGGGAATAATTGAAGAATGAGAATGAGAGGTAATGATATAATTTCTGGGATTATAAGTAGCAAAACATTTCAGGATACAGGAAAAATAAGATCACTGAGACTCATAATGTGCCTTATGGTGAAGATGAACTTATGGGAGAATCCAATGGACCTGTATGGTAATTAAAAGATTAAATGTCTTATTCTATTTTTAAAAATAAGTGTATTTATCTTTGGTTTTTGGAAGACCTCTAAGAGAGGATAAAAGTCATGAAATACCATTTAAACCTTTTTAAAACCTCAAAAGCTAACATGGGGTCCAATGATGGCTGGTACTGAATGTGGATGAGGCGGGGTGAGACCTGAGACCAGAAGTGTCTCACTTCTCATTTCCACCCTGTGACAGAAGGGGCCAAAGGAAGAGCTTGGTGTAGAGAAGGAGCCCAGTGAAAGGCAAAACCATGGAGAAAAGGCCACCGGAATCAGTGAATTCAGGGAGAGCCTCGCTGTTGTCACAGGCATCATGTCAAAGGAGGGGAGAGACACTCTGGGCCTCCCTGCTGATGCTCAGCCATCATTGGTGCTCCCCTGCGGTCAGACTGAACCAGTTGGCACCGTCCAGGGCTGTGAGAACAGGCTGGACAGAGGATGGATCTGGGCAGCCACGTGTAGACAAGAACCTTCACATGATTCTAGTGACTTCCTGGAAATCTGTCTTGGATGGTTTTCCTCATTAGAACATGTGAAGATACCTCATTCTTGTAAATGGCTCTAAGACATTAAGCATCGATGAGCCCTACCAGAGAGGACCTCATGAAGGGGTGGCACTTCTTCTGAGGCTTGAAGGATTTTATTACATGTTGCTCTGTATAGAGCAGAAAGGGCGGTCCAAGCTCTAACGAGCCGAGTATGGGCAAGAGGGCTTTGTCTGGGTTTTACTGGGCAAAAGAGGTAACTGGAGATGAACACGGATTCGGGCTGCAGAATGCTTGGCATTCCTCTTCAAAAATCTCAGTTTTTATCCAGAAAGCCTCATTATCTAGGAGGCTCCTCTGGTGGCCAGCATAAAATACATACTCAGTAAATACTTAAATTAAGCGTGTTGAGGAAGAGAATGAATCAACCAAGTCTGCATTTTTTATATTGTTGTTTAATTAGATACATTTCTTTAGCTGTATGTTAGCAGTAAAAATATTTGGAGATCTGAGACAATTATCTAGATAATTTTAAGTCTGGTAACCTGCTATTTAGGAAGTCATTCCTTTAGGTCTAAATGAGCTGTGTTGAGCAGAGTCAATTAAATCACTGCTCAAGTCCATTTGCCTCCTTAAACAAAGGCTGAACACATACTATGGCTATGTGCCATAGTCTATCTTTTTGTTCAAAATGTTAAATAGTGTGTCTTTGAAAGACCAGCTTGACTTAAGATTGTAGTCTTCATATAGAAGTGTTAATATTAATTTTTCACACTCACAGAAATAATTTCCACAGCATTAACTACAATAGTTGTGTAATTATGCTTTCTTTTAGGGAATTCTGCAGTGATTTCTTTCATCTTTGACTTCATCAACAGTAGGAAAATGGTTGTAGGAGAATGCATGGGGGGTAGTTTCACTATTGAGATAATTTTTTCCTGCTTGCTTTTTGTCAACTGTATATAAAACTGTAGAAGAAAAATTATGCTTCAATATACAGTTTTCATTATGCCTTAGATACTGCTAATATCCCTTACTAAATGCCATAATTCCACATATGCAACTTGTCACCTGGCATGCGTAGACACAGAATTATTTTGGACATTAGTGCGTAGTTACATCAAAATGCCGAGCACAGAAAAAATGGCATCTGATATTCACCTAGGGCTTAGACAAGAAATTTTTGTTTGATGTGCAAGCATTAATAATATGATCACAGAAGAACATTTTTCAGTAGTGCTCGCAGATGGCTGGTGAAAGATGATTCTTCCCCTGTGGACACGCTGTATACCACACACCCTCCAGTTGCTGATGGAATCTCACACGTATGGTCCAAGGCAGGCTCTTTATCTGCTCAGGAAGGGAGGACACACTTAATTGGTAAGGAGCCCATGTGTCTTTTGGGATCCCAAACAAGTTGTTTCAAACCTCCGGCAATTGAAGTTCATACTGACTTGGCTCGAAAGACCATGGGGGCAACCACCATGCATCTCTCCTGGCCCAGTTTCAAAATCAGGACTTAATATTTGTTTTGTGGGTTATGGGCTTACACCTGTATACTGATGTTCGAAATGAGCTCTTGACTTTGAAAGTCTAAGCTTTTGTCATTCGGGGAACAGGAGTTCCTCACTGACCCCCAACACCTCCAGATCATAGCTCATCATTGTCTTCTCCTCGGTTTATCTGCTGGAACTACAGGGAGGGAAGCTGAAGGGAGGAGGGGCAGGTTTTATAGATGATATAAAGGCTTCTTGGTGCCTCCTGTCTCTCGGACAACTGTGAGAACGATCTGCAATTTTAGGAGACAAGATACAACAAGTCATTACCTGTCCTAGTCCCCGAGAAGGCACATCCTTCTTTCCTTGAGGGAGAGGACGAACAGAGTTACTGTCTCTGTTTTCCCTATGGACTCTGTATGGCTTCCAAGTAGCTGGAGATGAGATGCGGAGTGGGATTTTCAGAGGTGTGATGGCTGCATTCACGAGGTAGGGGGTATGACATGGCGGATGGTGGACACAGAGGACCTGCCAGCGGGTTCCTCTCAATCAGCAGTTTTCCATGCTTCCTCCCTATTTCCCCAACCCAAAACTGCCACTGGAACTTGTCTCAAGCTGCTGTCAGCTGTGGGAAGGTGGGTGCTCTTACCCCCTGCCACTGGACTCATCCCCAGGCAGATTATCATTTGAGTCCTTTTGGGATAGGAAAACGAGATCGCTCGTTCATTCTCTCCTCCTCCTAAACCAAGGCCCAGCTTACCAGCCTGTAGCACGGAGTCCTCAAGAGGGTGGGGAGAAAGGGTGTGTCTCTCTACTCACCCATACCAGCGGCAGCCCCGGCAAGGTAAGGGGGCATCTTGTGGGGTCACCGCTGCCCTCCCTCTCCGAACTTCCTGGACATTTGTCTGCACTCACAGGACTGACTTCATTTCCATCATCTGTGAACAGTCCGTGTCCCCTACCAGACAGGCACAACTGCCAACTTATTGAATTTGCATTATTTACCTTTGCATCGCCAGCCCTAGCACACTGCCTACAGTAGTTAGTAGTTAGAGGACTTAGTAGTTAGAGGACACACATTCTTGGAGGAAAAAAGAATTGGTACATGATAAAATATAGTTTTCACTGTAGAATGAACACAAATGTACTCTGAATAAAAGGCAAACCATCAAAATCCAAGGAAAGAAGGAATTTGTTAGGTGCAAATACTGGACGAGAAGGGAAGAGACACCCCAGTTTTTCTAGAGAAAATGACAGAAACACAACTGACCAGGAGGCCCAGAGAGTGCCAGGCAGCCAGAGGCCGCGGAGGGACTCTTGTCCACTCCTCCCTCCTGCACAGAGAGCTGGGTGGGAGGAAAGGGAAGAACATCAAGCAGGAGTGGGACGTGAGGAAGAATCTCGTAGGGAGGGGTGTGTGCCCAGGACATCAGCCAGTGAGTGCCTGAAGGGCGGAAGCTTGCGCCAGGATGTAATTCCCGGTTCACTCATGCACATGAACTCTGTGCTTGGGTGTCCTAGATAAGAGCTGCACACAAAATAGTTGGAAGAGTGGTAACGAACAGTCTCTGTACTAACTAACAGTTACTGATTATGTTGTGTGCCTGGCATCCACTTGGTTCATCCAGCCCTCACGACACCCACTCCACTCCGGGGGCGGCTCTTGTTATGAACCCCATTTTATGGATGGGCTCCTTGAGGAGCAGCAAGGTCAAATCAGCAGTCCAAGCTGGCGCTGCCGGTAGGTTATTGTGGGAATCGCATGGGGTTCTGAAACCGGGCACAAAGATCCAGTTAGAGCAGAGAAGGAAACAAAGCTGGTCGTGAATCACGCGGTGTGGCCAGCTGTGCCCTGACCCGTCTGCCTAAGGGTGGCAGCTAAATGTAGGCGGTGACCTGCTCCTTCCTGATTGAATCAGAAGAGTAAGTATTCGATAGTATTATTTTATAATCAAAAAATTTCATCAGCGCGTCTGCGGGTAGCAGGCTCTAAACTTCTGCCTTGTCCAAGATCCAGAGTCTGCTAGCTCATCTCATTCAGTTTTCTCATTTGTTACGTTGCAACTGTGATGACCTCTCCCTCTGAGGAATGATGAATGATGCTGCCTGTCGAGTGAGCAGCCGTGCCTCTCTCATACTCTCTGCTCGATACATGTCAGCTGTTATTATCCGTGGCCAATAAGCAAGTGCATTCCGTACCGTGAGTGTGTTCTTGGGCTCTCGTCTCACTGTATTACGTTCTTAGAGAAAAGTTGCCAAATGCATCTTCACTACTTTGTGTCGCAGCAACAAACCGCCGTAAGGCTCATTGGCTTCCGAGCCTTAAAATGAAGACCCGCCTCAGAGGCAAATGCGGCGGGAGCATCCAGACCCCCATTCAGAAGGGTTTAGATCCATCCGAAAGCTCTTCTGGAAAGCTAGGTTGGAAATAATCCGATGTTAACAGGTCTGTCATGTAATCCTGGTCCAAGACTCTAACGAGAACCAGCTCCAAGTGTGGAGAAACGACTCTTGCATCCAGTTTCAGTGGGAAGGACCATGATGTGCTGTGCATGGAGGGTCCCTTGGGCAGCCACAACGCAGGGCACTGTTCCCCAGTGAGCAGGGAGAGCTTCCGCGGGGTGAACACAATTAGGACTGACCCACGACAGAGCCGCGGAAGGGCTGGACTTGAGACAACTCCCAACCCAGGCTCACAGCCCAGAGTCCTTCTGCAACGCCCCCCTCTTGGCCACCTGCTTGTAGGGGACAGGCAGGACCCGCGCGCACGGACGTTAGGTCTCTGCCAACCCTGCCGGCGGCCTCCAGGAATGCGCGTTCTTCTTTAGCGACACTTTGTTGGGAAGATGTGTTGCTTTCCTTTCTTTGCTTGGCAGGTCTCGAGTACCCGTGGTGGCTTTAACTACACAGAGACATTCTCGAGAATTCGAGGAAACCTCTTAATAAACGCGAGTCTCTGGGAACGCGCGGGTTGGAGGTCGTCCTTCAGGCCTCCAGGAAGCGAGCAGGTGTCTCAGGAGCCGCAGGGCCACCCCGGCCACGGGGGCAGGTTCCGAGGTCCCTCTCCTGAGTCCTTCTGGGGAGAGTTCACGGACCCGCGAACGCGGTCCCAGCCCCGTCGGCGGCCCCTTGGAAGGCCGTCATTCCCCTCGACCTGCGCACGTTGGGTTTCAGCTTCAACAGGAGAAAATCCTGGAAATCCAGCACCGTTTGGCCCCTTTTCTCACTAACCAATGCAGGCTTTTCAGAAACCGCTCTGCTTCCTTCTGAACAGGACGTTTCTGCAGGCGGCCGTACCAATGACACGGCTTTGTGTGGGATGTCACCTGCTGTTCCCGGAACAAAGACCTCCTGAGACAAGGACAAAGCCTTCCAGTCCGCCAGGGTCCCGGACCCTTCCATAGCCTGGCGTTGCGTCTGAGGGTGATTGAGTGAATTGGGTCACTCTAAGAATATACCTAAGCTTCCGGACTGGGCTATTTTTAGGGTTGCAAAGAGCATTTCCAGGGGCTGTTCTAGCCGCTCTCCGTCCATGCAAGCGGGGCCTTTCTAAGTAGCTGCGGTTCCCTGCATGGGTGTAAAGAAATGGGAAAAAAAGGTCTGTGGATTGATCCGTAACTCAATCCTTCCGCTGCTAATGTGTTAGGAATACGGAAACATTTATTAACCACAAGTGCAACTAAAGTTTCTCTTTTGAAACACCGCATCTGAGTCATGTGGCTCTCCGACTTTTAAGGCTTATGTCTGTAAGAGTGTAGCTGTTCTATACGAAGTTAAAAAGAAATACTGCCTCGCAGGAGGCTAACTGGCATTACCAGGAGAGAGAAATTCAGCTCCCGGTTAGCTGCAAGCAACTCGCACCGATCGATGGGTTCTCATCTCAAAGAATTTCCGAGTGCGGGCTTTGGTAGAATGAACTGTGTTTATAAAATGAAACCTACTCCCCTTGGAATGGGATTGCGTTGAGCAGTGTTTTTCCTTATCTTAATAGCTAAATTACTAAAACGTTTTCAAAAGTGTTATCTGAGACTACGTACACAACAAAAATAATGAGATCATTACACATCCCCTTCCCTTATTCCCTCTGTGAAACAGACCACTCAGCTGGATTTTGCACACGAACACATCCTCCCCCCACCCCTTGACATCTGGGTCACATCTGTAGCGATGCGTGTGAATTACTTGTTGGGCTGCCGGTGCCTTGATATACAAGGAAGTACCGTAGAGGAAATCTACCTCTAATCCTTCAAATTTTATTTTCAACCAACACTGCCAGAGATTTCTTCCTTCTGTCTTTCCTTTTTCACGAGAGATCTGCCTTTTCTCTGCAAACGTAATACTCTGCTTTGGATCCCGTTTTTGCTGCCTTCCGAGAGCCCTTCTGCCTTTGTCTACAACTTGCTCCTGTCCAAAGGACGTTTCCTAGCAGGCTCCCAATTGGCAGAATCTTCTGGCATTGCTCTGGACAGGGATACACTGGGGCTAGGTAGAAAAGGTCCCTATCTCTGTGGAGCAAACACAGCCATTGCCATGTTCAGATGAGGTTACCGCTGGGACTAGGCACCTGGAGTTCTGGAAGCTGTGGGTCCGGGTACATCGATGGCACCTGCAGTTAAGTCAATGCAGTAGCTTCACTCTAGAAATGCAGGGATATCCTCTGCTATTCTGCTGTTCAAAAGCAAACTGCTAAGATTACCAGTCTGGTTAAAAAATTAATACTATAGGGACACCTGGGTGGCACCGTTGGTTGAGAGTCTGACTCTTGGTTTTGCTCAGGTCGTGATCTCGGGGGCATGAGTCCATCTCCACGTTGGGCTCTGTGCTCAGAGGGGAGTCTGCCTAAGATTCTCTCTCCCCCTCCCTCTGCTCCTCCCCCTTCTCTAAAATAAATAAATAAATAAATAAATCTTCAAAAACATCGATATTATAATAATGCACATTGACTTCTTGACAAACCAGTGTGCTTCTGGCACTTCAATTAAACTGAGTGATGACTTAATTAGAAGACCCCTGCAAAAACTCAAAGTTATTCCAAAAACAGGGCATTAAGTTTCTACGTGGTGAGTTGAAGAGGTGATCAACGGGTAGTAAGCCATTTGCATGATTGATAATGACCGTGAAAGTAGCCCGTGCTTCTCGTTTTCATGTGATTTCTACAACATACTGTTTGGAAAAAATCATAGGGGACTCGTCAGGAATCTTCAAGTTGCACATGACAGGAATGCGGTGCAGGGTAGATGCATCAAAGGGGAAAAATGTGGGCCCAGGACACTGGAAGCTCGGGGTTTCGCTGGTCTTAGCCACAGTCAGACCCAGGAGCTCGATAATTTTACTGGAATTTTATTTCTCACATTTCTACTTCCTATAATACTGGCCTCGCTTGAGACAGGTTTTCTTCATTGGGTGGAAGGGAAGTTCAGCCTAGGATTTCGGGATCTCAGAAAAAGATGCTTCCTGCTTCCTAACTGATCCCTGCGGCCCCCACCCCCACCCCCGCCCCGGCCCTGTCTTAGAACTCATGTTGTCCCAGTGAGGGTTGAATGTTGATTTGGGGACAAATGAGTGTGATTTGAATGGCCAGCCTGGATCACAGCCTTATCCTTATGACTCAGGAAAGTTGTCCCTCCATGGACTGCAGCAAACAGGGGAGAAGCCGTAGCACAGACGCCGGCCCGTGCTTTTGCCGATGAGGCAGTCAGGACCGAGGAGCACGGAGGGTTCCCAGCTGTACCGCACTTGCCTGGCACTTTGGAGGTCATGGTACTTGGTGTCCCTCTTAGTTCTCCTCTTTATCTGTGAGAAAGTCTTAGAACTGATGCTGTCAAACATGTCGTAGCGTGGACAGGGCAGACTCAGTACAGTGGGTACAATGTGCATGGTAGGGACATCCCCCGGCAGTGACCTTGCTGTGACCTTGCTGTGTTTTTGTCTACTAAGGATTTTACGGTGAGTGCAGCCGCCTTAAGATCTCCTGGTCTTACCTAAAGCAGAAAGAGAGAAACTGATTGAGTTGGCCAGGGCCCTGAATACCCACCTTCTCAATCATCGGGTAGGTTCCTGGGGGATATATGGAACGAGGACCCTCCAGAAATGAGCTCTTTTTACTGCTGGTTGCAGCTTTGGACGGAAGCGCTCTTGACGTGCTCCCGGGGACTCACGTGGTAGGTAAAGACTCCCTGGCACATTCCCCGGGACCCGTATTCCGTTCTCAGTCCGTGGGTGTAAAAACCTGACGTCAGGAAGTCCCATGAGGAAGGGAAGGGAAGAGCCTTTGCCCCATAGAGGCGTCTTGGTCTCTTCCAGCCAAAGTTCAGAATCTTCTTCATCTGCCTCTTGTCACATCCTTTCTCTCAATGATCCAGTGTCGTCGTTCCTCCTCCCCGTGAGGCCGACAAGCAGAGAGAGACGACGGAGCTCTGTCTAGAGCTTGGACCGAGCCACTACCAGGACACGAGTCGGACAGGGCAAAGGCTGGCGGGACGAACGTGGGGAGCAATAAGAGCGGACGGGATTTAAGGCGCTCGCGCGTCTCCCACCCCAGCGACGCTGGCTGGCTTTCTGCAGAAGCGGCGGCTCAGCTCCTCGGACTGGGCCGGACTCGTCCCCCAGCGGCCTGCCTTTGGGAGGTAGCACTGTCCCTTCTGACTCGTGGGTCAGAGCGAAGCAATGATGTAGGGTCACTTCCCAGTGCACAGATCACTGGAGCGCTGGAGGTTAACTTAGAAATACGTTTATGTCTCTGTGGAAAAAGCCGCTTCCCACATTCCAAAGTCATAAATGGTGTGTAGGTCCCTAGGCCACCGTTTGTGATGATCATCCACCGGGTTGAATATTGTTGTAACTATTGTTGTGAATAAACGGTATTTCTTCTGGGGTGTGATTTAAAGACTACGTACAAGGGTATGCTGTGTCTCGTTCGATGTCACCTCAGACGGAGCAAAGCCTCCTCTCTGGGGCTCCCTCCCTCTGGTGAACTCGCCTTTCACTGGTGCGACCCGTATCAGAGCCTTGGTGTGACGCGTGCGAAGGACCGTCGGCTTCAGGGGCTGGTGGGGAAATCTAGCCGGCGCCTTCGAGGTGCCCAGCATAAACGGGGCCGCAGAAAACTCTGGAGCTATAGGAAGGAGTCATAAGTATCTGGGTGTGGAGTGGTGCGGCGCTCACACAGAGAAACAGGAAGGGTTTCTAGAAGGTACAGTCCCGGTGGGCTCCACGCTCGAGGACTCACAGCACAGCGGACCAGCCGCTAGCAAACTGCAGTTGTCAGGTGTCCCCACAGTTGCTTCAAGTATCATCTTATTTTTTTCTAAGAAATATCATATTAATCCAAACAGCCAAACTCCCAACGTCCTTCCAGTGCATCATCTTAAATTATTCCCACATATGGACCTTCATTTTGAGGAAGGACGTGGGGTCATAGGAGACGTTTTGGGGATTGGGCACAGAAGACGACTCTCCAGATTCTTCAAGGCTTATGGGAATCCCAGGGAGCCTTGATACGGCGTCCAGTGAGCAGGTGATTCACAAGATGAATTCCTCAGTAAACACCCCCAAACACATCAACAACATTTCTCCTTGTGTGTTTTCCGGAGTTCACTTTTTATTTTTATTTTTTTAAATATTTATTTATTATTTGAGAGAGAGAGAGAGAGAGAGAGAGAGAGAGTGCACAAGTAGAGGGGAGGGGCAGAGGGAGAGAGACAAGCAGACTCCCCACTGAGCAGGGAGCCCAATGCGGGGCTCGATCCCAGGATTCTGAGATCATGCTTAACTGACTAAGCCACTCAGGCGAGCCTCCAGACCTCACTTTTATTTTATCTTAAAGATTCCATTTATTGATTTAAGAGAGTGAAAGAGAGAACGAGCAGTGGGGAGAGGTAGAGGCTGAGGGAGAAGCAGACTCCCCGCTGAGCAGGGAGCCGATGCGGGGCTCGATCCCAGGACCCTGAGATCATGACCTGAGCCAAAGGCAGAGGCTTAACCCACTGAGCCACCCAGGTGTCCCCAGATCTCACTTGTAACAATGATGGTGGCTGAGAAGGAAACTTAGCTGGAAAAGCCGCCTGGCTATGTCGCTGGGCCAGCAGCTGCAACAGCCTCCCTAACCTGGCGGTTCGCTGGGCCTCCTGCTTTACTATACACATTTGTGAGGTGGGAGGTGTGTCGAATGAGAGCAGAAATGATTATAAGCTTCGGAGCATTTAGCACACAAATGATAAAATTACTGGGTAATAAAGATGCTGGAAACCTATTAAAGTGATTTGCCCTCCCTGTGATTCCCATAAGCGGTGGGATCCGACTAATTACACTGAAAACTCCAAGCGCGTCATGGTCCCCTGGAGAGGACTCGGGGCCTCTGCCTCCGGCTCAGGCGTCACAAAAGAAGTCTCCTCTTCACAGATCAAAATTCTTTCCAGTTAGTGGAAATAATAGTGATGCCAATCTAGAATGCGCAAGCAAGTTGCTAAAATACTGGTGTAAACTTTTAGAAACGTAGAGAATGGGAGCGATCAAAGTAAATTCTCTACCTATATGATATATTTATCTAGCGATCAAAGTCCAAAAAATGCCATAAGGTAGTTATTTTAAAATAAATTGCTTTCATTTTTAATATAGAGATATGTAAGGGAAAAAGTGGGCATTGACTCTATGACCAAGACAGTTTTTTAATAATGAGAAATGAATGACCTTCACATGGAACATTAAAGCAGAAGGGACAGCTGGAAAACAAAATAAACTCTTCTCTTTATTTAATTTTCTCCACCCAAAAAAGCAACAGCTGTTTACCTGACATTCCTCTTTAGTATCTTCTCAGAAATATAACACACACACTTGCCCACATACACGTGCATGCACTCAGTACAGTATTTAAATCCAGCAACACCTGACTGTAACTGCCCATCCACGGAGAACTTGCTGGGGACCCACCACTCCGTGACCTGCCTTAGGACCCTTACCTATGGCCACAATAACCCATGAGATGCATTTTGGCTTTGGGTTCCTTTTATCCATGTACTTGCAATTTTACAGAATTTTGTCTTATTTGAGCCCCGGCTCCTTTGTGTTTTTTAATGAGTCTCTTATTCGGCTTGGAGACTAAAACAGTTCTATGGAAAGTCTAGGAGAAACCACCAAAGTAAATAACAGCAAAGAAAAGCATTGCTGAATACGTATTTATATCTCTTAATTCTTCAATTATTTCCACGATAAGCTAAAACCTGGGCAGTACCTGGCTTCCGTAGGCATTGCTATAGACATTCACACATTGAAAAGATGCTTCACAGTGACACTGCAAATGTGATTTATCCGTCCACTGACTTCTGGTCGCTCTACTCTGGGTGGTGCAAAGATGTCACACTGACCACAGAAACGAACACTGGCAGAAAAATAGCAGCTATATATCATCAGTATAACAAATGCCTGGCTGGCGATCAAAATAAAGGACTTCATGCAGCCTGTAGATTTCCAAATAAATACAGAAATGCCTGCTTCCTCCCAGTGCCTTCAGCAGAAGGGATCGTGGTAGCTGGGCCAGAGGGAGCGGAAAGGAGGAGAGGGGGTCAGAGCGAGCAGAGAAGGTATATTTCTTCTCTTCTAGGGGCTTTGCCTCTTCTTAGATTTCAGAATACTGGTAACGTCTGTGTCCCGCCGGCCTCGACAGCTTGGATGTGCCTGGGCTCTCTAGGAGGGGTTACGTGAACCCCGAATTTCTTCTTGGGGCAGGGAAAATGTATTCGTTTCATCCCAGAGAGGATGAGCTTTTCCCACACTCCATCCTTCTTTCTCCGCAGACGTAGGGAGGCAGGGTAAGGGATGGGCTGAGTGGGTCACTGGGCCCAGGGGATCCACGGCTCCAGGAGGTAAAGGCCCACGGACAATGACCTGTGTCCAAGAAAGGAGAGTTTGGCAACAGTAAGAGGGACATGGGTGTTACCATAGAGAAGCTAGGGAGACCCTGGGGGGCTGAAGGCATATGGTCCTTCCAGAAGGGCTCGGGAAAGACTTCCGGGAATCGCCGGCTGTTGGAGCCAGGGAAAGAGGGCAGACCTCAACAGGACCCACCATGCTGTGACCCCGGCACTGGCCAGGTGACTGCGTTTCCTTGTAGACACCCTTCCATCACTCGTGGAGCACGGTTTTGTAGAAAATGTGGTCACACCATCAACCTTCTTCATGCGTCTGTTCCATTTTGCTGTTAGGAAGAGGGAGGAGGACCTGGCGGCCTGCCTCAAGCATCCGCACTTTGAGCCATGGCAGGTGTTCCCGGCCTCTCCTGCGCATCAGGACTGAGTGTAGGAGAGAGGACCCCACCATGCTCCTGCAGGAGCTCCAGTGTGTCCAAGCCCCCGAGGGTTGAAGCAGTGGCCAGGACGGTGGGGCAGTGCTGCTGTTCTGGGGACATGTGTCGCCAGGCCTTGCGTGGGGAGTGGACTCTGGGCAGACGCAACTTCCCAGGCGGGGGAGTTCTGCTTCCCTCACCTGGACGGTAGGGATGGTGATAGTGCTCCCTCACAGGGCTGCTGGGTTTCCAGTTCATGTGTCAGACGTATATAGGAGATGCCCAATAAATGCTCCTTGTCGGCCTCACCACCATCATGTCCCCAGTAATGACAGGCCTGGGTCTGAGTCCTGTCCTAGCTTACCAGTGGCTCTGTGTGTGTTCCTTTGTGCCATGAGCTAGGGATTTCTGATCTTTCTGGGGGACACAAGGCCCTCCTGGTCTATTGGGAGGCTCATAGATACAGACGTGACCGGCAAGGGGAGCGGGGACCGCTGCAATGGTACATACCCCAGAAAACTTAGATTTGACCATTTTGACCCAAGGCATGCGACCCGGGGCCCATCGGGGGCTTTGGAAGTTGGGCCCAGCCCAGAACATAACCTTTCGATATTTTGTGATGTGGGGTAGGGGTTCCCACCTTTGGGTCACGCCAGCAACCCCCCCGGAACCCTTCCCTCTTCCTGCTGTCCCAGCGCAGGCCTGGATCGCCTCGTTGCTGAGATGACAGCACCTCCCGGCGCCACCTCTGCCCCCGGGGCCGCGAGTGCCGGACGAGAACTCGAGGCCAGGACTTCCTCTGCAGAGTAACGGAAAAGTGCGGGTTCTTGAGAGGCCGGTAGAGCATGTGCCCCACCGTGGCCCTTCACAGGTGTGCGTCGTCCGTGCCGTGACCTTTGAAAACGCCCAGCTCTGCAACTTCGCCGGTAAGATATAACTTTCCCTTAAAATGCAATAAAGCAGAACTGAAACTGCAACTGACCTCTTCCCGTCGTGAATGTTCTTCTGGAAAAAAACGACGTAATTTTTAACGCCGTGACAAGGCGGTCGAGCCGCGCGCGGCCGACCCTGTCTGTGGACCCCTGTCCCCGGGGTCCGTGCGCCCCTCGAGCTGGGACCGCCCGTGCTGTGCCCCAGAGCGGCTGGCCAGGAGCCACCGCCCGCCCTGCAACGCCCGCAGGCCTCTCGCTTCTGTCCGGGCCGGCAGGCTGTTGCCGTCTTGAGGACAAGCGCTCCCTTCCTTTGTAATCAGCTCAGCTTCGAAATCTGTCCGGGGACGCGGATGGAGCCAGACCGACCAGGGAGCGCAGAGCTGGCGCTCAGCCGGCCGTTGCGTGTGCACATGTGCGAACAGGGGGGCCCTCGCGCACCTGTGCGCCGCCCGGGCTGGCCCGGATGACACGCGGATGGCGCCGTCCGGTGTTGTGCAGTGGTCCTGCACTCCTCCGGGCGGGTGTTCTGGGGGGCCTGTCCCAGACACACTGCAGCAGATCGTTTGTGTCCCTGCCCTCCCGTTCCCCCTTCGTGCATTGAAAGCTCACCCCCGGTCATGGTGTTAGGAGGTGGGGACCTTGGGAAGTCACGGGGTTGTAGGGGTGGAGCCCTCATGATGGGATTAGTGTCCCTCTGAAAGGACAGAGAGCCCCCTTGCCCCTTCCCCCATGAGAAGACCGGTGAACCAGGAAGGGGGCTCTCAGCAGGCGGCCGATCTGACAGCACCTTGACCTTGACCTCAGACTCCAACTCCAGAGCTCTGAGGGGTGAAAGGCTGCTGTCCAGACCGCCACCCGGTCTTGGGCCATGTTTGTTACAGCAGCAGGAGGTCACCAAGACAGAAATGAGCACAAGGACACAACCAGAGAGAGAAGGATAACGGAGGGTTTTGGAAGGTGGGAGGCTCCTTTAGTTTGAAAACTCAGTATTTATGGGGAGGAGGGATCTCCTGCATGATGACTAGATGTCGGAAGATCCAGGTGGTGCAGGTCTCTGGGCGGGCGCACCTGGCGGGCAGAGCTGGGGGCCGTGGCCCTCGAGCAGGGAGGAGCCCGGCGTTCCAGACATACGAGGATGGGGGCCAGGACAAGCAGAGGGAGGAGGCGTGAGGCCAGCTGGGAAACAGCGGGGACAGTGCTGCTCTGGGTTCACGCATTCCTTTAAGGGTGTTGTGGGGCCATCAGCAGGGAGGAGAGTGGTTGCAGCAGGAGAGGGCAGGAGCCTACGGCAGTAGCTGGGGCAAGCCGTGATTGCTGCCTGGGGGAAGAGAGGACTGAGCAGGTCGGAATCAGGGAGAATGTGGAGGCAGACAGCCCTGGCTGTGCCGAGGGAGCAGCTACGTGCCATGAGATAGAGGGGTCGAGTCTAACTTCCTCTGGCTGCCACACACCTCGTGGGGCACCTCCTACGATCCCCTCTGGTGAATGCTCTGGAAGGACGTGTGAATAACCTCATGCTGTGGCCAGGATGATCGTGGGTCAGATGGGCTGAGAAACGAGCCCAAAGTCAGGCCCTGCGAGTGCAGAGGTAGAAGATGACTCCTGGGCTTTCTGAACCCAGAACGGACGCTCCTTCCACTCTGCCACTTGTCTCTAGTGTCCTTTCGGTCCCGAGAATTAGCGCTGACACTTGGCTTCTCTTTCGCTTCCCGAGATGCACGAGGGAGTGCGGAAGGAGCGTTAAGGAGAGTCCCTTTGGGGCATGGATGCTGGGTCGGGTTAATTCTCTGTCAAAGTGAGTGTGTCTTACTCTCCACTTTCCGTACACGGAACACCCACCGATGCAACAGCGAAGTGGCCAAGGGGAGTGACAAGGGGAGGCCACACAAGCTGACCTCACGGGTGTCCCCAGCAGCCCCGATCTCAGCCCGCTAAATCAGGAGCACACACACGGCGTTCAGCTGGGAGACTCTGGGGGCTGGACTTCACGTCTTTCTCTAGGTTGGATTAAAAATGGAGTGCTTTTCCCCGTTAACAACTGTACCCAGAAATGCAGAAGTTTCACAAGGCACGCTCCCATCCTACCCACCTTCCCTGGGGTTCCCAGCCCTAGCCGTGTCTCCCTACATCCACGATCTATAGCTAGCTATGCCAGCCCTCAGGGGCTCCCCAAACCTTAGACCAGGTACCGAGGAGTGCCCCGCTCCCGGAGTTGCCACTCTCCCTGATCCCAGTCCCACTCAGCCCGTCTTCGTCAGACCTGGGCCTCCTGTCCGCGTGCGGCACACTCATTCCAAAACAGGTCCCACTTCGACGCCGAGCAGTCCACCCCTCTTCCAGCTTCTAAACCTTCCCTCCAGTTTGAAAACAAGAACCAAATGTGTCTCTCTCTCTGGGTATAGGTATAAAGATTCACCAGCACCGTAGCCTCTATCCCATGGTGACCGGGGGTCCCGTGAACAGGTGTTCAGGGAGGTTCTGCTCCCTGTCAGAGCTGTGCTAGGAATGGGGAACACAGCAGTCTCAAGCCTCAAGGCACCGAGTCCGAGTCCAGAACGAGTCCGATCAGGCTAACTGTGCACCGCTGAAGAACATGGTTAGAAGCAACAGCAAAATCCGAGAACATAACTTTGGGTGTCAGCAGCTGGCTTCGGTGAGGCCTGCGAGCGGGCTGTTGGTTCCGTCTGGCCTGCGGAAGGCAGGCGACGCTCCCTTCTTCCTACCGCTTCCTACCAGTTTTCTCAACTGGATGACCTGTCCGGTTATTCACGCTGTGCACTGAGGAAGGTGAGCTCTTTATGTTGGAAACACTTGCTCCACAAATCTTGGGACAAGTCAGAATCCTCCAGGCCAGGTCATTGCTATGGCGACAACCTCGGGATTAGGGGAAACAGAGGCAGGGTCTGCCCTGGGAAAGTGGCCTGGTGCTTGGAGATTCTCCAGGTCGTGTGATGGTTGTGGGGTGCGAAATGGCTCTGAGCTATGTTTCCCGCCTTCATTACCAAGCGGGTTGAACTGCTTTGACCATTGGGGCCAGGTGATGGTGGGGGGGGGGTCGGTCCTTTAGGGAAGATTGCAGGAGGCAAACCCTTCCACGTTCAGATGATAGAATTCTATTGTGCAGCTAACCGTCTGCCTAAACACAGGAATTTTTTTTTTTTTTTAAACCAAGAACAACCATGGGTGGATGATTTCCTGCATCTGATCTGAGCAGGGACGGCAGCTGGAAAAAAAAAAAAAAAAAAATAGGGGAAAAACAAAACAAAACAAAAAAACCCCACCATTGGAAAGGCACATCCACTCAAAGCAAACCTGAGGAAACACTGCCTTCCGCAGAGAGCACTTGCCCCGGCCGGGGCCCGCGGCGTGCTGTCTCCCCTGTCCTGCTTTCTTTGCTCTCGAACTTATTTTTACTTTCTGTTTGAGTCGGCCTGGCGTTCCTTTGCCCTATATGGGCTTTGCAGTCACCCACTGATGGGGTGGCCGGAGTGAAAGTCCGTTTTGCCCACGCGCCGTGGAGCTCAAAGCGAGTGTTGTCGAGAATCACTTGACGTCAAGGCTGACTTTTAAATTTGCCAGAAAGGCTTTCTTTGGAACGAGGTCTAGACCGTCACGTTCTCTTTTTAGAGAGCTGGTGCCGGCTGCAGGAATTTGAGGCCCACAGGCTGCATTTCTAGGCGTTCGATGCAGCACAGACAGGGGCAGAGGACCTCAAATGTCGCCACTAGTGTTTTGTTTTTTTTTTTTTTAAATCAGCACATTTTCATGTACCATTCATATCTTTTATTCCTTCCACCCACAGCTCTTAGAAAACACACTTAAAAAACTCCCTTGTTTTTTTTCTTGCTTGAACATCATAAATTTAGTTACCTTGTGTTTTGGGATGAGCTCAGATTTTAATAGAATTTTATTTTCGTTGGCAACCCATCTTTGGCTCGTTTACCCCCTCAGATGGGCCTCTCTGGATGCGGCCCTGGGTCTAACCACCTCGGGGAGCTCCGACTTCCCGACACAAAGTGACTTTTGAAACACTTCCATTTTCCCTTTCTATTAAATGTAATCCAGCCCACTTTTTTTGTTTTGTTTTCTTTTCCTCTTCTTCTTTTTTTTTTTTTTTTTTTTTCATAGTCCGTCATGGAGTATTTGTTTACCAAATGTTACTTTTCTTGGGCTGAATCTATTTTTGAAGAGTGCAAAAGCAAACATCTGTTTGAAGCTGCCAGGCTTCATTTTATTTATGCATGAATAACACAAATAACTGGAAAATGACCTAGCCTGTTTTTCTCAGATTTAGATAGAAAAACTGCTTCCGGGCAATGTTTATGCCAAACCGTTCACGCCAAGTTTCCAGTTTTGGTGCCAGCTGGTTTTCGCCGCCAAGTTGTAAACCTTCGGTAAACATGGTTTAGAATAGAAATGCGGGCACAACCTGGATCGGGGTTCAAGTGAGGCTGATGAGACTTTGCTCCGAGAATACAATTTAGCAGGAACAGGAGCTGGCCCCGAAGTGCTCCCTCCATAATGTGGAAAATACACAAATGGTATTTGCTCCCTGAAATCCCATTAGACCCACTCAGGCATCGGATGTGTTTCCTTCGCCACCACTGCGGGCAGCTCGGGACTCCCTGAGAAGCAGCTGCCTGTCCCACGGCGGCCGGCAGCCCTGCTCCGCCTCCAGCACAGGGAGAGGGAGCCTTGAAAATTTCAGGATGTTGGCGTTCACTGGGCTCACCCTGCGTCCATCAAGACATCCAGGAAGGAATCCAACCTCTCCTTGTAGAACTGGTTCAGCGACACTCATTCAACTCACCACCCTCTCCTCGGACATGCCGCCTCCAGCATGTTCTCTCTAAGACCTGAAGGAGAGCACCCCTCTCCCAAGTTCGTCGCTGTCTCATGCATAGCTTCCCGCTTTCCTGGAGTAGCACCCCCACTCCTGATGGGGACCCCAAGACCCAGCAGGTGCCTCTCCTTCCGTGGATGCGCTCTTTCCCTCCCTCCACTCCCTGCTATAGGAGAATTGTTGGTGTGCCCCCAAAATTCAGGCATTGGACCCTAACCCCCAGTGTGACGGCATTAGATAGTGGGACCTTTGGGAGGTGATGAGGTCATGAGGGGGATTACTGTCTTTATAAAAGACCCCGCAGCGCCCCTCACCTTCCTACTGTGTGAGGACACAGCAAAAAAGTACCATGGATGGACCAGGAAGCAGGGTCTCGTTAGACCCCAGACCGGGTGGCACCTTGATCCTGGACCTCCAGTGTCCGGACAGTAAGACGGAGTGTCTGTGGTCACAAGCACACAGTCTGTGGAGCTCTGCGACAGTGGCCTGAGCCAGCGAAGACCCCATTTGCGCTCTCCAATTCCAGTGAGACCAACACCCTTGCCTGAGCTTGTCCTTGCCTCAGGAATACAACGAAACAAAGTAAAAGTAAAGAATAGAATAGAAGAGAATAGAATGAACCTGAACCGAACTGTATAAAACAGAGGGACTGATCTATGAGCCTAGCTCGCTGGGCTTGACTACAATTGCCGTGAGGATGCAGTGACTGTCTTGAGCCTGAAATGCTCAGGCATCAGGGGGCCTGACTCCCTGGGGATCCCAAAGGGGACAAGCCCCCTCTTAGGACGTCTGGATTTGTGGTCCTGGTTGTGTTTGAAGATCTGTGGTCTTTGGTATCATAATAACAGATTCTGGAAGACACTGCCTGGGACCCGAGCCAGCTGGGCATGGGGCAGAGCCGGCCACCTAACAGAAGGAGGCAGGCATCCAGATGTCAGCTCCCTGGGCCACCTCTCACGACCGAAGTGGGCGCTGCCTGGCCACCTGAGCCGTGCCAGCCGGGAGCCTGGTTTCCTCACTTGCCCGTGAGGGCTTCTGCGAGGTGCCTGTCCGTCACTCCGGTTCCAGCCTTCTGTGGAAGGGAAGAATCTTGGGAGTAGACGCAATTTGTGAGACTCTCATGCTGGTCACAAGACAGCAGGTGCCCATGAGCGTGAGATAACGTTTTGCCCGACCTCCACTCGTGCCTATCTCTACACAAAATTTAGTGTCTCGTGGCTGTCCTCCAACCTTTTACCAAAAGTGCAAAACAATTCCATTCCTTAAATATGAAACCATTAAAAATATTAGAGCATAGTTACTCTCTTGGGTTATTTTATTGAGAAAGAAAGAGAGAAAGAGGAAGGAAGGGAGGAAGGGAGGAAGGAAGGAAGGAAGGAAGAGGGAAAAAGAGCGAAGAAAATGTCTTGCAAGCAGGTGGCAGTTAAGTGGAATTATCCAGTTGGACGAGTGTCAGGACAGAAGGAGCCCCAAGCAGTGCGGCTTGACACTGGCTATCACTGCCCTAAGGAGATGTTGCTGCCCACGTTTCTAACCGGGACTGATCTCTCTGCTCCCCATGGTGTCTCCCAGGCTGCTGCCGCTCTGCTGGGCCTGGGCTGCCAGGAGTCCGGGGGCCTCCGATGTGCACCTCCAGCAATAAGACAATGTCAGAAGGAGCCCTGACTCTGGGGGAGGGGGGACAGACGCGGTCCCACGTGCCCTTTGCTAGGAGCCTGTGAGTTTGGAGTCTCCGGGGCTGATTTTCAAGCAAGTTCCGAGGACAGAAGCCAGAAAGTTCTCTGGAATCCGTAGTGCGAGCTCATCTCTAATAAAACAAAATGTTACCATTCATCTGGAAGGATTTCATACATCACATGCGGGTTCAATAAAGAAGACAATTTGATTAACGGATGCTGGTTTCTTTTTTGGTATTGACTTCGAGCGGAGTTCATAGCTCTGACCAGACTTGAAAGCTGTAGATGGGGAAGACGGAACTGAGGGACGCACTGACGGGGCGGCAGGGGCGGGGGGGCCGCACCTAATGAACGTGTCTGTGGCAACAGGCCGCGTGAGCGCCCGTGGATTTCAAGTACCAGGGGAAGAAAAGGAGCACAAAACAGTAAATGAGAAATTCAAGCTCCTATCCCAACATTGCGTACAACTTATTTAATACGCACGGGGCATAGACCATTTAAAACAATTTTTTAAAATTTGAGCATAGTTGACACACAATGCGGTGTTAGTTTCAGGGGGACAGTATGGTGATTCAACTCCTCTCTCGGTTACGCTGTGCTCCCACAAGCAGAGCCGCCGTCTGCCGTCACGCCGCACAATTGTGCTGTCGCTGAGTCTGTTCCCTGTGCTGTTCCCATCACTTACTGGTCCCGTAGCTGGAGGTCTCTACCTCCCGCTCCCCGTCACCCCTTCCTCCCTTCCCTCGGATGGCCATCTGTTTGTTCTCTGTCTTTATGGGTTCCTTTTTGACTTTTGCTGGTTTGTGTACTCATTTGTTTTGGTTTTTAGATTGCACATACAAGTGAGATCATATGGTATCTGTCTTCCTGCGTCTGACTTATTCCGTCTAGCATTATGTCCTCTGGGTCCATCCATGCTGTCAGAGAAGGCAAGCTCTTGCTCCTTTTTATGGCCAAGTAATATTCCATCGTAGATATAAACCACATCTTCTTTATCAGCCCATCTACCGACGGACTCTCGGGCTGCTCCGCTGTCTCGGCTACTGCAAATGATGCTGCTGTGAACACAGAGACACACATACCTTTTCAAACTACTGTTCTCATTTTCTTTGAGTAAATGCCCAGTAGTGGAGTTCCTGGATCATAGGGTATTTTAATTTTTAATTTTTTGAGGACCCTCCGTGCTGTTTTGCATGGCGGCCGCATCCGCTGACGCTTCATCCACAGCGCCCAAGAGTTCCTTTCCTTCCCACATCTTTGCCAACACTTGTTGTTGCTTGTCGTTTTGATTTTAGCCGTTCCTGCAGGTGTGAGGTGATCTCTCCTGGTGGTGTGGATTTGAATCCAAACGTGGCATGGACCCTTTATTCCACAACTGAGAGCTGTCCTTTGCTTTGCGGTTGCTAGAGATGCCCTTGGCCCACTCGCTCTCCGTGTTTGGCCCGAGGGCTGGGGGACCCCAACTGCACGGTTGGATGCTGTTCCACAGCACGGCACTTTACCCGCTGCACAGCCCTTCCTGGGGCCTGGAAATGCAGGTGCGCGGGACAAGTTGTCTCACATGGAAACCTGGAAGTGGGGGACCCAGACGGAGCAGGATAGCTCAGTTCTGTGAAGACCTGACTGAGGTAGCCATTCTCTGCCGCCCCTACGATATAAATCTCATCCTCGTGCTGCAGAGTGACTGGAACGCCAGCCATCAGATCTGTGTGCCAGTCGCCAGGATGAGGGGCCATACAACAAGGCGTATTGCAAGGAACATGCCCAGAAGCGGCCACACGGCCCTTTCCTTCATATTGAACATTGATGTAGAGGATCTAGTACAGACAGTCATTCGTCAAGATAAAATCCAGGAGTTGAAACATCAAGAGAAAGCATATTAGAGGACAGTCATCAGTCTCTGTAGGGACGAGGACAACTGACATGGGGAGAGTTCTCCGCTCATGGACAATGAGCAATAAAATAGAAAATAGGGAAAAAAAAAAATGTTCCGGTTGGTAGACAAGATTCCAGGAAGAGCAGGATGCTGTGGGCGGGCCTGGGACCTAGGAGGTCGACAGAGGGAAGTTATTAAAGATGAAAAGACCCGTGGGTCCTGGTAGAAATGATCCAGAAAGACGAGGAGTATGGGGGAGGGGGAGAGCTTTCCTTGTAATCACTACTGGTTCCTAGAATTGTAAGAATTTTGGATTCCTCTCTTTTTGAATTCTTCAAAAAAACTCTGAAAAAACTTGAATCATGCCTTCAGTCATTCCCTCAGCAGATAGTTACTGAGATGTCAATATGCTGCCAGTCCCTGGAAATCCGCGAACAGGAAACCCTTCCCCTTGATTTGTTAACAACACGCTGCTAGTTAAACAGGTGATTTCAACCTGTTCTCCGGCCAGTAGTCAAACCGGTGTTTACCGTCGTTGCCGTAACAACGGCTTGTCAAGTTAGACAGTCGATTTCCGTCGCTATCCCCAGGAAGATAGTAAATAAAGGTGTCTAGACTCACGCACATGCACTATCACTTTTACTAACTGATCGAGTCACCCGGACGTTCTCGCCTCTCAGCGGCACAGAGTCGACGGGACGTTCCCGTGAGTGTCTGAGTCACAAAACTGAACAGACGGCCGCGTGGTTTTCACTTGACGATTGACTGGTGTGTTTAACTCATTTCAGGACTTCTACGCGGTGCATAACTTAGGTTGAGGCCTCTGAGCCGCTCTTTCCCGCCAAGGGCCCCCTCCTCGCCCAAGAGGTGTGTACGACCGTGTGCTTCGGTACTCATTCGTGAGGTTTACGTTGAGCCTGTACCATCCCTGTAGCTCACAGCCCTGGGGAGGGATAGGCTTATCCACAAAATGAGGCCCAGAAGAACAGAAACGCAGCCCAGTTCAAATGAGGCTGCCCGACTCCACAGAGGCCGCGGGAATATTCGTCCAGAGTTCTTGTTGTATCATCTTGGTTGGTTCTACGTCGAAAACACCAACGCTGGCTTCTTGTAGACTTCTTAAAAAGGCATCCTGGTAAGTGAATCAAGTGGGTTGCAAAGCAGAGCTTAAAAGTAGAACAGCGTAGAAATAGATTAGATCAAACTGTCACGGAGTTTAATGGAACTGAATCGGATGGAATAAGATAGAAAATATCAGGGAATATGGTTTCAATAGGGTGAAAAAGATTTTATAAAACAGTGTGGGGGAGTTGATGTTCCCGGTGGTTGAAGGCCAGGGTGGGCCTGGAGGGAGCAGGGATGGCCCGTCTTCCCGTTCCTGCTACATACGGTGACGGAGATTTTCTTGCCTTTCCTGCTTTCTCCTTCCCGCCTTTCCCCTCCCTCCCATCCTCCCTCCCCTCCTTGCTTTCTCCCTCCCTCCCTCCCCCCTTCCCTCCCTCTCTCCCTCCATTCCTTCCTTTTATTCTTTTTTCCCTCCACTCTTACGTTGGGTCACGGTCACTAAGACACTCACTCCAGTGGCCACCATCCCTCAGAGGTTCACTACGATAGAACGGGAAGGTCATCATTACATGTAGAATTAAATCTCCCAATTCTAAAGAAGTTGTGTAACCTTTCAGAAGTAAGGAAGTACAACTTCAAGTGAACTTTCCACTCATGTAATTAGGAAGGATACATGCGCCAACTTAGAAGTTCCTGATTTCTCCTCCTCTGGCCCCACTACCTTTGCAGAAATGGAGGCCTTTAGAAAAAAAAAAAAATCGAGAGGTCTATCTTCCCTCCTAAAAATAAAATAAAACTTCCTTGCACATCTCCAGGGACGAGTGTAGAAGTCCGATCCACTGACCTGCGCAGTGAGTGAGACCAAGCATTGGTTCTGGACCCCGAAAGGAGCACCTCGTCCACCCACTCGTTAAACAAACACTTACGAAGCAAGTGTGCCTCGGGAGGGTGACAGAAATTGATTTGGACAAAAAATAGGTCAAGTTCCTGCCCTTATGGAATTTGCTATCCAGAAGCGAAGTGCACATTAATGGGGAATTACAGAAACAAATCTATGGTGCCCACCATGGACAGAGGGGAGGCTGTGGGCGTGGGCGGCTGAGGGTCTTGGGGAAATCGCTACTTTTCTGCTCCATCTAGCTGTGAACCCAAACCCGCTCTAAAAATTAAGGTTTGTTTAAAGGCAAAACAAAGGAATGACGGCAGAAGGGAAACAATGTAAAATTATAACCACGAAAATGCTAACACGGAGAGATACCTAATGCCACGAGAGGGTACTTCCTGGTGGTCTAATTTTCCCATCGAACCTGAGGTCAAAATAAAGAGGCCATGTTGACCAGGCAAATAGGTAATGTCCTGGCTGGGGACGGGAGCACGTCCGGGACCACGAGGGAGGAGAGGGCCACGTTGGCAGTGCTCGAGGGTGGGGAGGACCCCCCGCACCATGTGGCTGGGCCACATGGGGGAGGGGGGAGCAGGCGGGAAGTGACCTCAAGGGGGGAGACCACGCCAGGCCAGGCTGTAGAAGCTTGAGAAGGATTTTTATTTTCACGCTGCTGGGAAATTATTTAAGACTTTGACGCAGGGAAATGCTGTGAGAACCCTGGCCTCTTATCAACATTGTCTCCCCACTGTACTTCGTTTACTGGGGCAGATATTGCCGAGAAGTGCACAGATCCGTGAATTTTGGCACAAGTCACTTCGCCGCCCAGATCAGGATGGAGACTCCCGTCAACCCCCGGGACCGCCTGACCCTTCTGGGTCAACGTCAGCTCCAGCCCCGAGCAGCTAACACAGCCTGACTCCGCCGCCGTAGGAACCGATTGCAGGTGCCGAGGCCCGATGGATTCCACAGCGAGCGTGTGGAGCGGGACACACCACGCGCAACGGGGACACGGGGATCCCAGCTCCCCGGGGATCCCAGCTCGGTGAGGCTCCAGCTTTCAGAAAGAGTTCGTGGCTTCATTCGAGAGTCTAGAGTGGGGAGAGGCAATGAGCTTGGCAGCGAGCAGAAGGACAGCCCTTCCTTATCATGAAGGAGGGACGGGGTGAGCGGTGCTGTGTGGGGGCACGAGCCGCTCCCTGAAGCCGATCCCTGAGGGGGCGTCCTCACCCTGCCGCCATCGGGTTCTGAGCTCCAGAGGATGGGCCTGAAACTCCGCGCGCCTTGGGTCCCTCATCTGCACTGGGGAGGCTGACCATGGTGCCCGCTCTCGGTCTGAGGTAGGGCATCAGTCAGATAAGAGACGTTAAGTGCGTGGACGGTGTCCGGCACGAGGCAAGTGGCATCTGAGCACTAGCTCTTGCTGTGACGAGGGACATTTGCAGGTACTGTCCTCAGCACCGAGTGCTTCCCGGGCACGCACAGCCACCTGCCAGTCCGCTCCGCTAAGAAAGAGGAACCCGGGAGACACACATGTGGGGGATTTGGCCATCGAGCTTTCGTGAAGTTATATTTCAAGTTAGAGAAACGCAGTAGACAAGTATCTTTGATACCAAAAGGCACATCTTTGGGTCAGGGGACAGTCCAGCCGATGCAGCCTGTATTCTGAATCTCTATAAAACATTTGTATAAACTTCCCTTTATCTAGTGATGGCTACTGTCATAATTGCTGGTGCTGCTGCCCGGAGTATGAAATTAAACAGTTTTGTGCAGAAAAAGCCTCCAGCTGATTTTTCTCTCAAATAATACGGGGTGATTTTTAGAAGACCTCAGACACACAAAAATGCGATCTTTTTTTTAAGGCTTTAGGAAGGGTCTTCAGAAAGAGCGAAGCAAACCCCAAATGAAAGAACCTTTTTCTTCCTTCCTTCCTTTTTTTTTTTTTTTTTTTTTTTAACATTTTAAGCAAACTATGTATCTGGACTCTGTCAAGCTGGTGGGATTTCTTTCTGATTAGAAGACGAATCCTATTTTTGGATTCCCCTCTTTCTCTATATCCGTTTTTATTTCTTAAAAAAAGAAAAAGGGTTAGCTGCCTGCCAGGGCACGGCATCGTGGTCTTAATAGAGAAATCCGAAATCTAGGCCAGCGAGAAAACGACGTCTTTGAGGTTTCCACGCTTCACCACGGGACGCACTTGGCCTCAGCCTGCAGCCGGCCGTCGGATCGCGGGTCTCCCGCGCGCGGGCCCTGCCCCCTGGCCCCAAGCCCGAGGCTGCGGGTCTCATCAGCTCTGCGGGAATGCTCAACCCACCTTCCAACGCGGACCCGCGGGAGCCTGTCTGCCCCTGCTTTCCAACCCTCTTGGGAAGCGGAAGGGGGAGCTTTCAAGAATCGCCAAGGGGCTGGCTCAGGGCTTGGAACGAGACCGAGAAATCCAGGTAGCAAGACGCCGGTGGGCAGAGGGCAGAGGCTCACGCGGCTCCTGCAGATTTCTGGACGTGCTGCGGGTATTTTGAGAACAGGGAAACGAAAGGGAGAGGATCAACTTTTAAAGACGGAAGGACAGAACACGCAGCTCTCCTGCGAGGCCCGGGCGGTGCCACCGTTATCCGAATGCGGCCCCCGTGTAGCAGTCTTCGCAGTACAGGGAGTGATATGCTTTACTAGAACCTTCCCAACAAAGGACACCGGGGAATCACGGCGTGTGCACAGTCCTTTCCTTGGGGCGGGTTGCATCCACGGGAGACGCGGCACACCTTCCAGCCACCCCGCACCTGTTCAGCCCCAGGTGGTGGCTCCCGAGCTCCCAGGGCCTCTCCGCCCCTGAGCCCGGCTCTTCTTCCCCACGCATTGTTCCATTAGTTGCAGCTGGTTTGCTGGCTCTGCTCCGAGTCGGTCTCATGCTGGAGGGAGGAGGGAAGGCAGCATCTGATCAGGTGGTTGCTGGTCTAGCATCTGAGGTTTTTTGTTTGTTTGTTTGTTTTTTGTTTATTAAAAACATTTCCTCCTCCTAATCAGTCTTGAGTTTCATTGCAAATACACCCCCAACCTAAATCCTTTAAAAAAGAGTTAGCCTGGGTTAGGTGTGTGCCAAGCCTCAAGGAGGGAGTGGTACGGCCAGGCGCCTCGAAGGGTGGGGAGGAAGCACTGTCCCGCCACAGTAAAGAGCTCTGAGCGGGGTGCCTGGGGGGCTCAGTGGGTTGAGCCTCTGCCTTCAGCTCAGGTCATGATCTCAGGGTCCTGGGATCGAGCCCCGCATCGGGCTCTCTGCTTGGCGGGGAACTTGCTCCACGCCCCGCCCCCCCAACCGCCTGCCTCTCTCTGCCTACTTGTGATCTCTGTCAAATAAATAAACAAAATCTTTGGGGAAAAAAAAGAAAAAAAGAGCTCTGAGCTTCAGTTCTGGGGTGACCTCAACCCGAAGCCTAAGGTAGCCTTAGGTGGCTTATTACTTTAACTCATTTGTGTTTTACTTTGAATTAATTAAAATATTATACATATTACACGCTCATGACACTAACCTGGAGTAAGTCTCAATCCTGACGTGTCTCACGTTTCAAGGACACAGGAACCCACGGAAACAAGGATTTATAATGAACTGTGATAGCAGGACTTAACTGTCTGGTTTTTCATGCAGGATGAGGTTCTAAGCCCTGAGACCAATTTTACTGTGAGCGTAAGCTCGTGGTAGTAGGAGGAATTAATTTTCTGCCTCCCCAAGCATCTTGCATTCTTCGGTTGAACAGGCCTCATTCTGAGAATATTTGGTTTGGAATCCTGGCTCAACCGCCTGTTACCGGTCTTACAAACTTAGTCAACCTACTTAAGCTCCGTGCCTCAATTTACTTTTCTGCAAAATGTGAATGATTTAAAAAATACTTATCTCATGGGTTTTTCTGTGAATGAAGTCAGTAAGCAGGTGAGATGTGCTTGGGTCGGAACCTGGTCCACCATGAGAATCAGCACATGTTAGCTCCGCTGGGATTGTGGTGGGGGGCTCTTACGACCGTGATAGACGGACGAACGATCTTGTCACTGCTCTTCCTGTGTAAAAAAAAAAAAAAATCACCCCGGGATTGAGGTGCACATTCTGGAGACTCTAAAGCTCCCTAGTGTGGATGGATGGCCTGTCTGGAAGTCTAGCACGCTGGGTCCCTGACTAACCTGTCATTTGACCCACGTTAGACTGATGGGCAATGAGGACACTTTGGGTCAGAGGGATTCAAGAACCATTCTTGTGAAAGATACCAAAAATGCCTATCAAGAAAAGATGACCTATAGTAATTTAAAAAAAAAAAAAAGTCAAACTTCTAGGAGGGTGAACTCAATACCCACAAGTGATATCAACGGCTGGATCAGAGCACTGGTCCTGGAATCCACCTGCACATTCCAGTCTCAAGGGTAGTCCATTCCCACTGCCTTCAACAGTGACCCTATCCCTGTAGGATCCTGCCGTGCGACAAGTGATGAAGACGAGGTACCCTGTGATCTCCTGTCATCGGGGGAGGGTGCGGAGGAGAAAATCTTTTACTCCTCAGCTCGGCCCATCCTGCCTCCTTTAGTAAGAGTTCATCCTTCAGCATATTTATTTCGTGTTGAATATTTTCACAGGCAACAAATAAGTGTCGTTGGATGTTTAATATTTGACTGCACTTCTTCTTAGCGAGGTCACTTAGCTCATTAGTGCGTGGTATAGACGAGTTTGCCCCCCTCAAATCCATACACTGAAGCCCTGAAGGCCTGGGTGGCTGTATTTGGAGTTGGGGTCCTCAAGGAGTTAGTGGATCAGGGTGTGACCCTGACCCGATGAAAAGATGAAATGATGCCAAAGAGGCGTCTCCCCTCTCTCTCCACTCACACAGAAGAAGGGCCTGGGGAGACCACAGTGTCTGCAAGACCAGAGGGAGGTGTCCCTAGGAACGACCCCCACCAGCACCTTGATCTGGGACTTCCAGCCTCCAGGCCCGTGAGAGATCGATGTCTCTGATACTCTTTCAGGGTGGCCGAGCTGACGGATACGACACCTTCCCCGTTCCACACGGTTCCAGGCACCCGAAGGCTCGCCAGACTTTCTGCTTCACCGTAACTGGAGCTCCCTTCCTCAGGCGTTTGTTAACTTCTTCCTCCCGTTCCTTGCTGTTTCAGAGACAATGCCTCCCTCTGAAACTGTCCTCCGGCCCATTCCGGCTTCCCGAGGCTCTTTGAGACTTCACTCAAACTCTTCTCAAGGCCCTCGGAGTGTCTACACACGCCGCCCTAAAGCCAGTGCCCCATGTCTTAGCCTGTTGTTATGGCAACGCCTGCTTCGGGTACCCCTCTCCGTTCTGGTTCCCTGTAATAACGTGACACCTCATCCCAGCGTCGAACGGCACCCGACGAGGGCAATGATTTATTTCATTCCTGGATCTGTGATTTGTGCAGGCCCTGGCTGTGGGCTGGGGTCTGGGGTGATCTGTGGGGTGGCTTTTCTAAGGTGTGGTCTGGGGTAATCTGTGACGATTCACTTGTAAGACGGCACCCGGCACGGCTGGCAGTGTGGTGGGCGTGCTGGCTGGGAGCTCGGCTGTGGTTGAGGCCTGAGGGCTGTGGTTATTTTTCTGTGGGTCTCTCCTTGGGTACTTGGCCTTTCTCCCCAAAAAGAAGGAGAGGATGATAGTTTCTTGGGATCTGGACCGAGAACCTGGCAGTTTCCCTTGTGCCGTAGTCTTTGGTCAGGTGGAGGCAGAGCTCAGATTCAAGGGCACTGGACAGACACCTAGGACTTGATGGAGTAGTATTAGGAATTGGAGGCTAGGTTTAAAAACTAACAACATTTTTTAAAAAGACAAAAAAACTTAAGTCGCTTTTATTAAGTTCAAGAGCATGATACCCTCAACAGCAGAGAAATCGTTACTCATTTTAAAAAATAAAAGCCACTTTAAATCATATTATTCCTTTCAGAGTCAAGAGTATGCATCAAGAACTTGAAAATGAAATCGGCTCACCCATACACTGATGCCTATATTTCTGATTCCGTGACAGTGAGCCACTTAAAGACATGTAAATTTTAAAGATTTCATCCCAGTTAAGGGTCAACTCCAATATCTTGTTTCCTCATCTTTGAAGTAAAAATAGAATGAACCCTACAACTTGACCTTATGACTCCTTGACTGTAACTAACCCATGTTCTTCCAAAGGTTTTATGTTCCATCACTTAACCCATGGAGCTCAAGTTGCAACATTTTAAAGTATGAACAAATAATTTATAAATAACTGTAGCTTTTAAAAAATTTATATACTCTCAAAATGAACATGACCTCCAGGTTCAAATACCCAAGGAAATGGCTTTTTGGAGGGTCTGACATTATAAGATTAAATTTAATTTTGAATTTGCATTTAATTTGCGGTTCTGTTTGAAACCACTTATTGCCAGGCAAAGCCCTTTTTTCTCCGTAGCTTTATGCCTCTGATGTATTGCTCCATAAAGATGCCAGTGGAATCCCTCACCTTTCTACCAGGGGTCTCCAAGTAATTTTAGAAACATGTTTTATTTCTGACTGTTTGAATGCAGAAGTAGAGACACAGATGCCCCAGTCAACCGCTCAAGGACATGCAGAAGCCTCTTCTCCCTTTACGAGTGCCCTCTTCTCAGTGCCAAGCAGAGCTGTTTAATTGACACTTTGCTTTGAGAAAGCACTCGTTATTGGTACCTAAATTGGTCTAGACTGAAGAGTAACCCATAATTTGTGAAATGTGTTTTCTCAGAGAGTTCATGTCAGAGGTTTCTCCAAGTTAAGCATATTCCAGATCATTAACACTACTTTCCTGACATTTTTTGTAAGATTATTTATTTATTTATTTGAGAGCGAGAGAAAGAGAACTTGACATGAGTGGGGAGAGGGATAGAAGGAGAAGCACAGTCCCCTCTAAGCAGGGAGCCTCATGCTAGACTCAATCCCAGTTCCCCGAGGTTCATGACCTGAGCCTAATGCAGACACTTAGCCAACTGAACCACCCCGGCGCCCCTACTCTCTTGAATTTTTATACTCCAAATGGGCAGCCTCATATTACCTTAGAAATGGTTACCAGATTGCCTGGTTGACAATTTTCCTTTTATAAAATACATTCTATAGCGTTGTATGTTCTTAGGGATTCAGCAATACTCCTCTGTTGATGTTTATGGCTTATCTTTTGCATGCTTTTATTTACACATATATTTTTAAATATTTCTTTATTTTTTAGAGAGAGAGAGAGAGAGCTCCCAGGAGGAGAGGGAGGGGTAGAGGGAGAGGGAGAATCTCAAGCAGATTCCCTGCTGAGTGGGGAGCCCAATGCGGGGCTTGATTTCAGGACTCTTGGATCGTGACCTGAACCAGAATCCGGAGTTGGCTGCTTAACCTACTGAGCCACCCAGGGGCCCCGATTTATTATTTTTAAACGCTTTAATTTTTTAGCATCATCTCAGGTTTACCATAAAATCGAGAGGAAGGTACAGACACTCGTATACCCTCTGACTCCACACTATCAGTGTCACTCAGCAGAGTGGAACACTGTTTGGCAAGGGTGAATGCCAGCTGATGTGCCATCATCACCCAGGGTCCGCTCTTGGTGTACCTCCTTCGGCCTTCAACTAATGGGTTTGCGTGTCTATCTAACGACAGGCATCTATCTATTGTACTATTCTACAGAGAATTTTCACTGCCTGAAAAGCCCCCCGTGCTCCACCAGCTCACCTCTCCCCACCCTCATTTGAAGAGTGATCTTTCTACTATTGTTGGAGCTGTGCTCTTCCAGAAGGTCATGGAGTCGGAACTCCGCAATAGGCTGCCTTTGCTGATTGGCTTCTTTCTCTTAGTAACACGCATTTATGGTTCCTCCGTGTCTTTTCATCAACAGCTCATTTCTTTTTAGGGCTGAGTCATATTCTATTGTCTGGATGGACCACAGTTTATTTGCCTTTCCACCTTGGTTGCCTCCAAGTTTTGGTAATTATAGAAGAAGCTGCTGTAAACACCCGTGTGCAAATTTTGGTGTGGACGTAACATTTTCACCTCTTCTTGAGTAAAGGCCAAGGAACATGTAATTTATCTACTTTTATGATTAGAAATATTCTAGATTTTTTGTGATAGAATTTATCTCAAACAATATGATTCTGTGTTATTAAAACTCTGATAGAAATGTTCTTCTACTCTCAGAGTTGTATTAAAATTTGTGTCCCTGCATCCCATGCAAATAATCAGAATACTAAATGCATTCACATTCAGCTATCTAGATACAATTTTTATCCCAGCAAAAGCAGTGCAGAATGCTTTGCTGCTCCTAGATCTGCTAAGTCATCTCTTCATTTTATATTTGGGGATATGCAGAGATAACAGGTTACGTTTTAGGAAATTCAATAGCACTGCTGGGTTTCTTCATAGAAATACAGAACTTGGTGAACAGGTGGCCAGCAATGTTGCACTGAAGGCTAAACTTGCTCAAATAAATATTATGTTAGTGTTAAATTACATTTCCGGCATTTCTTTACCCATCTATCTTTTCACACAATATATTAAGGAATTATTTCTCAAAAACCCACCTCAAGCTAATGTAAATGCCATTTAAAAAAAAAACACATAATCCTCTTTTCTCCATTTGCTATCTAAAATTTATTGCTAGTATTGTTCCCTAGACTTGTCATTTTATAAGAAGATGACATTGTTCTTCCTTTAACGTCCCATATTAATATCTCAGGAAGGGCTATGGATATACATTTTTCATTCAGTGTACTTTGAAAGAATACTCAAGTGCTATACAAAAACTGTGTGTGGTACAGTTAAAAAATAATAAAGCCCTGAAAGTAGGAAAACTTGGTTTGTTGGAGGCAAGTGTTTTCATGACTTATTGAATATACTTTACGTGCCTCTTCTTTTCAGCATACTTAATGCCAAAAACCATGACAAACATGGCAGGTGATCCTACCTGGGAGGATCCATGAGTCTGTCTGTTCGTGCCTCCTTGAAATCCCGAGTTATCAACCACGGATGTGTAACACTGGCCGTGGATGGCTGTCCACCCCTCTGCCTTGGTGAATCTACACAGCAGCCCTCTGAGTTGGGGCCTGTGGTTAATAGCTCCTCTTCACGGGTGAGAGTGGTCTGGGGTTCTGTGGTCTGCATTTCAGGAGTTGCACAGAGGACCCCATGGAGGAGAACATTCGATCCTCCTAGACAATCTGGGCTTGCCTTATACTGCCCTGCTACAAGCAAAGAGAGGTAGTCATAAACCTGTCCTCCCACAAAAGTAACCAGAAGTGCAGATGAATATTTATTAAATCAAATGTCATCTCTGTGAAGCCATTTCTTGTTACATTTCATAAGATTTAGAAGTATGAGCAGCCTTGGGAATTCTCTGGTTTAATCTATGGCTTTCATGCTCTGAAATCAGATATAAAAGAGGTGACTCATATGGCTAGTCAACGGCCCTTGGGACGGTGTCCCATCGTCTGGTTAAACTCTCCTCCTGACAGGGGGGCTTTTGTCTGGATGAGCTCTGCCTCATTTGGTAAGACTCTGGTGTGTCCACTGCTGTGTGTGAGTGTGGGGGCGGGGGTGAGCCATGTGTCCCGAGTAAAGGATGGTGAACCAGGTTAGCACAGGGATTTCAGGTGGGGTCTTGTGCTCCTACCACATTTGGAGGCAGGTGGTACATTGTTTCAGGGCCTAACTGTGGGAGGGTTGGGGCAGGTGGAATGCTGAGGGGCTCCTCTCTCTGCCTGGGGCTAGGAAGGGGGACTGTGGCCCCCAGGCAGTGGTCGTGACCCTGCTACAACCAGGACGGGGAGGACAGCAACCCAGGGATCTGGCACATTTGTACTATTTTAATTTCAAATCACATTACAGGTCTCTGACAGAGTACTCATTGTGATGATTTACTTATCAGCAACTGAAAAATGTCATCTGAATGTGCGGCAAAAGGGTCTGCTTGGACGCTGATCATCTTCTGCTGTGTCCCTCGTTCTGCTTATACTTTACCAACAGCCATTCAGCACTTTCAACAAAATGCAATGACCATGTCAACATATCAACATCTCAATAGGTTTCTGAAACCTTTCTTAGACGGTAAGATGGTACACTGCAACCTTGACTTACACCAAAAACTTGGAATCCAGGTGAAAATCATTTCCTGGTGCTCTGAGGGGGGCCCTTGTCACTAGAGCACCGGTGGGACCAATGACTTTGTAACATGTTTTTTTTTCTGTACATTTTCTCCAACTTTACTGAGATATAATCAGCAATGGAAATTGTGTCTATTTAAAGTACACAACTTGGTGTTCTGATATACATACACATCATACTATGGGGTGTCATTCAGACTTAAAGGTCCTGACACTAGTGCTCTCCGGGATGGACTGAGAAGATCTTGTGCCAAGTGAGATGTGCTGGACACAGAAGGACAGGTCGGGCATGGATGCCTCGATATGAGGAGTGTGACTCAGTGTTCAGTCCAGACATTTCCCCGGCTCACTCTCAGTGCCTGGATGAACTGGGTTGGGGAGGAGGTTTTTAACTTTGAAGTACTGGGAAGGAGTGGATTTATTCAAAGCTTATAAAGTATATCTTTCCTTACTAAGCTCCTTTCAAAGAAATACCATTTAAAATTTCTGTAGCTATCATTTGTGTCTGGTCCAAATAGTTATCAGGATACAGAGACCACATATATCTGGGTAGTGTATTCTAGTTTTAAAAAATGTTATAACAGAGAAAAAAAAAGAATATATATAAAAAAAGAATAGATACCCCAGTTGAAATTCTCTGAATGTGGCTACTATTTATAGACTTATAAAAAGCTAACCTGCTAAGCACAAACATGACATACTTTCTATTGGGAGCCAACGATCAAAACCAAACACATGATAACTACTATTCTACTGTCTATTTCTACGGGGCTATCTTTTTTAGATCCCACATAGAGGTGAGGTCATGTAGTTTTTTTCTGTGTCTGGCTTATTTCACTTAGTTTGACATCCTCCAGGCTCGTGCATCTTATGGAAAACGGCAGGATGCTTTATTATGGCGGAATAATATTCCCTTGTACATATACACCACTTCATTATCCATTCATCCGCCCATGGACACATTGTTTCTATGTCTTGGCTACTATGAATCGTGCTGCAGTGAACACAGGAGTACAGGCAGTTCTTCAAGACACTGATGTCATTTCCTTTGGGTGGATACCCGGGAGTGAGATTGCTGAATCACATGGGGGCGGGGAGGTAGGGAAATAGGGAGATGTGAGTCGGAGGACACACCTTGTGGTTCCATAGGATGAGTAAGTCAAGAGATCGAACATACAGCATGATGACTGAAATTAATAATGTTACACTGGATACTGCAAATTTATGGACGCCTGGCTGACTCAGTTGGATACTGCAAATTTGCTAACAAGCTCGATTTCAGGCGCTCTCATCACATACACAAAGGTAACCCTACAAGGAGATGATGTGTTAACTAACTTGACTGTAACTACCTACGTGTATATCAAATCATCATGTTGTACACCTTAAATGTGCACACTTTTTTTATCACATAAATCAACAAACAAACACAGGAGAACTGGGAAGCGCTGGATTGACCCAGTGTTGTGGGAGGACAGATGACATTATGTGACCTTTTCTCTCTCACACAGTTTAAGTCTGACTTCCCGTGGTTGGCCCTTCAAGAAGCAAACCTTCATCTCGCGAGGCGCTAGACAGACCCTATGGTCCAACCTCTGACGATGCACCTTCCAGCTCTTGCAAAAATACCAAAGCTGAAGGGCATTGCACTCAAACTATGAAAACGATTTGTGTCAGCCATCGGAAGCCAACTTTGCGCTTCCCAAACCCAGAAGAGATGTGAGTGGCCAGAAGGGATGAGTGCACCGTGTCCCGGGGAGCTGAACGTAGCAGGAGGAAGACGAGGAACAGAACGTCATCTCCAGGAGAAGGCACAGCCTCCCTGACGGAAATGGACGCTCATCTTTCTGGGAAGGAGGTGTGCTGCTTTATTTTTTTATTTATTTTTTTAAAGACTTTATTTATTTATTTGACAGACAGAGATCACAAGTAGGCAGAGAGGCAGGCACAGAGAGAGGAGGAAGCAGGCTCTCCGCTGAGCAGAGAGCCCGATGCGGGGCTCGATCCCAGGACCCTGGGATCATGACCTGAGCTGAAGGCAGAGGCTTTAACCCACTGAGCCACCCAGGCGCCCCGGTGTGCTGCTTTATTGACATGAAGCTGTTCTTTTCAAATTCAGGGGCCACCACATTTTATGACAACATGTACTCCCCGGGGAAGCAGTTTAGGAAAACAAAGACTGAGGCCTATTTTCATGTGAGGTTGAGCTCTGTGTATTTAGTCCATAGGCTACTTGTGCAAAAGATTTGTAGTGTATAATTAAGCTACAGGGAAGAAACTAAAAGAGCAAGATAATATTTGTCTTTCTTAAATATAGTCTAATTGTTTGTGAAACCATATTCCTTTTTAATGTTTCATACCATCTTCAGGAAATGTTGATATTTTACCCAAAAGGGATGAAAAAATATGAAATGAATAATAAAACATAAATAAATGGAAAACAGCGAGTTCATCTGCAATACTCTTTCCTAAGCCAGGAATGCCGGAACTAAAGTCATAACATCAACCAAATGCCATGAGTCATGCTGCCAATATTTGTTTTCACTTACACAAAAGCAATGCATAATAATTGTGGTCCAAATTTATGAACTTTAAAAACCAGCAAGATCATCATTACTGTCATTACTATCTATCTATCTAAAGCAAAGTTCTTTGATATTTAGATTCTCAAGGACCTCTTCCACTAGAATGTTGTCTATTCCACTTTTAGAGAAAGGAGTGTTTGGGGATCGCGCAGTTAGGTGTCTCGGGTCATAGCGTGACTCTGAAAGGAGATTTCACCAATTTCCCTTTTCTTAGTTTTGGCAACAAAGGCTAATTACCCCTGGTGTTAAGAAAAGAAAGCAGTCGCTCGTACTTCCCAACCTGCTGCTCTGGTTTTAGAGAATACTGCAGCACTTTATTTACTTATTTATTTTAAAGTCTTTTTTTTAAAAGATTTTGTTTATTTGACAGAAACCACAAGTAGGCAGATAGGCAGGCAGGGAGAGAGGGGGAAGCAGGATCCCCGCTGAGCAGAGAGCCCAATGTGGGGCTCGATCCCAGGACCCTGAGATCATGATCTGAGCCGAAGGGAGAGGCTTAACCCACTGAGCCACCCAGGCGCCCCTTAAGGTCATTTTTAAAAAGATTTCATTTATTTATTTGAGAGAGAGAAGGAGAGCACGGTGGTAGAGGGAGAAGCAGGATCTCTGATGAGCAGAGAGCCCCACGCGGGGCTGGATCTCAGGACACTGAAATCATCACCCGAGCTGAAGGCAGACGCTTAGCTGACTGAGCCCCCCAGGTGCCATTTACTTCTTATTTTAAAGATTATGTATTTATTTACTTGAGAGAGAGAGAGAGAGACTCTCAAGCAGACTCTGCTGAGTGTGGAGCCCGATGGAGGGCTCGATCCCATAACCCTGAGATCACCACCCGAGCTGAAACCAAGAGTCTGGTGCCCCAAATATCATAGCACTCGAAAGAAACCTGCCTGTAAAACCTCTTCCCCACACTCTTCTCTCCTTTGCTTTCTCCTTTTCGCCTTCAGAACGCTCCATGACGATCAACCCAGATCTGGAGGACCGATGTCCACAGACAAGGAGAGAGGGACAGAGGAGGACACGGGGTATTGGGACGCAGTGCCCACATGCCGAAGCAGGTGTGTGTGATTGGGTGTGTGTGCACATGGACTTGTCTGAACCACTGGAGGAAAGGTGGGGCCATGCTTGCCTCTCTCTCTCTCTCTCTCTCTGTTGGTACCTGGTGTTTTCTTAATGTGGCACAGAGCTGGGTGGGCATCTGAGGTGTTGGGGTCCTCCTCAGGGCATGAGGTCTCCTGTCCTCACCCCCACTCCTTGTCAGAGACCTTCCAGTGGGACTCACGTCCCCCCAGACACAGCCGGTAGGAAGCTGAGGCCAGCTGGAATCTTGCACGATGTTTCCGTCCAAGGTCTGAAACGCTCCGTGTGTCCTTCCATGCCACAAAGATCTTACAGATGGCACTTGGCTAGACTGTGTCTGGTTTCCATTTTGTAAAAGTTAACTTTAATTTTGTCACTGTAGGTTTATTTCCTTATGACACCGGATTTAAGCCTCCCTTAACAATGTTCTGCTGCAGATTAAACTCCTTTTAGGAGGACAGCTTGGGTTTCTGTGACTAAGCAAATCTTGCCTCTTGAGAAAGAATTAAAAAAAAAAATCAAAACATACAACTGACATTTCTTCTTTTTTTTTTTTAAATACTGTTTTCAATTTTTGCCCTGAAATCAAACATCAGCTCCTGAACTCTCAGATAAAAATAGTTGTGGTTACCCAAAATTATTTCTTGCAGGAGATTGCTCAGTCTCATTCCTTCCACCTCAAGGAGAGGATCTAAGAATACCTCCTGCTCTAGACAGGCGTCATAAAACAGGAACAGATAGTAAATGCATGACCGTCTGATTTCTTTCCAGCTTCCGTGCACCACCCCCTACTCTCCAAACACAAACCCCTGTACACCCATGGGCTTGTGGGATACTATTGGGGATTGCTCAGAACAGAAGATCGTTTCAATGTCCAGTGTAATCCAGCAGCTGCGGCTGTCTTGCTTCTGCTGGAGAAGTTATTCCCTGCACCTCACACATCCACAGTTGGTTTCTATTCTTCAGCGAGACACACCCTGCTTATGAGAAGGGCATCCTGATGCCAGCACTCTCTGGGACTTTGAACAGAAGCCAACCGGGACCATGATCTGAGGGACTTCTCATTGACTTAAACTTTCGAGGACATATCTAAGAATCCCCACCACGTATGTCAACATTTTAATTTTTATTTGCAATAGCAATTGTTACGATTGGCCATAAATTTCATATTTCATAAATTTGAACCAACGATTTAAGAAAACACATATGGAACCTTTTAGTCAAAGCTCAATGCATATCTCATTTGATCCCTGCAGTAGCACTAAGGAGTAGAAGTTATCACTGTGCCCCTGGAAAACCGAGACACGCGCAGTTTAAGGGTCTCAGCAAGACACCTTGGATGCATCCTGTTCTCCCTGATCCAATACTCGTCCCCTTTGCACCCCAACACTTGGCCTCTTGAGCAAGGGGCGAGCATAACCTCCCACATTATGGAACTTCAAAATCCGAACTTTCGGGGTGCTCAGATCTTACAGCAAAATCTGATCCTTCTTGCATGCATTTTGTAAGAGATCAATTAAATCAGGGGAAAATCAGAGAGAGTGTTTCACCAGGACCCACCACTCTATGGCTGCTGATGGATATGGTTTCCTTCCTTAGGTGGACTGTTACTTCTTTTTAATACGTTCTCTGGGAATCACGATTAATTTTTATGATGGATGAGTTTCAGAGACACTGACGTGGGCCGTCACTGTGACTGTGGGTGCACGTTGTTTTGGTTTTGAATCCTTGCCCTGATGTTCGTGTTTTGTGATATTTGAGTCTCATTCTCCTCATCTGCCAAACAGACCTAATAAGACGTATCTTGAGACGACAGCGTCTCTGGTAAAGCCACATCCAGAGGGAGACAGCATTCATGAAGAGGTCAGCAGGATCTTGGCACAGAGGAAGCGGCATAGCTCAGGCTCCTGGTAAGCACTCTGAGATGGAGATTTTTGGGGTGAATCCTCAAGAATAACACATCTGGGGGAAAGAGGGGAGCAGGAGCGGGCCGAAGCAGTCGCTGCTCTGATGCAAATAGAGGCCTCTGCTAGTCATCCTGCAGGAGCTCTAGAGTTGGGACCCCACAGTCTTGTGCCTTGAGGCAAGGAGCCTGGGCTTCTGTCATGTCTTTGGAAAAGTCATCAGAATGAGCTGTCCCCAGGGACAGACTTGAACCTTGGGGAAGATGGTTCTTCAGGGGTCGGAGCGCTTCCTGGGGAGGGACTGGGCTGTCAGTCATCAGTGGGCACACATCGGGGGGATGGGCAGTGTGAGTCTCCATCCTGAGCAGTGATCCCGTCAGCATGGCATCATCCGTCCGCACAGGTGTTGCCCAGCGGGAACTGGGATCACTGTTATTCACGACCATGTCATTATTGCGTCAGGAACAACGTCCTGTAGGCATACTCCTGCCAAGAGTCACCCTGACTCACTGCAGCATGGCAAAGAATCATCTCATTTTGTAACGAGAGAGGCCCTCATCCAGCACTGTCATCAGTGAAACTATAGAAGAAACTTAGAAGAAACTGAAATTCTGAGTGGCCCCAGCAAGTGTTTTCAGTGACACATCCGATGTCCTAATGTGAGGCATAACAAAATCAATTCGGTTAACTTGGCACATAGTCCCTGAATAACACAACCTGAACCTTGGATTTGGAAACAATTTGGGGGATGACATTTGACTATCCACGTTTGGAAACCGTTAATATTTGCAAAAAATCACTAAGTATTTTTATCAGGGCATTGTTGAACACAGGAAGGCTTCAAATACCTCTCTGTTTTGAATGGAAATCTGAGGAATATTGAGAAGATAAAAATGAACGAGATAACGGAAGAAAATACACTCATGAGATCATGATAAAGCGTTCAGTCCTGCAAAGTCCCCAGTGTTAAGAATATGTCCGAAGCACAAGCATAAGTACATGCATCTGGGAGCCTGTGGTTCCTAACTGTCGTCTAAACTGCTGCACAGGGAAAGGGGGTAAAGCCGATGTATGTTGTCATGACGATCACAGGATTTCCAGGACACGGAGCACCAGGTGTAAGAGAAACTGGTGGAGGTGGTGCGGGACGAGCCCCACAGAGACACAGTCCTGTCGCGTGAAAGCCGGGAAGGACGCTGGTAGGAGTCAGAGCCGTCTTGAACTTTCCAGGCTGCAGAGGGTGATGTAGGGATAAGGCTGATGGCGGTCGGCCCATTCGGAACTGTGGCTCCATGGTCTCAAGCCCCCGAAAGTAACTCCTCTTTGAAGGTTCTAAGAAAAGGGTGAAATGAGGTATTCACATAAAGGAAAAGAACCCAAACTTTCTGCACTTGGCAGCTCCCCTGAGGCAGTAATATCATAAAACAACAACAACAAAACCAAAAAACAGAACTCAGATGAGCCCCCAGCCCCTAGCAGAGGCTTTGGTGAGGGCACCGGCGTCTGAGCCCAACAACGGCACCTGATCTGGCCGGCATTGCCCGTGACCCATTTCCCCGCCACCATTGCTCAAGTCCAGAGCTCACGCCTGCAGCAGCCTTCTCCTCTGGTCTGCACCTGTTGGTCCAGGGCTGTTCGCCAGGTCATGGGCGGCAGCCCGGTGACCCACTAGTCTTCAAGCGACAGGTTCTCCTCAGTGGGCCTCAAGAACTCTGTTCCTTCTGCATTAGAAATGCCGATTAGCCGCTCGAAGACACTTTGCATCTCGATGTATTAGCAGGACCAGATTTCTTTCTCCTTGCTTTAGTGGAGTCCTGAATGATTGGATATACCTCAATATACTGTGGTCTTCAGCAAGTTATGAAGTGGAAAGGAGCTTTCCCACTGATCAATACTAATAAAAATTATTTTGACCGACTGTGCTAGAGGAAAGACCAAATTATCTATTTTCTTTAGAGAGAAATATTTATAATTCATCACCATGCGAAGACGTGATCAACGAATATTTAGGAAAAAGGGGTGAAGAGCAGAATTGGAAATGTGTCGGGTAGTTTATTAATACAAATATTATATCCTTTGTCTGGAGGTTGAGTATTGGTCACTTTTTAAATAAATTAAATAAATTTAGGTTTGCTGATTCTTTATGTTTTCCAAATATTATTCTCTTTCAAATCTGACTTTGTATTTGTCATTTTGAATTCTCGGGTGAGTTGGTTTTGCCAGTGAAATGTTCATTTACATTTACCGCCCCTCGTCCCTTGCTCCATAACAGATACGCTATTTCCCTGTTCTGTATCTTGGCGTGTGAGCATGTGCACAACAGGAACGTGGCCGTAAGTGATGTCTGGCTGGCTTGGCCACCAGGAAGGTACGAGGTCAACAACACTGCCGCTTGCCGTCTGGGGCCTCCCGGGGAGTCTGCCAGCCGTCCGTGTCTTCAGAGTCTCCACAGTCCCTGGACACGCCTAAAGTCACCCTTACTTGCCACCGAGGGAGAAGGTTGCTCAAGAACTCGGCATCAAACAAATTCACGATATCCCCTCAACTTCCCGCAGGCACAGAGACAAGCAGCTCTTCCACTCCTCCCTACAGGGAAGATCCATCTCCGGGAATGACAGCACCTGCTGTCCAACATGTAAAAAAGGGACTTTGTCATTTAGAAATTCTTCTTTCCACATATCCTGTCTCTGAGAATGGTTTTGCTGGTGTGAACTGTAGCACCGATTTCACAGTGGGAAAGCAGGTCCTGGGTGGGTACATGTTCATTATGTATCTGTAGAAAAGGAACTCTCAGCCTCGTAGAGCTGTTTGCTGTCCCCCGGTGGTGCCCCCAGAACGATGACGGCCCACGGCAGGTGCTCAGTAAATATTTCTTTAATGGAAGATTGACCTCCGTCATGGAGAACTCCTAACAGGTATGCCGGTTTCTGCTCGATGTGGGATCCTTCTCTACAACATTCTGATATGGGTTCACCCAATTTATCTTGAATACAAAGTGATGGCGAAAACTCACCCCTTCCAAAGACGATGTTTCACTCTAGCTGTAGACCAGTTTTATGATGAAAAAGTATTTCCTTCTACTGACATTAAAACCTCACTACAGGTTAAATATGTCCAGCCTTCAGGAGCATAGACCGAGTACCTTCTCCGCGTGACATGAACAAGAACTGTCAGGGGAGAGCCCCTTCCCCGCCCTCCCGCCCGCACCCCTGCCAGCACCAATGTCCGTCGCTGCACCTCCCAGTCCTCCCTGCTCTCACGCCTGCCCACCTCTGCTCTCTCTGTCAAAACCTCTGTAAAATGATGCAGCCTGAGCAGAGTGTTTGGGGGCTGCGGTGTTTCTTGTTCTGAACGCTGCGCTCGTGCTGGTGAAATCGGGATGGGCAGCCTCATCCCACTGTCCAGCTCGCTGTCGATAGATAACGCCGTGAGTCTTGTGTCTGTTTTTCAAGGTCTTGGTGGGGTGCGGTTCACTTTCTTCCAGAGGCAGTGAATCTGCACTTACATTTTACTGGATTAACCTCTGAACGTTCTCCATTTTTGCGTCTCCACTTTATTATCTGAAGGCACCGTGTCTGCACTCGCACGAGTGTGTCGGGTGTCCTCGTCTCTCCCGACACCCTTCTCCGAGGGGGCCTCTCCTTCTCTCTCTCCTCTCCTCTCCCCGCAGGCTGCCGGCAACAGCTCATTTGTCTGTTGATTCATTCATCCACACATCTTTGTTACGTGCTTCTAATGTACTAGTCATTCTTCCACTTCATTGCTGGCAAGTAAAATCAAGCTTCCCACCACCTTGTTTTTAGACGTACATTGATCCACAAATCAATCCTCTTTTGGAGTCTAGAGTGGGCCCCCTTAGCAGGGGACGCTCACCGTAGGGGCTGTCTGTGAGCGTTTTGGGGACTGGTGTGTCCCAAGTCCCGCACAGACCAGACTCGTAGCTTTCACGAAGTTTTATAGCAATTTGACGGAGTGTTTCTAGGTCAGTGAATGTACTAGTAAAAAGCTTGGCTTGCATTTTGGACGCTCTCTTTCTTCTTTTGTAGTTTGATTTTTCTAGGGATTCATTTTTATTATAATTTATAATATTAGCAGGCCAGAAATTTTTAAGACCAGTAAGCAACCAAACGCCATCTGAGCTGGTCCCTCACCAAGAGTTCGGGAATGACTGGTGCAGAACATGTCCCTGACAGAGAAGCCGAGGGTTCACAACGGGCTTGGCTGATCGAGTCCGCCATTCTGTGTTGACTGGAGCTCAAAACCACGGGCTTTGGAGTTACCAGGGCTCTGTCCATGCCACAGACAGCCAGACCCGGGCCGGAACCCGGGCCTGCCTGTTTCCCAGGGCCTCCCTCTGTTCACCTCTCTGGGGTGCCCAGCACCCTGCCCGACACACAGCAGGTGTTCCTGAAGCATCCGCAACGACAAAGCGACTATATGAAGTTCAGGGTGAATTCCATGTATGTGTGCGGAATCACTTGCTCTATCATCTGCTTCCTTCCCTTGTGTGGGGACAGGCATGTTTTTCTATCAGAAAAAGGAGCTGGTGCCTTGACACCAGGTGAAGGAATGTTCCAGAGTGTGGGCCTGAGCGTGAGCGTTATTATGCGGGTGTGGTCCACACTGGTTTCTATCTCTCTGTCTGGTTTCTCGGCAGCAACAGCAGCTTGTTCTCCACCGACCAGTTCATCTCTGAGATTTTTGTCTGTCTGCAAGCAGCCCGTCACGGCCATGAGTATTTGTAGGTCGGACTCTTGCTCTATGATGTCTCAGATGAAGCACCACGGACGTATTTCCCACCTGCGTTCCGTTCTCCGCAAATGCTGCTTGGTCCCCTTGTCTGCCTGCGATGGGTTTCTTAGTCTGTTTCTCATCCAGCCCACGATAGCACGCCTGGCATGTTGCACGGCCCTTTCATTTTTCATGTTGAAACGGCAAGGGCGTGCGTTTGCACATATGACAGCCAACAAATCCACCGCAAAAATTAGCACTTCAAAAAAATGTTCATGACTTGCCTTAACTTCCTAATTTCCACTGATGTTATCGTAGAAAGTGTCATGTTTTCCAATCCTGGAGGTTGAAGTCCTTCAGAAGTTATTTTTACCAACGAAGCCGAGAAGAGCGTTGTGGCAGGATTTCGAGTGATGCACTCAACACCAAGTTCACTTGAACGCATTCAAGTGGCAGGTTTCCCTTCGACTCGGGAGGCGCCTGCGTCCGTCTCCACGCGGGTCCTCCCGGCAGCGCATTACCGGAGCCTGAACTGCAGCGGGGATAACAATCGACGCGTTGTGGAACCCGCGACCCAGTGTTATTTTATATGTGTTCGTGTTAAGGGAGATCCTCGGTGTGTATTTAAGTCCCCGACGATTGTCAGCAAGTGATCGTGTGGGGGAAGGTTTCGTCACCTGTTTGGACTTCGCTCCTGTCAATGAGGGATCACAGCAGCAGACAGAGTAGCCTGTGGCTCGGGTGGTGGGTGTGGAGGAGGAGCTGGAGTCCTCCCCAGGACCAGAACCTGTTCGGATACCATGTGCAGTTGCCTACTCGTGGGAAAATACACAGCGAACCAACTTTTAGCTGGCTCTCTCGCTGTTTCCAGTTCTCCCCAGACGACGCCTTGGTGGCTGCCCTATTGTTCCTTCCTCGCTATGAATCCTTGGTCCACCATGGGGTCCGGACCCTTGATCTTAAAATTGTTAACACAAGGGGGGAGGGGGGACGGGAGAGGGGGATGGGGATATGGACATTGGGGAGGGTATGTGCTATGATGAGTGCTGTGAAATGTGTAAACCTGGCGATTCACAGACCTGTACCCCTGGGGATAAAAATACATTATATGTTTATTAAAATAAATAAATTAATTTTAAAAAAATGTAAAAAAATAATAAAATAAAATCAATTTAAAAAAAAATTGTTAACACAATATGAGCCAGCAAACTTTTGTGATGCTCATTGGCAACTTTATGAGCTAGAAAAAACCCCTCAGCTTGCCCTTGATTTTGTATCTTGTGTCAGATATTGGCAAGGGTTGAAAGGTGCAGATAAATTTTATGTCTTCCTATAATGTCGTTAGGGCGACGAGATAATATTTTTTGCCCTTTTCTAGTGATCAACTGAATGTGACGTATTTATGCATGGAGCTTCTTGCCTCTGGGCTTATTTAATATGACTTTTAATTCTAAAAATGTTGGGTTATCACCTGTCTAGGATTCTGTGTCTTCAGGAGTTCCGCCTGACTCTGGAAGGAGAATATAAATGGTAAACTGATGAAAAAAAATAGATTTAGCCATTAAATATTAACTATTTGATCGTGGCTATATTTTAACTTCATGTTGGGAAATTATGGCTGCTCTTGGTGTCAGCACTTTTCTCCCTAGGTCAGAACAAATGGCCTACCTCAGTGTTTTCATCATAGCGATTTTTGTTATTGAAAGTAGCAAATTTAAACACAAATAGTCCTTGTAATTCTGGCATCTGCCATGCTCTCGGGACTGGATTTAGGGCATCATTGTCCTACACGGGTCCTCGGGCTGCACAAAGAACTTAATCATCCCCCGACGCACGACCCACCCACCACCTGCCTGACCCTGTCCTGGTGTGTGCTATGCCATGTCTGTGTCTCTGCCACGAGTGGCCTTGGGGACAACAAGATTCCTAGTGCTCCGCTGCCCTGTGCTCAGAGCAGGTGACAGTAAAGGTGTGCCGTTTACCCGAAACTCTTCACACCCTTTGGAGGGCACCTGGTTTTCACGCCGAGTCCCATTTCAGTAAGTGAAACTGCAGGTCAGGACACACCGTCTCCCCAGCGCCCTCCCCCAACAGGAGTATCTGTCACTTGGACATAAAACGAAGGTGAATCTGAGACTTAACGTCCATGCAGGCCTCCAGAGAGATGTTTTGAGGTGGGTCTAGATTAGGCCGCATTCTAGGCAACCCGGTCCACCCGGCCCTAGAAAAATGAAGGACAGAAAGCTGCCTTTCAGGAGGCTGAGGTCACTGCTTCAAGGACCCGAAAGCGGGATGTATGCAGGGGCCTTGTCATCTTAAGTCCTCTGCGACCACCAAGTGCCTCAGAAAGCTTCAGTGGAAAAGCCAACAGTTGTTAACCTAATCTGGCTTTTTTTCTCCTTAGAAAGCCTAGCCATGTGTTGGATACCTGTCACCACCTCCGGGGTAGTTTTGCACGGTTATTAAACGCAGACCACTTTGGTGCTGAGGACAGAGAGTTGGAATTGAGATAGAGACGTGAAGGTCAATCAACAGCCCCAAGTGGCAGGCATCTCTTTCCACTGGGATTTTTGGTGGCGCCTGCCCTCCGACTGGCCGCCGTGCTGAGATGCGGTCTGCTCGGAGCTCACGTTATACCAGGAAAAAGACACAGAGCGAATCAGAGATAAATGAGCCCACTTCCTCCAAAGACACACAGCATGAACCGCAAGTCTGCAGCGGGCTCCCCACCGCGCCCGGAGGCCCTGAGCACGCAGCCCCCCGGGACCCCGTTTGCCGAAATCCCTCAGTCTTCACCTTTGGTGGCTTAGTGTATCATGCAAGGGGAAATTTCCAAAGGATTGGGAGAAGCATTTCCTCTTTCACCGAAGAGAGAAAAGCTCGGTCTGAAAGTTTCGTTTACGTTTTTCTTCCTCGTGAAAAGCAACATGGGGCCAGTCAGAAACAAAATTGAAACAAACACGCAGAGAAGCCCGTGGAGAGACTGTCTTCGGTGTCCTGGGGAGAACCCGAAGGGTCCCAGTCTCTCGTCCTGTCAGTGAGGAAAAGGCAGAAAGAGACCGTGGAAACCAAACAGTCATAAAGCAACCTGCTTCACTGCCCCACTACCCGGCCGGCGAGGGCCCCGGGCTCCAGATGTGCTGTTTGATCTCTGCGGCTTTCTCAAAAACCAGGAAATCCTGTTCTGCTAAGAAAATTTCCAGTTGCTATAGTTCTAAGAAATCAAATAGCATTGACTAAATCAGTTCTATATTATTTTAGTCAAGATCTGAGTTAAGATAGGAAAGAAAAAAAAAAAACCCTTTCAAATACATGATGAAAAATTTTCATCTCATTTACCATTTAATTATCAGGTTCTAAAAGAGGACCATTATTTACCAAAAAAATCAAACTTTTTATAGAACTTGTGTCCAAGTGTTTGACCCACAAATGTATGTATTTGTAGTTAGAACAGTTCGCTTTTAGCAAAACATACTTAAACCATTACTGAGGGCCAGTGAGCGAGCTGGAAAGGTGGACAGTAGTGTCAGGTGTCGAGAACGTCTTAGAAATTTGAATAGTAATGATTCAGTCAAACCTGGTCAATTTCCTTTGAAAGTGGCTGCCTTAGCGGTTCTTCCATTTTATGCTAAAATTAATTAAATTATATCTTTCTTATCTAGTAAAAGTCACAGATGTGTGCAGCCAACAGCTTCCCTGCACGTCCCTCCATTTCCAGCTGACAGAGATGTTTACCAAGGCAGCGCGAGGTACTCAAACCATATATGCTGTCACCCATATACTTACATCAGCCTTGATTCAGGTTTTGCTAATGAGCATACTTTTTGCTCATATAATCCAGGTCAGTTGAAGGAGTGAGTGTGATTTGGAAAAATGCCTTTCAGGCATCCTTTTAAGCAGATCTTATTTCTGAATGTGAAGCCCTTTCACTGAATTTATTTCCGATGGTGACTTGCTAAGTGACCTATATATCTGAGTGACTTCTTAGTTGTTTGTGTTTATTTAATCAGCCTTTTTGGGGGGAAGAGAATCTCTCTTTGTGTTAAATGGTATTTTTCCAGAGGAGTCCCGAAGGACCACCCGTTGTGGTTCCCGATGAAACAATCCTGGCAGGGTGAGACTGGGAGACAGTGTCGTGGGGCGGGGGGAGTGGTGTGTGTGGTAGGAAATGACTTAGTGGCTGAACGTAAGTACCGTGGAATGAGAAGGAGCCAGTCAGAGTGAAGATAAGACAATGGTCAGTTTGGGCTGAAGGGACGTTGAAGTTGGAATATGTTATGTGGTGGCACCATGTTTTTTTGAGACATCAACTAGGGATCTTCTCCATTCCCTCGTTCAACCTCACACAGGCCAGTGGCTGGCTCGGTGAGTGGTGCCTGAGCGGAGGGACACGAGAAGCGGGAGGCAGAGGGGCTCGGGTTAGAGCCCCACATGCCAGAGTCCTCTGCGGCAGGTACCACAGAGAGTGACCTTGGAGAGACTGGAGGAAGGTGTCTGAAGGGGTGTCTGTGTGGGGAGGGGGCGGGAAATGGTCTGGGTGGCTGTGACCTGGGTCGTCCGTCTGGGACGATGCTGGCTGCTGCTTCCCCTCCCCATTGCCCGTGCTCCCAGGAGCTCTTAGCAGGGACCGCTACAGCTCTCATTCCCACGGGCCAGATAACTCGATTATTGTCCCCAGCATGGAATCTAGTCGACTGCTCTTCTCTAGCCCACCCCAGAGCAGAACTTTGAGGAGGAGCCTTCATTCTTCCTCCAAACTTCACATCTTTTTTTAGAGGGAAAACCACACGTGGCCTCGTGATGTACCTCTCCAGGCCCTTTTCATCCCATGCCTTTATGATCTTTCGGGAGGAGAAGAGCTTATAATTTACCAGAAAGAAGGCAGGTCAGCCCTCCTGAGGGGCTGTCACGCTGCTGGAAATCTCAGAAACTCGCCCCCACCTGGCATAGTCATAGAGCAGGAAGACGCCACATTTGGGTCACCCGGTGTGCGTGAGGGCTCCAGGGAGGCCGCCTAAAGGCGTGTGATGAATCTCCGGCGATAACAAGTCGCGATGGGGGACACTTTCACTTCGCGCATCCTGCAGCTTGACTTCAAGTTGCTCAAATAGCCTCTGAGATGTGCTCTTGCAATCCGTCAGGCCGGTCCCCGAGTTAGAGCTCTGACACACGCTTCCGTTTACCCTCTGGCTCTTTCCGCCACGCCGTCCCTCCCTGACCACCGGGCTCTCCCTCACCAACCTCTGCGCTCTTCCCAGCACATCGTTCCCTCAGCGAAGGCCCCGATTCTCATGGATTTGGCACTGTCCTATGCCATGATAGCAAGTCTAATCTCTTCTTTGAGGTTTTTCCTCTTTATCAGACACACCCACGGAGCATGAAAACCTTATTACTTCAAACAGTGCTTGCCTAATAGAAGACGACACTCCGCCCATCGTCTCTCTGAGCCAGTACCATGGGTAGATGGAGGGATGGATGGATGGAAGGAAAGAAAGCAGGAAGGATTGATGGAAGGGTGGATGGATGATAGACAAATAGCATCCCTTCTTCTTATGCATATATGAAGTTTAACAGTCAACCCTGCAGGGGGCTACTGTTCCTACAATCTGCGGAGAACTGTTCTCCTCAGGTGAAGGATGTTCTTTGTGTCGCTAAATCCAATGTTCACTTCTCCAGAATTCTCTTATTTGAACTCCCGGAGCATTTGATGCAAATTTGATGCATTTGCATTTGATGCAAATGTCCTCTTGAGACACTTCATTATTTCCCGAACCTTCTGCTTATCGGCTACTTCTTCTGAGACATTTTTGCAGGGTCACCCTCATCTTCTCAAACCCTAAATGTCACAAAGATAAATTCTTGACCCCCCCCTTTCTCCCCTAACAGCGTTCTCCTCCCAAGTAAACTCATTCACCCGCACGGCTCTGAAAAGACATCTTTGTGTATGTCCACGATCGTTACTTCTATTTCTAGTTGTGACTTCCCTTATGAGCTTCAGACTCGTTAAGGCACTGCCTATGTGAATTTTTTACTGAGCTAATATATTGCACAGGGTTGTTCAGAAGCTGCCGAACACTGCAGACGGTTTCAACACCGAGCATCCCATGAGAAACCGTACAAAGCCCGCAAGAGGGAGCAGATTTGAGCAGAGGCGTGGGAGGTAGAGTCCCCAGAAGAAGGCGGATGCAGGGAGAGGCACGCATTAAGGCAAGACGCAAGTGTCATCGTTTAGCATGGGACTGGGCCAGGCCGGGGAGTTGGGGTCCAGGCTGGGGAGTTGGGGTCCAGGAGGCTCACAGGTGTGGAAAACAGGCTCCAAGGCACACACGCTGAGGGTGGGAGGTTGAGGAAGAAAGGCAGGGCTCAGTTTGAAAAGACCCCAAGACCTCCCAGTGAGACTGCCCCTCTCTCTGCTCACCGGGACCCACCAGCTATAAGAAAGGGACTGGGGTTGGCCCTCCCTGGTGCTTTCCATGGGGTTTGCCTGGCCGTCCAGGGAGAAGAACTGAAATTATTAGCAGGGGCGGGACTGAGACCCTGAATGATTGGAACACTCTGAAACGGGTGTTTGGAGATCTCTTTCAGGTGGGTGCTTCTAGGATGCTGCCTTTGGAGGGTTGGAAAGGAAGAAGGATGGAGAAGGAGAGCCGGGCAGGTGGAGGTGAGGGCGGGACAGGGGCCCGAAGCAGCCGCAGTGACATCGCCGTGGGCGCGTCCCGCTGCGCTGCCCCACACCTTCCAGGCTGCCCGGGGGGTGGCTTCTTGCTACGCAGGTGACTTCCTCTGTCACAGGCTGCATCTGTGGCTCAGCACTTGACGACACGCCCTCCTGCTTTTACTGACCAGGGGCCTCCTGAGGCAAAGCGAGGGTACCTGCTTGTAGGTCCTGCGCCCCAGGATCTCACCCAGGACATGGTCGCTCAGTGTCTCCAGTTGGTGGACTCCCTGTCGAGGGCATTTCTTTCCCACTGTTTTCCCCTTGACGCGGGGGAGAAAACCGACGGCAGATGTCTGGAGTGACCTGTGGTCCTGGGATCACCACCACCGCTCCTTTCTGGCTACACAACCTGCCTTTCGGAGACAGGTGTGGCCCAGAGAAGCGGCATGATATAGAATTACAGCTTTCCTGGAGCACGGCCTGCGGATCAGCGGCTTGGCCCTAAGGCGTTCAGTTCTCTGTGAATGGTCTTTGTTTTTATTTGACCTAGGTTTTCTGTTAAGGCAACCCCACATCTTTCTTGTGGTTCCAAAAAAGTAAGAAGAAAATGCTTGAGGCTGTAGAAGTAGGATCATATTGCCGCAAAACCTTTCCTTAAGGGCTTAGTTGTCATTTCCTCCTTAAAACAATGTTCTACGCAAAATTTTCTCCTGCAAATTTAGAAGCACTTTCCAGTGACCATTACAGCACAAGATATGCACTTTAAAAAAGAGATGAGACATTCGAATAGGTTTCTTAGCAATTTTGCACAGATGTGTTTGCAATGAGCCGAGACCTGCTCTTTATCACGCGTCTTTAAAGGAAGTGGTTTCATTCGAATAATTTCAGAAAACAAAAAAAGCTCTCGCCCTAAATAATTACCAGCATTTTTGTGGTAGACAATGGAAATTAGAAATATTTTTATGACCGCCTTTTAGTAACATTATCAGTTTCTTTGTGTTATGAATTGATATCAAACATCATAGCATAGCATGTGCTATTATGGGAAACCTATGAATTATTTATATTTAGCTTAAAATAGAGAATTCTCTCCGGTGACCATAATCTCCATTTATGATACACATTTTTCTTCATACATAGCTCATTTTAATAGGAGGAGTATAAAACTGTAAACACCAGTGGTTTCCTTTAATTACTATCCTATATTTTGAATGAGCTCCTATTAAGAAAAACCTTTCTTTGCCTGCTAAAATATTTACCACTGTTGGTTAAACTTAAACCATTAAGTGGGGGGAAATAATAATAGTTTTCATTTTAGTCTCGGGAAAGTACAATGAATGATCCCACTTTCCTTGGCTAGTTATGGGCCAGTTGGGTTTTAGGGTTAGAATTCCATTTCCTCCAGCTTTCTTAATGTCAGTTTTCTTTTCTTTCTTTCTTTCTTTCTTTTTTTTTTTTTTCTGTAAGTGAACATTAGGCACCAAAGTGTGCTGACATTTTTATTTTGGACAGTGGGTTTTGAAGCTTTTTAAGGTAGAGAGACCCTCTCCGTGTAGGTTGTGGCCAATGGGGCTTCTCCTAATGGCGTGAAGGGCCTGGGAATGAGCGTGGGAGGAAGCTCTCTGATGGGTCGGGGTCCCGGGGTGTGAGTCCCTAACACGCAGAATCGCGGTCAGCTACAGGAGAATGACAGCAAGCAAGGCCAGGGACCGTTTTGGTCTGATTTATGTAAAAGTGGAGGTCTTTTTAGGGTTTCAAGGAAATTCTTGCCTCGAGAACCAGAAGCTGCTAACTCAATCCTTAAGAATCACCGCAGAGGTCAGAAGCTGTTTTTGCGGCTCCCGGCGTTGTTTTTCTTCTCTTTCAGCTTCCGAGGTGGAGGACAGCACGAGGCTGGCACAAACGTCCTGTCAAGGTGTGCGGGGACAGGCCACTGTGAGACAAAGGGAGGTGGCAGATGGGAGCTGTGGTGTCCCTTTTCCCCGACGCTTGGAGCTGTAAAAGGCTGATGGCCAAGGGCGGGAGGCCCAGAAACCCGTTGTTCTGCCCATGCCTCAAGCTGATCTCCCTCCCAGGACTGAGAATCTCTCTAGTGCGAGTGAAAATGAACCCCCCGTTTCTGTCCAACTGCTCTGCGGTGGCAGAGGTCTGCTGGCTTGCTGGAGAACCCAGAGCCAGTCTTTGGGATTTGGCCATGACACAAAGCCAAAAGAGCAACTAATTCATACTGCGCTAAACATAAAACTGACTTTTCATTTTTCTTTCTTTTTTGACCGGGAGGAAGAGAAGCCATGCCCTACATACTCTGGGTGTCCATTCTTTCCTTTTTTTTCAGAATCAGAATTTTCTTTAAGTTTTAGTTACAATTTGGTGTTTCTGAGTGAATTTCTTGAGATTTTAGGAAGGTGGGTCGGTCAGGACAGTTAAAGATTACTGAAAATATAAAAATGTACAGAATTTAGTTCATGGCAACCGTTAAGAATGCCCTAATATATACATAGCCAGAGAACATGAGCATATCATTCAAAAGTAAGGAAATAGAATTAATTAGCAAATATGGTGTAAGCTGGTCAAGTTGTTGTCTTAGGGCTCTCCAGAGAAACAGAACCAAAAGGATGTGTATATGTATGTGTATGTGAATGTGTAGATAGATAGAGAGAGATGGATGGATGGATGGGTAAGATGGGTGGACGGATGGATGGGTGGACGGATGGATGGGTAGATTATAAGGAATCAGTGTGATGATGTAGGCTCACAAGTCCCAAGATCTGTGCAATGAGTCTGCAGTCTGGATACCCAGGGGAGCTGAAGTTGTGGTTCTAGTCCAATGACCATCAGGCTCACAACCCAAAGAAGAGTTCACATTTCAGTTCCTGTCTAAAGACAGGCAAAGTTAGTGTCCCGGTTCAGAGGCTGTCAGGCAGGAGGAATTTCCTTTTATATGGAGAATAACCAGCTTTTTGTTCTATTCAGGCCTTCAACTGATCCAGTGAGACCCACCCACATGAGGAAAGGCAATCTGCTTGATCAAGTCTATCCATTAAAATACTACTCATCCAAAATCACCCTCACACAAATACCTGGAATAATTTTTGGCCAAGTATCTGGGCACCCTGTGGCCGAATGGGTTTGACACATGAGACTACCCATTAATGTTACTCAAAAGACTCGTATTTTAAAAAATGGTAATTTATAACCTTCAAATTTTATAATTAAAAAATGAGAGCTCAGGTACATTGCTGATGTGACTATAAATAATGATAAGCCTTGTTTATTTGAGAAAATTATTTACCTGCAGAAGTAAATTGACAAGAAACTTAAATGTTTATAGCCTTTGATTCAGTATTCCTATTTTGGGGAATTTTTCTAAGATCATAATCTCAATACACATGGCCAGATCTTTCCCCTGGTGTGCTCATAATAGTAACAAAAATAAAATAAAAGATATAATTTTTCAACAATATAAAAGTGAATAATTATAACATGACACGTCTAGGTAACAAATGAGCAAAAATTCATTAAAATGTTTGTCAAGTTTCTAAAATGTGAAATGTGCTCATGTTAGGTTAACAAAGCACAGTGTTGTAATTGCTGTATAAAATATGTATAAAAAAGAATAAAAAGAAATATCTCAAAAATGTTGGAAAAGTTATTTGGTAATAGTAAATTCATGGAGGGCCCCTATTTTATCTCTCACATGTTTTTATTAAAAACAAAAAACTTAATCTGATAATTCAGTTCAGTTCAACTTCCTTTTTCTTCTTTTCCTATTTAAATAATATAAGTAGCATAAAACATGTTCTAAGTTTAGAGGATGCTACATAGATAAGATAACAAAACCCCTTTACAAGATTTATTTTAACTGGAACGAACTATTACTCCCTACTTGTTCCATTTGGCAAATGATTTTGGCCCATTTTCTGTAAATGAGGTACTAAACACCAAAGACGAAGTAATTCTGTGGAGCTTTGCTTTATATTGTTAACCCATGTACTGGACCTTTACATGTAAATGTAGGACATTTTTACTGCGGTATCGATCCGTTGTTCTGGTGTTCCCACCTTCACCTCACGAAACTACAAAAATCTGTCCATGGAAGCAACTGAGGTGTGAAAAGATTAAAACATAAAATACAAACAATGATATTATCAGTATTATCCATGTAATTCACTTTGAGCCTAAGAGTAACACATGAGCCACTCACCTGTACTAAATTCTGTCGGAGGCTATGATCTTAAGCAACTCTACGTACGTTCTTCTCTGGCTTCTTTTAGACACAATTCCTTTTACCTTTTTCCCTTTCTTTCTTTCTTTCTTTCTTTTTTTTTTTCCAAATAATGTAATTGTGATTCAATTTCAAGTTTAGTGTCTAATTTCATGTGTTCATTTCATAATTCTCAGCACATTTCCTTATTAATAAAGTTGTAGTCACTTCCCTATTTTAAGTTTCACATGACACACATTTCCACAGAGAATGTCAAACACCTCAGAATATGCTTCCCGATTTGAACATCCCATAATACTGAAATACATATACATATACACATATATGTGTATGTATGCATACTCTAAGAATCCTCATGGAATCACAATCCCCGATTTCAAACCACACCATGAAGCTATAATGATCAAAACATTATGGTAGTAGCATGAAAACAGATACACAGATGAGGGGAACGAGATAGAGAGCCCAAAAATAAACCCCTAATTATATGGGCTATTAATCCGCAACAAAGGAGGAATGAATGCCCAAAGGGAAAAAGACAGTCTCCTCAACAATGATATTGGGGAAATTGGACAACAACATGCAAAAGAATAAAGCTGGACCCCTTTCTTATACCATACACAGAAATAAACTTACACTAGATTAAAGACTTAACTGTAAGACCTGAAACAGTAAAAACCCTGAAAGAAAACATAGACGGTAAACTCTTAGACATAGGCCTTAGCTATATTTTTCTGGATCTGTCTCTAGAGGCAAGGGAAACAAAAGCAAAAATAAACTTTGGGGACATCATCAAACTAAAAAGCTTTTGCACAGCAAAGGAAACCATCAACAAAATGAAAAGACCATCTACTGCGTGGGAGAAGATACTTGCATATGACATAGCTGCTAAGAGGTTAACATACAATGAACTCATACAACTCAACACCAAGGAACACCAAACATATGATTACAAATGGGTGGAGGACCAGGTATTTTTCCAAGGACATAGAGATGGCCAACAGACACATGAAAAGATATTCAACGTCACAGATCATTAGAGAAGTGCAAAGCAAAACTGCAATGAGATGCCACCTCCCCCTGTCAGGACGGCTAAAATCAACAACACAAGAAACAACAGGTGTTGGCGAGGGTGTGGAAGAAGGTGAACCCTCCTGCACTGTTGGTGGGAGTGCAAACTGGGGCAGCCACTGTAGAGAACAGTACGGTGGTTCCTCAAAAAGTAAAAATAGAACTACCCTATGATCCAGTAATTCCACTACTGGGTATTTAACCCCCCAAAACATAAATAATAATTCAAAAAGATATATGCTTGCCTACGTTCATTGCAGCATTTTTTACAATAGCCAAGATATGGAAGCAACCTGAGCGTCCATCAGTAGACGAACGGATAGAGAAGATCTGGTCAGCGCTTCTGGCCGGCTCAGTCAGTGGGATGTGTAATTTTTGCTCTCAGGATTGTGAGTTTGAGCCCCATGTTGGGTGTAGAGATCACTTAAAAATAAAACCTTTTTTAAAAAAGAGGATACGGTGTACATACACAATGCAATATTATTTAGCCGTAAGAAAGAATGAGATCTTGTCATTTGCAGCAGCACGGATGGAACTAGAGGGTCTCATGCTACGTGAAATAAATCAGGCACAGAAAGAAAGACACCACGTGATCTCACTTATAGATGGAATCTAAAAGACAAAACAAACGAACAAACAAAACCACAAACAGAAACAGACTCAAATACAGAGAACAGCAAGTTGCCTAAGGAAAGAAGGGTGAGGGCAGGTGAAACAGGGGAAGGGCATTAAGAGGTACAGAGTTCCTGTCATAAAACACATAAGTCACGCATGAAAAGTGGGGCCCGAGGGAGGCAGTCAGTCGTATTGCAGCAACATCGCACGGCGACAGGTAGTGTTTATACTTACTGTGGTGAGCATGTTGTAATGTGTAGAATTGTCGAATCCATATGTTGGACACCTGAAACTAATAACGTATGTCAAGTCCATTTCAATAAATTAAAAACAAAAAAAGAAAAAAGAAAAACAAGAAGAGAGCAAAAATCCTCATGGGTCTGTTGTGATAGCTGGTACGAAAGAAAGCAGTGTGTGTGTTCAGTGGATAAGGGGTTTCAGCCTGGGACGATGAGAGTTCTGGAGACGGATGGCGATCGCTGAGGAGAATATGGACATACAGAACGTCAACGAATCCCACACTTAAACACGGTTAAAATGGTAAATATTATACTATGTTTATTGTACCATGACAAAAATGTAAAAAGAATGAAATATTGTGTTTAGCATGCAGAAGGGCCACAGTTTCATATAAGCATATATATTTCTATAAATCTATTTTTTTTTTTTTTTTTTTTTACTGAAGGACACACATTCTTCCGTTGCACTTTGAATGCTCACCAGTGCTTTATGACGAGCTCGAGTGCATAGGCCTTGAAACTGGGCATGGAAGCCGTTCTTGCCTCTTGCTATATATATATAGTCCCTTCTCAAACAGAGGCTGTACCATGACAGAGAGCTCCGTGACCCACCCTGCCAGGGAGCATGAACGGAAGCCATGGACATCTGGGGCGACGACTGGCTGTCGCTTGCTGGCAGCCCACGTCGTACCCGAAGGGCTCGTGCAAGCCCTGAATTCTGCATAATCTATCATGCCCTCTGCACTTTTATAAACCCAGTGCTTTCAAGCATTTAACAACTGAACCAAAGCCAAGCTCCCTCAGTACACCCCGACTTTCTCCCTTTTGGTTTTGGATGTCTCTGGCATACCCCACGGACATCTGAGGTCTGTGCCTGGGCTCAGAGTGCTGCCATGCTCTAACGGGAGGTCTGGATTCTAGAACACCCATTTTCAGCGGTGGGAAACAATGGCGGCAGAGAAGAAAATCTCTCTGGGCAGGTCTCACGCCACACTGTCTGTGTGTGTGCCTTGAAACAGCGCTGAGACAGGAGACAAGGGCGGAACAACGACTATGCCTCCTAGAATCGGATTTGTGTGGCCAGATCTCTGTTGCTATGGTAACAAAAAACGCGGCATCCTCGCCACTCATCAGACAATGTATTTCATTCATAGAGTATTTGCGTTTTAAGGCTGTTAGTAGAGATTAAATGAGTTCGAGCACATGAAACACTCAGCACAGGGCCCAGCACACACACACAAAATACATAATAAAAGCTACGATTATTAATGTGAAAATCCCTTTAATTCTCCAAGGATTTATTGAATGCTTCTCGATGCTTCAGGGTATTTTAGACAATGTGAGAACGAAAGACCCAGCTGGAAAGTATAGACTCGGAGGGAACTTGCTGTCTGTGGTGAGATACCAGATTTATAGCATGAAACGTAGGACAGCAGGATAAGACAGAAAAACATGAGGAAGAAAATTGCCTTAAAGTGTCAGCCATGTTCATGACATAGTAGTATTTGCTGGGGACTTAGCTCCGTTTCCAGCACTGGGTGAAAGGGGTTGGGGGAAGGGCATGATCCCCTTCAGGCCGGGTGACAGTCCTTCATGCAGAGAGGGAAACTGAGGGCTGCGGAGTCCTCTGGCTCATCACCGGGTCCGAGGCTAAGCAGGGGTTTACTCCAGGAGTCTGTCACAGGACCCTGGTCACTCCTGCTGGGGGAGTGGCAGGCAGAGACCATTCCCTTCCAGGCTCAAGGTCTTTGATTAACGAGGCTGTGATGTTGTGATTTATACTAAGAAGTACAGATTTGGGCTTCTCCCCTGTTTCTGGCACAGATTCTAACACCCTTGGGATTTCTTAAGTGAATAAGGTGATGGAGATGTCTTTTGTTATGTTAATGAGGCGGCTTTTGGAAGGCACTGAAGAGCGTGGGCTGGTTTCCTGGAAAAGGGACACTGGGCCTGGAGGGTCTGAACGTTCAGATCCAGCACCCACACCAACCTCCAGGAAGGAAAGAGAGCCCGGAGGGGGAACCGACTGCCAATGGCTGGCAACTTAATCAACCATGCCTGTGTAATGGAACCTTCATAAAACCCCAAAAGAATGGGATTCAGAGAGCGTCCAGGGAACACCTGGAGACTTGGGAACAGTGGGTTGGTGGGGGAGGGCATGGGAGCTCCATGCCCTTCCCCCACACCTTCTCCTATGCATCTCTTCCATCTGGTCATTCTTGAGTTACATTCTTTATAATGAACTGGTGATCTAGGGGCGCTTGGTGGTCTAGTGGGTTGGGTGGCCAACTCTTTGATTTTGGCTCAGGTCATGATCTCAGGGTCCTGGCATTGAGCCCCACATGGGGCTCCCTGCTCAGTAGGGAGCCTACCTGGGGATTCTCTTTCTCCCTCTCCTTCTGCCCCTCCCTCTGTGCTCTCGCTTTCTCTCTAAAATAAATACATAAAATCTTAAAAGAAATAAAATGGTGATGAAGTTAAGTAAACCAGTTCTCTATATATCTATGAGCCACTCTGGCAAATTAATGAAGCCTAAAAAGGGGGTGGCTGCAACCTCCGATCTATAGCCATCCATCAGAAGCCTGGTCACAGCTTGGATTTGCAGTTGGCACACGAAGGGTGGGGGCAGTCTTGTGGGACTGAGCCCTTACCCTGTGGGATCTGACCCCTCTCCAGGTAGCCAGTGTCAGAATTGAACTGAATTGTAGGAAACCCAGGTGGCGGTGGAGAATTGCTTGGTGCTGTGGGGGGAACCTACACATACACCCCCACATTGGAATTAGTATCAGTATGGTGAGAAGGTTTCAACATGTCCATCTGGGGTATAGCAAATGCATAAACAGTTCGCCTGCCTGTGAACGCCCAGTAGGGCTTCCTGCGACAATGCCAGCACCCTTGGGGTGGGTTGAGTTGAGATGCTCTGGTATGGAGGTCACCTAAGCCCATGGAAGTGGATCATGATTGGCCTCCCTGTACTCCACACTAATAATGTTAGATCTATTTTAGTGTGTAATTGATGCTATTCTCCTGCTACTGAAATTAATTTGAACCAGATGACCAGACTTTGAATATTCTCGGTGTTTGCCTCTTTGGGTCTTTACTCAGTATATTCATTCTGCCTTGAGAATTACAGTCAAGTAGGTAGATTGCATTAATGCCCCTTTGACATCTGAATTCTTTCTTGACAATATGTGCCTTCTGCATAGAAAACGATGTAATTATTAAAATCTAAGGTTCACACAAACATTACTAGTCTTCATCCCAACTATAGACTTTGTTGCCCACATTCTTCCCATCCTGGGTGCTTTGGACAAAAAGGAGGTCTCATGTCAAGCGTATGGAGAGTTTTGTGGTGCAGTTCCTTTGTTCAGATGAGCTGTGCCCAGGTTTCTGGAGGCTGCCCTAGTTTGGTGATTTCTACCTGTTCCATTTCCCCACCCCACCCCCTTGAATGAGTATCAGTTTCTCAATTTCCATCTTAGACTACTAAATTTGGCTTCAAATGTTAGTTTACCCATTTGTTGGATGAGAAGTTCCCCAAGTCTCTGTCGGCACAACTGTACAGATAATAGCACCAGATTTTCAGGCTATTGTGAGGAATAGCAGATTCAATAGGTGTGAAATTCTTATCACAGTGTCCAGATCGTAAGTTTCCTTCAGGCCTTGGAAACAACTCTGCTGCATGTGACTTTGGCTAGGACGTCGTCAGTGGGGAATCAGACGAGAGGCCCTGCTTCATCACGCCTGTCAGCTCTCACACTGCTGGTTTGTGGGCAAGACGTGACTCTTTCCTTGAGTGTGCGTGTGATCCTAGCACGTTACATATGGGCTCTCACTTCTGTGTCCACAACCACCCTCGTGAGGTGGGTATTGTTGCCTGTACCCTCCAGATGAGGCCACTGAGTCACGGGGAGACCCCCCCCCCCAATGCCACCTGCTGGAGGCTCCCCACAGCACAAATCACGGAGCTCCGTCTTCGTCCCTGCTCTGGTCCAGGGCACACACGTGTTTTCAGTCATCGCCTTAGGGCTGCCGTGTACACGACTGCGTGCTTATTTCTCTGTAACTGGTCCTGTTTCGTGAGACCCCGACGTGTGGATCTCTCACGGTATGTCCGGATTCTGATTCAATGGTTCGACTCCTGTCTCTAATTACTCTACTTTCTTAAATCATTAGCAAAACGAAATCCACAGGCTGTTCAACTTTTCCAGTAATTTTACCGTCATTAAAGGTTGAAAAAAACCACATGGTGATAAAGCAACTCCCCATTCTTCCTGATTTAACATTCTAGGTGATTCTATCATAGTATTTAAAGATAAAGATTCCTCAATACACTATAATTTGCTCGATTCCGTAAGAAAAACTTAAACACATCAATGTCCCGAAATGACTATAAAATTAAATCATGGGCTCGTGCTTCTTATCATGAGCACCTGGAGTTTTTCCGTGGTTCTGCTGGGGCTTCCCTGGGACTGGGCTCTTCTACTGCAGCCCAGGACTTGGGAATTCCCTCTCCCCGGTGAGGCTGGATATGGAAGTCCACCTGGGCACCTTCAGTGGGAGCCCTTGGAGGCGAGCTGACCCTCCTCGGCCGCGGGGGTGGGGACCAGACTGCCCCCAGGGGCTCTGCCTGGGAGGGGGGCTTTGTGTATAGCAGAAATTGTAAGCCTCTGACATCATTCTCACTTGAATCCAAATAAGGGCGCCCTTCACTCCGTCTTAGGAACGGCGGACAGTTCACCACCTTCAGTAAGTAAAATTAAAAGCAGGGAAGTGTGTCTGAAAATTCCTCCCAGGCAGGTGCTGGCCTTTTCTCCCGCTCTTTTTCTAGAACTTTCTCTCTCCTCTAAACTTCAGACCGGCCCCACCCATGAATTCATAAATCCCCACCCAAACACCACGCAAATCCTGCCTTCTGTTCCCGGGTTGGCTGGGGGTGGGGGGGAGGGGTTGGGGGCTGGGGAGGTGGTTCCTGATTCTCCCACTTCTGTCTGGAGGGAAACCGCTCCTCCTGGGCAGACCACTCTTCGCCTGAAGGAGTCCTGCAAAGACCCCAAGAACAAGTCAGCAACTCAGAGCGTTACAGGACAGGAAGTGGTGTGGGTCCAGCAGGCACCCGTGGCCATAGCCCTGGGGACAGGCAGGTCATAGCCCAGGCTGAGGGATGACCGTGAGGCATCCTGCTGTCACAGACAGCGCACCTGCTGGGCCTGGCCGGACCTGCCAGCCAAGTTGTCAGCAAAAGACCTCTTGGGCACAAGCCCCCTGTCAGCCTCGCTTCGCTGCCTGTTGGTGGCTTTTCGTCTCTGCTCTTGGTGCCTGAGCCCTCCCTGCAGCACAACAGGCCGAACTCCAAGATGAAGGTGGTGACATTTCTGGAAATAAGCAGGGCCGGTGTCAGGAGGGATTGCCCTGAAGTCACAGAGCTGTCACCACTTTCTGAAGGGACACTCCCAGGCCTCCCGGGCAGCCCCCCGATGGCCCAGGGTCTCAGAGCCTTGCTGACATTCATGAATGTGCTGACCCTGCCCCTTGGGCTTCCTTGTCCTCCCACAGTGGAGTGTTTCCGGCATGCGCTTGTTGGCACCAGAGGTCTTGAGGAACGTCGTAAACTCAATGTTTGTGTTCCCCCCAATTTATATGTTGAAGTCTCCCCTCCGTCGTGTTGGTGGTAGGAGGCGGGGACTTCGGGAAGTGCTGAGGTCATGAGCGTGGACCCATGGCGGGATGGGAGTCCTTATAAAAGAGACCGCAGAGAGCCCCCTCGCCCCTTCCTCCAGGTGAGGACACGGGAGACGCATCTGTGAACCAAAAAGCAGGATCTCGCCCGACACCAAATCTGCGGGGGCCTCGATCGTGGACGTCAGCCTCCGGAGCTGTGAGGAATAAACGTCTGCTGTTCGTGAGCTACCCGGTCTGTGGCATTTGTGTTGTAGCCTCTGGAGCTGACAGAGACGGGCCCACAGCAGCAAAGATGCAGGTCGCGATGCAAGTCTCCATTTGGATGGAGCACGGGTTACCGACATTGTACACTAGTGAGGAAACAGTGGGATAAAGAATCCTCACGTTGTTTAACTACGTAAAGTGTCCTTGTTGGGGGTGGTGGATTGGAAATTCACGGCACAATAAAGGCACCGCTATGACCCCAGTCTGGATCCTGATGAAAGCTCGCAGGGATGGTCCCTAGACACCGGCCTGCTTGCCGACTTTTCTTGGAATTTGTCCTGTTGTGAGCCTTCTCGGCATTCACACAACCCTCGCTTCCAACAAAAACGCCCACGAGTTCTCCTTCTTCTCAGGTTTATTCTACCTCTCTTTGAAGGTCTGGGGAAGTCATCAAATATTTTAGCTTATAAAATCTCTCAACGGCTGTCAGTCACAGGAACCAGAAAAGCAAAAGCCTGTGCAGAGTGATGGGAAAGAAAATAAACAATTTAGTTACCTCTTCTGCTTGGTTATTTTCAGAAAGTATCGGGAGATAATACCTCTGTGGATAATCAAGAGCCAATTTATAATCATAACGCCTGCTTAAGCAAATTAAAATAAGGGCATAAAGTATGGCAATCAGGAAAAATTTTGCTAGGGAGCTCTCACTGATGAAAGCTTTTAAAAGAAATGTCGCTACAGCAGGAACATTTCTGAATCCCGGTTGGCGTTGCATAAACGTGGTGTTGACTGGTCAGGGAAACTTGTCCTCAGAACTAAAGATTTTCCTCTCCCATTTGGGATCTGGGGCTGTTGGGAATTGAACTGAAAAAGAAAAGAAAAGCAACTGAACAGAAGGGCATACACAGTTTATTGAATGTTAATATTCTTCACGTACATGGATGCCTTCATTATGTAAGAGGTGAAGACCCAAGGAAGGAGACCAGCCTGAGAGGTCATGTACCATTTGAACAAAGAAGTACATGGCAGACACTGAGAAGGCAGAGAAAAAGAGTCATGGGTCACGGGCAATACACTGGAGATAAATGGGGGGACCCTTAGGGGATTAGGGTTATTTGAGTAGGTATGATTGCACAGATTGGTAAGAATGCTATGCTCTTCCTGGTGTAGGGAAGGAACCTTTCTCTTGGGGAAATGCTTTTTTAAAGACAGTTTTTATTTTATTATTTTTTAAAGATTTTATTTATTTAGAGAGACAGAGAGAGAGAGAGAGAGAGAGAGAGAATACGAGTGGGGGGAGGGATTGAAGAAGAGAGATTCTCAAACAGACTCTGTGTTGAGTGTGGAGCCCAATGTGGGGCTTGATCTCACAACCCTGAGGTCAGGACCTGAGCTGAAATCAAGAGTTGGATGTTTAAGTGACTCCACCACCCAGGCACCCCTCTCCTGGAGAAATTTGATGACCTTGTTTAAGTGGAATGAAGGAGCTCAGAGATCCCTTCCTGCATCCACAAGTGACCTCAGCCTGTGGGGTCTAATGCATCTCCAGGTAGATGGTGTCATGGCTGGGTTAGATGGTAGCACGCAGCTGGGGTTGCAGAATTGTCCCATGTGGCAGCAGGCAGCATTGCAGTGAGGTATCAAGACAGAAGGACACACAGCAGGGGAAGGCTTTTCCCTTATATCAACATCGCCCTAACCATCACCTTCTCAGATCAAAACAAAACAAAGCAAACCGGCTGTAACAGAAAGTGACACACAGCTCCAAAAACAAGCTTGAGAATAACAGTCAAGGTACATATGTCGCATCTGAAAAATGGAACCTCTCCTTTTCCAGAACTACATGTAGAACAGCTCTTTATTGTCTCCTCTAGGCTCCATTATCTGTTCCTTCTGGTCCTTGGGCCCCGTCATACCTCACTCTGAGCTCCATGAGTGCACCTGCAGGAAGTTTTATCGCAAGTGAAGCACAACATCTCCTGCCATTTGCTTCAGTAGGATTTGATCATTTATTCTAAAAGTCAAACATGGGAAGTGTTTGCGGCATCTTTCCTCCTAATTCAATTATGACTTTCGGAAATATTTTCCGAGCTCCCGCTTTGGGTGGAGTGTGGTTCTTGAAGCCAGTGTGTAGACAGACAAGCAACCACAGCCGTCACTGGAGTGTGTGAGTGAGCGCCCTGGGTCCGTACGGGAGCAAGCGGTTTAGATGCAGTCGCTCATTGCATGCTTGGAACAGATTGAAGACAGGTGTCCGTGGAGAATGAAAGAACCACCCAGTAAACGCTCAGTCCTGACTTCAGAGGAGCAACCACTCTTGTTTGGCTGTGCATATTTTCTTTTTCCCACTGCTCAATTCCCTGCTCTGTATTTTTGGGGCATCGGTGGAACACAGGGTTCAGCATCAGACCCTGGGGAGAGGATACATGTCATGTGTTCTCTGCCTTCTGTGGCTTGCAACTATTTGACAAGGGTGACTATGTGAATGCTTAAAAAGATGTTTGTAATCACCCGCCGCAGTCTATGCTAAGTCATTAATGAGGAAGCCGCGGGCAAAGACACAACGCTCCAACAGTTCAGAGGAGAGTGACAGCAGCAGCAGAGAGCAGGGACACTTGGGAGAAGGTGGGACGTGAGCCACCCTTGAAAGGAAGGAGGGCTGTTCAGGGACTCTGAGGTCAGTCCACTTGTTAACTACTACTGAGCCCTTTGAATATACAGAGAATCTTCCAGCTGTCTCATTGTCATGTCCTTCAAGGTCCCCCAAGGTCACCACCCGTCCCACATCAACTGATTTGGGGATTACAGGACAACATCCTTTATGAGCAAAGATTTTTTTCCAAATTGCCTTTCTCTTATTTTATTGATCATACTTTTATAACCACCAAATTGTAAGCATTGCTCATCAACCCCGATGAAAAGCACAAGAACGTTCACTTATTTCGATAGCACAGAAGGAGGTTGGAGGGCATGTCCTAGAACACAGATGGTGAATTGGCTTAGTTTGCAATGAAGGTCACTGCACCTTAAATAAATCAGTGACTGATCTTCTAGAGGGAAATGCGAGCACATTTGGAACAGCGTAGCATGAGATATCCAGTGGAAAACTCGAAGGTGTTTTGAAGTCTGTGAATTCATGAGGTCGTAACGTGGGCACATGTTTTCCACCCAAAAAGCATCAAAGTAAAAATGGGGTGGGGAAGAAGAGGGCCTACAACGGGGACATGGAGATTTTGCCAGAAATGGCGGTCCTCACGGAGTGTGACAGAATTGCTCATGAAACACATGAAGGGTTTCTCAGAGAGCAGTCTTAGAAACCAGAGAACTGTAGAATTTTAGGGGCAGGAAAGGACAATATTCTCTCGGAATAGGACACATGACCAGGGGGCCCAGCAAGCTAGAACCCAGTGTCCTGCAGTCTGTGCGGGATCCCCGGTTGGAAATGCAGAAAGGCCGAGGAACGAGTTAGGGACAGCGAAGTGCTTGGAGGGTCATATGGAGATGGAGGAAATTAAAACGGGTTGATGATGTCCCCTGAAGCATTTGGAGCAGAGATAAGAGGCCACCTCAAGGCACCGGGAGTGTCACGAAGGGATGCATAGTCCCATTCCATACAGTCTGTACAGATGATCCCCATTTTCTGAAACCCTAGAGCACTCTCCACGGGCATCAAGCTTTTGAGTGTGTAATCCCAGACTAGACTTAGTCACTTCACACTTTTGCTCTTTTCCTTCTAACGTCACACGACCCCGGCCCGTGCCCTAGGTGGGTTGCTTAGCTCTTGGGACAACTCTGCCTCCCTGATCTTCCGTTCCGTCCTCACTACCCCTCTGTAAGGCACACGGAGCAGGTGTTTTCAGATACAAGTACCCACGGGGAGTGGAGGCCAGTGTCGAGCAGAGACGGGCTCCAGCGAACACTCGCTAGAAAACAGACCCGTCCGAAAAAGAAGTTTCTTCCTCAATACCGATTTGATGAACAAAGGTGTTTGTCTGTCGTCAGCCCTGCTGGTCTTCAGTAGTTCATCTGTGGTGTAAGAACTACAGATCTTAAGTCGTGACGATTTTTTTCAAGGACATCCAGCACTTCCTTCCCTTTGGTCAGCCCCTTTCAGGTTCGGAAGATGGTGGTTAGAGATAAATAATACAGAGGATGGAAACAAGAGCCTCCTCCAGCCCTCTGAAATTAGAACTGGAAACATTTTGTCGAGTCAATATCGTTGCCAGTGAATTATAGCTCTCAGTGGGATTTTTAAAAATTGCTTCTCCGGTCCAATTTTAAATACCTTAGTAAATTTACTTGTGCCTCCTCCCCAGAGAGGTTATTATTTAATGTAATGGTGCCCACTCTCACAGCATTACGAATGTTCTTCTCCAACTGAATTGTATTTCCACACGTGTGCACTAATACTACCCTAAACATCCCCCCTCCAGGTGTGTCTCTCTCCAGACCCTCTCTCCTGGTCATTTCCTCGCTGCTGCACATTTGTACCCTTGCCAGTTTGCATCTCGTGACCTCTCTTTCCCCGTAATCACGTTGGTTGTTCGTTTCTTCTTTTTTTTTAAGATTTTATTTATTTATCTGACAAAAAGAGATCACAAGTAGACAGAGAGGCAGGCAGAGAGAGAGGAGGAAGCAGGCTCCCTGTTGAGCAGAGAGCCCCATGTGGGGCTCGATCCCAGGACCCTGAGATCATGACCTGAGCCGAAGGCAGAGGCTTAACCCACTAAGCCACCCAGGCGCCCCGAATGTTCCTTTCTTGATTCCCACTCTGTGGCCCACCTGCTGTTAGATACCTAGGCACACACACTTATTCTGAGAGAGATGCCATTTCTGTTATTTCCTCGACGTCAAACCCAGCTCGTCACGACGGGTCATTGTCACGTCATACTGAGGGTCTGTGCTCATTATTTTTTGGTGGATGTTCCAATTAACAACCAATATACCCAGATCTACGGCTTTATCCCAAGGTGAGTCTGCACATCGCTCACGACAGAGAAAAGAAAAAGCGAAGGCTCTCCTGTTGCAAAGCAAAAAACTCAGCTGCAAACACAACCTGTGAATTTCAGATCGTACACGCTTTTGAGCAATGTTATAAAACCAGTTGCAGGACAATGCAGAACTGACGCGGGTCTAGTAACACTGGGCTTGGTTGGGGCCGGAATGCTGTTCAGTTGTGATTCCAAGGCGGGGTTTGAAGGCTGGACGTCCTACATTGTGATTCCTACTTCACCCACTTTCTCTTTTCCCGCTCACCCTGCCTCACAAGCCCTTGGAGAAGAGGAGCCAGTTAAGGAGAGCACACAGACTTGCAAGTAGGTGCCTTGCCCTGGGGACAGGACTAATGAAAACAGAGTGACAGTGCAGAATAAAGCATTCAGGTTACAAAGGAGGTGCGTTTCAAGGCAACGGATTAGGCTGATTGATCATGATGGACATGTAAACCTGGAGCCCCAAACTCACAAAGTTCTGAGAGCCTCCACCCAGGTATGGGGTCAGGCATCTGTGCTCAGTGGTTGTCCATTTACGTCCTCAAATCCCTTACCTGAAGAGTTCACTCCAGAGACTGGCCGGCTCCAAGTCCAAGAGACGAGCTCTCAGACCAGGCTGCTTCTTCCAGCTCTTTCTCTTGGAGGTTTTGTCCATTCATTGTTTCCAGCCTCCGCTTGGCAGCATCTTTGGCGTCCGTCTCAGTCTTCGAAGGCTGCCGTGACAAAATACCCCAGATGGGGCTAATGTCCTCAAGGAAATTACAGACGGGTAGGGGAGGGATACAGACCTGGTGCGTCTGTGCTGCAGGGCTCACAATCCAGTAGACAAGTGTGGGCAGTTTCTGTGCAGATTAGGAAAGGGGCTGTGGTTCGGGAGGCGACTGAATCACAGAAGCAGACTTCAGGGAAGTTCTTGGTCTCACTGAAGAGGCTGAAATGGATGGCGCCTAGATGCTCTGGGATGAGGAGGGGAGGATCCAAGACACATCCCAAGAGAGGGGAGGAGCAATCCCACCGCATTCCCAGAACGAGGGAACTGGGCAGGAGGTGAGGGGGGATACTGTCTAGCCCCGGATCAGGGACTGAGCTGGTGTCCACGTCTCCATGGTGCTGGACTGGGGCCCTGCAAACCCATTCCTACCCCCAGGGTAGACTCTACTGCAGAGAGCAAGAGGACAAACCCCACGCTCGCTCCTTCCTCTTCTCCCTGTTGGGCCTCCATGGTCTTTCCTCCTGCGAGTCCGCCCAGATGGGCTCCTTTCTGCAGGGACAGCTGGATTCAGTGAGCAGTTTGCTGACACTCACAGGAGTGGCTGCATCAGGCTTTCCCAGGAACACCAACACAGCTATCCAGGGGCCCCTCCTCGAAGCTCAGGGTCACTGGTGGAAGTGACACAGTGGCGCCCCTTCCTCAGAGGTCTGCCAGTCTCAGGTCCTTGGGGACCCCTCAAGCACCTGAGATTCACCATCTCTTCTCGTCCCCACAGCCCAGCGGCGGTGGTTGCCACTGTCCTCACTGCCCTCGCTGCCCCCATGCCCTGCGGACACAGCCTTGCCTTCTCACTTGCTTACGTCACAGCCTGATGACGAGTTGGCTGTTACATCGTTTTTCTGTGTTGGAATAACTGGTGTGTTTCTGCCTCCTTTTTAATGCACACATGAACAAATGCAGTGTCTGTGTTAATACTCTTCTGACGTTCCCCCCATGCGTTATTTGCTATCACGTGTTCTGTTGTACTTGCTCATAAACATGTGAAACTGATGTCCATAGACCTGAAGGTCTGTGCAATTCTCAGGGCGTGGGTATAGCCATCCTCCCGGTGACGAACCCAGCGAGCCAGTCTCAGTCCCTCAGATTACATTTACTCTTTTCTGAGTGAGCTATTAGAGATTGGTGTGCACTATCTAGGTTTGGCCAAATTAGGAGTAACTCCTGAATTTCTACGTTTTGAAACAAACATCCTTAAATCCAAATTCTGTATGCGAAGAATTGTTTTGGTGACTCGTTTGTAATCAGGTAAAAATACAGTCATGAAAAAAGAGGATTAATTGACAGATTTAAACGTTTTTAGTGTTCTGATTTTGACTGCATCTATTGCCTGAAGTGGAGTGTCATTTTGTTTCACGGTCGGTTCCCTAACAAGCAGCGATTTGTCAGCACTTTCCTTGAACATGAGAGATGGTGGCAATATGGGTAACTCACGACATGCAAAAGATGATGACTTATCAATTACCAATATAAAGAGTTCTGCTGAAGTCAATCTCACTTAACCCATTACTTCACTAATATCCACTCAATCCATTTTTCTGTTCTGTTCCATTTATTTCCACAACACTCCACTTCCATTATTTCAAACCGACTATTTGTTTTACAGATGTTTTTAAAAATACATTTTCCCCAATTCCCACTTTATGCCTTATTTAATATTATAATCTGAAATCAGTTAGACATTATGAATTTCACTATCCTGGTAAATGAAATATCAATTAATATGTGAGTAGGGATCGCTAAGTTACCATAGATTGTGAAAAATAGGTAAAAAACTACTAAGTTCTCAAAACTGAAAACTTAATGTAGTGGCAATACAGATCTAAGTTGAACAGATAAAATAAAAAACAGAGGGGCTCTATTTATACTCAGCATTTCCTGCTATGCTATATGAGAGTACTCATAAAAGAAAAATACTGCAATTTCTCTCCCTGGAAATCCTCTCCATCAGTTTCTCACTTATATTCTGAAACTGAACACATACACACAAAAATTAAGAAGAGACCAGGGCGTCTGGGTGGCTCCGTCGGTTGAATGTCCAACTCGATTTCATCTCAGGTCATGATCTCAGGGTTGTGGGATGGTGAGACTCCCCAGGAGGGAATCTGCTTGCAATTCTCCTCTCCCTCTGTTCCTCCCCTGCTTGCACTTTTCCGTTCCTCTAAAAATAAATAAATCTTTTAAAAAAAAATGAAAAAGACAAAAGAATTTGATGAAGTGTAAATAATTGGTGAGAATGCCTGAATCAGGATTTTCACTCAATTTTGGTGTGGACCTAAAGTGGTGATTATGTCTTAAAATATTCATAGATTTATTTTTAAAAAGCAGTTTTAGGTTTGCAGAAATATTGAGTGGAAAGAACAGGTATATGCATATATATTATACATATTTATATGTATATAAATACTAGTTTTCCCTCGTATTATCTAGCATTAGTGAGGTATATCTGTTACAATTTATGAGCCAATATTGACTCATGTTTATTAACCAAGGTCTGTAACTTACTTTAGGGTTGATTCTTTGTGTTCTATAGTCCACGGGTATTAATAAATGTATAAGGAAGTGCACGTACTGATGCTGTGTCACACAGGGTGGTTTCCGTGTTCTAAATATCCCCTGTGCTCTACCTGTTCATGCTTGCATTGCTGAATAATGTTCCACTGTATGGGTGTATTATGGTTTTTATCCACTCATCTATTACAGGACCTTTGGGTGGCTTCCAGATTTGAGGAATTATGCATGACACTACTATAAACATTCCAGATTTTCATGTGGATGTAAGTTTTCAACTTTTTGGATAAATACCAGAAAGCATGATTGCTGGATCATACTGTCAGAGTATGCTTAGTTTCGCAAGAAGTTGACAAACTGTGTCTCAAAGTGGCTGAGCCATTTCTCCTTCTCATCAGCCATAAGTGAGAGTTCCTGTTGCTTCACATCCTCATCAGCATTTGGTGCTGTCAGTTTTTTGGATTTTGGCCATCCTAATAGCAAACTAGTGGTATCTCATTGTTGCTTCAATTTGCAATTTCCTAGTGACATAAAATATTGAACATCTTTCCATATGTGGTTTGCCGTCTGTGTATCTTTCATGAGGTGTCTATCCAGATCTTTTGCCCATTGTTTAATTGGGTTGCTTAAGTGGGTTCTTACTGTTGGGTTTTAAGAGTTCTTTGTGTATTTTGGATACTAGTCCTTAATTACATATGTTTTTTGCAAAGATTTTCTTCCAGTCTGTGTCTTGTTGTTTTATCAGGAGAAAGAAAAGATAGTGATGAGAATAGAACAACACACGTAGTAATGTACTGTATATATCTATATCTGTATCTGTATCTATATCTATATCTATCTATATCTCCTCTTTGCTAGAACACTGTCCCACTTGTGAGAGCAGCACTCAGGAACTTCTGGTCTTCCTCGAGCTGCCGTGTTCTGTCTCATCATGCCGACATCTCTGTCATTCACTCAATTCTGTCTGTATGTGTAGTCAAGCCTGTCTTGAGCGTTGCTGATGTTCTCAGATCTATTTCAGACCCCTATGTTTCCATACGCTCACCCTCTCACTTCCTTGTCTCTTGTTGTAGAGGACAGAATCCTTCTCTTTCCCATGTTTCCTCCAAGCAGTTTACTTCATCCTCAGAATCTCTATCCACCAATTATGTCCTCTTTTGTGCTTCATTTTCTCCATTTTGTCTTCTCTCTCTTACGAGAAAGAAGTTGGAAACTTCTCTTGACCTCACTAATCATTCAATAGAACAAACTCTCTTCAATGCCAAACTCTCTAACAGGCCTGGATATTCTTTTCTTACTGTGCCTACTCTTTCTATCTATCATTTTCTCTTGATTTGTAATGTTTCTCCCTATACTACTATGAAAATCATGTATCCTACCTTATCCAGGCTCACCTTCTGTTCACCAAAGCATCAGTCTTATTGTCTTTGAACTTGGGCAGCATTTGACATTGTTCAACATGTTTTGACTCCCACATCCTTCTGGGTATCTTTCCTTCTTAAGGCTTCTATCAAAATACATGTTTTCCTCCATTTGTATTGCTTCCTAAGGCTTTCTTTCTCTGGACTTCGTGTGTGCGGTTTTGTTTGTTTGTTTGTTTTTAGAAATAGAGAGAGAGAAAGCAAGCAGGGCATAGTGGGTGGAGGGAGAGAGAGATTCCGAAGCAGACTCCTTGCAGAGTGCAGAACCCCACCAGGAGCTCGATCTCACCACCCTGAGATCATGACCTGAACTGAAATCAAGAGTTTAATGCTTAACTGACTAAGCCACCCAGGTGCCCCTCTTTCTCTAGACCTTTAATGTAAGTTTTTTGTTGTTGCTGTTGTTGTTGTTGTTTTAAATTCTGGCTTCAGCTGCCTTTCACCCTCTCTCTTTCAACCTTCTCTCCTGAGCTTGGGATAACTTTCAGGCAAAAGACTTCAGTCACCCCTCTCCTCCGACAAGCCTCCAGTACAATTTTACAGCTTTGGACTGACTGAGCTCAAGCTGCACACCTCCAGTGGTCTTTTTGGCATCTACTGCAACATGACCTCCTTACACCCTAAGGTTCATGAGGTCCCAAATCAAACTTTCCTCCAGAATCTACTCCTCATGTCCCTGATTTTCCTGCTTCTAGTAATGGTCCCACAATTCCCCAGGATGCAGCCTTCGTACTTGGATGCATCTTTGAATTTGTCCTTCACAATCAGCTGTTCCATTAGGCTGCTTCAAAATCTAACAGTCCCATCAGCCTTCAAGCTGAATGCGATTTGTTTCTGGCCCTGGAACCTTCATAATACTAGACTTCTAGTCTGTATTATTTTCTGAGCAGTTTTGTAAAAGAGATCTCCATTCCTATGTTGTAAGATATCCTAAGGAATGTGCACAATCTTAATTCTTTCCTATCAACATAGTGCTCACCACAGTAAGCATATATTGTCCATGCTCAAATAATATTTGCTAAATTAAGTGGAGTTGAACTTCCTTTGATTCCTTTCATCACCTCTTTTCTGTAACTGGAGTCCCAGATACCAAAATTTTTGCATTTATCTAATTTCATGTTTTTAACTTTCTAAATCTTAATTAAGTTATGCATAATGTCTTGTAATCAACTAGGATATTAACAAAAGTTGGCAACTTGCCAGCAGACTTGGCATTTTGAACTATGTGGCAGAAATGAAAATCAACCAGCCAACCCAATGCTATCATTATTCAAACAAAAGCTATGTACTATGGACTTAATCCCTTGTGTGGTTGAGAAGACATTTTCACTTAACTTTCCCCATTTCAGTCTTCTCAGACTTTCTGAGAAAGTACCCTCAGGGCAAAATTATCCTGCTTATTTTTAGTGTAGTCTGGCTGCCCTTGAGGTAATCCGGTATGACTAGGTAATGTGCTTTAACAATTACGGCATTTAAAATATTTTGGTCTGCTTGGTTTCATTGTTGGATATGTAAAAGGCTTACAAAATCTAGCCATGGCTTAGTTCCATGCCAAGGCATTCTGACAGAAAAGATGCACAGAGGTGTGAGTTATGACCTAAGCTATTCCGGAGAGAAGTGACATGGAAGCCATTAGCTCTGATCTTGGCCGTGTGCTCCTTTCCAGTGGCCAAGGGAACTTAACAACAGTAAGTGCAGGTGACCATCTCTGGCTGCTGGGTGTTGGCTTATTGCCGAGGGAGTTGCCCCAGGGAGCATTAGATGGTAGTCTCATAAATGGTAGGTATAATGAGGAGACCCCCCATAACCCCCACATCCAACTCAAACTGGTGGCTCCCAGGAGAGGCTCAAAAGTGATTTCTGGCTTCACAGTTTTGGCTCAAGCTGTGTTTTTCACTTTGTTGGCCCAAACAGAGTTTTAAATCTTGGCTGGACACTGAAGTCTAAAAGTCATGAGATTTCACATAGAGCCATGAATTTCTGGCTTCTTGGTATCTGGCCTCCATACTCACATAGAATTACTTGGCTGGAACTAAGAGTGCTCAACTCTTTTTCTTTTTTTTTTTTTTAAGATTTTATTTATTTGACAGAGAGAGATCACAAGTAGGCAGAGAAGCATGCAGAGAGAGAAGGGGAAGCAGGCTCCCTGCCGAGCAGAGAGCCCGATGTGGGGCTCGATCCCAGGACGCTGGGATCATGACCAGAGCCGAAGGCAGAGGCTTAACCCACTGAGCCACTCAGGTGCCCCTCAACTCTTTTTTGATGGGCTGGTGCTTTGTCTTTCCAACCAACCCTGTCACTGAGCCAGACCAGTTCCTATCTATCACCCTTCACTTTATCCAGTGAGGTAAACCCTGTGGGTGACACAGGTCCTCATTGTGTTGAAGCCTGTGACCCTAGTAATCACTTGGGAGTTGCACAACATCTCAAGTCAACTCTTTTTTTTTTTTTTTTAAGATTGTATTTATTTATTTGACAGAGAGAGATCACAAGTAGGCAGAGAGGCAGGCAGAGAGAGGGGGAAGAAGGCTCCCCACTGAGCAGAGATCCTGATGCAGGGCTCCATCCCAGGACCCTGAGATCATGACCTGAGTTGAAGGCAGAGGCTTAACCTACCCAGGCACCCCTCAAGTCAACTCTTATTCATCAGAAAGAATGGGTGTATTTTCAGGATAAGATGAAAAACCCAGTTTGAATGGAATAATAACCAACTACCACTAAATTAGAAGAAGTAACCCCTTTGTCTCTAACTTGAGGGTCAAGGAAACATTCTTATGCCATAGTATATACCCACCACCCACTTACCTTTGTTTGCTATTCCTTATATTCAAAAACATTTTAAACAAAGATAGTTATGTCATCCTTTCAGCCTTCACTTTTATCAGATTCACAGCAAGGAAGAGAGTGCATGGTCTTAGAAATACAATGCAGCATTTCCCCCCCAGTTTTATTATTTGATTTGTTCACTCTAAATATGCATTTGAATGTACTGAGTACCAATGTTACCTCCTATGTGACCAACATTATCTATAGTGTGTTTTCAATTATTTTAGTCCATTTGCTTTTAAGGAGCTTTCACAAACAAAAACAGAACAAAATGTTCTCAAAAATCATTAAACTTATTGATGTTTTTCTGAAGTTCAATAACAAACATTTACTCTAAAGATTGAATTTGGAGCATGAGACCAATTTAGTGTTTCCTGAAACTGTTTTGAGTAGAACACCAGTGCTGTGTTCTTTTTTTTTTTTAAACAGCTTTATTGAGGCATAATTGATATACAAAAAGTACATATATTTAATATATACAATTTGAAAACTTTAGGCATATGCATATATCCATGAAACCAACACCACACACTGCAAAATCTCACTTACATGTGGAGACTGAAACAATCAATCTAGAAGCAGAGAGTAGAATGGTAGTTGCTGGGTATTGGAGGGTGGTGAGAAAGGAGAGTTAATGTTCAAAGGGTATAAAGTTTCAGTTATGCAATATGAGTTAGCTCTAGAGACCTACTATTCCACATAGAGCCTATGGTGAACAATACTGTGTTGTGCCTTTGAAAATTTGGTAAGAAAGTAGATCTCACATTGTTTCTTCATCTATAAAGCAAGAATAGTTGTACTTGTTTTACCAAGCTGTAGCAAGGTTTAAAATCATGTTTCCATACTGATTCACACAGAGTGGGCACTGAAAAAAAAAGTGATTTCTGCCCTCCTGATTATTATTTTCAAGATCATTATTGAAAAGCAGGTACAGGAACTTAGTGGGATGAGACAATAACAAGTGGATGCCAATTTCCTCAAATTCTTTTGGAATCTAGACAAAAGGAGAGTAACAGAACACATGCATACAAACAAATGTTAAAGCTACATGGATAAATGCAATTTCACAGGGACAGACTTTGGGAAAGGTGTGGTCCAACAAGGGGGAACCAAGTGGGATAGATGTAAGTCAAACATCAGGGTAAGGACAGGTTTGGCCAAGGGTCCTTCATGGCAGCAGTTGGTCCCCTTCCCACAGAGCCTGGTTCCTTAACTATGTTCAGTGGAAGGTTATTGTTTGAGTGAAAGGACTAAAGCTGGGCCATGGAAGATGGAGAAATAAACGTGAAGATGGAGAATAAACGTGAAGATCCCAGAGTAAAAGGTGACTTTCTTCATAATTTTCTGAAGATGGACTTTGATTATCTTGCAGAAATATTTCCTAAAAGCTCATGATGGAAAACAGAGAAATTCTCTTTAAATTGGGTGCCGGAATCTTCAAATATCCTCCAAAGTAATGTTTTCTGTATCTTGACACTCTTCCCATTCTGATTTATGAAAGCAGACAGTGACAGATGGAGAAGCTGAGCAGCCATGAGGGCCCTGGTCTCACGATGGCCTCATTTTCTAACAGAGATAAACAAAGGCTGATAGCATCCCTGTCCTTCTGAGTGATATGCAGTACAGTGGGAAACTCAATCACAGAGTCTTTGGTACTTTGATACTTAGGAGTTTCAATAGTATAAGGTGCAAATGTCTGAACAGATCCCAAGGTTCTTGGAAGAGAAAGAAAGTACTCACCAGCTTGGCCCAGACTGAAGGTACAGACTGAGGTATGTTGAGGCACCTGGCTCAGTACATGGACCGAATGGGAAGAGAGAAGATAGATGTTGGCCAGCAGAAGGTAGATGCAAACGGTGCTGTTAATTATACCCCTGTCATCAATAAAAAAAAGGGGCACAAGACTTCAACACCTCAGTCATGAGGAAACTATACAGCTTTTCTTTTAGTTAGAATTTCTTTTACCTTTCCATGTGGCAGAAATCACATTTGCAGGCCTGCAGTGTATTTGCAACCAATGGCTCGTGTTACTTTCAGATGCCTTCGCTTTGCTGTGGCACCGAATCACCTGCAAAGACATTTTCTGTTTGACTGAGTCCGATGCTGTGCGTGTCATTCCTGGCTTATTCTACGGGGTTTTAAAATTTTCACTGAGGACTTCCACTTTTTCTCTGTGATTGGAAATGTTGATTTTATTTTCCAGAAACAGCCATGGAAGATCTCACTCCTGATCCTATTTTGAATTGCTTACTGTTCAGTCTTCTGAAGGCTCTTTCCTCCCCCCTCACACCCAGCAAGCACTGCATGGCTCATGAGTGTGGGACACGAGGGTGCGTGTGCTTTGGAACCAAAGCAGGTGTAGTAAGTTTGATTCACTCTTGTGGTGAGTTTCAATCTGAATTCTTTAAGTGGTCTGTATTTAAAAAGCTACTTATTAAATGTGACAGAAGAGTACACTGTTGAAGAAAGATGTTAATAGGGTACATCGACATCGCCAATTCAAATAGTCATCTGGTTATGAAACAGAAATACCAGCAGAGAGGCTCAAGGAACAACTACCTGGACACAACCTTACTGGTAATTACATCATAGAACACACTTACCTCAAATACACGTAATCATGTGATTATGATATGATCCAGTGCAATCGTGATATATAATGATGTGCAGTGATCCTGGATGATAAGCCAGTTATTACTTGCATCCGAATTATTAAAATTGTTCTGAAACTTTCTGAATGGATAAGTTGCCTGCCTCTGGCTGGCCACAGGAGTGTTTGCTCATGTCATCATGAACTTCAATAATACGGAAAGAGAGGCATATCTGGACCATTAAGGATGTGCCTTCACCTCTGTAGCTGCCCACTTAGATGAAGCAGGGGTGCACGTGAGAAGTGGGGCCCTGCCACAGGGGGACCCCAAATGTCTCTTCAGAGACCTGCTGAATATTTCCTGAAAGCTGGTTAGCTCAGTGCCTGGGGATGGAAAAGGATCTTTGCTCCTGGGCTTGGATTCCAGGTGCGTGATCATCTTGTTCATTCTGATCTTTACAGACACACCAGGGCTCATTTTTCTCTTCGTCTTCCTCCACAGCCTACTCATGACGAAAAACATGCACTCCACCTTCTGAGACTTTGGATGTGCAGGGGATCACATAGTTGGCATATCAGAAAGGAAGGCTGGGAGGTGCCCCACTATGGAGGCTGGCACTACAGGTCACATGTAGAAGAAAGAAATAATTAAGAGCGATTCTGTGCTATCCTCAGTGGGCGGCTCCTGGGCTGTGAGCCTGGAAAGTGAAGGACAATTCTGGGGAAAAAAAATGACAAAACATAAGGTCCTGCTGAAAACATAGGGCCTTCCAGATGTTAAAAATCAGTAGTCATTGTCACTATGCCGAGAAAACAGTACAGAATAATTCAGATCAAAGTGGCCAATAATGTTTTTTATTTGTAAGTTGTTCAAGCAGTTGAGAATTAGTTGAGAATTAGTTTATACAGGTGACCATCTGATTTGAGTCAATTAAGGGGCCTTTTTAAAAAAATTAATTTAATTAATTTTTTTTCAGTGTTTCAAAATTCATTGTTTATGCACCACACCCAGAGCTCCATGCAATACGTGTCCTCCTTAATATCCACCACCAGGCTCACCCAACCCCCCACCCTCCCCCTCCAAAACACTCAGTTTGTTTCTCAGAGTCCACAGTTTCTCATGGTTCATCTCCCCCTCCGATTTCCCCCCACTCATTTCTCTCCATCCCAATGTCTTTCGTGTTATTCCTTATGCTCCACAAGTAAGTGAAACCATATGATAATTGACTCTCTCTGCTTGATTTATTTCACTCAGCATAATCTCTTGCAGTCCCGTCCATGTTGATACAAAAGTTGGGTATTCATCCTTTTTTCTCCACATTCTTTCCAACACTTGTTTACTGTCTTGTTAATTTTGGCCATTCTAACTGGTGTAAAGTGGTATCTCAATGTGGTTTTTATTTGAATCTCCCTGATGGCTAATGATGATGAACATTTATTCATGTGTCTGTTCGCCATTTGTATGCCATATAGACTAATGGAACAGAGTAGAGAGCCCAGCTATGGACCCTCAACCCTATGGTCAAATAATCTTTGGCAAAGCAGGAAAAAAGACAGTCTCTTCAGTAAATGGTGCTGGGAAAATTGGACAACTATGTGTAGAAGAATGAAACTCGACCATTCTCTTACACCATACACAAAGATAAACTCAAAATGATGAAAGACCTCAATGTGAGACAGGAATCCATCAGAATCCTAGGGGAGAACATAGGCAGTAATCTCTTCGACATCGGCCACAGCAACTTCTTTCAAGATATGTCTCCAAAGGCAAAGGAAACAAAAGTGAAAATGAACTTTTGGGACTTCATCAAGATCAGAAGCTTCTGCACAGCAAAGGAAACAGTCAACAAAACAAAGAGGCAACCCATGGAATGGGAGAAGATATTCAAATGACACTACAGACAAAGGACTGATATCCAAGATCTATAAAGAACTCCTCAAACTCAACACACAAAACAGATAATGACGTCAAAAAATGGGCAGAAGACATGAACAGACACTTCTTCTATGGGGCCTTTTATATGGGGTGGGAACTAATAGCTAAACTCTCTGTTGATTAGAATCTTGTTTAATCCTTAAAAAACATAGGAAGTAAGAATTATTGTATCCTTTACAGATAGACAAAAGGAGAAATCTGTCATTTGCTCAATAAAGCCCAAGTAATACACTTAGAAGCCAGGAGTCAAATTTGGGTCTATCTTTATAGTTTGCTGCTCTTGACCATCATACTTGACATGGGGTCAGAGAATGGCAGTGATTTACTAACAAGAGAGCAAGCTCTTCAAAGTAGGCTTGCTTGCAATGTAGTGTGATTATAAACTTGAGCATTTACTCATTTAATTTAGTTGACTTTTGAAATGCATATGCTTGTTATTCAGTACTTTGTAGATAAGGAAACTCAGAAGAAGACTGATCGGTCACTGTGCGAGAGCATCCTGCTCTGTTCAGTATGGAAACACTGGTACATGTGGGGATCCAAGTTTATTTAAAACTAATTACTATAGGTGTAAAACCTCAGTTCTCAGTTGCAGGGGACACTTTGCAAGTGCTCAATGGCCCCATGAAGCTAAGGGCAATTGATCTGATCTAGATTGCTTCCATCACCCCAGAAAGTTCACTGGAGAGTGCTGTCAGGTAGTTACTAAACTCAAGCACTCTTTCTGGGTATACGGCTGTGCTTCTAGGACCTTATGTAATTAGATATGCTATGGGCTGAGTTCCAGCCTGTGTGATGTAGGCAGAAGTAGTAGATACCATTTCCAAGTCTGGACCATGCAAAATCCCATGAGAGATGCTGTCTGTTTCCTGCTCAGTTCATGTGATGCAGTTGAGCCTGTTGATGAAGGGGGAGACAAAAGATGGAAGGAACCTGGGTCCCCTGATTTATTGCCCGGAAAAAAATAGCCTGCCAATTAAATCAGGACCTCTTGTTTTGGACAAGATATGAGTAAGACCTAGATTTCAACTCCGGATCTGTTGGGATTTTGGGGTTTATTAGTCATTCTAGCCATCAGTCAATAAGCTTTGGAATTGTGATTTGAACTTAAGAAGTCTGGTTGGAGAACTTGGCTTCTAATCCCCTCACTGAAATCGGCAAAACAGGATCAACAACACAGACATGAGTCAGACCGGAGGAATATAGCACAACCAGCAAACTTCTACACCATCAAAGAATTTTCTTTACATTCAGGATTGGGAACTTGTGCATGGTCATAACAATAGTAATATAACACTCATTTTTAATGGTGTGTGCTGAGGATCTGCATTATTGCATTCCGTCTCCATGACAACCGTACCTTTTAGATACTATTTTATCCCCATTTTACAGAAGGGCACACTCAAATTCATCAAAGCCAAGTGACCTGTCCATGGTAATACACTAGTAGGGGAAAGCACCATTATTCCAACTCTGAAGTGTTAGCTGAAGATAAGGGAAAAACACACAGAGAATCTGAGGGACCTTTCTGACAGTGGCTGTTACCAGGATGGGCCTGAAGGGTTCAAGTAGAGCAACAAGGAAGCAGGATTCACCCCAGACCTGTGGCTCAAGAGACAGTCTGCAGTGAAAACAGCTTGCCTGTATTCAACCCCATGTGTGTGAGTGCAGGTGTATGTGTGTCTCGTGTGACATTCATTGGGTAAATCTGTATGCACTCTGTCTAAAGTGCTCTTTATATATATTTTCTAGAGCTCTCATGAAAAAGAAATACTTCTTTCTGTATCAAAAGCCATGCATTCCCAAATGAAATTGATGACAGTTACGAGGTTACATTATTAGAGGCTGCTCCAAACAGTCACTTTGATCCAAGTGGAAGGAAGATAACAACTGATGAAGGGACACACTTGCTTTGGGTGCTTCAAAAACGAACATGTAATCATTGCTCTGGGTGAGAGCCTGAGCTGTGCGCTGGGAACTTGGTGAGTTTCATTAAAATGGCTCCCACTTTCTATGAAGACCGCACAGGGACAGAAGGGAGGGATGTCCCAACAGCAGCCGCCTACATCCAGCATCACACTCCCACCATCAGATGTCTCCATGGGTGTTCTGTTGTGTTCATATCTTGATAGATACGTTAGGGATGAAAGCAAACAAATATATTGCTTAATCATCTTCTTTTATAGGTGGGAAAATGGAAGAACACCTTGACACCAGTGACATTCATTTTATCCTGCAGACAAAATCATGAATGAAAGCGGAAGTACCCGCACACTCATGCACACTCATGCACACTCACGCACACTCATGCACACTCACGCACTCATAATTCAATTGATCCCGTCATGACGACAGTTGGAAATGAAAACCCTCATACCCAGCAACATTAGATGAAGGTAGAAGAATAAATTAGATGTTACGGATTAATGACTAGCACCAGTTCCTCCATCTGGTCACCCTAATGATTCTTTGTGATAATAATTCATACACTTACTTGGTGAATGGAAGTGATAGATAAAAACACTAGCAAACCGGAGAAGAGATTTGCTCGGTGCTTGGCAACTCATAGCTTTCAAAGGCAATCACCAGAGCAGAGTCTGTCCCAGATCTTCTAGCAAAAGCTTTGAATAATGTATGTGCTACTGCTTTGAAAGTTAAAAATAAGTGTGATGCCGGCAACAGAAGGTGGTACTAAAATACATTCTCTAGTGGCACTGAGGAAAAGGTAAGAAGGAATCCCTTACTTCACAAGAGTGATAATCATGTAAAACATAGTAAAGATCTTGAATAACATGAATGCTCATCTGAGGGAATTATTTAAATCCTAATAAAAGGCAGAAGTCACAAAAGATTCAACCCAGTCTCATAGCTTCTAGATTCTACAATACGACCTTTAGATCTGGAATTTAGTCTCAGACTCTCAGAAAACACTAGCTATGAAAAGCACACAAGCACACGAGCAAACCAAAAACATCAACAGATCAATAAACCAATTACAAACAAGAAATCTGGGGTGAGGAGTGGTCAGTGGGGAGAGTCAGAACCTTCTCAAACCCACCCAGAAGTTCTCTATTCAGAAGTGGGGAAAGCTCAGATTGGATCTTGACATTTCACGGGGCTGCTTTTTTTTTTTTTTTCTTCTTATCCTTAAAACAGCAAACTTTAAGAGGAGTCAGGTTATAAAAAAATAAGACTAAGAGAAGAATAAGAAGTGCCCTGTCAGATAGTCACGGTGGTGTTGTGGGCTGTCGAGAACTGGATAGTCAGTAAATGGACTCACGTTGTCCAGCGGATTCCTTGCAATGTCCATTATGGCAGCCAAGACCCACACGTAGCTGTGGAGCCCACATATGGCTAGTTGAGGAAATGTGACGTGAATATTAACATTTATTTAATTTTTAATTTTTAAAAAATCTAAATAGCCACACAGAACTGGTAGCTACTGTATGGGGGAGCTCAGATACAGACTAACTTGTTTCTAAAACATTTAAACACAAACATCACAATTATTCACTTAACATCTGTCGTGAGCCTATGCCATGTCAGGTGCTCTACAAGCATTTAACTTCCGACATTCTCACTGCTGGCACATCACTGAATGTATCTCAAATAATTCACTTTTCTGTCCAGTGAGAAAACATTCTCAACACGAGAGGACCAAATGTCTTTCCGGTTCCTCCTATCTATTTCTGCCTGTCGTGATCTGAGCCTCTAGGACCTCCAGCTACTGAGTGATAAACACATGGTATTGTTACAGATTACTTTTGCACAGATTGGCAGGAAATAGAAAAATGTTTGGAGAGCTGTCTTGACCCAAATACAAGAAGAAATTCATAGTGATACAAATGATGTATGTACAACCATGAGGGAATCGTAACTATTTATGTGTTATGGGATTAGAAAATGCAACGCATGTGAGGTTTTAGGTACTTCCTCAAGTCACGTTTTGTATTTTTTTATTTTAAAAATTAAATTTTAATTTTGTTTATGTTTTCTTAAGTGCAATTTCTTTCTTTTCCTCTGTCTTTCCTTTCTTTTCTTCCTCTCTCCCTCCCTTCCTCCTTCCTTCTTCCTTCTCTTTTTTCTTCCCGTGTTTGCAGAAGGAGTGGGATTATGTCTGGCTGACTTTCATATTTAAGTGTCATTCTGGAGTCTGGGATATGGAAATCATGCCTGTGGTCATTGCCTAAAATCTCTAGATGCACTAGAGAGTCTATTTCTGTTTTCATAAACAATATTAACAAGTAGTTCCCAGAGGCAAACTTTCATAAAACAAGTGGTTTAGGGTTTCTGCACTTTGGTGCACTTTGCATTCTTGTTAGAAGTGATATTGAGGTAAGATGCTGTGGTGTGGCCATAGGAACGAGATCCCACAGAGCAAACACTGCTTATCTAGCGGCTTCCACTCACCCTATCTCCAGCACGAGGGGCAGACGCCTCTTGGCGAAGAGCACTTTTAATCATATGTGTGACATGGCGGAATCTGGTGGGACTCCACACTTCCCACCCATGTGGTCATGTGGGCACATGCCCACGAGGAGTCAGGGTGGGGTATTGCTGGGCTGAAAGCATCCTCTGTCCCCAGGTTGGGTGCCATTTAGAAGTTTCTACAAAGGTGGGTCTATGCTGACCACTTAAAGATCTGTGAGGCGTATAAAATGATGTTATACATTAAAATAATGACTTCTTTAATGTGATGACATACGATGTATTCGAATAAACAATAACTGTTTTTAGCTGATCTATTTTTATGTCTTAATAAACATATATCTTGTTGTTTTGTGTTGTGAGCATACAGATATTGGTTGAATGAATAAATGTTCTAATATGTCATCATTGTTACTCTCAATCAGATTGCCTACCACAGCCACTGGTTTTCACAGGTGTGTCTTTCTGCCTTTGGAACTTTGCGTCTTGATCATAAAGATGTTATTTCTCCAATGTTTGAATACCTCCAAGAGTATGAGACCAAAACAGGATTCAATGAAGACCCATTTGTTTTTTATTTCTAGAGTCATTGACATGTTCTTCCCACAAATATTTCATGAGATATATAGGTCAGACGTTAGCCAGAGAAGGCAGAAAGAGAATGAGCAATTTTACAAGGTCACATAATGTATTTGTAGCAATAGAATGAGAATTCATGATCCGTATCTTCTGGTCACCAGCCCCGTGCTAATGGATCATAAATGTGGTGCCTCTGTCCCAACTCAGCCCTGCAACCCGGACGGAGAGGCCCAATCCCACTTCTTACCTCCTACCTGTTGTCCAAGAGCAAAACTCAACACATACCACGTTCCAAAGACTTCAGTCCCCCCCAGGAGTACAGAATCATCCTGCTTGTTCCAAATCCTTATCTTTAAAAAAATCGTAATTCTATATTTAGAGCTGCCCAAAGGCCTCCGTGGAACGATCATGATCAGATTTTAGTACACACACGAATCTCATATTTTCTAAAGGTTATGAAATGGATCTGTCACTCACAGAGCTAGGGAGCACCGGAGCTTCACTTGGATGCCGCAGTTTTTTACCTACTGGGGCCGATGAGAGCATTTAATTTCATCACTCAGTGGCAGGAATCGTGACTTATTTCGGTTTCAAACATTGAACTTTTAGTCTTGGAGGAAACAAAGCAATGCATCTCCCATCTGTATCCCAGTTAGAGTGACATTTATGTTTTCATGGCGTATAATACTTCCAAAAATATTAATTTTTCTGAGAAATGCCTATGTTTGCTCTTTTAATTGGGCATAATATGATCCTGGTGCCACTGTCCCTATGTTCCCACAGCATGCCCTCCCTCCATCAACTCAGGGCTGGTATGTGGATTTCTTTCCTCAGAACTGTCACGTGGGCATTACAAACACCACACCTGGATGCACACAGGCCCACAGGGCCTTCTTTTAATTCAAGCAGAATGTTGTTCTCATGAGGAGGCAACGTGTGTGTGTGTGTGTATAAACCCGGAGAGTGTATGTGTAAAGATACACATATATACACATGAATACACATATGCATCAAACATGTATAAACTCATACACAACACCATATATATGCAGGTATACATGTGTGTATGTGCTTATAGAGGTATACGCATACATACAAATACACATATGCATCTAACATGTGCGTGCCCACACATATAATCATAGACACACAGACACACATATGAGGCAGGAGGGGGAGAGACTTGGCTGCTACACTCAATTACCTATGGGTCCACAGGCCAGTTCTGCATAACCAAAACAGCCTGATGTTCCAAAAAGGCAGAAATTAGGAACTTAAGAAATATAAGATTTTTTTTTTTTAGTTCACGGAAGATTCAGAAAAGGGTCCTATACGAGTGTTAGGGAAAAGACTTCCCTCGTCTCCTTCACCTCCCAGCTGTTTGGGGGACTCTCCCTTTTGAGCCTTGGATGCTTCCTCACTTTAAAAATGAGGCAAATAAGGACCAACTGAAAAAAAGCCTATATATATATATATATATATATATATATATATATATATATATATATAGGAAGTCACTTTCTAAACCTCTGGGTTAGGATAATAATCGAGGGATGCAGAAAGCTGAAGGAAAGGGGAGAGAAGACCAATAATACTGCCAGAGGGACCCACAGAATCAGGGCGAGGGGGTGCATTCCCCAAGCTGTTTCTAAAGTGAACTTTGCTAGAAGAAGTTTTGTTGTGTGTGTGTGTGTTTTAAACCCCTTTCCATTTCTTAGCAACGGTTTCAAAGAAGCAACAATTTATTTCTAGCAGTAATTTTTTTTTAAAAAGCCCTGCCTTCCAGCTGTGTTTGATTCTGGTTCCCCTTCACCCAACACCTTTCCGTCCGGCCCAGGGTGGGAGCCACCTCCTGTGAGGGACCCATGACAGCACCCCCTCCCCCTGAAGCTCACTCGCTTCCTAAACACACAGGGTGATTTTAGACTGAGCTGGGGATTGGAAAGGACCTGGCAAGGACACTTGACAACTATAATTAAAATGGCCAGTTCGCCTCCTCCTGTCACAACTCAAATGTATTTTCAAGAGGTGCCTATTCCAAAATGCTTCCCCACGCCTGGAAATAAAAATCAGATGTGACGTTCCAGCACGGTACCGGCTTTCTCATTAATGAAACCACTGGGGCTGCATCATGGCGGTCTGGACACATTCCCATCAGCAGGGCTGGGTGGGGTGGCGGGCCGGTGCGCCCGGTGTGCTGGAAGATAATCCTCAAAACCACCCAATGGGGGGGGGGGGCTGGAAGCAACCTCCAAGAGCAAAGCCTGAATGCAAGCTTGGGGGGGGGCGGCATTCTTAGCAGTGGGGGGGCTCTGAGGACGGAGGAGCTGGGATGCAGTGACCGTCTGCAGAGACACAAATGTACAGAAGCTGTGTGGCCAGAGCATGACCTCATGCACCTGCCTGTCCTCTCCTGGCAATCCTGGCATCTGTGAGGAGCCAAGGGGCCTGGGCACTGAGTCACTCGTGACTCCCACGGTCCTCAACCTGTGGGTACAGAGAGGGCAGGCAGGAGTGAGGGACCACCAGAGACCAGCACAGACTCCAACCAACCCGCTTAATGTGCTCCATCAGTCCTTAAATGACATTTTCCTATTTATATGTGATAGTTAAGGTCAAGTTCGTCATCATCAAAGTGTGTAAAACATCCCCCATGGGATGGTCTTTACTTGAGAAGATTGAACATAATTTGTCTTTTGAGCAAAATTGTTTTTTCTCCTTCTGCCAGGTTCCGTGAAGTATGGGACATCAGCTTGTGTGGTCCTGGCCATCTGCCGAGCAGGAGAACAGCCACCAGCCAGTGCCTTCGGCCTCAGGCAGGGCACCGCTGCTGAGGTGGAAAGATCTTCCTCTATCTTAGAATGTTGCCCCGTCATAGGCGCTCAGAATCCACAACTGGAACGTTGGCTCCAGCAGGCTGATGATTCGCAGGTGCGGAAGCTGGGACCAACACGTCCCTTCTCGTTTCTCCCCATCTCCGGCAGAACTAGAAAGGCTGCTTGCTAGAAAGCCCAAGGGCTGTGACCTCACACTGCAGGGTTCTTGTCCTCATCATACATTGCTCTCCTGGGTGGGAAGCTTTGTTTTTTGGAGCAATTCTGGGTTTAGAGCAGAAGTGAGGGGAAGGTGCAGAGATCTCCCATGTACCCCTTGTCCTCCGACAGCCTCCCCACTATCAACATTCCTACCAGGTTGTACATCGGTTACAATCAGTGAATGAACACTGACACATCATCATTGCCCGGAATCCGTGGTTTTCACAAAGGTCCTTCTGGGTGATGTACATTCTGTGGGTTTGGACAGACATATAATGACAGGTATCCATCACTGTAGTATCACACCAAGTAGTTTCACTGCCCAAAAAATCCCCTGTGCTCCACCTGCCCCACCCTCCTCTCCTCCCCACTCCTGGCAACCACTGATCTTTTATGGTCTCCATAGTTTTGTCTTTTCCAGAATGTCTTATATGTGGAATCATGTAGTCTGAAGCCTTTTCACATTGTTTTCTTTCACTTAGTCAGATGCATTGGCATTTCCCCCATGTCTGTTCATGGCTCGACAGCTTACTTCTTACTGCTGCCTTGTCTGCATGGACCACAGTTTACTTATCCGTCCACCCAAAGAAGGGTACCTTGCATGATTCCAAGCTATGGCAATTATAAACAAGCTACTATTTTTAATGAGTAAATCAAGCAATGCCTCCCAGGCTTTTCTGTCAAAATGGCTTTGCTGACAAAAGCGAATAGAAATCTTGAGTAGCTCATGAAGTGGTTTGGGGTCATCTGCCACAAGAGAGAGTCTCTGGGAGTTTCCTATTTTATCCTAATATTTCTGGAAAATTTGCATCACATTTCATTTTTTATTATTAAAGATAATAATTGTACCTTATTATTAAAAAGTGTAGCTTCCCCAAATTTGATTCTCGAGGGTGGGGGAGAGGATATTTCTTCCTTCCCCAGCATTGTGTTTTTTCAAGTGGAATCCTTTTGTGCCCTGATAGTCCAAAATTATCATGACTCAATGAAAGCACAAAAGTATACAGATGCCAAGTGAGTAGGTGCACACCATCTCCAAAAAACAAAGTGAAATCCTTAAATCACCGAAGTTGGCTAAGTGGGCTTTTCATTTCCTACAAGTTCAATTTTAAAAGGAAAGCCTCAGCACACCATTTTATTAAGGATTTCAGTTGATTTGACTTGAGTGGACCTTTTCTTCTGAATGAGGACTTTGGCAATGAATGAGTCAGCGTTTCATGTAATTAATTGAAGGCCACTTAGCAGACAGTGGGGTGCAGAATGGCAATGTCTGGCGTTCACTGTGCTAATCCAAACTCGAAATCCATTTTGGAAAGTCTTATACCCAAGCTGAGTCAGCGGTCCATTGCCACCTTCCCATCACCTGCTGCCTAACAATACCATAATTAGATCAGGATAATTACCTTGATTTCTATTGTTTCTGTTCAGAATGCCTTAGACTCTTGGAATCACAATGGCATCGGGGAACTGAGAGCTTGTCCCTTTCAATGTCCATGTTCAGGGAAGGCAAGAGCAACCAGAGATTTTAAGTGATCTGCCCGAGATGAGATCACACAGATGGCTACACACCCTACGTAAGTTAACCATTTTATTAAATGACCGAAATACTTAAATTAGGTGCCAGTATGTCAAGTGCAGAGAACCCCCCTGTGTCTATAGTTTGGGAAAGAACAACAGTGTTTTCCACGTCTTGGTAGCGCTCTCTTCTTGTTGAACGTACTTTCCGATTATTTGCCCAAATTAGTTGTGCCCTTGCTCTCGTCCTGACCCTGCTCTGCCACCATGGTGCTGTTGGCTCATTTAAAACAGCATCTTTGTTTCGTCCTTCACTCCCTGAAGCCCCTACCTCATGCCTTCTCCCAGATGGGGACACAGGAACTCGGGGTGCCAGGAATAGTGAACGCTTGTATTCCTAAAAGCAGCATCCAGAATTCTCGTGCCCTTCTTTGCCCTCTGTCTTGCAATCAGACCCATCCACTTGGTTTATCATTCATCCGTCACCTGCGCTGACATCCGTAAGATAGAATCTGCAGCCCTGTGGGCCGTGTCCGTTCCCTGTCGGAGTCCGTGCACCAAGACAGCCACGTCAGTCATTCTGTGCTGTTGCTCCGGCCACACCAGTGAGCCCTGTCGGCCCCTCTCACAGGGCCAGCAGCCACCGCTCTGCTGGAGGGGAAAGACTGCCAAGCCCAGGAGACGACACTTAGCGGGTGTGTCCTGAGGCTGTGCTTTCTCCTTCCTCCCGCTCAGTGAAGGGGACCGGACATTGCCAAAACCCTCTCCCCGGGAGCGGGACAGGCCGGGTGGGAATTCAAGGGGTGCTCACTTTCAGGAATGGACCTCAAGGGCCAGGAGCAGAGGCCAAGTGGCTCGGATTCATGGGGAGCAGCACAATAATCAGATCACAGGGAGGGAGGCCCACAGCGGTGCTGGCGGTAACCACGCCACCCTGCACGCTGGCCGCCTGGGGGTCTCTGGTGGGACAGGAGACGCCTCTGAGCAGGGACTGCAGATTCCAGAGGGCGCAGCATCCCCCGTGTTGGGTTCGAGGCTTCGTTTCAAAAGCAGCCTCCTTACTGTGTTCTCCGCCAGGCCCTCCCATGAGGCTGAGAAATAAAATAATCTTTGCAAATATGTCAGTCACTTGGATGAAATTTTAACAGCCTATTATCAAGGTGTAGATGAAGAGGAAAGTCTTGTCGGGATTTTTAGAGCGGTCTTCCTCTGAGATTCTGTTCACCGGCCCCTAGCGTCCACCTCTACCCCTCTCCTCTGCCTTCTCTGTTTTTCAATAAAAATGTGGACGGAAGCTTTTTCCCCCCGTGTGTTGGCCAGATTGCCTCAATATGCTTGGTGTCAAGAGTAGGTGTTTTGGACACATCTATAAGGAGAATAAGAAACTTCAACCATAAGCTTAGATGCATTAGGTAAGATTCTATCCCTTTTGGCAGAGACGGGGCTCGCCTGAATGTTTTATTACAGGTAACATCCTTTTGCAGAGGCCAAATATTGAAGTGGGGGAGGGTCAGCACTGGCCTGGGGTTTGTCGTATACAGGAAGGAGTCCTACAATGCCTCTGGGATGCTTCACTCTCGGCTCTCTAGTCGGAGATGGCAAGTGTAGACACGTGTGCCCTGAGCTCCAGGTCCGGCCTGTCAGTGACCGCGCTTACAATTTGAACCTTCTGGTTCTTACCGAATTTCGTTTGTTGTTTTCGTTTTAAAGATTTTATTTATTTATTTGACAGAGAGAGAGAGATCACAAGTAGGCAGAGAGGCAGACAGAGAGAGGGGGAAGCAGGCTCCCCGCTGAGCAGAGAGCCCGACACGGAACTAGATCTCAGGACCCTGAGATCATGACCTGAGCTGAAGGCAGAGGCTTTAACCCACTGAGCCACCCAGGCACCCCCCGAATTTGTTTTACTGGGAAATGTACAGCAATCTTAGCCAGTAGTCAAACACAATGTCATATTGTTTAGCTCTTGATTATTGAGAATATATTCATCTTTTGAATATTGAGCTTTTCATGGTTATTAGGACGTGATGGATGATCCTGGCCTCCAACTTGATAGTCTTTGCAGATGGACTGGCCAAAAGTCGTCTATACATGTTGCGGCAGGAGAAGTGGAGACTTGGGGACTTTATGGAAAAAAGGTCGGCTGATGGTAACTTTAACAAATGTATCCAGACTTTCAACACTAAATTAAATGTCCTCTGGGATTATTCGAGAGGCTCTGTGAGGCTGCAGGGCAAATCAGAGACAGGGACCCCACGGGCAGGGGGGGCCTGGGTATGGCAGTGCATCTGTGTGCCGGCGGGGGAAGGGGGGCACCTAACTACAGGAAGTTCAACAGAAACCCTGGCAAGGAGCAGGGGGATGAGGCCAACAGCTTCCCAGGGATGATCAGCCACGCAGGCGCTCTTGTGGAGGTGATGCATACATGATGTGTTTGATTATAATGGAGTATAATCACATACACTATAGATGTGGTGCATATGTACTATATACAGGAGACTGCACGTGCAAAACATATGCCGTAACGAACATACTACAGGATAACATACTACACATTATATACGATGTATGTTATTTATTATTTAATAGTCTTTCTTCTTTAGATTTTATTTATTTATTTGAGAGAGAGAGAGCATAGTCGGGGGGAGGGGCAGAGGCAGAGGGAGAAGCGGACTCCCCGCCGAGGAAGAGGGCCTTGATCCCTGGACCCCAAACTCATGACCTGAGCTGAAGGCACATGCTTAACTGACTGAGCCACCCTGGTGCCCTATAATATATGTTATAATGTAGCATATAAATACAAGCTGCATTATGATACGTAGTATGTATTATACTAGATACCCATAATATCTTTTTTTTTTTTTTAAAGATTTTATTTATTTATTTGACAGAGAGAGATCACAAGTAGGCAGAGAGAGAGAGGTGAGGAAGCAGGCTCCTCGCCGAGCAGAGAGCCCGATGTGGGGCTCGATCCCAGGACCTTGAGATCATGACCTGAGCTGAAGGCAGAGGCTTAACCCACTGAGCCACCCAGGTGCCCCCATAATATCTTTTTTTTAAGATTTTATTTATGTATTTGACAAACAGAGATCACAAGTAGGCAGAGAGGAAGGTGGGGGTGCGGTGGGGGGCGGGAAGCAGGCTCCCTGCTGAGCAGAGAGCCCGATGCGGGGCTTGATTCCAGGACCCTGAGATCATGACCTGAGCTGAAGGCAGAGGCTTAACCCACTGAGCCACCCAGGTGCCCAATACACATCATTTCTTATATGAAATATATACTACATGTAAGGTCTCTTATCAATTATTACATATTATAATACATCACATATATTATGTTAAAATATATAATATGGTGTATGTACTATAATGATATGATAAAATACAATATACAAGTTCCATCATAGAGCATAATGACGTATATGCTATATGATAATATGATAATATATAACATAGTTTATACCTATTATACAATATGTTATATAATAATTATATTTATGATCATATTAGTAGAACATTATTTTTGCAGTTAATTATATTCATATTTTAATTGTAGATATTACCTCTGTATGAATATATTGCAAAAATTCCGCAAGAGGAAATAGATTGAAGTTGAGGGATGAGGTATTTTTCAGGAGAAAATAACAATGCATGTCTGTTTTCTTGCTGTACAGGTCATTTCTTTTAAACTACCACTATCAGCAGTTTTGAGGTCCCGAGTGCCAAGGGGAGGGTGGGTGTCAGAGGGCTGCTCATGGGTGCTCCATTAGTCCATTTTCCACCATACGGGCTCTCCTCTCCCTGACGGCGGCATGTCATCTCTCATTACTGGGAGAAATTACACATATTGTGTAAACAGTGAACATGCTGCTTTGTCCCATCCATTTGTAAGAAAAACATGTGGGGTTTTATGGAAGTGAAGCTCACCAGTCTCTTCAGTGCAAACAACAGCTCTGTGTATCTCTCATCCCTAAAGGGCAGTATGGGCACCTGAGTGAAGGGCTTCCGTTCATCCTCAAAAGATCTGTCAGCCGACAGTGTCATTTAAATCGTTTTCACCAAAGTGTGCTGCACACAGAGAAATGGTGATTTGGGGAGTAGTCTACCAGCCACGCACCGATGACTCGTAGGACAGAAAGAGAGCACTTCCCTTCCTCAGTACCACTCCAAAGGAAACCCTCTCGCTCCAAAACCAACTTCACCCTTGACACTTAATGAAATAGAAACATCCGATCGCCCTATCACGCTGGGTCCCCACAGCTTCTGGGGAAGAGGCCATCTTCCCCAAAGTGCTTTGCAGCTTGCTTGCCGCGTGACCTTGGGCAAACTGCTCTTTGAAGTCCACAAGTTCCTGATGATGACGGAGTGAGGTCAGGTATGTAAATGTGCTTTCAAACCCAAAGAAGCACAAACTAGTGTCCGTTACCGTCATGGTACCGCACAGTGTCCAACGTCGAGGATAGTGCTTGCTGTCTGTTGAGCTGGACGCCTGGGCATTGAGTAGTTGACATTGTACAATATCTCTGTGCAGCAAAATACAAACTTACCAACTTGACTTATTTTGATATAGGATACTAAAATACATATACCATCTTACAAACTCAGGATGATTACCAAGTAGAAGTTTTTGTTCTTTTTTAAGAGAAGTATAGTTTTCATCTTGTTCTTTCTATTTTATATTGTACTTTAGAAAAAAATCCATGTAAAATTATTCCACAGTATCACTTTGAAGAAGCAAATGGTGCAGTCAGTAAATAACGTCAAGACTTTTTATTTTCATTGAAAATTGAACATTTGAGGCCGACATTACACAAAGACCCTACTAAAAATGGCTTCTTACCCCCACAGATTGATTCTTATATTTGCTCATTTTTCTATATGGAAGAACTGATCATGCATTTGCTCAACAAATATTTATTGAGCTTCTACTAAGTGTTTTGCTGAACCGACCAGACACTGACCGCTGGTCTTCGAAAGCTTGTTCATGTAATGATTTGGATGTCAGAGGAGAGGGCTCTCTCCCTGCTCACTGAGCCTTGAAGTCCCCCCACATTAGCCACAGTAATGACAGGAATGTGCCAATGAGAAGTGATCTGAAGGACGTGTGACTCAGTGCTGTATATTTGCAAGATAAGCTTGTCAGAGAGGGGAGGAAATACTTCCTTCTATTCCATGGCGGGAGGACTACACTGCCATGAGGAGTCTTCAGAAGGAAAATGAAGATCTGATGAAACCAGGAGGCCCCAAACTTGTGTGCCTTTTTTAGGAAGCAGGGTAGATTCTGGGGAATGTCACGAGAGAGAGGGGCTAAGTCTGGGGCAGTCAACTGGGGAGCGACAGTGGGGGATCATGACGGAGCTCATGGACGATCACGGCCATTTTAGCAGGTGTGTTTACACAGCTTCATTTTGGTATCAATAAGCTTGTGCAAGGAAAGCCTTTCGAGTGGAAAATTGGATGACCCCCTTTTGGGAAGAGAAAGGGAGGTCAGCCAGCCTGTCCTGCAAGTGCTGATTCTTGAGTGCCTTCAGCTCAAAGGACTCAATATACCAAAGTGGTATATTTTGGGCTGACTTGTGCTGAACTCCTTCAAGCTTTAGACACCTGTGCATCATTAATAGTCATTACAAAGGAGTCAAAAGAGCTGTGAGCCCCGAGAATGTCTCACATAACTTACTGAGATTGATAGACAGCAAGGAGAGGTTTCTGTCTTGGACATGGCCTGACCTTCTGGTGTCTGATGGTCTGGAGCAGAGCAGAGCTGCTCCTTGGCGTCTGGTGTTTGTGAGAAAGGCAAGAGTGTTGTCAGTGAAATCCCAAGCTGGTGCATCAGGCTCCTGGGATTTATGGCCCCAGAACAGACCTACATCCAGATTCCTGTAGGAAAGCCTGCTGCCTATTTATGGGAAAGTCCACCCTGAATCTTATAGGCCTCGGAGTTCTAGATAACGAGTTATTTATTTAAAGTTGTATCCCCAAGTCTGTACTCCAATCTGCACCACAAATATTTGGCCAGACAATGAAATACTAGGCTTACATTGCATCTCGATTCCCTGGAAACCTCATTTATTTTAGCTGATTCATTCCTCTCGTCAGGCCGGGGTGCTATAGAGAGAGCCCTTCTTAAAAGGAAAATAGAAATTATGAATTTAATTTAATTTTTTTTTCATAACTTAAGTCCACCTCCTTCTGGCAAGAAGGAATGTGTTATTCAAAGCCATAAAGATAAAGTAAGTTTTCATATATTCTAGGTACAAAATATTCCCTTCGTCATGTTCAAGGCAATGATATTAGGAACGCGGAGATCCTGTGTCGAGCTTTCATTCCAAGCAATGAGCTATATGGTTATTTATTTCGGTTACTTGCCCTTTTGCTATGTGCTTCTGTGCTTAAATCATTATCGCTGCCAGTAGGTAGGGGAGGTAGGAAAAAATAAGCAAAAAGCTCACAACTTAGTCATTTGATTTTTCTGGACCTATTGCGAATACACAAAATGTACCTCATACTTTCTAATTTGAAGGAAAACTCTCTCATCTAATCCTAGTAGGCAGTGGGCACAGCATCCTTTGATAAGTCTAAAAGAAAGAAGAATGTTAAAATCAGTGAAGTAAATTATTCTTAACTGTCTTATAAAGGACACCATTTACACCGATTTCCAGTTTTGCGATAACGTGAAGACAGAGTTTCCTCTATCAGTCGTTAATCTCTTCAGAAAAATTTAAAAAGAGACTCAGACTTATAGTTCTAAGTGTGAATCCTTACCTCAATATTTATTTTGTCTTCTACCTCATGTCAGTTAAAGCCCCCAGACCGTAACATGTCAGATGTGAATATCGCAGAGGTTGATCTACAGGTTTGTTTTCCTTTAACGCCTACGTGAAGAGAAATGCCTACTTCTTGTAATCGCTTCGTGTCATCCGGGTGAAATCACTGTTCTGTCCTGAGCGCTCTCTTACTTAGAGATCGACTTGTGTGAAATCGGACCCTTCCTTCATTGAGACACAAGGCGCGTCCCAAAGAGGGTTTTTAGGAGGCCAGTGAATCAAGTTGGAGAAATTCAAGTGTGTTGGGACTGACTACCTGCTTGAGGCGAAAACCCCGCCAGAGGTTTTCCCTTGAAGACGACACGTAAATCGTTAAAATCTGGGACATTTCTAAAATCGCGCTGCACGTGACTTCCTACCAGGAGGCGGGATCGTGTAATTAAGCCAGGATCCAGGGGAGGTTCCGTGCTTGTTGCTCCTGTTTTGAATGGGGTGTTTCGTCTTAAGGAATCATATCATCAAACTTCCAGAAATCTGAACCACGCATACTTTGAGAATCGTATTTACCTGTTGCTTGAAAGGATTTCAAGTCCACGAAGCGCTAAAATCACGACAAGGAGAAGACGCAGGACCAAAGAACGCAGCCGTGGCAGGTGAGCCCGTCAGGGACCACACGTGCATTAGGAAGGGCACCCAAGGTCAGAATAAGGACGAAAAGGAGAGCTGTGCAGGGATAAAGCGTCATCTGAACATTTTTGGTGCTTTGTGATATCTATTCTCATGCGATGCTGCACAGCTTGTAGGGGTGGAAGCTATTGAACCAACACATTTTCATAAATAGAATTATTGTCTCTATATCTGTCTTGAAAAAGGGTATTGATAGTAGCAGTAGTCTTAGGCCAGGAGTGGGCAGAAGGAGTTGCATACAACTCACACCAGATACAGAGTCAGGCAAGATGGGGTAGGAGGACTAGGCCAGCATTGGGGACAGTTTGATGCCAGCAGGAACCCCCTGCTAGTTGCCACTACTGCGGTTTGTAGGTTGGATTTTCATGGGACTAGCTCGAGTCATGGTTGCCAACATCTCTGGCTCCTTTCCATTTTTATTAGGAGTCCTAGAAGGACTTCTTAGCTTAAACCTGGGGAGAGGGCAACCTACGGAAAGGGGGAAGATATTTGCAAATGACATATGAGACAAAGGATTGGTATCGAAAATATATAATGAACGTACACAGCTCAACACCTAAAAAATAAAAATGCCTATTAACAAATAGGCAGAAGACATGAATAGACATTTCTCCAAAGACAACATCCAGACGGCCAACAGACACGTGAAAAGATGTTCAACATCACTGATCCTCAGGGAAATGCAAATCAAAGCCGCAATGAGATATCATCTCACACCTGTCAGAATGGCTAAAATTAGCAGCACAGGAAGCATCAGGTGTTGGTGAGGATGTGGAGAAAGGGGAACCCTCTTGCCCTGTTGGTCGAAATGCAAAGTGGTGCAGCCACTCTGGAAAGCAGTATGAAAATTCCTCAAAAAGTTAAAAATAGAACTAGCCTATGATCCAGAAACTGCACTACTAAGTATTTACCCAAAGAATACAAAATTCAAAGGGGTACGTACACCTCTATGTTTCTAGCAGCATTAGCTACAGCAGGCAAATCATGGAAACAGCCCAAGTGTCTGTCGACTGATGAATGGATAAAGAAGATGTGGTCTATAAACACAATGGAATATTACCCAGCCATAAAAAAGAATGGGACCTTGCCGTCTGTAAAGACATGGATAGTACTAGAGAGTGTATTATTAAATGAAATAAGTCCGAGAAAAACAAATACCACATGATTTCACTCATATGTGGAATTTAAGAGACAAAACAAATGAGGAAAGGAAAAGAGAGAGAGAGAGAGAGAGAGAAACTAAGAAACAGACTCTTAACTCTAGAGAACACACTGCTGGTCACCCAGAGGGGAGGTTGGTGGGGGGTGGGGGAATACATCATGGGGGTGAAGGAGTGCCCTTGTCCAGATGAGCACGCTACTGTACACCTGAAACTAATGTGACGCTGAATGTTAACTAACTGGAATTTACATAAAAACTTAAAGGAAAAAGAAATCAAAACTTGGGGAGGAAAATCACAGCATGCTCTGATGAGGACATAGTCCCTGCTGCCCTGCGGTGGGCAGCTGCTGCTGGAAGCCCTAACCTCCTAACCAGATGCTTAGACCAGAGGACTGTCTGGGAAGCAGCAGGACCAGGGGTGACGCTCACTGGTGATGGGTGCCCGGAAGGTGCAGGGCGCTGGCTCTCCTTTGGTCTCTGCAGGACACCCCTGGCCCCGCCCACGCATCAGCTCCCTGCTCTCTAACACCCCACTGTGTCCACGGCTCCCCGCCTCCCACGCTTTGTGACTTTGTCACGCGCGCTCATCACTGCCCCCTTCCCTGCCCGGGCCATTGTCCGCGGTGCAGAGCCATCACGGGGTGCCCGCACTTGACTACCTGTCTATGCGCGTTGATTCCTTTTGGTTTCTACCGCAATCCTACTGCAGTGGTACAGTGTTTATGCCCGTTTCTTAGCTAAGGAATGGAGGCACAACGAGGGCGTGGAGCCTGCTCAGAGCCGAAGTGTTGTGAGTGTTGGAGCCTGAGAGCTGCCGGAGGGGTCCTGAGCCCACCTGTGCCCCAGTGGTGCCGCGCCGAGAACGCTGTGTACCACCCACCTGGCGTCCTGAGCAAGATCCCCTCACCTGCCCGAGTGCCACGCATGCCGACCTAGACACCAGCACTCAAAGGTGGCCCTTCTGCTGAGTCTCTCTCCTACTTGAACTCTGGGGAGGAGAAACATCCAGAACATGACATGAAAAACCGAACCAAACAAAGCAAAACTCTGAATCACAGAATCAAGATTGAGACTTAGGCAAGATCTTAGAAATTCAGTCCTCTTTTACAGAAGGAGTTACAGCTGCGTAAGAGCAACAGAGCTTTGCACAGAACCATGCTGGGCTTTGGTGGGGCCGGGTCGGCCTCGCACCTAGGGCCACTCGCTCTCCACGCAGACGCCGTCTGTGTTCTCACAGGAAGCTTCGCACAGCCAGGCAGGCCTGGGGGGCAGGAGGGAGTCACGCCAGGTGCCGTCTGCCGGAATTATAGAGACAGACGGCAGGTGGACGAAGGAGAAAGTCAGAGAGAGGAGCACTGCTCTAAGGGTCTGGTAGAAGGTGGGAGGCTATGAAGCCTCCCCAAGAAGGTGAGTGGCCCCAGGGGCCGGCCCCAATTCTGAGGGCCAGGCCAACTCTGTCTCTAGTGTGCATGTAGGGGAGGAAAATAAATTTCCCTCTGCTCGTCAAATCCATGGCTGAGAGCACCCGCCCCCCACCGAAAGAGAGCACAGATCTTGAGACAAACACAAACAGAAACATGAACACGTGTGCCTTGCGTACACAGGGGAGATTCCTGGGAAAATGGGCGGCTTGGATTCAGGTCTAAACACCATCCTGCTGGGGGACGAGCTGCTGGAGGCTTCTCAGGGCGGAGTAAACAGGTGAGGGGAGACGGCTGGGCCCTTCGAGGAATAGATGGGGTGGGGGAACCATTTGTGACACTCTGTCTGCATGTCACCATCTCACCTCCTCTTCCTGAGTCCTGGGGAGGGGACTGGGGGGTGCTGGCGTCCTCTTGGAGGATCTGTCTTCAGGCAGATGAGGGGGTTCAGAGAAAGCCTCTCCCTGCACCTGCTGTGCCTGAAGTGCCTTCAGCTCAAACAAGCAACGTGCCACAGCCTCACGTTGCCTTTGGGGTGGCGTGTCCTGGACACCTGTGTGCACATTTTGGGGTGGCGATGTCCTCGGGGACAGGTCTCCTCCTTTCCTTTGGGAACTCCGTCCTCACCTTGCTCCTGAGAAGGGCCTCGCGCGGCAGATTTCGGGGGCCCCGATGCTGGTCCGCTGCAGGGTGAGGGAGGGTCTGGTGTAGAGAGACCGGGGGCCCCGGAGCCTGCTTCTCTGTTGTGTTGTGTTAATAACGCTTTCCTGAGGTGACGGCCTGGCCTGGCCTTGTCCCTTCCCGTCCCTCCCTTGGTCTTGTACCCCCTACTTCAAGGCAGGGGCCCTTTCTCACCAGTTTGCTCATCAGAAAACCAAAGAGACAGACACGTTTTGGTCCGGCCCTCGTGTCATCAGCGTGGCTCGCCACTTCTCCTTTCGGACCCTCCTTTCCTCCAAGCCTGTCTTCAGGGCGTTGGGACAGTGTCTTGAGAAGACAGGCAGGTGAGGGGTCATCTGGCCAACATCCGTGAAGGCTTGCCCTTTCGGACTGTCGAGTCTCATCTGCTTCCCAGCCTTGACCAGCTCAGCCCGCAGCGCACACGCGCGCCTCCGGAGTGCGGGAAGTGTGCCCAACCAGAAGCCTGGTTTTCAGGTGGCGGACACGTCATTCACACTTCCGCACACTTCTGAGTCTCTGAGTGGAATCAGTCGGCGTAGTGGACTCAGCATCGCTTTAACTCAAAACTCCTACCCTGTGTTTTCTTTCCTCTAGATTCTCAAGGTTTCCTTAAAATAGAGATTCTGGTTTGCCACCCCAGAGCCCCCCACCGCTCAGCACACAGGCCCCACGGGGCGCCCACGGCTCTTCTTCAGCCCGGTCGTGGACCCTGACCCTCCTAGGTCCAGGGCGGCCTCACATCCTGGGGGAACCACTCAGGAGAGCACTTGACTCATGCCTGCATTCCCAGGGCAGGGAATAAGCAACCCCCCCGCCAAAAAAAAGAAAACTAGACAGGAAACAGACACCATCTAAAGAAAGTGAACTCAAATCTTGACTTGTGATTACTTTTCTCCCTGGCTTATTTATCCTTCTCCAACTTTTGCCTTTAAAGAATTCGGAGGTGCTTACAGACAAGATGCTGGTTGTTGGTCCCAGGAGAACAGAGAAGTGGTGAGGTCAGGGCGGGTTGAAGGTCAAGATGATGACATCTCGGTGGCAGGATCACTTAGCAACTCACGGGCAGGGCCAGGTCGGGGTGTCTGAAGAGAGGACCGGTGCTCTCGAGTTCCACATGAGAGAAGGAACGGTGGACGTTACCGGCAGGCACGGTTTCAGGATGCCTTCCCCACCTTTGTTTGAACCTGCTGACACGTGCTCACACCACCACGCCCCTTCCCTCACGCATGCTCATTCTCACACCCATGCCACCCCCACGCTCACTCCCACATACACATTCATGCACACACACATTCGCGGACACACATACACACGCTCGCTCACACACGCTCACACATACACACTCATCTTTTTGCCTCACTTCCAGGATTTGGAGAATTTTTCCCATCATGGTTCTGTGTAAGCACTGCAATCACACGCATTTACGGGGCACCTGCCACACGTTAGACGGTCCTCTAAGGGGTGCGGTACGACCCACTCCCCTAATAAAACACTTCGGAATTTCTGCCCCTACGCGTTTGCCAGTTTCAGTTTGTTGCTGATAATCCTAATGCTGCCCCTCGAAATGGTGTGTTATTTTCAGAGATTCATATCCTCCATGTGGGTTTGGAAACATCTGTTCAAACCAGAACTTATCAGTTGAAGCTATATTTTGCTCCTCTCCATATGAGCCCAGGTGGTTACAGCTAGATGCCATTTACTGTAAGGTTCAACTGTCTGCCGTAAATTTTTATTTTAGTCTGCATGTCTGGTGAAACTAATTATTTAAGACAATAAGAACTCCTACGACATTTCTAAAGTCCTCAAAGTTAAAAATCTGGAAGTGTGTGTGCATTTGTGTGTTTCTGCTAAGATGCTGCATGTTTCCGTTAAAAAATGTGTATAATCCACGTTATTAAAAAAAGATTAAACATTTACTCTGTGGATTTTAAGAATCTAAACAAAATGAACTTCAGAGGAGACATAGTGTCACAAAAGAAAAATCACTGGAAATTATGGTGAAATTATTCATTAATAAAGTAACACCTATATACTTCATCATAGAAACATAAAACATGTTTCTCATTGATCACTACTTTGAGAAAAATGGCAAAGATATTCCAACGAGTAAAAAAAAAAAAAAAAAGACCACTTTCAGATAATTTTGCTTCGGAAAGTATGTTTCATGGTGCTTTAGGACAGTCATCTTCAAATGTTTTCACCACTATAACATACTATATTAGAATATGAGTATACTATATTTTACAAACTGTAAGCCCTCAACCATTATTAAACAGATACAAAGTTTTTCCTCATAAGTGGAACAATTACAAGCAATGGGAATTTCAGTACAGTCTACTATGGACAGACGGAAATGAAACTAAGGAGTTGTTCTTTTAAGTGTGGTTAGTGGACTTCTAACAACGTGATTTGGTAGTGACCATCACCTAGGACATACAAGAACAAGCAACTCAGCTGTAGGAATTATTCCTTTTACTCTTTGAACTCTACTCCAACTGTACCCTTCCACAGAATTTTACCTTAATGTAATATTTTTTGAACATTTTTTACCAATTGTTTCATAATTCTTTCTGTGCAGAAAACATATAAAGTAGAGACGAAGTATTTTAATTCTGCCCACGCAGCTCTAAACGTTACATTTTTCTATACTGAGTTATAATTAATATTTGTGTAAGATTGATCAAAATACCAAATATATTGTACAATTTTATGAAAATCAAAAATAGAATTTAATTAGAAATGCATAGCCTAATGAAATCAATGGGCATAGTTTTTATGAGTTTAGGTATCCGTGGGTAATTACTACTTAATTGACAAAATGGGATAAGTATAGCAGTAAATCTTTTACAGGACTTTTTTCTTTTCTTTCTTTCTTTTTTTTAGTTGATGTAGGCCCTGAGAGGAGCTGGAGTGTCACAGGATTTCACTGAAGAATTTAAAACTTTTTCTGAGTTGTGTGAAACATATCAGTGATCGGTTGTGAAAACAATGTAACCCACCAGCTCACAGATCAATTATGTTCTCTTTGAAAACGAATGATCAGAAGCCACGTGACTTCAAGAGGATGTGTTATCTCCCCGCTGGCCTCCTCTGTGCATCTCTGTTCCTGCTCCTTGCTGTGTTACTTGCTTTGTGATGTTGTGGAATGTGTATCTGCCTGACTTCCTCTGAGATGTTGTGGAAACTTCAGGGATGGGATCATCTTCTCTGTCTCGCTCCCCCTACCCTCTCCTCTTCCCTCTGTCCTCCCAGCTCATGCTTAGTTCCACTTGATATCCCTCCAAAATGCTTCCGCTCCTGAGGCATTTGATCAAGTGTTGATGGTCTTAAGCATTCAGCGAGTTAACAAAACCAAGGAAGAGAATTACTTGCACATTACAAAAAAAAAAGTCTTTTTAGAAAAACATGCATTAGTTCTTGTTGATAATTTCCAACTGTGCTGCTAACTGTGTGTGATATTCACTTTTAAAATATTTTATTGTGTCTACTACTTAATGTGCGAATCAATTTGTTGGCCTGGATCAAAGCAGAGATTCTTGTTACACTGGAAGTATGGAAAGCCCTTTAATTCTGATTAGAAGCCCTGCCGCAGGAATCAATCATCCAGTTAAATTCCATAGAAAGATCCATAAAAAAGCGTTTTATCTAAATGCATGAATCAGAGACTAAAACTGACCTACACATGAAAGTCTGTCGGTGCCCTGCTAAGGGGCTTTCTTCCCTCTGGACTCTGGTGGCTTTGGACAGGAAATGGTGAGCCAAAGCTTTCCAGGTTAGGAGGATTTGCAAGATAAGGCTTAGCTCTGCAGGAACTAAGAAAAGCTTCTGGGATCTCCAGCTCCTTTTCTCATGGAATGTCCCTGCCCCCAACCATAACCACTTGGGAAGGATTTTTTTCTCTCATTTTGGCAAATCTTCGTTCTGGAGTTGCATATTATCTTTGAAATGAATGAGTCATCATTTGGGTTTCTCTTCTTATTTAAAGGGATATGAACTTTAATAATTTTGTCTTTATTAATTTTTAATAGGGGCAAAAATAATGTTATCTATTTGGGAGAATCATAATCACATTTAAAAGCCATCAAAGAACAAAGTAAAAAAAGAGAATATTAAAATAACTCCATTTTCCCCCATCTCTCTTTTTCCTTGACTCTTGAAAGCAAGATTCTTGAAAGTGATACCGTAACCACTGCCAAGGGTTACCCAGCACAATGGTCCCATGTTGTAGGGTCTGAAACATACATTTTAGGGGATCCTCTTTAAAAATTTAAAAAAAAAAAAAAACAAGTAGGAAATTAATGATAAAGTCATGTTTTTAATCCAGAGAAAACGAATGAAATTGCAATTTTTATAAAAGCATTTAAATATGACAAATGTTACAAAATTCAGAAAATTTACATTTTTCTTTTTTTAAAGATTTTATTTATTTTTTAGAGAGAGAGAGTGCACACATGTGCATGAGTAAGGGGAGAGGCAGAGGGAGAGAAAAAGAGAGGAAATCCCAAGCAGATTCCGTGCTCAAAAGGGAGCCTGACCTGGGTTCCATCTCATGACCCTGAGATTATGACCTGAGCAGAAATTGAGAGTCCGACACTCAGCTGACTGAACCACCCAGGCACCCCTAACATAATTGTCTTTTTAAAAATTTATTTAAATTCAATTATTTGATATACAATATATTACTAGTTTCAGAGGTAGGGGTCAGTGATTCATCAGTCTTATAAGACACCCAGTGCTCATCACATCCCGTGCCTTCCTTCATGCCCGTCACCCAGTTACCCATCCTCCCCCTCCACTCCCCTCCAGCAACCCTCAGTTGGTTTCCTAGAGTTAACAGTCTCTGTGGCTTGTCTCCCTCTCTGATTTCATCTTGTTATTTTTTCCTCCCTTCCTCTATGATCCTGTATTTTGTGTCTAAAATTTCACATATGAGTGAGATCATATGATAATTATCTTTCTTTGATTGACTTATTTCGCTTTGCGTAATACCCTCTAGCTCCATCCATGTATTTGCAAGTAGTAAGATTTCTTTTTTGATGGCTGAATATATATATATATATATATATATATATATGCCACATTGTCTTTTAATTAGCTGTCTAATATAACTCTGAAACCCTTGAAAAGATGGGAGCATACCTAATTCAGGTGTAAAGATTTGTTCTATCATTTTTATAGAACAAACAAACAAATTTAGTCTTTTTTCTCAGATGGTCAGCAGAATACTTTTTTAAATAGTTTAGAAAAATATCTTCCAGTTTTACAATTCATTATTGGTAATGGTATATTCTGAAGACCTCTCTCAAGTTTCTTTCCTATGTAAACCTCAAGATTGCTGGGCATTTCAAGATTTCTAAATTTTACTCATAATTAATTGAATTGATTGATGATACTCATTAGCCAGCTTTTCAAAAATGTCCCATTTCTAGTGGTATATATTTCATGCTAACATAATCAATGCCAGGATTTTGTGTCAGATCAGCAGGAATTTTAAAATTTCTTGGCAATGGGTCTAGCCGATGCACATCTCTTCATTGCTATTATCAGAAAATTCAAAAAGCCTTTTGTTGCTTCTGTTTGAGATTTATTTCTTACCCTTAATGAATTACTGCTTTTGGTGTAATCTGAAAAAAGTTTATTACATTTTCTACTCAATATTGGAATAAGAGTTTTTTTTTTTTCAATACATGTCTATTTTGTTTCATATTCCATTATTTTTTTTTACTGTGCTTTGTGTTCTACTTAATAATATATTTGAAAATAACTGAAACATACCTATCGTGTATAAATGAGGAGCTTGTAATTCCTTATTTCTTACCAAAATTGTAATTCCTATTCCTTATGGAAACTTCTAAAACATCCTATCACATTGCCGTTACAATGACATCTCCAAGCTTTATCAGTCTTCTAAATAAATTTATCATATCTCACTCGTGTTTGGGTTTCTCCTCGGGGTCTTCAAATATTTACCTTGGAGTTCTTAAAACATCATGGGACCCAATTTTCAAAGCTCGAACATTAGTGGTCCTGCCTTGTTTCACTGGTATTACCTTAAGAAAAATCAAATTTTTCATGCATGTTTACATTTAGGATCATCTCCTAAATGTAAACTTACAAAACACTGATGAGGTCGACAACTTCAGAACCTATACAGGCAGCTAGTTTTCCCAAAAGATCAAGAAAATGAGCCGGGCGTGCAGCAGAGGCACCAGACCTTGCCATCATGAATACCAGGGTATTTGATGTGAAAATGGAGATGGGGTGGGCAGGGGAACAAGCCTCCAGGGCATTCCTCTGTTGACTTAGTTAGCAATAACTTACTAGATTTGACAAAGAGCCACACAGCTATATCCTAAAAAACTGAAATTAAAAGTACCTCCAGTTCAGGGGTGCCTGGGTCAACTACCCAATGATCAGTTGGGCATCTGCCTTGGTTTTGGCTCAAGTCATGATCTCAGGACCATAAGACTGAGCCCCATGTCAGGCTGCACACTCAGTGTGCAGTCTGCTTCAAACTCTCTCTCCCTCTGCCTTTCCCTGTTGTGTGTGCTGTCTCTCTTTCTCGGGTAAATAAATAAATCTTAAAAAAAAAAAAAAAAGAGGAAGAGAGAGAGAGAGTACCTCTGGCTCAGTTTTCCTTTAGCTGAATCCCAAAAATGCCTTAAGCTTTATAGCCTGACAATAAACCTATCACTGTTTTAGAGTGTCCCCAGCTAAGACCTAGAGGCTGCCAAAGTCAAGCAGTTTATGAATAGTGGTCTCAAAACTAGTAAAGAATTATAATCAGGCCAAAAAAATCAATTCTTTTATCCCCAAAGATCTTAGGGTTTTAAATTAATGATACCATGTGTCTTAGTCTGCCCAGGCTGCCGTAACAAAATACCATAGACTGGGGAGCTTACACAGAATTTACTTCCTTACATCTGGAGACCCGAAGTCCAAGATCATGTTCTGGCTAGTTCAGTTCCTGGTGCCTCCTCCTGGCTTGCAGATGACCACCTTCTCACAGCAGAGAGAGAGCAGGCAGGCTCTCTGCTCTCTCTTATGAAGATACTGATTGTGTTAGGTCAGGACCTCCCTCTCATAACCTCGTCCTCTTCACTCTGAAGAGCTGAACTGGGCGCAGACCTTCACCCCAGGAATTGGGGGGACACAATTCAGTTCATACCATGGATACCACAAATGTCTGAAGAAAACACTCTAGAATTCAAATCAAAGATTTGCTATTGTATGAAATTTGATTAAAATGTACAGTCAATTCTTATCTTGGTTAGGAAAAAAAATCTACCTTCTCACATGGAAAATACACTCAATCCACTTATTTACTATCTCACTAATGGTGGTAGCTGAGTTCAGCTTCTTGGTCTCTAAAGACCTGTGAGCTACAGAAACCACATCCCCCAGATGTAGCGTGGTGTGGCAAGTACAAGATAACAACTGCACACATTTCCCTTCACAACGGGGGCACATGGGAGTCACTGCCACATAGCAATCCTTGGTTCTCCTAAGACACATGTTAGGACTTCCTTCATGAGGACCCCAAGTGTGTGACTAATCCTCCGTGGCTTCTGACTCTGACCTCTTGGCTCTTTGTTTTGCTCTGAATAATCCTTTTCCCATGAAATGTGGCCTATGCACCAAGCTAAGTAGATTTCTTAGTTGCTTCTTGACTTTGGAAGTTTGGAGTCCAAATGCCTCATTTCCTTTTGAACAGCTTCTGTCATTTATTTTATTTATTTAAAATTTTTTTGTAAATTTAAAATCAATTAATTATGCATATTTTAAAAATGTATTTTATTTATTGAACAGCTTCTGTCCTTTCCAGTCTAAGCTGATGATTTTTCTGCCTCTGTAGTTCTCTTGAAAAATTGTGTGTATCTTCCATGAATCTTATTGAGACATATTTCATTTAATGAAAGCCATACTTAGAAATATTCTGAGGATTATTTCATGTTTACCTTGAGCTCCTGCTGGAACTTCTAAGGAAGCACATCTTTAAATTTCTTCAAACTCTTTCTGTTGGACCATGTGGTTCTTTGCGATCTCCCTTTCGATCTCTGAGGCCTTAATGGAGGATTTTTGAAACCACACCTTGCCTCCAACTTAATGTCAGGTATTCCTGGCCACGCTCTGGATTTTTTCTTTGCCTGGGAGTCATGTCTTATTGTAGCATTGTTTACCATCAGGGTGCTAGGAAATTTCAATTACCAAGTCCCTGCTCCTTTTTGCTTATCCTTACTTCCTTTAGCTGATCTCTCTCTTCCCAAATTTCACTGTTCGTAGCAAGAAGAAGCTTGGTTGCACTGCCCGGCCCCCAAAACACTGCCTGATCACCAAGTTCACGAGGTATATTTTTTATTTTTCGAATTACTGCAATCAACAATATTGCTAAACTTTCTGCCAATACACAAGGTTCTGTTTCCTCTTATTTTCAAGAGCATTTTCTCGACTGTACATTAAGCCTTTCCCCATGGGCTTCACACAGGCCAGTGGTTGTCTCCTGCCAGGGTCTTTGAGTCTCTTTTTGACTTTTTCCCTTGCATCCACCTCAATATCTTTGCAGCTTCTTCCCACTTCCTGGGGGCCCCCCAATTGTACTGCCAAAATCCACAATGGTTATCTATTGCTGCATAAAAAATAACTCAAAACTTAGGGGTTCGAAGTTATAGCACATATTTTCCTCTCAGTTTCTTAGTGTCAGTTTAGCTGGAGTCGCTCAGAGGTTGCTGTCAGGATCCAGCAGAGGCTGCCTCATCTGAATGTCTGACTGGGGCTGGAGGATCCATCTCCACAGTCCACAGCTGCTCATTCAAACAGATGACACAATGTTTGTGGTTGTTCGTTAGAAGCCTCAGCAGTTCCTCCCCACATGAAGTTCTCTACAGGCTGCTCGAGTGCCTTTATGACATGGCAGCTGGCTTTCCCCAGTATGAGTCATGCAGAAGAGGACATCGGGGAGGTAGCATATCATCACAACATCACTTCAGAAGTCACCCACCATCACGTCTGCCATGTTCTGTTTATTAGAAACAAGTCATAAGGTGTGGCCCACTTTTACAGGAAGGGGAAATTAGACACCAAGTGGAAAACGTCAAGTAATTTGTGTATATGTTTTAAAACCACTGCACAATAACTAAACAATTTGTGGAATTTAGGAGCCCACATAACAGCCAAGTCCATAGATAGAGCAATATTCAAGTATGCTTGAGCAGGAATCTAGCTCCAATTCTTGGTGATTCTCTTGACTCATCTTTGCCATGTTGTCTTCCCTCATGGCGAAGAAATGGAACTAAATTCTGCAGAGTTGCACTTATATCCCATGCTACTTCCCTCCTAGAGGTCCCAAATGACACTGGAGAAACTGAACTTGCTCAGGGGGTGGAATGATGCTCATCCTCTGTGGTCAGACTGCACATACCACTCCTTGAGGGAGAAATACACACTATTACTCTATTGTCATTTAGGGGTTTTTATGAGATCAAAACATAACCTGGATATTAATTCTAACCTTTAAAATGCAGGAAAACCGGTTATAAGATCTAATTCATAAGGCTGCATGGTCTTGTGTGCTATAAGTAGATTGTAAGGACGGAAGTTTTTGACTACTTGGCTCACTGCCTGACCTCCAATAGATTCTGGATGAAGAGCTGCTGAAGCGATCAGTAAAGGAAAAAGCAGCCATGAGATGATAAGCAACATTGTAGAAGAACAGAAGCAGCATCACTGCTACACACTGCTGGTTATTGATGGAGGTCAACCTGTTGATAGCTATTAGCCAAGACACACTCAGTCCTACTCACTCCATTCTCGCCGTCCACGCTGATTCTATTTGCCACTGTTCCCACCTCATCTCACCCTCCCGCCCCGACAAAGCCCCCTGTGCATCTTATCTTTCTGGAGCAACTTGTATTGGCACTTCCTTTTCTGTAATAGGAGGAAATGATCGCATATGTTGGAACACACCACCAATTGCCAAGAACTTCTATTTCGGTCCCCCTTCATTCATCAGTAGGAAATATGAAAAGCTGCAGTACTCATCAGCATTTTCTGGACATCCACAAAAAAATCAGTGTCAGTTGATGAGGTCATGTTGATTTGCTTCTACTTAGTAGATAACTACTTGAAATATTTAAACCGATCAAAGTGCGTTGCTTGAGAGTGTATCAGTGATTTTGAAATATCTAGGATCCTCTTCCCCATAATGTTTTTTTTTTACTATCTTGATTTAAAACTACGGAGACTTTGGTTTTAAAGAAAAAGAGGAAATACGGAAAGTTCAGAAAGCACTAAAAAAAGAAAGCAACCAATTGTTCAGATGAGCAGGGAAGAAGAGACAAGAACTGAAATCTTTATCTGTTGATCGTGAGTATAAAAGATTGATTGTAAACAGGGGCATATTTGATTTCAGAAGCAAAACCCATCCCAGTGCATGAAAAACTACCATACCACTTCCCAAGGTTTTTGTCTCTGAAAAATAGACAGAAATTTCTATGTTCATAAATCGAGTTCAATCTTCTTTGCATCCTCTGAATTCTAATCAACCAGTTTGATCCCAATTTTTCCACATCACAGTATTTGCAGTGGGGGCACCTTGCTTCCAGAAACTGTCTCTCCCCTTGTCTGCTGCTCATCTTCCCTGGTTGGCAGAACCTCATGGCCTCTCTGGGCTCTGCACATTCCGCAGGAAGGTGAAGGAGGGTGAAGGAAGTCAGACTTCAGTGACTCAGCGAGTTCAGATGCTTACACCCCTGCAGATGTATGTCACACTGCCTGTCACATGGCCTGACACTCATCGGGCCAGAATAATGAAAACCCTCACGTTGGCAGGATAAGTCAGCTGTGGGTGGGTGCACACTCGCACCAGGTAGGTTACCTCTGGGCGACCATGGTAAATGGCGCAGGCTGACCTGCTTCCACAACGGAAGTTTATCTCTCACAGTCCTAGAAACCGGGAGTCTGAGATCCAGGCATGGGCAGCTTCTGTTTCCCCCGGGGCCTCTCTCCTTGGCTTATAGATGGCCGTGTTCTCCCTGTGTCCTCACATGGTCTTCCTTCAGTGCACATCTGTGTCCCAACCCCTTCTCCTTGAGCATAGACTGGATGGGGGCCCACCTGGTGACCTTATTGTGACTTAATGACCTCTTTAAAAACTGTTTCCAAATACAGTCACATTCGGAGTTTCTGGGCTTAGGAGTTCAACAGATGAACCCAGCCTATAATATCAGGGGTCTTTTAAACCAAGGTTCTTTGAAAAAGAAAGACAGGCTCTTGCCTGGGTGCCTCCATCCAGGGTGTAGAATTTTAGGAAGGGTGAGGTGTGAATGGGCAGGCTGCAAGCAACATTTACTCATGAAGAAATTTAGCAGCCCAAAGAGCCTACGGGAAAATATCCCCCCCCCCCCACTGGAACGCATGGTTCCTTGGATAAAATATCTATTTTCCCCTTTCCCGCTTTGGAGACATGAAAGATATAGTCCCAGATGCTTCCTTTCCTCCAGATGTGAAGGTCCTCAGATTTTAAGTCTTTAACTTGGCCAATGATATAAAGTTCCTTCTTATATGAAGAGCAATGACGGCTTGTCCTTAATACTATATTTCGAGAGAAAAAAGACTTACTACACTGGACAGAAAACATTCTCACCCTCTTCCCATCCTTCTAGATCGTTTGGGTGGGAAGCAGGCCAGGTACAGAGCTCAAAAGCGAGAGAGGAAATCCTGGCTCTGGGGAGACATCACAGAATATTATCCCTCCATGTGGACTCATTTTAGGGTGTGGTTTTCTAGAATAGCGTGTGTTATCAGACACCATAGCTGATCTCCATTTTGTCTAGAAATAGTTTCTTTCTTTCTCCTTCTTAAGGAATGCCAAAATGGTGGTACGCTAACCAGTAGTAAGCGTTTCAAAAAGCATGTCTACTTTCAATTCAGTAACTGGCAGGGCTGAAATAAAGGCATGCACTGTTTATCTTACAGTGTAGTAATTTTGAGATAATACGAATGTGCATTAAGGTCTAGCCAGGGGAATGCAAAGCCACTCATTTACACAGGCTGGGATCTGCTTTGAGTGGGCAAGATGGGGGGTCCTCCAAGCACAGAAATGCTCTCCACATGCCCCCCTCCTGAACAAGCAAAAAAACCTGCTTCCATGTTTCCAAGTTTCCTCCTCCTGCCTGCACAGTGGGTTCCATTGAACCTACACTCCCTAGGACCCTCAACCATGGGATGAGAGAAGACCACAGGGCTTGGGCAGGTCAAGACAGGCTGCACCTCTCCTAGGTCACAGCTTCTGGTCCCCATAGAGAGGAGGGAATAGATAGGGATACAGGTGGAAGGACAGTGTTGTGAGTGAGCTGGGTGTCCGACGCAGTTTGAGTGGCAGGTGGCCGCCCAGAATCAGCTCAGGAACGTCCCAGAAGATTATTGTAGGGTATTGAGGGCTTTGAATTGGTGACTAAATTCTCAATACCATCATTTTCCTCCATGTGGCAAACATCCTTTGTTTTTTGTTTTTTGTTTTTTGTTTTTTTTAAAGCATGCCCTTTCTAAAAGAAAGTAACAATGAATGTAAACTTATATGACAGACTTAAAATACAGGTTTTCAAAATAACTTATACACATTTTGACTTAGAAAAGGACAATTTCTTTCCCTGATATGTAAGTCTTTCAGTTTAATGGGTCATTCTACAATATCCAAATATCCAAATAAACAATATCCAAATAAATCATCTCAGAAGATGAATATTTAATCCAAACAAGCTTTCTGCAGATTTTCATGTTGTATTTTAGAGTATTTCTTACTTTTTATTTGAAGAAATAAATTGGTGTGTAGGGTCTCACTGAGACCTTTCCCCTTGTTTCTCTAAATGCTTACGTAAGAGTTCACCACGCTGAGAATTTATAGGGAAAGATGCCAGATTCAAAGCCTCCAACATTTAAATGATCAAACAAGAACAACCAGGGAAGCAGAATTACAAGTAAAACTACTTTCCTTTTTTTATTTTTTTCCTGGTCTCTGCCTTTGTTTTCATTCTTCCATTAAAATTAAGGGACGTGTCGTTGTAGATAATTAATTGCCTCTTCATTCCTCACAAGGTCCTAAAACAATAGTCTGGCATTTGGTTTATGAGAACGACCTTCCTTATTCCCAGGATTTACCTGTTGGACACAGTAGCCTAGCCTTTCTAGAAACGCTACCCTTCGCTTAGATCCTAAAATTGGCTCAGCAGGTGAATACATCATAAGACTCCAAACTGCGCCAAATCTAAAAGGTCTCCAATCATCCCCCCCCCAAAAAAAGTGATTATTTTCATTAGAAAGACATCTTAGGTAGGTGAGGGAACAAGATTATGAGTATTTACTATCCTGAACTGTAAAAAGTAGCAAAAAAAAAAAAAAAAAAGTTGTTTTCCATAGCTGGGAGAAAATTTTCAAAGGAAACCTTTACCGTGCTTATCTATAAGGGAATTTTGGGATTCTGTGCTCCACAAGACTAAAGACTGTGTCTGTTCTGTTCATGGTCATAGCCTGATGGGGGAGAGGCTGCTGGCAGGCAGTAGTGCCTCTTGAAGGAAGGGGGCTGGGAGAGCCATAATGGGCAGACCTGTGCTCTGCGCAGGCCCAGGCGACCCGCCCTTCTGACACAGGAACCCTGGCAGGGTTCGCAACTTGGGGAGCAGGCATCCAGAGGGACATGAACTCATTGATGTGGTCTTTGTAGTTTTGCTGTTTAAGCCTACACACCATGCCGTGGAAGTATATTTATTTAAATCATGAATGGTGGGTGTATGGATAATGAGGTTCCCTTCTAGGGACCCTGTTAGTTCTTTTAGGAAGTGTAGATGGTTTCCTCCAAGAGCCTCTGCCTCCTTTGGTCTTTAAGTGAAACTGTCTAAGCTGATTCAAATATTCTCACTCACTGGTTCTGTGGAAAACACTGAGAAGCACAACTTCCAAGCAAAAAAAGCTCTTCTTTACCATTGTGTGGATCACCAAGTCCTGATACTTTCCATTAAGTTTTTTTCTAGGCGTGTCTTTTCAGTAGAGTTTGTGACCATCACCCCCAGATCTCACAATGATGACTGGCCAAACCCTCACTTCCCCTTTTCTTTCCCTTTCATCCTCCTTCACGATCACCCCCACTGTCTCTCTGTTCATACACTTTCCGTAACTCCAGATATCACAGTGCATCGAGTCCCCATCCCGACTGCCTCCCGCTGTCCTCCGGGTTCAACCCTGGTGCTTGGGACATCAAGCCCCTTGTTCTAAGCCCGCGGCTCCCCGGATACCCTCTTGATTTTGGAGACTCCCCCAACGTCGACCAGGGAAGCCCAAGCTTGTAGACCATAGTGTCTCTCCTCTTCTCATCCGGGCACAGTCTGGGCAGCCTGGACATCCACCCCAGACTCTACCCAAGCACACCCACTCTTGGAGGTGGGAAGTAGTCCTTCTCAGGTTCTTAATCACGAAACACACTATCGAGCAGTCCTGGATTATCTCCACTTCACATCCTTCCACCAACATTGATTCCACTGCCCTCTTTGAACCATAAAGTCCTGGAGGAAAAACGTGGCAGTGTTTTGTTTCTTCAGTATCACTGATACAAGTGAAAAACAAAATAGCAAACACAAAAATCGAACACACAAAAGAGGTCTTCCTTAAGCCCTTGGCTTGACACTTAGAAGAGATCATCAGTCCGTCTAATAGTCTCAGTAACCTGTAGCATTTCAAGTTCAGCAACTGGGAGACCAAAACAGGAGGAGGAAACCCTGTCAATTTTATAGTCTTGTATAGGATTTTTTTGGTCCAAATGTCAGTGATAGGATAACACCTCATAATACTGCGGGATATAGGGATAGAGATAAGCTACCAGTTAGGCTGAGAGACAGGCTTTATCCCATTATATTATCTATTAAACAGCTGTTAGTATATCATACGGACACTCATGGCTTGCCATTCACAGAAGAGAGGCAAAAGTGTTCTGTTCTCTTGTTTTTACACACCGGGATCTAATTATTAGAACAATGGCCTCTAGCTCTACAGAAATCCTTAGTCTTATTTTATTTACTAGGGATTAGTCACATGGGAAGTGATGTGACGCAGTAGAATGAACTGAGATCCTGTTTCACAGGGGAGCGGCTGCCTTCTGCATGTGGCATCTTTGATGCGGGCTGGGTAAGAACTCTATGCTCCTTATGCCTTCGCCTATGGTCCACTGTTTGATGAAGTTTCACCAAAAAAATAAAAAAATAAAAAATAAAAAATAAAAAAAAAAAAGAAAGAAAGAAACTCTAGGGTGGCTGTAGGAAGGAAGCACCCATGAGTTCAGGCTAGAAAGCTTTCACTTTGTGCATGCTCACTGGGTTTTCAGAGTGGTCTGGGTCAGAAAAGTTGAGAGAGGACCCGGGAAGAGGGTGACGGTGAACGAGGAAAGATGGACCGTGTCCTTTCATCGGATCGGGTCTCCTTAGCCACTCGTTTGTCAGTTTGGTTAGATTTTATGCACTGGATCAGACTTCTCCCTCCAGAATCAGCTGAGCTGGCTAATGAGGAGAGCAGATGATGAGCACAGTTGATGTGGGTCAGCGAATTTGGTTCTTCCGCTTCATTCATAGTAATCCTCAGTTTGGTTGGGAGCACTTTGTTTTTGCCCTTACTTTGTGATGGAGAAAAGTCCATTATTATGGTCCTAATCCTTGCATGCTGGTTGTGTGTGCCTCATCTGGCTGCCGAGCAGAGAGCCAGGAATACCCAGGGGTACTCCTTATCTTGGGAAAGCGGAAAGGATTTCGTTCCGAGTCTTGTGCGTGCTGCTTGCTTCTGTTTAATGACATGGGTGACATGGAAACACTAATATGCAGTTGGTTACAAATAGCAACTCTGGCCTCATCGCCAAGGGGTATTTGTAAAAGCACCAAGTGAGTCATTGTCAAAAGCCAAGGGAAGTGGCATCTGCTACGTAATTCAGAAACTCACACGTTAGTTGTATGTGGTGAAGAGACTTTGTGGGGAACTTTATTACTGAGACAACATTTTGCCTTTGAACAGACTTTACAACGGTGCAGGTCTTGGCACTTTTGTGTCCCACGTAAGCATCACCATCATCCTCTGGGACTGGCTGTGGCGATCATCCCCATGTTAGTTGAGGGCACTGAGATTAGAAGATGCTAGCGGCAAAGCAAGGACTGACGCTTCCTGGGTCCTACGTTCCGGAACCCTGTGCTGCTCATTCATGTGTATCACCACAGATCAGACCGGCCTGACACAGGTTCTAGGATTATCTGTGTTAAAGGTGAAGAGCTGAGGCACAGAGATGTTAAGCAACTTGCCCAGGGTCACACAGCAAAGAATCAGAAATGGCTTATTCTTCAGTGTCTGATCTCAACTGCTCTGCTGAACTCTGTCTTGGTTGCTGTTGTCTGTGTCTCCGATGCTGAATTACGCTTGTCTGTCCACAGATCTGCCACCCTTTACAGAGGTCAATTTTCATGAGGGATATCATTCCTCTCATTCACATTTCGAAAATTCCTGGTGCCCCCATGGCATCCTGGCATGAGGCTGGAACGCAGTCCACCATCACTAGATTACGCAAGAACACCGAGGTTGCTCAAGGCTTCTTGACTAAGAAGGATCGATGCTATAAACTGAAATCAGCCTTGTGACTTTTACTTCTTTTGAAATGTGGTTTCACAGTTTACTTTTGTCTAAAATAGGCCAACTTGTTTTCTGAATGAGATCTCTCTTGTTGTCCCCATTCCAGGTGTGAGTGTGGGTCGGATTGCTAGAATGTTCTAGAGCCCTTTGCTGGCTCTGGAAGGCTTCCTGCTGCTGCATCACACGTGGCATGGCGGCTGCTTCTCCTGCCTTCGTGAGCTGCCCTCCTCGCACCCTGGCTTCCAGCTCACGGTCTGGAGCTTCTGGGCTCCAAAGAACTTGGATGTGACTGACGTCCTTTAAGAATTGGTTAATGCTTTCAAAGGCTCCTGAAATGTTACAATGTTTCTATTGCTTAATTGATTTAAAAATGTATTGGCAAGAGTGGAAGTAAATTAGAATCTCTTTGAGAACCAGAAGTCACTTCATTTGGCATTTCAATCCCACTCGCTCTGGTTCTTTCCTTCACTAATGTTCCCAATGTTTCTGACAACACTTAATATCACTGATGTCTAAACACATGTTCACAGTAAAAAATGGAGACAGGATGAAAACAGGACTTTCGCAAAGCAAGAATTCCAAAATGTCAGGAGACATGGGAGGCTTTCTTCCAGTGACACTAGTTTAACTGTTAGGTTTTACCAGCCTCTGTGTGTGTGTGTGTGTGTGTGTGTGTGTGTGTGTGTGTATTTAATTCCCCAGCAAGTTGCTCAAATGTCGACATGCCCCGTGCACGGAAACTATGGTGCACCCTCCCCTCCGTCTTGAGACTTTCTTTCAATTATCCAGGGGTCCTGGGCTTCCAAAGTCCGAAGGTCATCTGTCCTGGCTCCAAATATCGGGCAGAGAGAGCGGAAGCACAGTGATGACGAGTGAGTCCCTGTCATGCTCTGTTGACTGCTGTGTGCGTGGGGTTGGCGTCCCTTTCCTGGCCGTTGCCACAACAGACCTGCCTTTGGTCTGTAACTCTCTGAGTTCACAGCCACGGCCCAGACCCTGCAGCAGGCTGCTTGCACTGTGTCCCGGCTTTAGTCCCACACTCTGCCGGCACCAGCCTCCCTGCGAGTCTGGCTCCGTGTCATAATCCAGTCGCCTCCCATGGTCTGTGCCTCCGCGAGTAGGCTCTCTTCTCTGTGCAGGCTGGTCAGAGGTGTGTCCTCTGTCCCTGCCTCTTTCAGAAGGTTTTGTCTTCCTTACGCAGGTTGTTCTAAGCCTGCAGGGCTCTGCATCCCACCGTGTTTAGGAAGAAGCAGCCTTGGCCGGGAGCTATCACGTGCCTCGTACGCTCCTATGCCATACAGCACCTGCCGACACACTCTTTGACTGTGGCCTCACTGTGCCCTCTTATACTCTCAGTCAAAACTACACGGATGAGGGCAACAAAGAGACCGTTTTTGGTCACCAGATTGGCAAAGATTGAAAAGCCATGGGGAAGTGGATGTGTTCATGCTTTATTTGCGGGAGTGCAAATCGTCACAACGGTTCTGGAGGGCACTTTGGCGGCACAGATCCAAAATCTTAGCAAGGCGGGCCATTAGCGTGTCCACTTACACTCCCTGGAATTCATCCTACAGAAATAAAAGCTCAGGTCTGCAGAAAGTGCAAAGCAAGGGTGGTCATTACAGAAAAGGAATTAAAAGGGAGACAAAAGCATTAAGGCCCATCAGTAGGAGACTGATCAGATAAACCCCATCATATCCAAGCAGTGAGCTACTACGCACCAACAAAAAAGATCACCCAGTCTAGATCTGTGTTTATTGACGTATAATAACATCGATATGACAGTGTTACTTGACAAAAAGAGGTAATAAACTTTAGGGGATATGTTCCATTTCTGAAAGGAAAACTACGCACGCAAATGTGAACGCTGGAGAACGGGATGTCTGGTGAAGGCAAGACGTCAGTGATGCTGTGAGAGAAAACACTTCCAACTAGAAATTGTTTGTGGTTACACTGGTTTCTCTCTCTCTCTCTCTCTCTCTCTCTCTCTCCACACACACACACACACACACACATATAAATATATACATATATATATATATGTATATATATATATATAAAGGACTCTCTAATCTCATGAGTATTGGGGATAGTATTTGACCTCTTTATTCATACATTGTTGGAGGCAAACACATGGAACGTGAAGAGGGGGGTTTCTGCACGTGTTCCTCTCCTCCTCATAGTCAGGCAAGTTCACAGTTGATTTCCTGGTTATTAAAGACATCTTCAAGCTGAAGTCTTGCATTACAACAATGATCAGTTGATCAGTTGATTTCCCTATTTTCCGGCTCTGCTGGAAACACGTTCACAGAAACTGTTCTTTCCCAATTTGCCCATGACCGCACTGAAAAGAAGGCCCGATACCCTTATGACAAAACACAGCGGATAGGCCTGTGGCAGTGTGTACCAGGTGTGGCAGAGCACCTTGGCGGTGATCACGTTTCAGTGGTTTCCCAGATCACGTAGACCATGAATGGACGGATAGTGCTGATCAGCCAGGAGGCAAGTCTGCATCGGAACATTTACTAAGAGAACCAGACATTTACAGCATTACCAACAATGCAGAGCCCACTGGCAGGGGCAGGAAAAAAAAAAATCAGTTTCCTGCTATTCGTGACGTTTCCACCACTCTTGAAAGTAATACTGGTCCCACACACAGACACAGATATCCATGAAACACTACCTCATCTTTCCTCCCAAGAATTGGAAGGTCCAAAGGCCATTCCCATTTACAAACAGACTAAGACGGGTGACCTGTTAGTGATGGAGCGGGGGTTTAAAGTTAGGCCTACCTATTGCTAACTCACCAGGGTGAGCCCCCGTCGTGTAAAAAGTGCAAAAGGACCTGAAGACTCAGAGTTAAAGTGTGGGCAAGGTACACTAGATGTGCCCAGGAAGGAAGTGAAATCTGACTGTCAAGACTGTGAAAGGGATTGCGAAGGAGACCAGAAAGTGCTTGGGGATCAGAAAGATTAGGACCACACAAGAGGGAGAGGTCACCTTGGGGTCCCACCAGATGACCTTATTCATCCTCAAAAGACTCATGAAATTACTGGGACCTAACAAAGCCCGAGTAAGACTTGCTCAGAGATTGGCCATTTGGAAAGCTCAATGTTTTGTGTGGGAAAGAGCCCCAGATTTATACTTGCTTCATACAAAATTGCGAGATTTGAGTTTAATACAAATAGCAAACAAATGCCAGATGCACACAGTGGTGGAAAGCCTGTACTTCAATGTCCTTTTCTGGAGGTGGGATAGAAATCCTGGCACAAAATCTTAGCACTCAACCACTTCAGAACACACAGTGCCACACCAGTGCACACACACTTCTGTGGAGCTATCAGTAAGTAAGAAATGATCACAGACCCACTATCTGCAGTCAAGGTCAAGGTCAAAGTCGGTTGGAGACTGAGCGCTAACATTGGCCTCCTCCTTCAAGGAACCTGTGATGACTGCATAGAGTCTGGGAAGAGAAAGTACAAAGGACTGAATGCTCATGTCCTCCCAAATGCACATATGATACCTAACCCCCAAGGTGATGCTGTTAGGAAGTGGGGCCTCTGGAAGGTGGGGCCTGTATGGGATTACTGCTCCTATAAAAGATACCCAAGGACACCTTCACCCTTTCTACCATGTGAGGACACAGGGAGGAGTCAGCATCTATGAGCTGGGAAAAGGGCCCCCACCAGAACGCCTTGATCTCAGACCTTCAGCCCTTAGAACTGGGAGAAATAAACATCTATTGTTTAAGTCTGCGCTATTCTGTTATAACCACGTTAACGGGCTAAGGCAGAGGACAAAGGCCAAATCTTGCCAAAGGAGGATCTAACAAGAGACTCTGATGAGAAATCCCTTCAACCTGAGAGTTAAAAAGAAATAAACCCATTTCACAGAAAGAAACATCAAGGAAAAATATAAGCTGTAATCCTGGCCCTCAGCATAAGGAAGCCTAAACAAAATGCTCTAATGTGTAACCAGAAGCTGACCCTCACATCTGTTTGTAGCACCATCTGAATCAACTTCCAGCCAGAAATTTGGTGTGGAAAACCTTCAGCAATCATCAATGTTAAAGTAATATACTTAACAAAAGTAATATACTTGACAACAAACCCCACAAATTATATGTAGAGAGATAGACCTTCAACATAAGCCTTAGGTAGTTTCTACACAGGAAACTTTCAAAGCATATGAGCTCCTAGCAAACTCAGGAAATGTTGGAACTATCAGACACTACATCCAGTGTAATGTGATCTACGGTATTGCACGTGTCTACGTTAATTAATTATATTTCATATAGTCAAATATAAGAGGTGAAAAACATAAGCAAATAATAAGAATCCTAAAAAACAGAAAAAGCAAATATGGGAGGAAAACATAGAATTTCTAGAAATGAGAAATAAAAAGCTAAATTTTTTTAAAAATTCAATTTAATTCAATTTTAATTGTGACTTACACAGCTACAGAGGCAATTAGTGAATTGGAGAATAAATCTGATGCAAGAATACAAAACATAATAACAGAGAAAATGAAACAGAACACGGAAAATGCAAGGGGTATGATCAGGAAGGTCTTCTAAATTTCATCTTCTCTGGGGCACCTGGGTGGCTCAGATGGTTAAGCATCTGCCTTCAGCTCAGGTCGTGATCCCCGGACAGGATCAAGCCCTGCCTCTGGCTCCCTACCCACCTGGGAGTCTGCTTCTCCTTCTACCTCTGGCAGACTAGGACAAGACTCGCTAGTTCGTGTTGGAGTGGGGGTTTAAAGCTAGGCCTACCTATTGCCAACTCAGCGGGGTGAGTCCCCGTCATGTAAAAAGTGCAAAATGACCTGAAGACTCAGAGTTCAAGTGTGGGCAATGTGAACTAGACGGTGAAATGAGATGGTAGCACAGATGCACTTGTCGGTAAGCCTGTCGGTTGGACGGAAGAGCGGCTGCCCTTCTGCACTGAGAGGGAAGAGCATTTCCCTCCATCCTGACAGTACTTGGTGAGGGGCAGGGCTGGTGGGAAACTCTGTCCTCCTCTCCTCCTGACTTGCATCACTGGCTCCAAGGTGCCCCTTTGCTGTCAGCATTTCGGAGTCAACAAGAACCTCGGGGGTAGCCGTGGAGACCGTGGCTTCCTTTCTGAGGTTGTGACCCAGGTGCCTGGGAGCTGGCTGTGTTCCGCTCTCCACGTCCTGATCTCCCGTGCTCAGTTACACTTAGCTGGGGCGCTCAGGTCCATGAAGGCCCGAGAGAGGGTCCCTGGGCTGGAGGAAGAAGTGGGGAAGGGAGACAGCAGGGCAACTAATACCGTCCACTGTAAGTTTCAGCCTGTGGATTTTCACACTGGATTTCGAAAACACCCAGCTGATTGCTGTTTACGACAAGACACAACCAAATTATAAGAATTTAGAAAACTGGGATGGTTGAAAATTTTTCTTCTTGTCAATAGATAAATGTATATGAACTTATAAATAAGCGCACACACACGTATATACATATGTGTGTGTGCCTATATGCATACATATATATATTTACGTTTAATTAAGTGTCTGCACACACAGTCACAGTAGGCAGGTCTCAGTAAAACGAAGCCGGTAGAACACTGCTTTATCAGGCAAGGAGACTTACGGCGAGAGAGCACTGCTGAAGATAAAGAGGGCCCCTATATAACATAAAAGTTCCCATTTTCCAAGGAAGATGTAACTAAGCCTAGGGACACCTAATAATAAAGTATTAAAAGCAAACACTGTCAAAGCTACCGAGAAAAATGGACAGGTTTCAACATTATGTTAGGAGATTTTTCATAAAACGGCGGGGCTCTACTTTCGAGCTATGTGATATTTGGCCGTCACTTAAGCTGTCCATGATCCTCAATGATAAACTGGTGTAATAAAGGAATAAATGCTTCCTAATGCTGTATAAAATAAACAGCATGGAGAGTGTACTTAGCAAAGTGGGGGCAGGAAATAAGCCATAAAAATTAAATATTATTGTTGTTACTGTAATGTTCTTGGGGAAGGTGTCAACACAAAAAAGAGGTATTAGAGAGAAGTTTCAATTTGCACTGCCTGGAAGTACACAGGGGGCAGGACACCGGAGGTAGGGGGACGGGTTAAATCTGGAAGAGATTTTGAGTCGTTCCAAAATAGGAAATCATAACCTTGTCAGGTTGGCGCTGAGACCACCCAAAATATTAAAGAGGGCAGCAAAGACCTGTAGAAAACACACAGAAAGCCGTGTGATCGTGGACCCCAGGCATCTATTTGCCTTGGAGGCGAAACATACTGCAAGAAAATACGGGTGTCCTGAGAGGGGTAAGAGCGCTCCAAGTTGCTCAGATTCCATCTTTTGGTATATTTACTTCTATGAAACCCTCTTCCTCCCCCCGACCCCCTGAGTCAGATGTTGGAATGCAGTTCACCACTTGGTACCGGCTCCTGACTCGGGGGCTCTGGACGTCCACGGGAACACGCAGGGAGCAGATGCGAGAACTGGAAGGCCGGCGGCTTATCCGCCAACGCCCCCCACCCCGTTAGAGAGCGTGGCCGTGGGATCCACCGCGCGCTGGCTGCCTTCGTGTGGAGGTGCTCGCTCTGGCCCCTGGCCTCCTCCACGTCGTGCGAACCGATGATTCCGCACCGACTCCTTTGGCTACGTCGAAGGCAGAGCCACCGCGGTCTCGCAGGCGTTTGCACGTGCTTCCCTCTCTGCGTGACCACCAGGATCCCAGGGAGCTCAGCCGTCTTCGGTTCCGTTTCCTGCCCTTGCCTGGCTTAGGAACGCGTTGGTCATCAGTGTCCCTTAACTTCAGGTGTTTCTAAGGATCTTTGAAAAACGTGAGGCACGCGGAAAACCATGACCTCACCCTCGAGGTTTGTCCGCTAAGAGCCCTGCTGCTTGACAAACAGAAGGTGGTTAAGGAGGCATTTTTTGTTTTTTTTCTAAAAGGCATATTTGGTCGCTCTAAAACAGAGCCATAAAAATTGCACAATCTAAAGGAAGGAACAGTTTGTTTTGCCCTGTTTATTGCCAGTGAAATACCAGAAGACTTTTAAAGTGGCAACAGCCAGTGTAAAGGGGGGGATCAAATAAAAATGTTATGATCTTAAAATAAACCTATTGCTCTCTCCCCTTCCACGGTTTCAACAAAACTTTCTACACCTTTTGGCACTAAAAGATACATACAATGTTTTTGCTCTGCAAATGCCAGCAAGGCCTCATATAAAATTATAGCTGTGGCGAGAGAGTTGTCGTAAAAGTGAGTGGGAAAACAGAATTCCCATGTAGAGGGAAGCGGTTGATGTTACCTTTCCTCGAATAAAGCAGAACATATTCTAAGAGAAAAAGAGTGGAACTGGACGCCAACTTCCGTTTCAGCAGACCTCAGGTGTGGGTGCACGCTGGGCTCGGGGAAGCTTCACCAACGCGCCTCTCCGGTCCCCCGGGACGCCCAGTTAGCTGGTCTGGGATGCCCCCCGCACTTCCTCCTGAGAGTTTCCAGAACTTCTCAGGTGATCCTCGCAGGCAGCCACGGATGCGAACGGTTCCTGTAGCGTGGGGCCAACCGTGGTGAATCCACCTGGATGAGGAGGAAGGCACAGAATCAATCAAACCATGGAGTGGATCATCTCCCAGAAGAAGCCTGCTTCCTGGTTGTTCGTGGCCGGCCGCCACTAATCCTTCTGCCCTGACTACAATGAGCTCCTAAGCTGCCCCTGACCACCTGACCTAGGTGGGGGTCCATGCGCCTCGGACTAAACCCATCTCCAATGACGTGGACAGAGCAACGGTGTATTGGGAGTGGCGTGGCAGGAAGAGGAGAAAGAAACGTTTTGGTTTCCATCTTCGTCCCCCATCTCAAAGGCTGACATGTCCTCGAGACTCTGGGCTAGTGTCCCAGTGGTGGCGGCCAGCAGGGTTTATCCAGCTCACAGCGGCTGGTACTTCTGGTACTTCTGTTTGCTCCTCTGTGCCCCTCCGTCTCCTTCCCTGCTTCCTCACGTTTGCACGGTTGTGATGTGTGAGGGGGAGAGGCAGAAGGGACGGGCCCGTGCGTGCCTGGGGAGGTCGAGGGGAGCTGGGGAGAGAGGGTGTTGGGAAGGGGTTCAGGAGCCCTTGGGGTGGCGAGCAGGGGGGGGTTAGAAGGGACAACATGATGTGTTCATCCTGCCCAGGGCCAAGGATGCAGCACTGAGTCGGAAGCTAATGCATATTTATGATTGACTCTGAGCCTAATGTTAAACACGGTTCTTAACACCCAACATAGCTGGGATAATCAGACTGAGTCGAGGTTGAAAATAGTCTTAGCTAAAACTTAATGGAATACAGAATGTGTCCCTGCATACATCTAGAGAAATGTCATGTACGGACTAGAAATTTCCTTGGAATAGGAAGAACTGATCCTTTCAGCTTAGAAACCGTACTAATATAAAATAAAAGCTGCTGTTTGCTCTTCTATGGAGAGAATGCCATTTATGAGTTATTAACAGAAACCGAACCCAAAATGGGAATAGTGGTGATAAAGCAGTACCGGTGATAATCACAACATTTTCTAGGCTACATGGGATCGTTCTACTTACTCACTCACTCCCGCACTCATCCAACAAATACACGTTACCTGGCCTCTGGGCGCTGAGCCCTGTGTTATGTGTAGATAAATGGCAATAAAGACCCACATACCGTTCTGTCCTCAGGGAAGTTCCAGACTAGCGGAGGTCAGGCATCAAATGAGTAAAAATCCCCAAGGATATATTATCATAAAGAATGTTACACTTTGTGAAAGAAAAACTCAGGTACAATGAGATTGTTTACCAAAAAGTCCAGCTTTGATTTGAACGCTCTGAGGACACTCTTTAGGGAAACAGCGTTTATGTTGAGTCTTGAGGAATGATAGGAATGAACCCTTTCAGGATCGGAGGGAGCTCAGCTTGTGGGCAAACGTGCTGTGTGCAACGTGACAACGATATTTTACAAAGGAGAGGCATGTCCACACAGACGATCTGCCCTCATCACACACTGAAGGTCTGGTAGAGAGCCGACCACCACCCTGATGGCGTGGCCCCCTTCCAGAGAGTATGGGATTAACCAGCTCGGGCTCCCACCCCCCAGCAAACAGCCTGTTCTGTGATATGGGCTCTGCAGACAGACTTTCTGCTTCTAACGACAAGTAGAGAAATGTCTCTTTTTGGTCATGGAGCCGTTGGCTTGTCGTCTGTTGGTTTCTTTTGTCTTGTCGAAGCGCGTTGAAAATCCCTCTGAGGATTTGGAGCCGTGCTGCTTCCGCACAATGGAAGGTTCTGTCATCCCAAGATCCCTAAAATGTGTAATTTGAATATGAATAATGTGGTTCCTTTGGCCAAGAGCAAGGGTGCGAGATGTTACTGGTGACGCGTAGTGAAGCTGAGCTCCTTGCGCCATGGGTCACTTCATCTACCCTGTTGTGTTTTTCTTGGTGGCATACATAGTTGTCCTTCCCAGTGGAGTTAGTCTTTGTCCCAGTGCTGACTCCTGCTCACCCCACATCTACAAGGAACTCATCATTGTGAATACCCAACCCTCTGCCTGTTCTCCCTTCTCCTCTCCTTCCCCAAGTCCCTCCTGGTGGATTTATCCCCAAATCTAGCTCTGTATCCTTATGCATAGCTAGCCCTAGGTCATGTCTGGTTGGGATTATTGGGATTACTTTGAAAAAGCTGGAGTTTCTAGTTTTGCTGAGTCAGTCTCGGGGTTGATTATATCCCCGGTTTTAATGCCAGAACAAACAGTCTCTAACACTTCCTTCAGATCTGTCCATCTTACAGACCTGCCTCTTTCCTGTCCCAGAGTCTAGAAGACCACGAGTTTCCGTGGCTGACTGGTACACTTCTCTCTTGAGAATTAATGAGGTCCGGGGCCAATTCTTATCGGATGAGCTGTATGGTGAGATCACATCTTATTCGGGGCTAGAAACTGGCTTGTGCAGAAAAAAAAAAAAAAAAAAGCCTTTAATTGTAACTGTCTTCATGCAAGCAAGTCTTAGGCTAAAGCTCTTTTATGCACATTAAATAATATTCCCAGTCTTTGCTTAACAAGTGAGCACGCCTGAAAACATGGGACACATAATTAAGGTTGAACGCCCTCCCACTTGTGTGGTCCTTGGACCGGCAGCCGGGGCATTATCTGGGGACTTATTAGAAATGCAGACTCTCAGACCCCGTCCCTCCCACTAAATCAGAAACCATTTTAACAAGATCGTTCAGTGATTTATATGCACAATAAAATTTGAGGCCCTCTGGCTTAATGCACATTAAGGAATCTTCGTCTCCTTCTCAATTCCTGATACTAAGCAGAATGATTCTCTTTGACTGTGGTCATGGTGGGGTGGGGGGCACACAGGCCCTGTATTAATGGTTTTTTGTTTTTGTTTTTTTTTTCATTTTCTGCCTTTTCGGGTGCTTTGACATCTTGGGCTCTTGTTGACCTGGGAGAGACTTTCTTTCCGGAATTAGCTCATTCCTACACATAGCAAAATACTCCCCTTTAAGCTACTGCCCCTTTCATAAGCAAAGCACCCAACCTAACCCCTTCTGTGGGGCTCTCACATTCCCGGCCACTGTCTCCCCTGCGGATCACCCCAAAGGCCAGGGACCAAATAAGGGGCCGCCCCTACCCCTGAGTCCACTAAAATTACTTAGACTAGGCAGTCCCACACCTGCTGATCCAGTCTCAAGGGGAAACACGTATGAATTCTTGCTGGTGTTTCTCCTTCGCTCTCTTTGCCTCCCAGTTGCCCCTGGGGCTCCCCCACATGGCCCTGGTAGGCACCGCGTGCCCGCCTCCTCTTGGAAAGGAGAGTAACACACTGACTTTTCAATGGCCATCATTTCCTGATCCGGTGGTCTCACCAGCCCCAAATAATAATAAAACTGACATCTTCAGACGGACGTTCTCCTGAGATGCCCTTTCCCACAACAGGAAGATGAGCAAGTTATTTTAGAAGATGGGAGAGCTCTCCAGAAGGGAGAGCTCTGAGTCAGCCCCTCTTTGCTCACCCAGAAGGCAACTGTGGGGCGGAGGACTGGGAGGGCGGCTCTCACCTCCGCACCTGTTGGACCCCCCCACAGGCCTCCCCGACTGGGCACATGGGCGGGGGTCTCTTTCCTTTGGGTTACGGTGCATGCATTATCGGAAAGTGGTGACGGTTGGTAGAGGGCCTTACTCCTGGTATTAAGCCAAATGTTTTCAATAGGCCTTTGATATCTGTACATGTAATTGTGAGTGTGTATGCACATTTGACTTGAAAAAAAAAATCCAATGAAGAGTAAAGAATTTTAAAATAGAGACATTAACTTGAAAGGGTTCTCATCTGATCCCAGAACAAGGGTGGCTCAGAACGACGGAATAATGTTCGTTTCTGTTCTGGAGCATGTGCTGGGGGCGTCATCTGATAAAACAGATCAGCCGCTGGGGGTCTCTTGCCTCTGCCCGCCCGTCAGCTCTTTTTATCTGTTTTCTTTGTCCTCGGGGGATTTGGCTGAAATCAGAAGGCAGAGTACAGGCTGCAAATTATTTTATCATATATAAGGGCTCTGGGTTAGGGAATAGTGTGTCCTTCTCCTTGAATTTTTTTAAAATATCAAATAAATCTTTTAGTCAGAAAGTTTACTTAAAAAGACACATGCGGCAGTCTCGGATACTCCTTTTAATAGAACGGAAGTCTGAAGGGGACCAGAGAGTCGTTTTCCTTAGACATTTGGTACTCGGACTGGGGTCCAGTCACGCTGTACCCCACGTGATCCCGCTTCAAGGTCACGGAGCGTGGCTGGGAGAGCAGTGGCGAAGGAGAGAGAGGAGAACCTGTTTGTGTCTAGAAACCAGCTCGCCTGCAAAGACACTGCCTCCAGAATGACACATGGGGAAACACCCCGGCGGTCCCTTGAGAAGGACTCACTACAGGTGTGTGGTCATCATGAAAGCCTGGGAAATCGTGCCCGAGGTTTTCTTCCCGGGGTCGACGCCGAGTGCTTCAGGGAGACCCACATTCTGCAAAATGGTGACCGATGTGTCCCCCATAGACAGGCGTGTACTTTCATCACAGGACTCGCCCTCTCGCTTTCTGCCAGCATCCTCCCCTTACCCCTCCCAGCCGCGGCCGTCCCTCCTGCCAGTGTCCGGGGGATCCACACGACATTCCTATCCCGATGGGACCAACTGGAATTTCTGTCTACTCACTCTCTGACCCTCTCCTGGGGGCCGAGCCCCTCAGCTGCCATAGGAGAGAATCCCAGAGAGAACTCAGCTCCTCACCCCCCATGCTTGTCTAGCAGAGCGGCAGCCCTCCAACAGGCTGGTGTCTGAGAACATGCCAAGGTCCTGGGGCACATTCTATGTGCAGCACACCGAGTGGACGGCGGGTCCCAGGAGCATCAGAGGGGAGCTGCCACCCCCAGGTTCGTTTCATTTACATGTGATTGCTCCTTAGGTTATTTTATAAAAGGCAGACCGAAGAAAACCTTGTCAGCAGGCAAATGAGCCTCAGACAGTCTTTGTGGGTCTGTGACTGAAGCTTTCACATGTGAGGGTGACTCATGGGTAAACAGTCGACGTGAGTCTGAGTTAGGCTGGTTTCAGTTAACTATAAATAAGAATGGTGTTCAGCTAAAATAGCATAGAGCAATTTATTATTCAATTTCCCCAGAGTTTGGATGGCTGTGCCCTGATTTTCTGTCCTGCAGGAACCCAGAGCCACGGGGTTTTTCCTAATTGCTTTGGTGGCTTGACCACCTGTATGCACAGGACTGGACTGAGTCATGAAGTACGGTTCAACGATATTGGACCATAATCCATGAAAGGCAATACTGTCTGCTCCAAAGTCCACAGGCTGCGGATTGAGAAAGATCCAAGGTCAAGTTCAAATCCTCCGGCTTACCATCTATAGGAACTTTAACGGATCAATTCTTTTGTGGCCCCTGAAACTGAACTATTCTCAAGGTCTACCTCACGGTAGCGGTGGGGTTGACTCAGATACGGAAGTAAAAATTCGGGGCAATGAGGAAAACCTTGTAATCAAGTGTCGACTAATGCCAGAGAGGACAGAGTATTCTGGGATGACGAGCAAAGCAAACACGGGGCAGCTGAGATCACTTATCCGGTTTGTACCATCTTCGTATCCGTGTGACAGGACTGGCCACAGCAGAGCAGATCCTCACGTGCCGGGATAGCCTGGGTTTCTTCCTGTGTTCAGTCTTGACGTTGCTCAGCGTTCAAAGACCGAGGACCCCCAAACGCTGCCGTTCCCAGCCATCACGCTTGCCCCCACGCCCCTTCCCTTGCCAGTGGCCCTGGGGCTCTTAGAGATGCTCTGCCCTTGGGAGGAAGGGCTCCGGGGAGGGGTGGGGCAGGGACACCCGCATCCTTTCCATTCCTTGCAAGCCCCACTCCCACAGCTCGTGGAGCGCACGCTCCAAGCCTTAAAGAGGCGAGAGGACGCCTGCCCCGCCCCGACTGGCCCTGCGCAGTTTCTAGGTTTGGGCCGGTGGCTCGGAGCCGGCAGCCGCTAAGTTCCGCCCCTGGACGCGAGGTCGCTGTTGGAAGTCGCCGCGAAGGCTGAGGGGGGCCCCGGTTCTGAGCCGGTTCCTGCCTCTTCTGGGCCCTTTCGCTCCGAAATTGGCCGCGAGCGCAGACCTCGGCGCACAGACGCCTCCAGAGACGGGGGCCTCGGGTGCCCAGTGATCGCACGGCGCTCGTCGGTACTGTGCCTGTCAGCTCCCCGGTGTCCCCCCAAAACGGAGTACGTAGGCCACAGGTGTCCACGCGGGGGCGGCCAGACCCGCCTCCTCCCCACCAGGCCGGGGCGCGCAGGAGGTGCTCGCGCCTTCGGGGCGCGTTCTTGCTGGGGCCGCGTTACCTTACGCGCGCTTTGCTTTCTCCTCTCTCAAAGTTCACAGCTTTCTCCCGTTCGCATCCTGCCACTTGCTCTGTTTGGGGTCACTGCTCTGTGGCCCTTGAGGGCCGAGACCTTGGTTTCCCTTCTGTACTTTATCCACCACTATTATCTACTATCAACCACTCTGCATGTCGGTTGCCCTCTCAACACCCTAATTCAAGGTTTATGAATTTCCTCCACTCCCTCAACCTTCACCTTTGTCTCGATTCTAGAATCCTCCCAGCGACACACCCTGGAGCTGGGCGTGAGCAGGAACTGTTCACTCCCAGAAACACTCCTGTTCACGGACACCCCCCCCCCCCCACTTTCTCTTCCTCCCCTTCCCCAAGCATGGCAGCGTGCCCCTCTCAGGACACTGGACACTGTTCTGATCACTCTCTGTCCTCCTGGGTCCTCTTTGCCCGCCTCCGTCCCTCCGGTCCTGGACCTAGGACCATAATAAAAAACCCACTCATGGCCCCTATCAGTATTGTGACCTCACTCCCTCAGCAAATATTTACTGAACGATGATGCCGTTCTCAGTGACCTCTGCCTTGCCATCCACTTACATTGTTTCCTCTCCTGGGCTTAGACACTCATTCTATGCCCATATTTTATGAAATCTGAGGCCATATCGATCACAAAATGCACCACTACATTATGCACTGCATAGAATGAAAAAACGCTGCCAATTAACACTGAAAAATGCCATCAATTATAAGAGGCATTCTGCTTTCAGAGCTGTTAAAATATGAAAAAATATGCATCTTATATTATAAAAAGTAATGGTATTTGTGAGATCAATGCCAAAACACTTCCTAATCTTCCTTTCCTTGTAGATATTAAATTTCTTGAAATAGACTGAGCAGCGGGTTTCTGCCTTCCTACGTCCCAGATAGTCCTTATCGCACTACAATCTGGCTCCCTCGTCTAATAAAATCACTCTCTTAAAAAATCACAAGTCTCGTTCCAATGCCTGAATCCAATCTTAGGCCACAGCTCACGAGGCCACAGCACAGGGGGACACCACTGACCGTTCCACATTCCCTTTTTCCTTTATTCTGAGACCCCAGGGCTCCGGTGCTCTGTAACGCTTCAGCTAAACTTTCTCAGTTTTTCAAACTATTTAATTTTCTTTTACGGGCTGCTTGTCTGCCTTGTTCTTGGTGGTGGCATCCGCTATCCTAGCCTTCTGTGATTCCTTTCCTTCTGTTGAAACCTGCAGACGGGCCTCCCCAACAGCTCATGCTCAGGCCACTTTCACGTCCCTTGCTAACCCAGCCCGCACCACCAGCTTCATCTTCCTCGGCCAGCAGGGGCATCCGGCACAGATGGTTATTTCTTTTTTCTGCAGACCCGTCCTTCCTGGGCTGTGGGAAAAGTGTTCTCTCCTGTTTTCCTCCTGGTGCCCTGAGCTACTTCTTTCCATCTCTGGTCCCTCTCATCCCCGGCACCCCGGCTCCGTCCCGGGGGCTCGCTCTCTGGGTGACCTCCCCGGCCCCGCTGCTTTGAGTACTGTCCACCGCTCACCCAAAGCCCGTAGACTGCTATCTCAGCCCAGAACTCCCCTTGAATGCCAGACTGTCATGCCTCTCCGTCTGCTGGCTTATCCCATCAGTGGGTGAATTCCAGTTTTCCAAACCTCTTCCTTCCACATTATTCTGCATCGCAGAAAATGTCGGCGATCTCCTTCCTGGTCCTTGGGCAGGGGATTCTCTGAGGTTCTTGCCCTCACACATCCCCCATTCTGCCCCTGCTCGTGGCTGTGACGGTGAGCACACACCCAGAACCGCAGCCTGGGTTGAGGCGGTCCTCGATTAGAGGAGGTGGCTGTCCCCAGGCCCCTGCTGCAGCCCCGCACTCAGCACACACCCAGAGTCTGGACTGTGACCTGAGTGACACGGTGTGGGGCCGAGCCACATCCTTCTCACCTGTCCCAGCCCCATCTGGCCTCCTGCCGCTCCCCGCCCTGCCCTCTGGGATGCTGAGCCCCTGCCCTCGGGGCCCTGCCAGTGCCGCTCACTCAGCAGTTTCCTCCCTGCGCACCTTGCTGCCTCATCCACACGCATCACCGTGCTCCCTGACCGATCCAGCTGCTTCTGTGATTTTTGGTGTAACATTTCTTGGTTCCTGTTTTAACGTTTGCCATCTCTCCCTTTCCCTGACAGTTGCCTGTAATCATTTTTTTTTTTTTTTAAGTGTGCAGAGCAATTCTAAGAGCGAAGAAAGATTCTGCATCATGCCCGGGATCAGCCCGCGTCGGCATACGGCTGGGATGTATCCTTTGAGAGTGTATATGCGTTTTCAAAAATAAAATTCCATAAAGAATTCTCCCTTTTAACTTGTAAGACTTCAGACCCTGGACCTGATCCAAGGTCCTAAGTAGTGAACGTGGGAAAACATCCATTGAGTTTTTCTCTCCAATGACTAAAAATGTCTCATTTATTCCACAGAGACCTCACTGCATATTTTTATTAAAGCAAATGATTTGTGAATAAAAACTTGGGGTAGGATATATACTTACAGAGTGGGGCAGTTTGAAATCATAAATACTGACTAATCAAACCCTGCTCCGTGGACAGTTTAAGTACTCTGTAGGTGCTCTGACATTTCAGAAGAGGAAAACCTGCCCAGAAAGAAAAGTTTCCTTGGAGAATACCTCTCGTTTTACCGTTCCTGGAGTTGGTTTAAAAATGTTTTCCCTCTCAATTTATCCACTCTTGATGTACAACGGATTTGGACATTGGGGGTTTAAGGGGTGGAAAGCAGCCATATTGATCCAGGGGTCATGCGGAGTGGCCGTGCTGTTCTTCCGGAAAAGTGCCCCTGTGTTCTCGGTGTAAACACTGTAGGGGCTCAGAGAAGTGTCTCTGGACAGCCCAGGGCCCGTCACGTGACTCTCTCGGGTTCCGCCCGTGACCCTTCACCCTTCTCAGCGTTCAAAGGCCAAGTTAATGAAATTCTTAAGCGTTAACATGGTCTTTAATCAGAGTAGACAAGAACGCCCCCAGCAAGCTTTTAGTGGACGTCTAGAGAAGTGCTCTGTCTTGGCAGCCCCCAAAGCTGTGTCATGGTCATGTGACTAATCCCCCCACCCCCTACCTCCAGTTCCAGTGGGAGTGGTAGCCATGACCCTATCCCTTCCCACATTCCCAGCTCTTTCTCTGGGCTTCCCTGGCCAGCGGAAAATTAGGTAATCAAACATTCCTCTGCTCTTTTCTCCTAACTGCCAGAGGACGGCAGGAGAATGGAAGGGTTGCATAAAGCCCTGCACCTGAACTTCTAATGATGTCTGGGCGGAAGGCAGTACGATTCAGTTGTTGGAGAATTCCTAGGGTCTTAGTAGAAAGCCAACAAAGAAAAATTCCAGAGGCATAAATTTCTCTTCCCACATTTTCTCTAGACATTCTTTCCATGTTTACTGTGTGTGTGTGTGTGTGTATTTAATGTGGGACAAGGAGGCTTTGAGCTTCCTTGGGTTACTTTATTTTCTGTGCTCTGATGGGCATCCTCCAATGGAATGCCAGCCACTCCCCCACAATGTGTGTCCTGCTTGACAAAGTACAGTAGGGTGACAACATGGGGAAGCTCTCTGTTCATGGGAAGCTTTCATTATCATCATATCTGACTTCTGAAAGCTTGCGTGTGGCCTTTCATCATACCTTCTGTGGATCGTGCCACATAGCACAGGGTGGTGTGTTTGTGATGTTTAAAAATCTGCCTGGGGGGCTCCGTGGGTTAAAGCCTCTGCCTTCGGCTCAGGTCATGAGCCCAGGGTCCTGGGATCAAGCCCCACATCGGGCTCTCTGCTCAGCGGGGAGCCTGCTTCCCCCTCTCTCTCTGCCTGCCTCTCTGCCTACTTGTGATCTCTGTCTGTCAAATAAATCAATAAAATCTTTTAAAAAAATAAAAAATAAAAAAATGAAAATCTGCTATCCAAATCCTTAGCTTTTATAGAACTAGAAATACAAACTGTACTCTAAAGACACCTCTCCTGGAGATCTTAATTTTTATATGCTGTGTTTGAAATGCTGTCATCAAAGTTTACAGTTGTTGACCTTATGTGAAACAGTTTTCTTTCCCCAAACCAAGAGTGACCAACCAAGAGAATCAGAAGAAATTGGACACAGGCATCCAGACCAACGGGAATAGATCACAAATACGTGTGGCCATAAAGGGACTAGAAATAACATAACAAACTGTCCCAATTCCTAAAATCACAGGAATACACACATGCTCCAAGTGTGGATGTCCACACCCCCTCATGTCAGGAGAGCGCCGTCACAAGCATCCAGGCTCATCCTCTCACACCTCCCGCCCCTTCTCCTCCCCTTCAGAGGGGCATCTGCGCGTAAGCCTGACGGGTGGTACCCTCTGTCTTGTTGCCTTTCTTGACTTCTTGTCCATTTACTGTCACTGATATCCATTGCAAACCTTAGAGGGCTCCTCTGGTTTAAAAATCATGGAATAATAATGAACTTAGCTTATTAGTTCCATAATTTCAATCTAAAAAGACTAAAGGTAACAGAGAGTGTATGTTTTTGTGAGGTTATCTTCTATCAAGATACAAAATAGGGCACCCGGATGGTTCAGTTGGTTAAGCGTCTGCTGTCGGCTCAGGTCATGATCCCAGGGTCCCGGAATCGAGTCCCACCTCAGGGTCCCTGCTCCATGGGGAGCTTCTCCCTCTGCTTCCACCACCCCCGTCTCTCATGAATGAATGAATGAATGAATGAAATAAATCTTACAAAGTCTGTAAGATAGTTACAAAATAATAAAAATATTAGCAGAAATTACTTAGTTCTCACTCAAAAATTTTAAGAATAATTCTTATTATGTGTGTTTATAATTATCTATTAATAGTTGACCCATTGATCATTCACATTTTAGCAAGGAAAATTAACAGACGTTCCAGATGGGGTTTTTTTTGTTTGTTTGTTTGTTTGTTTGTTTTGTTTTTGTTTTTTTTTAAACTCAGAGATAGATCAGGGGTTAGAATTCTGAGCTTTATTCACTCTCTCATTTGAGAGCAGCCTGGCAAATGTCCCCGTCAGGAGGAGACGGGAAAGTGTACTCACCTCCCTCACAGCTGGAAATGTTTTCCCATCCCTCTCCCACCAGAGGGGGAATATAAATATATACTCATATTTGGTCTTTCATTAGCTTCCCTGGGAAATAGACCTTGAGATGGAGGTTTGCATGCAGCTTCCTTACGTCCCCCCGTGGCTTCAGGGGCAAAGCTGCGGGGAGTCAGGGAGTGGAGGTAGGAAGGAAGGGAGAGAAGTCAGACCAGGATTCAATCCAGCAAGTCCTAGCACGCCCCAGGGGACTCAGGCTAGGATACCCTCAGGAACTGTTCACACGGAGGCCTTTGTACCTAGCGTTGACCAGTTACCAGTGACCACTGACCAGCTCTTGTTAGGCCCGAGAGCAGGGGGCATATCCTTGGGCAAGGGGCTTTCTGCAGCTGAGGGTGATTCTCAGAAAGGGACGGAAGTGACCGCTGCCCTCTACGAGTCTTTGGCAAATGGGGTCTGGAGGGTGAGCATCTGGGAATACCATCCTGCATCCTTACACACGCACACACGCACGTGCCATATGTCTGTGTGTGGACACACATGTTACATGCGTATGTGGAGACACACGTATGTGTCATAAATCCATCCCTATATAAACAGTCTACATTAATGCCTGCCATGGATGTCCCCTAGGAAAGAAGAGGAAGTTGAAGTGATCAGATATGCTCATGGATTTATTCCACGGTTCTTTAAGTCGCAGGCCAATGGCCCCACGTCGACCGTACCACCAGAGCCCCAGGCGCTGACACTCCACTCCGTCACCACGCCCAACCTCCCTGGGAAGGACAGTGGGTATGAGGCTTCAGGAAGAAGGAAGATTTTACCCCCATGAATAATATTAATACTAATTCACAGTGTAGCACTCCCTAGCCACCGGGACTGTTTCTCTGGGGTGTGGCTTTGATCAACATGGGGTTTCTCTCTGCACCCCAGCAACGCTCCTGGCCCTCAGTATTTCTGTCTCACGCATTTGAGTTGGGTGTGACTCCTCTCACACAGTGTAATCATTTCTCCCACTTTTGTTCTAGAAGGATGGGCTTGCCTCAGCAGACGACAATAGGCAATTCAGTCCTATTCCATCACTGACAGATCATTTAATGTGCTTTACCAAAATCCTTTGTTTTACCTCTACATCTTTCTTAGATGACCTCTTCAGAAATGATCGTATCTCTGTGGTCCCCAGACATGGCTTTGTTCCCGTCACAAAGATCGCATAAAAATATGTAGGTTAGGGAGATCCTTTTCATCCCATGGAAGGTCAAAGTGAACTCCTTTATTAGAACCTTCCATAGTATTTATAATTAGGAGAACTTTATCATTGACAAATGGAAATCCAAATGCCCTACAACTGAAGAAGATACTTATTATAGTTGAATTATAATTTATAAAGCACCAGAAGCAATTTTGATATAGTTGTGATTTTTTAAACAATAAAAGCAATTTGAAATAAATTAAGTAGTTAGTCTCAAGAAAGCATTAAAATTGTGCTGAGGAACTTAGACTCTGCAGCCTAATTGGCTGATTTGAGTCCCAGTCTACTACTGGCTGTGTGACCTTGGGTAAGTTACTCTACCTGTCTGGGCTTCAGTTTCTTCAGGTGCAAAAGGGAGATTACTTGAGTACCTACCCTGATAGTATTTTGGGGAGACTTAAAGGAACTAACCTATGTAAAGTGCTTAGAACTTTAATTGGCATAGAGGACATAGTGCAACAAATATTAGCTAACTTGTATGAACTATTCTAAAGCAAAATTCACTACTCCTTCTTATAGGGGATTTTTGGTCTTGCTGTACTTACATATCTGTTCAAATTTCTTAGTGCCTAGAGTATCTCACTAACAGCAGGGATTAAAATAAAGGCATGGAAGGAAACTTCTGCAGTGCTTAGAATGTGCTGGCCACATGTCCATCATAATCAAATGTTCGCACGGTCCTGCAGATGGGAATGGGAAAATGAGACGATGCGGCTTCCCTGAAATCACAGGGCTTCACAGTGGCTCACTCAAATCTGTGACTACCTCTGTCTGGCTCTGAAGTCGCTTTGTCAGATGCTCTTGAATGTGCAGAGGTTCAATGAAAGAGCCTACAGCCCAGAGGTCACTGGGGCAGCCCTGTTCTCACCTCCCTCATGCTACCTCCCAAGCCCCGTCCAAGATGCTGATACCAGAAAAGAAAGTAATAATGCCATTAACTTTGAGCTCAATATGTTACAGCGTTTGGTAAGTTCAAGCATCTGTCTCCTCTGTCCTGCCTCCGAAGAGACGGAGACCAAGCTCTGGGGCATGGCGATGGTGTGGGAGTTTCCTCAGCTTCCGTGTTTATGTTTTCTCACCGCCGCTGCTTTTGAAATTAACCAAAGGTGTGCTGACCTTTTCCCATGGTAAACACAAGGGGGGATGATCGCCCACATGCAAGCTTCTCTAGCAGGTCTGGGCTTTGTTTGTTGTTCGTCCGTGCATTTTGCTGACGCTGACCTCCAGATCAGGCGGGAAGCACCTTGGTCCTAACAGTCGGAGTTCTCTGCCCTCACGCTGGCCTCCTGCTCCCCAGATGAGCACATGCCTCCCGTGGGCCGTTCAGGGAGAATCCTGCAACTACAGCTGAATGATGGGGGCACAGAACATACTCTTACTGGAGTTTCTAACAGTGAGAAGAATGAAGAGTCGTCTTGGCAGTGGTCATCTGTGTCATCCTATGAAGAGAGCGTTCAGACTGAGAGTGAGACAGAAGCATTTCCTGTTCCGGATCTTCCGCGTCCCGAGACACTGAGTTTCCCCGGTATGCCAGTGACAAATGGCCCCCCTGCTCTTGTCTCTTTCCACCGAAGCTTGCTTGAGTTAGATTTCCATGACCCGCAGGCCACAGAGCTGTGGCTGTATATCTCACCTTACCTGATCTATGCCTCTCTTTGAGGCCCTTCAACATGCAGGGGTTGAGCCCCTGACACGTTTACATTAAGAATCTGCAAAGATACAACATCATTGTTACGCGCGGACTTCCGAAGTCCTGATTGGTAAGTAATACCATAATATGCATTCCTGCTTCATTCTTTCTTCATATATGATTTGGGAGCTTCTTTGCAGGAGGTATGTCCACTTCATAAGTGTCTGGCAATGGGCTGAGCAACTTAACGGGGCAAAGCCTTCCTCTAAAAATCTCTGTGTGTGGAGATTTTTAAATGGTCACTTAAGCTTTCCCATTGATTTGGCTTAAAATGGCAAGGGCTCTGTGTTGCCTGTAGGAGCTGGGCTTATCGCTATTATTTGTTTATTCTATCTTGTTTTCTTATCGTGTTTTGGGAAACCAGGCAATATCAAGCATTCTTCCTTGGCACCGTTAGCTTATGAGGAATGGGGAGAAGTTTGTATCCAGAACTGGAGGTTTTGGGTCTATCTATCTATTTACTATCTGTCTATCCATCTATCTATATGTCTTTCTACTATCACCTTCCTTCCTTCCCCCTTCCTTCCATGTCTGTATTTAGCCCCATCTAGGCTAGAAGAGACAGGTCACCTGTACCCAGTGAACGTCCTTGCAGAGAATAAGGAGTTCATGAGAGCCTGCAGAGAAGCTCAGATAAAAGAGATAGAGAGCAACACAGAGAGGCTACCTGCCAATAATAATGGCCAAATTATTTCCCAAGTGTAGTCCAACAGGAAGCAGAATTATTTCCTTAAAAAGCACTAGAATTCACTGTGTCCCCCCAAAGTATGGTGACAATAAAGCTGTGTTGGTCCGCTGGCAACTAGAGCACTATTTGGATACAGTGTGTGTCTCAATCCATGCAGACCGCTGGAACAAGCACCGCAGATTGGTGCCTCCAACAACCAACACCTCTCCTGATTCTGGAGCTTGAAAGCTCAAGACTGATACCATCATGTTGAGGGTGAGGCTTCAACGTATGAATTTTGGAGGACGCAGACTTTCAGTCCAGAGTAGTGTAGATCAGCGTTGGAACCTGGTGGAAGTGAACAGTCCAAGAGCTACCACCAGAAGTCCTGACAAGCCGGGCAGTTAGAAGTATGCATGGATGAGAAGAGGTGCTTGCAAAACCTAGAGCTCTAGGTGACTTCTAGATGCCTCCACTGAGGCCAAATACATTACTGGGATGAGAGATACCCAAAGAGAAAAAAACAAGTATAATAAAATCAATACTAAATCTTTGTTTCTCTCAAGCGTCCAATTAGATGAGTTTTGACAATTGCACAATTTATGTTAACTAAAATAAAATAAAGGTTGGTTTTATTTCCCCCAGAAAGTTCCCTCATGAGCCCTTTCCGAACATTTTCACCATATGACCTCAGACTCCGATTTGTATCACATTAGTGTCATCTGCATTTGGCTTATATAAAAAGAATAATTGTGTGTGTGTGTGTAGCTGGTTGCATGTGTAAATAGTTTAATTTTTTTTTTTTAATTGCTGAGTTGTATCCCAGCGTATGGCTCTACCACAGTGGTTTACCTTGTAACAGGTTGACGGACATTGGGTTGTTTCAGTCTGGGGCAATGACACATGAGCTTGTGTCTAGTCTGGCCCTGTCCAGAAAATATCCAAAACTGTAACTGTTCACCAGAGAGGTACCGAGCCCAGTCCATGGGTGGGAGATAGAATCATAGTGCATTTCTTTTCTTAAGAAAAATTTAAGCTGTAACCCTACAGGTGGGGATGGTTCGGGTGCAGAGCAGCTGTGGGCAACATGTTCTAGGCAGAGGCATTGTGTTCCAAGTCCTGAGGCTCAACAGGCCAAGGCACGTTCCAGAAACCAAAACAGTCAGTAACCCAGAGCTTCCTTACTGTGCAGAGTGGGGCTTGGGAGCAGGTCATGAAAGACCAGACAGCATCATGCATTTTAAGGCCTTTGAACTGTATTCTGAGTTTGGGAAGTAACCAAAGTGTTTGAAGCCAACACGTTGTTTGAATATCCCATCATAAAAAGCTCTTGGTGTTAGCGTTACATTCTGTTTATTTTCCTTCCTTTCTGTGAGTGTAAAAGAGGGGTGTTTTGTCTCTTTTTCCCTCTCTCCTCTTCCCCCTTCCCTTCATTAATTTCTGATGATTTAAGAAGAAACTACAGTCGCTAATACAAATTCCCCCAAATGATGGCCCTTTATGACAGTTATTGCCTGAGCTCACGCTGAGTTCTTGGGATTCTGTGTGTTAGAAAGACAGTCTTTATGCTTTCGGGTTTTGAGCTGCATTAGAGAAAACCTAACATTTCAGAGGCGTGACTAGGTGGAGTACTTAGACACAGTGACTCTTTTTCCAGACCCCTGGAACCACAGATCTGGAGATGATATTAGGGTGCTTAATCTTTATAGGAATTTGTCTGACTGGAGGCAGTAGACTGTCCATCCCAACTGAAGTGTTCTTGAGAAGCTGAAGCATTCCTGAGGAGTTTCACTTCATTTCAGGTCATTGTAGCCACTACAGAAGTCCTTCCTCATATTACTCAGAAAATCTGTTTTTGGGCGACTGAAGTCCTCACTCCCAGGTCTGTTGGGTGGTCCCCAGAACACATCTGGCCCATCATTGTCATGACTAATCTGTTCCCTTAAGACACAGAGCTTGTACCTCTAACTCTTCTTTTTCCCATATTGAAAACTTAGACTTCCTTCAGCCGGCGTGGGTAATGCACCTCCCCGTCCTTTCCTTATCCTGTTTTTCTGGACACGGTTCAGAGAACGTAATCCTCCGCTGGTGCTGGGACGACAATCAATGAAACAAGGAGACCATCTCTCCTAGTCTGGTTCCTGTAAGCTCTGGCTTGTAAAGAGTATTTTAGCAGACACTTCTCAAAGTTGACTTGAACTGAACTTGAAATGGCTGTGGTATAACCCTGGCAGACTTGTAGCTACAACTGTTGAGCATGGTCCTCCAGCTAGCACCGAAGACGCTTGCAGAGAGTCCAGGGACTAGTTCAGTTGCTTGTATCTGGTGAAAGCAACGTCCCCATCCTGTAGTCAACCTAGAAATTCTATTCCTACCAAAAAGCCAAGATGGGCTGGAATAGGGCTGTCTGATAGAACTCTGTGAACAAACAGAAAATTTCCATATCTGCGCTTTCCAATATGGTAGCCACTAGCCCTGTGAACACTATGGAACACTAAAAATGAAACTGAGTATTTAAATTTTATTTCATCTAAACTTACATAGCCACATGTGTCTAGTGGTTACTGGGTTGAGCAGTACAGGATCATACGACCACTCCTTGACCAGAAGGGAAGTAGAGGTGGGGGACATAAGATGTTGGAGAAAGAGAGGAAAGGAAATGTTCCTGGGATAATGGACTGTGAGCCAGTCTCTCAGAACAGCATCGGAGAACTATGAGTCCTTTACTTTCTCGTATTAAATAGATTTGATAGGCTGATTTAAAAAAAAACCCTATAGCTACACAAATAAAATTATATTTCACAAAAACATTCAAGTTAAGCAGTATTATCTTTTTATGGATGAAGATGAGAGCGAGCAAATTGTCTAATGGCATGTACATGTGTATTACTACATATAATTTATTTTACCATGGTAACGAGGATGTTTATGATAAAACCAGTCTTAATATTTATATTATGTATATGTGCCTAGAACTATACATAAGTCTGTATGCATACCTTTGTGCATTTGTACACACATATGTAGAAATGTGTACATTTATTTGTATATTTTATGTATTTGGTGGAGTAAAGTTCTCTGGTCAGGAATAACATTCCTAAATGAGAAGCTACTCTTCTGTGTAAAAGAAGTGATTGTGAATCGTCACATAAACCTTGCAAGACACCTAAGGACAGCAGTAAAAATTATAACATCATGTATGTTTTTCTGATTTCAGAAACTGGTCATTAATGAACACATTTTTGTCCCACAGAACTAGAGCATCAGAAGATAAAATAGGAATGTGTTTCCCATTTGCTGATTGCCAAGCTTCCCTGATTACCTCCTTATTCAGTCTTTGAACCTCCTCTCCAGACAATGGATCATTTGGTATTTCCACCACCAAAGTATCAGAAATATTGGTAGATATTTTCATGAAGGGAGATCTGAAGCACTGAGCCATGGGATCAGAGATTGAAGGGATTTTAGAGATGGAACCCGACTCCATAATTCAGAGATGAGGAACCCAAAGTCCATTATGGTAAAATGAATTCCTGAGGACTTGGAATTACCTCGTGATGGCTTTGAGTGAGATCACAATAGCTCACATGCTGAGTTTATGCTTTTATGATATAGTTGATTTGTTTATCTGTTGGCTCAGATTCCTATATAATTCGCGATTGATACTCGTCTTCCTGGTTCAGTTTTATTTCCTTCCTCTCTAAAAGAGAAAAAATAAAGTTGAAGAAAAATACCTCTTTAGATAATAATAATAAAATATCTGCGAAAACAGGAAACTTTAAAAAATGATACGCTTTGCCGCGATGGGATAAACAGGAAGTGAGTAAAATAAGTTATGCTGTGACTCGCGTAGTTCTCTCCTCTCTGCTCATTACGCACGTATCTCCGAGCTGGGTCTCTTTCGTGCTGATGTGGAGTTAGTGGCGACGACTATTGAGATGACGCCTGTAACGTGTTGAGTACTTATTCTAGCGAAGGCTGTGCGTTATGTGCTAGGGCTGCCGTGGCAAAGACCACAGACAGACGGCTTACACGACTCACATTGATTTTGTCACAGTTCTAGAGGCCAGAAGTCCAGGGTCCGGGTGTGGTAGGGCTGCTTTCTTCCGAGGCCCCTCTCCTGGGTGTGTGGATGCTGTCCCCTCCGCATGTCCTCACGTGATCATCCCTCTGTTTGCATCTGTGTCTTGATCTCCTCTTCATATAGGGACACCAGTCAGATTGGATGAAAGCCACCCAGAGTCATCATTGTAACTTAATTACCTCCTTAAAGACTATCTGAAGACATGGTCCCGCTCTGAAGCACCGGGGCTGTAACAAATGAATATTAGGGCACTCGATTCAGCTCAAACAGGCCATATTTCTAGCTAATGAAGTAAGAGACATAATATTTTCCTCACTTTACTGTCACTTGTTTAGAGAGGGGACACATGAGCATACAACTCTGTGGACTTCTGGAGGGCTTGAATATCATCTTGGTCTGATTTTCAGGTCCTTCCTTTCTCCAGCACATCAGATGGCCTGACAGGACAGTAGTATGCATTTCACAGCCGGCCGGGCAGGAGAGAGGGAAAGATGAAATCCTAGATGTGGCCCCAGTGGGCTCTGGCCAACCTTCATGCTCCCTGCAACTTCAAGGGCATGTTTCCCTCTAGTTAAGCTGCATCTCCAGAAAGATCATATTTACTTCCATTTTCCAAATTTATATGTGATCTCAATAATGCATTCTCGAAGGATGCGTGGTGGAAGTGTGTGTGTACCGCAGGTGTGTGGTGGAAGTGTGTGGGTACATGGGTGTGTGGCAGAAGTATGTGTGTGTGTTTGTGTGTGTACCGCGGGTGTGTGGTGGAAGTGTGTGGGTACATGGGTGTGTGTTGGAAGTGTGTGTGTGTACATGGGTGTGTGGCAGAAGTATGTGTGTCTGTTTGTGTGTGCACCGCGGGTGTGTGGTGGAAGTGTGTGTGTACGTGGGTGTGTGGCAGAAGCGTGTGTGTTCTGCGGGTGTGTGGCGGAAGCGTGTGTTCCGCAGGTATGTGGTGGAAGTGTGTGTGTATCGTGGGTGTGTAGTTGTGTCTGTGTGGGTTGGCATGCCCATTGTTCATGGTGCTTTAATGAACATCTAATGGTCAGGCCTGATCCTGTCCTGTCTCAAAGCCATAGGACCTCAGTTGGTGACTACTGCCTAGAAAGAAGCCTCGGGATTTGGTGCCAGAAGAGGAGTCAGATGATAATGAGAGCTATGAAGGGAGCTACCGTCCTGGTCCTGCCAAATCTCTTGACTTCTGCATCTTGATTTTTATGCTAAGGCAACTCTATGACACAGTTCTATCTTCAAAACCTCATGTGTCTGCATTTTCTAAGCTTCTATGAAAGCCTTTGTGAGATGGAAGTCAAACCTCCCACAGACAGGGTGAAGGAAGGTACGTAACAAGGGTAATATTTAGAGTATTATCTTTCCTCTCCAGGAACCACGCATGCAGAATTTCAGGAGTCATCACGGTCTTTGACAGTGTGAGTGCCTAACCCAGGCGTACAATTCACAGCAGCATCAATGTCGAAGGTGTGCTGTTTCAAGATGCAGGTGCTGGGCGGAGCATGGATCCGAGGCACCGGCCAGCGGTCCCGATTCTACCACTGACTCAGGATCTTGGTTTTAGAAGCTGCCAGTGTCATCGGCCATTGACATCCAGATGAGAAACTAGCACAGAATGACAGCTGACAGATAGCAGATGCCTTTGGAATAGCAAATTCTGATAACTTGTATTAGTATATCTTATGGGAACTCACAATGTTCTCTAGGCAGTGGGCCAAGAGATAAGCACCAGAGCTTTGAAATGAGAGTGGAAATGGGTAGCGTGTTTTTCTTGAAGTGCATTTTTCTGGCAGGCCAAAGGGGGCCCTCCTCCCCGACGCCGAAGGGAGTTCTAAGAGCTGAGTGTGCGCCGGAGGGTTGGGTCTTGGAAGTGTTTTTGGATGTGGGTTGAGGGAGGGATAGCTCTGGCCCAAGGTTTCTGAAGTAACTGACTTGCTTAGCGTACCGTCAGCTCGTTACGACTCTTAATGTATTTGGCATTATTAACAGAGTAGGAACAACTAGCTTAGATAAACAGATTTCCTCATCTGCGGGTGCTCCTGCCAATGAGATGTGCAATGATCATCTTTCTCCGTTCGTTTTCCCCTGGATATGACATTGATCATTTCAAGAGCTTTCGTAAGTGCAGGCCAGGCTGACATTTTGCGATGCCTGTCGGCAATTATGAGATTTTATGGTAACAAAAGAAAATTATTCTAGGGCAACTAAGTTTCACCAATTGCTTACAGTGTGGCAGTCTTGTAGTTTATCATCACCAAATTGTAGTTGCTTGAAAACTTTTTTACTCAGCAACAAAATGACAGAAATGTACTCTTGAATTTCTTTAGCTTTCGTATTTGTTGGTTTACTTCCCCTAATTAATTTGCCAGCCAGTTGGCTCATTTGTCGAATATTTAAAGAAATGAGTGAAACTTTGGATGTTAGTAAATTTAGGGCTTATGTTTTCCAAAGCCAATCATTCCATACTATTGTATTTTTATTATTCTATTAGCATCATGCCATGATTAAAGGAAATAACAGAAAAATTCATTGGCTTAAAGAAGCAATTATGCTAATTATAATGTGCTTTATTGGCCAGATAAGGGAATACAGGTTTTGGATGTGTCTTGAGAAGTAAATGAGCTTCTTCTCCTCCTAGAGCAGAAGAGCTCCTTATTCATTCCTGTGTTGAAGATCCAGAATTGTGGAATATGACCAAAGTTCTAGAAGGTTGCAGTAGTCCTAAAGAGGTAATCCAGCACTCGAAGGTTTATTTATCATTCTTATTCATGACATAAATTCACTGGTATATGTAAATGTGTAACATAAAGGATGCAACATTCAGCTTAAATGTTATAAATATGCATGATGATTAATGACCCAAGGGAGAACATGCTAGATGATGCCTTCACTCACATGGTATGTTTTCTTACTGGAAGATCTTATCATCATCGAATGCTTGTTAATGTTGTGTTAAATTGTTAAAGGTGTGGAAAATATTAAGCACTTTCTATATGCCGATATTGTACTGAACGTTGTCCATATATTCTTGCTTTAAAAATAAAATTAAGATGTTAAAAAAGTAAAATAAAATAGTCAAATGACCAAGAAAAAAATACATAAATGAAGACTAGGTGATGTTTTAAGAATCTATTTGGTTAATATAAAACATTTGGTATGAATTAGAATGCATTTTGAAGAGATCTCAAACTGTTTCTAGGAAATAGGCTGGAGTGAATTTTATCAACTCCATGTGTTTGGTGCCATATAGTCCTTTTTTAACTTTATAAATACTGAAACCAACTTTCAGAGACATTAAATAATTTTCCACCCTTATACAGGGGGGCGTGTAACCGGGATCTGACTCCTACCCTATGTCAATCTGGGACCCTCCCTCCCAACCCCTGCCCCACCCTTCCAGTGCTCCTTCTCCATGAATCCAAGGCTGGAGGGTTGTCATGCTGATCTGGTGGCAAACCCAGTCTTCGCTTGAGCTGATGGCACCTGTGGTTCTGAAATCTATGCAGTATAATGCAGGGAACTTGATATACAGAAATAATTGGCTTTGAAATATTCCCTAGAGGACCCTGGATCCCTTGGCTTTCTCTTATAACCAAAGCCCATTGCAACGTCACTTACTGCATCAGATTTACTGATGATGTAGACAAAACTGTGCCCATTCATGTTAGGTATAGGTCATGTGTGTAATAAATATGTAACCATATGTGATTAATATATAGATACGCAGATATGTAGCTAGATGTATCTGCCTATATGCAGCAAGATCTCTACATATCCCTATCTACAGAGATACATCTAGATACATAGTTGAAGATCGACATATCTATTACATATCTATTATGTATCTTTTATGTATGGGTTTACATCTAAAGATATAGAGGGATCATATAGAGAGATATCGAGATATTTATATGTACAAATCTCTCATACATGTGTGTATAATGTATATGTCATACATACACATGAGAGACAGAAAGAGTAAAGCAAATCTTGCTTTAAGAAAATCTGAAACATTTTAAATATACAATGGGGGAAGAGGATAGGCTAATGAAGCAAAGTAAGCTTTTGTGGGAGTGTTATCTACATTTGAAATCACTAGTTGTAGAGACGGTGAGTAGAAACGCTGAGGGGGAAGGGGGTTGGGGGGAGCAGGAGAAGCCAAGAGAAGAAAGGCTGAGCCCCTGATAGCTTGGTGGAGTGGGTGCCCTGGGCTTGGACAGCCTCTCAGCTCATGAGCTTGGGGTCCTGATCTTATGATCTCATTTCCTTCTTCTGAACAGGTTTAGTTTGTCTCCATGACTCGTAAATCAGAGACATGGTCGAACAGAAACCACATAAAGTGAAAAATCACAACTCAGATCTGTTTTTATATAATTTGGTCAACTTTGTAAAAGATGAGTTTATGAAGGAGAAGAAAAGTGAAATAATGCTCAGAAACCAAAGCATTGGTTGTTTTCGAGTAGAGGATATTGGGAACTATTTTCCAATATTTTCCAAGGTTTCTATATATTAATTTATAAATAACTAAAGTAATTTTTAATAGAACACATGGTTTGAACATCTTAAGAAACACAACAGTGGAAGTCATGTTCCATATTGAAGTGCAGTCCCTCATTTCCCAGGTGAGTAAGATAAGGTGCACTGAGGAGTTCCACAAGTCTTTTGTACTTGAACGATCAGGGGTGCAAAAATAATTGTTAATGAATCCTGCTAATTGAAGCTCAGTCGGAAACACAGATAAGTGATTCTAACCAAACAGTAATGATCTTAATCTTTAAAAACTCAATTTACAGGCAAGCAATATTTCACTTAAGCCAAGCAAAGCGGATCTGGATACCTGCGTTGGCTCTGTCTGTCTCTTAGCCTCTACTGTGTGGTGACAAAAGTAGCAGGCAGTCCGGTGGGAGGAACAGTTAATTCGTTTATCTGGCCATAACGTGTTTTGTTTTGTGTTACTTACTCCTTGTGGATTGATTTGTTAAACACGTTCTACGAAGATGAAAAGGGGCTCCGGAACTTGCATGGGTACAGATTGGAAATAAGCTTGAGATGTGCACCCAGCAGGAGCCATTTGGTAGTCTGGGAGACGCAAAAGGGATGTACCCATCATCCCCTCGTCTCCATTATCCAGAGGATGCTCCTTCCTGTCCAGGGCCCGCGACCTCACCAGGACCCGAGCGTACTTTCAGTGCCTGCCCAAAGGGAGCTGGGACTCCGGCGTGACGGTGAGGCTGGAGGGCATTCCCAGCCCTGCTAGAAATGGATGCTTCTCAGGAGCATACGCGGTGCAGAGAAGAGGTGATTCAGCTCGCTGGTCATCGGCTGCGAGACATTCTCCCTGGTCTGGGTGCTGACACCAGGGAGATGGGAGCCCCACACAAGGTCACCGCTCTGCCTCGTCAAGGCTGCTTTCCGTGGGCAGTGAGCTGAGGCTCCTGAGGCCGTTTCAGTGTTCTGCAGCCCCTTCCGCAGGCCTAGCTGGTGAGGGGCTGTGATGGGAGAGGCCCAGCATGCCCAAAGAGGGTCCCAAAGGGGTCCTCCTTCCACCGCAGACTCCGAATAGGCCGTCCTCACTGGCCCTGTGTCTTTCCACCCCATAGGGGTTCAATCTGAGACGCTTTCCTTGACCCTGGTCCTTGTATGGGTCCATTCTGCCCGCTCTGCAGTCTTCCAGAACTCTGAATCGTGAGGGAAGGGTTTGGGCTCTCAGGCTTTTCCTCTTGAAAAGTCTTCGGTCTCCTCGTGCTCATTTGCTTGCCCTCCTCCCAGTAACCAGAATTTCGAACACTTCCCTTGGAGAATGAAAGCTGTGGCAATTCACGCTCTGTTCAAGCAGTTAAAGTCAGAGGCCAGAAGACCCTGCACCAGGATTATCTCATCTCCCCGTGCGGTTCCCTCCCGAGCTCCGCACTGCCAGCCTGCCCTTAGTCCGGGGCACAGACAGCCAAGACAGTCTTGCATCTCTGCAGTGTTAAACTTGATCTAGAATTCAAAAAAGCATAGTTGTCAGGGGACTTGGGTAGCTCAGTCGCTTAAGCATCCGACTCTTGATTTCAGCTCAGGTCGTGGTCTCAGGGTCATGAGATGGAGTCCTACGTCGGGCTCACGCTCAGCACGGAGTCTGCTTCAGACTCTATGTCTCCCTAGCCCTCTGCCCTTCCCCACACACTCACGCACTCTCTCTTTATCAAATAAATAAATAAGTAAATAAAATCTTAAAAAAAAAAAAAAAAGCATAGGGCTCATAGGGACCTCTTTTATGCAGACCTAGGGAGTGACATTCCTGTGGGTCCCTGGGCTCCCAGCGGGTCCCTCTACCGACTGCCACTAGGGCTCACCTGGTGTCCCTGCTTGTCACTGGGCTGTAGGCATTGTTCCCACAGGAGCACTTGTTATATCTGTCATTAAAATTTTGTGCTGTGGTCCAGATGATGGTGGGCTAAACAAACCCCCAGTCAATCTGACAGTTTCCCTTTATACCAAAATAAAAAGGAAGAGATTCCAGACAAGACATTAAAACATAACTCAATGCTAAGTGGGCACTGTGTGCTCTCCATGAATCATATAACTGTTCACTCAACAGATCACCTCTCTGGTGGTGACCGATGTCCAACAGTGTCAACAACAGCCCTTGTCCCAGGCGACCCAGCAGAAGGCCTCCTGAGGCAGCCCCTAGTACGTGGAGATGAAGTTTCTCACAAACAGAATTGATGTATAATTGAACACATGCCCACACATGGTATGATTAGAAAGCACAACAGGATAACCTATGACCATATTATTTCATACCCTGAATTTACACTGACTAGAAAAACAGGCCTTATTTAAAAGATATTTATCAAGGGGCACCCGGGTGGCTGAGCTGGTTAAGCATCAAACTCTTGATTTCGGCTCGGATCATGATCTCAGGGTCATGGGATCGAGCCCCGCATTGGGCTCCTTGCTCAACAGGGAGTCTGCATGTCCTTCTCCCTCTGCCCCTGCCCTGCCCCTTGTCCCTCTCCCTCTGCTCCTTCCCCCACCCTGCCCTGTTAGCTTGTGTGCATGCTCTCTCTCTCTCTTTCTTCTTCTCTCTAATAAATAGATAAAATCTTTTTTAAAAGATACCTATCAAGACTGGGAAAGCATGACACTCCATGTTCTAGATTATGGCATAGCCTCCTACCATAATTGTGCATATCAAGAGTGTAATAGCCCAAAGGTGTCTGGTCACTGTCAGAAGTATTTGTCTTGAAATTCTTGGATAACCTCATTATATATATATATATATATCTAATATTTTTATATATAACCTCATTATGTATATAATGCATATTATATTATAACCTCAGATTATACATATAACCTCATTTTATATATATACATACATATGTGTGTGTATATATATATATATATATATACACAACCACACACATAGACAAGCACATAGACACACATGCACCTTAGAGAGAACAGAGATTTCATCAGAAAAGAGAATTATAGAAACATGTCTGTGAGAGGTAAGTGTGCTCATAACTGACTTTATTCCCTCAGATGTAATGTGAGGACATTCAATGATCATATACTTGCAAAGAAGAGTTTTTTAAAAAAATACAACTAGCCTGCCAACTTTGGTCTTTGAAATAAAAATCAGTCTTATTGCAGTGCAAGAATATGTTTGGGAGAAATGTAGGCTTTAAGGCTGAACTTTGTTGATATCTGCAGACAGACAAATCTTCCCACTTGAGCAGTGTTCTGCTGGATCCGAGACAGAATGATCACATCTAATGGTTTTGAAGGCAAATTGCTCTCTGTGTGGTCTCTGAGTCTTTAGAAAGCAGGAATTGTCTTATTTATCTCCAGTACGAGAAGGAACGCCAAGCATGTAATAGGCATTCTGGAAGTTCTTCTTGAAGGAATGGAAAATTGCAAACTCTCATGTATGCGTGCATGGTACCATCCGCTCCTGTGCCTGGCTCAGGCCATTATTTATAGCAGTTCCAGACTGTAGCCTTTAATGATAGCTATTAACAAACTGCAAATCTTAGAAAAGCCTGGAGAACAACATAAAAATGATCTGGGAGACCCATCATAGGCGAAGTGGCTCAGAGTACCCCAACTCCAGAGTCTAGGAAAGTGTAGGCTATTGAGAAGGCAGGAGCCCATTTCCCGTAACGAAAGTATGCACATCCAGGCTGCTCTAGACCATAGAGCTGAACCAACTTGCAGACATTAGAAGGAAGCTCAATTTAACTACAAAGAAACACTTTCCAAGATTTAGAATTTCCAACAATGAAAGAGGCTACCTTGGAGGTAGGGAACATCATTGGAAGCACCCAAACAGAAGTTGGATAAAGACTTGTCTATCGTCTATCCGGTGAGAAGCAGACTCCCCACAATGTCAGAGAAACCTCAGATACAGTGTCTTATGAATGAGGTTTATTTCTCCATTTCTTACCTCATTGGATTCGGCTCCATGAACCCATGGATGGATGTCTGCTCTTCTGTTCTGATCACATGGGTGAACCCTGCCAAATCTGAGTCATTGCCATGTGGGAGTTCCAGGGTACATAAAGAGAAGGGGACAGAATTTCAGGTACGTGGTTTGTCTTTAAATTGCAGACAACCTCCACATTTCACCGTCTCTTCTGCTCATGTTCCCCCCACCCAGATCTTTCCATGCATGCCATTCAAGGGAGGTCCATTCATTCAGTCTCTACATGGGGTGACTCTAGTCTCACTAAAATCCCATGACTATGGAAAAAGAGAAGATTTGTCTTGGGGGAAAGCCTGGGAAGTCGTCTGCTATGATAGAAACAAGAAGGCTTCTTACTCTATTATATGTTTACTCCTTCTTTAAATAAATATTTATGGATTATCTATTCTGTACCAGGTACCTTGTTAGGTGCTGAGATACAGATATAGATAAAATACGCCTCCTGCTTTCAATCAGCTCACATTCTAGGAAGGAAAACAAACTTCTGAAAAATAGTCATGATATGCAGAAGTGCAATCTATAAGCAAATTTAAGGTATGAAAAGCATGAAAGAACATAATCTTAAGAGGGTCTTGGGAAGAGTGAAGGACAATGATGTTCCAGCTGTCTCAAAGGGTGATAGAAAGACACCCCCCCCCCCAGCCTGTAGGGAGGAAGCAGGAATATCGTGGGCAGAGGGGAAGTATTTGCAAAGCCCAGAGGCGTGAAATATCACATTGCATTTCCAGAAGGGAGAAATGCACAGAGAGAGCCGAAGCTGGGTCCGTTGGTGATGGGCAGAAGCTGAATGGTTTGGCTTATGTCCTGTGAAAAAGTTGTAACTTTATTCTCAAAGTGATGAAGAGACTTTCAAAAGATTTCTAAGCTGAGTCAGTGATGATTCTCAGTAAATAAAAGTAGTGAAGCCTAGTGGTGTAGGCAACGATAACATCTTCCAGGTAAGGGATGGGGCAAGTGTGCTGGAGACTAGACAGGGGCAGATCTGAGGGGGATTTGAGGCACTACTGTTTTGTATTATCATCTCTTGTTTTACTTTCCGCATTGCCTTTAAGTGTATATAAACATAGCAAGTAAGGGTTTTGAGGAATTCACATGATATACAATGTACTTAGTACACTGTAAACGCTTAATAAATATTTATGGAATAAATATGTAAACTGATTTATAGATCTTGCCTTCCTCAAAGCCAGAGTAAAAAAGTTCTTTATAAGTAATCACTCTATAAGTAGGTTAAGTTAATCCATACAAAGTTATGAAATATAGGCAAAGTTCAGTTTCATAAAAACTTCATGTTTAAATAAGTAGAATCAATTTAAAAATAGGCATACCTCTCTCTCATAAAGTAAAGTATGGGTCAATTCAACAAACATTGTTGGGCTCTCTTTGTATTCATGCAAAGTACATCTATTACCCTGAATTTCTACAACTTTTTGCAATCCTATTGATTGTGCTTTAGCTGAAAGCCGCATTAGACAAACCAAGTAGATTTGGTCCCACTCTTATTGGTCAGATCGATCAGAATGGCTGCCGGAATGGCAAGATTTTCCAGAAGGCTAGCAGGGGGAATCAGGCTGGTTTTGTTGGGCGTAATCTCGAGCATGTCTTCATCTGCAAGGCATCAGTAGCAATTGACTTAGATTAATTTACATTTCAGATGGCAAAATAGACTTTCTTCTCCTTCCTAGACAATATTTGCTGCCATCCCCAGCTCTTAAAGAGAATGTCTCTCTGCAGAGGGGATAATGGGGCATTCTGTAGAAGGTTGGGGGATTCCTAAACCTCGTAGTGATTCAGACCCTGGTGTGTGACACTTATCCAGACCCACCTCACATCCCCCTCATGGGAATTGAGAGCAAGGAGATCCAGTGTGACCAGAAAGCTTTGCTGCCTGCTGTGTCCTAAGGAGTAGACTATCCTACCGGGTGGCTGCATGGCCCTTCACCAGCTGATTAGATGGATGGGTACAGAGCCAACCCAGCTACTGCCTCCCTGAAGGTCAGGACTTGCTTGACCCTCGCTGGCTCGCACACTTACTTAATCTGTCACTCTGCACTAGCCAGCCTTGGGCAGCCACTGAGAGATTCACTTTTGTCCTCTGTCAAACAGGGGAGTTGTTCTTCATTTCTGATACGAGGAATTCTGTCCCCACCTTCCCCCATGGAAGTGTCCTTTCCCTGTCACTGCCTATACCCTCGGTCCCCGGTCTGGAAGACCTCACATCCATCTCTGTTCAAGGTTCTTTAATTTTGAAGGCTGATATTTATCTCAGACACAAAAAGGTATGTCCTGTTACTATAGAATGAATGCTTGCGTCCCCCCCAAATGTGTATGTTGAGATCTACCCCCCAAGGTGATGGTGTGAGGAGCCGGAGTCTGTAGGGGGTGAGGAGGTTGTGAGGCAGAGCCCTCCTGATGGGATTTGTACCCTTACAAAGACCCCAAAGAGCCCCCTTGCCTCTTCCTCCATGGGAGGACATAGGAGAAGATACTCTAGGAACCAAGAAGTGGCTCTCACCAGACACGGGGTCTGCTGCCGCCTTGATCTTGGACTTCCAGCCTCCAGAACTGTGAGAGATCAATGTCCGTTGTTGATCAGCCACCCAGTCTATGTGTTTTTGTATTTTTTTTTTTTACAGCAGCCCAAATGGGCTAAGACATGTATGATTATTCTCTTGCTACCCGTTCCACATGAATTAACTGAAATTCCTTTTTTCAGGCCAACTTAGTTGTTCTACATTTAAATATACATATTATGAATTTGTATAAGATTCTTCACTATGAGAGAAACAGATGTGTGTGATTTCATTTTTTTCTAACATACTAAGAGCATCCCTTTCCTCAGAGGCTCAATTTGAAAATTCATCCTATTGAACCCCAAAACCCACTGAGTGTCAGACCTTCACGTGCTTTCCCTGCTACTGTCACCTAAGTTTTTCTCAAAGGGCAGGTATTATCTCTGTGGTGGTTCCTGTTGGGGATTGTCTGAATCCTTACTCATTTAAGTGACATAAGCCTGAAGTTGCCTGGAAAGAACGTGAGTACAGTGGACCAGAAGCCCGAGGGGTCGGAATGGAATTCAGACTTCTTGGCCTATATACACAGCTGTAATGACATCATGACTTCCCTGGGTTGGGATGCAGGGGGTGGGCTCAGGGGGGTGCGATGGAGAGAGCCAGGATTTAATTAACACTGCACAAAGCTGAACACCTTCATGGTTTGCCTGCAGGTGATTTTTTTTTTTTAATTTGATATATGGTTCTACAAACATGACATCTGCCCAAACCTCTCTACCTACCCAAGCTCTGCGTTTTTCCTTTGCCCTGAGTCCTTACCGTCTTCTAACACACCCTGTAATTCACACGTTTGTATTCTATTTCCCGATGGGCGTTTGTCTCTCTCCCTAGGAAGGAAGTTCCACAATGGTCAGGATCTCTGTCTCTCTGGTTCATGGCATACAGTGGGTGCTTCATATTTGCTCACTGAATGAGGGGATGACTTCAGTTTTTCTTCTGGGAGCACGTATGGTCCCCTGTGTGAGTGATACATTGATGAGCTGCCTCGAATTGTCGTTGGAATGTGATGTCAGCAGAAAACAGAAGCAGCCGCGGTCATTTCTCTTGGCGGGTTCCGGCGGTGGCTTTTAGGTTGGCGTTTTTAGGCCACGGGCCCCCTCCCTACAGATCGGAGGCAACCCGGGACGAGGCACTGGAGGTGGGCCATGCATTCGATGGTGAGACAAGCCAATGCCCCAGACAAGCCAGCACGGTCAGACAGTATCTCTGCAACGTGAGTGACCACAGCTGTGGTTCCAGGCCCCAGCCCTGCTGCCTCCCCCATGGGGCAGAGCAGCTCACACACACACACGTCTGTGGATGCTCTTCTCCTCAGCTTACCTCTCACTCAGCGCTCACAGGGTAACCTGGAACTTTCACTCCCTTCCTGACAAGAGGCAGCTCCCAGCGGAGTCCTGAGAGGAAGTCTCACGAGGACAAGATGCCCTTAGAGGACGGGCGCTTCCTAAATCCTGTCACAGTACATGGTTAGAGTTTCCGTGTGCTGAAAATGATGACTGTTCAACTAATTTTTAAGGGTAATGTGGGTGCTCTGGTTATAGTGGTTCCAAAGTCTACAGGAGGGTTCAGATTTATGATCACTCTGGCAATCGCTAAATGTGGCAACTGGTCAGGGTTCCAGACAGACATTTTGCCAACAACGGAGCTTGGATAAGGTCTGCAATGACTCAGCATTCCGGGTTTGCAGGAAGAATGTCTGCCCCTCCTACAAACCCCTGCGGCTGACGCGCCCACCGCTAGTTAGATTACTAATTCAGTAACATTTTTACCTGATATGGCTTTGCTTTCAAATCCAGTTCAGTAAATATGTAATTCAATAGTCCACATTTTGAGAATGGACGACAACTGGGGAATAAAATGTAGAAAACCAATAGTGCCCAAATCAAGGCTTTCATGGGATCTCATTTAAACAGGGGAAAAAAAAAAAAAAAAAAGTGAAGGTGGTCCCTAGAACTTCTGTAATTTGACCCGAGAGGACTTTCTGGCTTCTTATCAAATTTTCTGTGTTTGGATATGCTGCATTATCTTGACTCAAAGACTGGATTCATGACATTTGGTGTTGTCTGGGGGCCTTAGCTACATCCAGCCCCAGTGATTTGAGATGAATGAACCGATTTACATCATTTTTGAACCTGTGACTGGAAACCTCCTTAATTTGAGGAGATGAAAATGCATAAGTTGTCAGAGACTTTTGATTCTGGCTTACAGTCTCAGAAAGTTCTAATAGTTCTAACATTCTCAGAGAAGTTATGAAAAATATTAGAATAAAATTTCATATACATCCCTCCCCCCCACACACAAAAAGGCTAATGTTTAACCACATTAAAAAAAAAAAAAATCCGCTAAGTAAAATAGTCCTTTGTCAACATCTGAAAAAAACCTATTCTGGCCACTTTTTCTGAGATAAAATACTTTGTTAAAACAATGTAATTATGGGGGCACCTGGGTGGCTCAGTTGGTTAAAGCCTCTGCCTTCAGCTCAGGTCATGATCCCAGAGTCCTGGGATCGAGCCCCGCATCGGACTCTCTGCTCAGCAAGGAGCCTGCTTCCTCCTCTCTGTCTGCCTACTTGTGATCTCTGTCAAATAAATAAATAAAATCTTTTAAAAAAAACACACTGTAATTATGAAGAATTTGTTGGAATTTGGGATTTAGAGAGACAAAGATTTAAAGTTCAAGATGCAGGGCAGCGACTGGTAGCAGAGCTCTGTCTCCCTCTCGCTGGAACTTCCCCAGTTTATTGTTTTTTTTGTTTGTTTGTTTGTTTGTTTTTTAAAGATTTTATTTATTTATTTGACAGACAGAAATCACAAGTAGGCAGAGAGAGAAGGGGAAGCAGTCTCCCTGCTGAGCAGAAAACCCGATGCGGGGCTCGATCCCAAGACCCTGATATCATGACCTGAGCCGAAGGCAGAGGCTTAACCCACTGAGCCACCCAGGCGCCCCTAGCTTATTGTTTCTGAGCCTCAGATTCCCCTCGTTCTCATTGCTGATGGAGACTCCAGGCGGGTCCTTGTGGGACTGAGTGCGATGGTGGCGGGGGAGCTTCGAGCGCGATCCCGGGCAGAAGGCAAGGAACTCCAAAGCGTGCCCCTCTTATCACTCCACAACGTTGCTAGATAAGTTCATTTATTGCACGTCTTTTTGTGACTGTGATGGTGAGGCTATTGTTATAATAGCGTAAAGATTATAACAGCATAATCTTTTCCAATTTATTTCCCAACTGCCCACAAAGGAAAATATGTATAATGATTTTTTTTTATTGCTGACTCATAGGAAACTTATTGAATTTTCCATATTTATGTTGTAACCAGCCATCTTACTGAATTCTCATCACCCATCTCTATCATTTTTAAATGCATGGTTTCCTCACATTTTAATGTCTTTGAAATCAAGAAATCAAATCATAATCAACATCTCTACAGCTGTCACTAGAGGGGGATGAGCCCAGACAGGGCTGTCCTTGTTGGTAGATCATTTTCATCTGGGCATAGGAAACATTAGTTCATTTGGCCATCACATGAGCTCCTTTCATTGGTAACACTGGATACAGCTGAAATTTAAATTAAATTTGGACCAGAAATTGTCAGTTGTCTGAAAAACGATTACACATGATAAAATATTGAAACAAAAATTTATTGTATGTACAGGCAATGTTTCTATATACCAGCTTAATGCACTACTAATTTTTAAATATCTCCAATAGATCACACATTTTTTAAAGTCAGAAGGGCTGTTGTAACAGATTTATGCATCATGAGAAATTATCACTAGGCATTAAATATCTGTTTAAAATGTCTGTGTCTTCTAAGAAAAGGTTTATTGACTTTTATCCTTATGTAACTCAATTAAGAAAATAAATAAAACTATAATTTTGACCAAACTCTAATCTTCTCTAAAATCCTTGAAATTATATTGTCAAGCTTAAAATTCATGAGTTCAGGTTATCAAAACCAATGAGTCAAACATCATTCAGAAAAATCTCTAGTCTGGGAAATGAAGATCACTTAAACTCAAATATTGATTATACCTTGCAGAGGAAGGCATGATATAATTGTATTGATAAAAGTTCTGTTTTTGCCTCCTAGAAAAAAAAGTATAAAGTTATTTCAGTGTTTTATGTCTTCTGTAAATTGCTATTACTAAAGTGACCTTAAATATTCACACTGATTACATTTTAGAATCAAGGACCTACAATAGTCCTAATAGTTTTCTTTTTTTATGGTCTTCAGTTCTATATATGGATTGTCGCATCATCAGCGGCGAAGAAGAAGCCCTGCCTGCAATTACCTAAAAACATGGCCTCCAGGTCAGAATGCTTGGGTTTGAATCCTCTCTCTATGATCTGATATTATGTGACCACTGGCAACGTATTGTTTTAATGAAGATCTTATTCTTGTTAATAAGATAATACCTACGTCCTGAGTTACTGAGCTGGCAAAGGAAGAATTGTAAGCAATGCCCTGGTCCCATCATGCACACTCAGTAATTGTTAATAACCTGAAGTATTTTTATCTACTCTGAGCTCTTTCAGAGTATTTTTATCTACTCAGAGCTCTTTCAGCTTCAAGAACCAGACTGACTATTACCCATTAAAGAGTACAAAAAGGTCTCAGAGGAATCTAAGAACAAAAAACAAAGCAGAGATGTTTATTTCCCACGGAAAATGAAAGGTGCCAAGAACCAGGGCTGCTTTCTCTGAGGGTCACGCCCACTTTTTCTCTTCCTTTCTGTATCCAGGACTCTCTCCTGCCTAGTTTCCCTTTCTTCCTTCTCTGGAGTGAATAAAACCATCTCAATTTTCCTAGGAAGAGAATGTGATTGGCCCAATCTTTTTTTTTTTTTTTTTTTTTTTTTAACCAAGCCACATAAATTAGGTGCTGCGAGCCCAGCTATGGGTGAATGTCTCTTAAGAGAACTGCCCAATACACATGATCAGTAATTTATGGGTCAGGATCAGGCTGTCAAAACGTCAGTGGGTTAAAATTCTTACAAAGGGAGATGTTTAAAAGAAAGACATGAAAATGTATTTACCACATGTCCTTTATTTATTATATTTATATTTAATTTTCTTATCTTATTGCATTTACTCTAAATCCAAAGTGACTTGTTCTATGATGACAGGAAATGGGTGTGTTTGAGAGATACTTTCTCTAGGTCATAAACCTAGACCGGAACTATTTTTGCTTCACAATGGACTGTTCTTTTTAGTTTCAGGAAGATTTAGATCTGCTAGATTTGCCATACTGCTCTCTGGCATGGTTGTTCAAATACAACATGATTTTGCTCCTTGATTCCTCCTTGTCAAGTCTCCAGGATGGACATCCCATTTTTATTAATTGAATGTTTCATCAGATACGTGAATATGACTCATTCATTGCCAGTTTTGTGATTTTTTTTTCATTGACAAATTTTATTGGATTTTTCAAAGCTAAATCTTCCTTTTTATGACTTGTAAGAAATTAATTTGAGGTAACTTTTGGAGAGAATTTATTTCATTCTTTGATGTATGTTGAAGGGAAGGAATGATTTGGATTAAATAAACTAGCAAGTATCATCACACATCATCCGTCTCTCTCTCTCTCTCTTTCTTTCTTTTTTTTTTTTTTTTAAGATTTTATTTATTTGCCATAGAGTGAGTGTGAAAGTATGAGCAGGGAGAGTGGCAGGCAGAGGGAGAAACAGGCTGTAAGCAGAGAGCCTGATGAGGGACTGGTCCCAGGACACTGGGATGATTACCTGAGCCAAAGGCAGACGCCTGACTCACTGAGCCACCCGGGCATCCCCCAGTCTTGACAAAAACAAATGAAAAACAACAACAACACACAGTACACTAACCGGGAGGAACATGGGAAGTTTTGTGGGTAGCACACATATTCTCCTTTTAACATTCTCTTCAGAGGTATTGAGTTGAATTTTGTTTTTTAACTTGAGTGGAAAGGAACATAGAAATGAGCATTTTGTACCCAAATTCACAAAAAAGGTGTCATACTTCTAGAAACACAGATTATAACGTTTTTCCTGCCACAACACAATATGGTATTTTCATTTTCTATGCATTGCCCTGTACGTATCCAGATAAATTAGCTTATAGAATATGAGCATCCTTGTATCATGGTTGAAACCTCACCACTTTCATGCACAAAGATATAACATTTAGGATTGAAAGCAAGTGAAAGTGGAAATGTGACACCCGTGATCGGTGCTGTTCCATTGAGTCAACTGAATATAGCAAGTGGGGGAGAAGAGGCAGGAATCCACATCCAACAGCACCTGACAGTGCTCCGGGGCTCTGGGATGGAAACTGGCAACGAGGAATGGCTCCGGGATGGCAGCTACCAACTCAGGTCAACAGGCAGAGCCAGGCTGGCCCAAGCCTTGTGCAAGGCTCCCTATCCTTATCTTGTTTAGAGCATCTAGCGTGTGCCTCTCAGGTGCCAGACTCGTGCATTAAGCCCTGAGAGCTCTCAACCTCATCCCTCCATCAGCACGTTTTCAGGTTCTCCTATCAGTATTCTAAGTGTTTGGAGAGACGCACCGTCTTGCCTTTTTGGTGTTCATCTTGCTTGTGAAATTCTGAATTTGGCAACCACACCAGAGTAGACGCAATTTTGAATATACCTTCTTTCTGTCTATTGAATGGCTGTTCTTTTCATTACGGAGTCATTGTCAAAACTCTTACTCTCTGCCAAGGGAAGAGACGCCTGTTTATGCCCTGCACCTCAAAAAGACTCTAATGACTGAGTGAACTAAGTAAAAGTGGATTGAGTCAAATAATCACATCATTCTTTCTTTTTAATGTTTGCTATAAAATTTTATATCACATACTTCTATGAGCTTATACCTAAGGTATGAAACCGAAATAGCTTTCGGGTTTGAAGGAAGAACATGTTACAAATATTCTTCAAAGTCACATCAAGATGCCAATCCTCTGTAGAGTTTCACTGGTGTTTTTGAACTAAAGTTTAAAAGAAACTGCATGTGTCTGAGTTTTCCAAATTAGGTTATCATGTCTATTTATGACCATCAGTTCCTGTCATGTAATATGATTACATGGGCTTTATCAGAAGTGACACATTGGGTGATTTATACGATGTGCCAGCCAGCAAGATACAAAGGCTGATAATTTCCTGTAATTACTTTAAAAAGAATTTTGAAAATGGATTTTATATAAATAGTGTGGAGCTTCTATTTGAAGTAATTTTAAAATATCATTCCAAGACATTGCAGGGAATGAAATAATCAAAGGTGTGGAATGTTAACAAGAGTTTCCGAAGTGATTAACAAATTAATACACATTGTGTTTTTATAGCATCTTCTTGCAATGTGCGACTGAGGGAGTCATGACCTTGGAAGTGTGTAACCCTCCACCAGCAGAGAGAACCCTCTGCTGTGTCTTCTGCGGTTTTGGCCAGGTCTTTGCTCATTCTTGAGTCGTTTGCTCTCCTTGCTTGCAATTCACCCCTCCGCTCATTTCCTACCTGAATTCTTCATACCCTTTATGGCCAAGAAAAAATGTTACTGCCAAGAAAGCTTTCCAGACAATAGTCGCCTCCACTGATTATTCTCTGTCTTTTTAACAGAGTCCTAGCCTTGGGGACCCATGCCAGTCGACCTCTCCGTCTCTGAGTCATTAAGACTAGCCTTGTACTGCTAGCCCTACAACTAGTGGGTTGCCCGTGCTCAGGTATGATATCCTGCCGTAATATGGAATGACTTGCCCTGGCCTGTCATGCAGTCTGTTTCTTGACATTTTCTCAGTCCTTCTACCTTGTGACCTGGTGACTTCATTTTAAAGTTTATTTCTCCGTGGCTCGGACATAAAGTCAGCATAACAAGATGAGAAAACAGCTTGGCTTTGGAATGTCTCAGACACATGGGCCTGGGTCAAATCTCAGACCATCCATGTTCTCTGAGGAATTGTGAATAAGCTGCTTACCCTACCCGAGGATCCTTTTATTAATCTGTGAAGTAGCACCCATAGTATTTGCCTCACAGGGTAAGTATTATCTGGCCAAGGTCCAGTCTCTTTTTCACTTAGTACATTTCTAAATGTACTAGGTACATTTAGAATACTTCACTTAGTACATTTCTAAATGCATTTGATGTTCAAAATGTCATCTGATTAACATTTTGGTGAGCCGTGATCTATATTTCTATCCTCACCATGATTCAGATTTCTCACCTGGCCACAATGACTCCAGGAGACCTGGGTTAATGCTTTGCCTAGTTTAAATGGTTGCCCAAGTACTTCGTCAACAGAAGACTTTCCTGTTCAGCTTACTGCTTCATAACAGAATGGATTTATCACTTTATCAATTAGTTGTCTCCTCCTCAATTTTCCCTGTGATTACAATTCCGTGGTGGTTTTATTGCTTGAACGTTCACAAGGATAATGCCACAGTGCTTAGTGCATGGGCGACAGTCATGCTTATGGACTCAAGGGAATAATGTGTAGCTGTATTTCAGAAAAAAAATAAATTTCTATCTCCATTGATCTACATAGATGTTGAAAAGGAAAAGGAAATTGTTGAATTAATGTTTCAGTGGTTTCTGTTTTCCAGGGGCACAGCCTGGGTCTTTTTCCTCTCTGTGTGTCAAGGCCCAGGGTCCCAGGAGCTTAGCACATGGTGTGTGATAAATAATAAATGAATGAGTGATTTCATGGAAATTGAGAGTAATTGTTCACCCTCTTGATGCATAATATTTTCCCAATAAAAGAATATCTATCAGAAAAATTTTGCCTGAAATCAGCCATAATTTCATGAAAAGTCGTTTTCAGTAAGTTGAGAGCTTGGTTACTGGGTGCCTAACGTTTTCTATATGTTGGGTATCTAAAGATCTCTATGTGTGTGGAACTGAGTGTGTCATGTAACACAGTCTTTTCTAAGTTGGTTTAAACACCAGAAAACTCTCTGAAATGAAAGCTAATTCCTGTCAGTGTCTCGCTGCCTCAACTCACACACCAGGAGCATCGGCAAATCGCAGCAGGTAACTAACAGGTACCACAAAACAAGGTTTTAAGACTCCACTAAGCTAACCAGCATCTTTAGTAGGACTTTGAACTTTTACCAAAATTCAAGCTTTTCTTAAGTGTGAAGCCATCCTCGGAGACGAGCTGACAACAAAACTTGGGACTGTCCCCATGTGCCAACATTCAAGAACATCTTAAAGCCCCTGGCATATGATAAACATAGAGCCAACACTGTTTCTTAGGAGAAAAACAATTCCTTCTAAGAAAAAAAAAAAAATAAGGTAACTTCTGCACCATATCAAGAAAGAACTGTTTTACTAATCAACCACTTTATTTATCCTAACTCACTTAAATACCAGAGGTACAATATTGAGCATGGTTTCATGAAGATGAGCTTCCAAAATACAGGATTCTCTTGATCTTACATAGCATTAGGCAGCAAGAGGGATCTAGGACGGGACGTGGGAAATCCTTCTTGAGTTTTATTCATGGAAGAACAGGACTCCCCATGGCCCTCTTTCTACCGGATATTACGGAATCCTGCCCTGCTTTAAGAATGTGTAAACGCAGCCGACCTATAAGCATTCTGCAGCACCTTGCTCCCAAAGCACTATATCTAATCCGCAGGAAATGTTTATTTTGTTTTCTTAATCTTCCAGATCCTGATTAGCAGTTGGAGAAAAGTAAAGATTCATTCATCAATAAAATCCAAAGACGCCATTTACCAAATTTCCGTTCTTTACTTTAATGAAATTTGTCTGTAGGGCTTTTAAAGTTCATTTATAAAGTTAGAAATATATTCAGCTCTGCTGTCTTGGAGATAGATGGCCACATTATTACTTGTCTGTCAAATATAAGTAGGGCTGTTAATAACATAGAGACAGCTACTAAAGATTCCAAACATGGGTGTTTCCTTTAGAGGAAATTGCAATTCTAACCACAAAATTCCCGTTGGAATCAATTACCTGACTTTGTAAGCAGTATGAAATACCTTACTTCTTAGTCAGGAGAATAAGGCAAAAGTTAATATTCTCCAAAGTATATGCCCAAGGAAGGCAAATAAATTAACAAATATTAACACTGAGCAGATAACGAATATGACACATGCTCCAAATTGAGACCAGTCTATTGTATGTGCTAGCAAAAGACGGTCCTGGCTCCCTTCTGGCTGCCAGATGGATTTTCATGTGATATTGGAGATGGGAAGCATCAAAAGAGTGAGCAATTATAAACTGTTGTAAGAAGACGAGACTCCTCCTTATCCTATATTTAACGTACTTATGTGTATTTGGAGATGCTTTCCTTTCTCCTTACCACCCTTCCAGTGGAGACCAAAAAAGAATATAATGAGGAAACCAGTGTTAGAATAAGTTTAAAAAATGGATTTCCTGGATTAGACCATCCAATTTCTTAAATATTCATATAAAGGTGCAACTAAGTCCATATTTCACATCTCGTCTCCCCTCTATCTTAATATGAACTTATAGAGAAATACAACCTTACACTTCTCCAAATATGAATTAGAGACATTATACTATCCAAACAATTAGTACTTTCAACTAAAAAAAAAATGTGTATAAGTTTTATCAGTGAATATGCATTTACTATGCATCTTTCTTGCTGGAGTAGGTACAACAGAAGTGCAATGTTACTTTTAAAATGAAGCTCAGCGTTAATTAGAAAATATAGGAATGGTATCCAGAACATTATTTAGGGTCAAGAAGCATATCTGAGTCTCCGAGAAAAGACAGATCATTATGGATTTGTTGCTGCAGCGAAGGTTTCTTGCGGAAGTGGAAGTGGAGTTACACTCGGAAGATGGGGATTGACTTTAGGTAGATTGACAAAGATGGTGGAGAATTTGGCAATACTTGGGTGTATATTCTTCCCTAGAGGATTAACTCATCAAGAACTAAATAAACATCTTTATTCATGTGATTGTTTAATGAGGAGCATTGGCGTACTGTGAAAATTTCTTTTCAGGACCCTTTCATCTGGGTCATTTTCAGATAAGGGGGAAATTCAAGACTTCACTGGTAAGAAAACAATGAAATGCACATTTATGTTCATAAACTTCAAAAGGAAGCACTGAATGATACCTTGAAACTTCTTTTTCAGGTTGGGGGGAAACGGTGAGGGTTTTGAACTATGTGCACATGGACACGATCCTCTCCTGTGGCCGACACAACATCCATGTTGATTGTTTTATGAGATTTCAATTTGTAGTTTCAATGTGATGACAATTTCACTCATCTGGGGCACAACTGGGAACTGTGTGAGCCACGCTGTTCTCGCCAGTGAGTATGTCCTCAGCGTTGAGAACTGCTTTGCTAAGGAACAGCTGCGAGGTAGATGGCAGAGCATTCTGGCGCTCAGGACACTGTCTTACTTCCCCTCAACGTCCCATATTCTAGCAGGGTTTTCCTGCTCGTCTGGGGGCAGAGGAAACGTCAGGCCAGAAGAATCATTTGCAGATTTTCACGTCAGTTTTAAATATACAATCTCTGTGTTTGATGGAAGAGAGAACACCACCCCCAGATATCCCCAAGAAGTATTAAATTAAGCAAGCCTTTGTCAGCCCTGATAGAAAAACATGCTAAGGATAAGAAAGTCTCTTCTGCCATTAAATCTCTTTGGTCCTTGGAGAACTCAATTTTCATCAATTATTGAACTCTTAACAAGAGGTAACTTGGCTGGCTAATGTAGACATTTTCAAACACATTTAGGGAAACAATATAGCTGCACAGTGAAGAACATTGGCTTTGAAAGTGTGGACCTGCTTTAAATTTCATTTACCAGGTGTGTAACCTTGAACAAACCACTTAAACTCTCTGGCTCTCGTTTTGCTCATTTGAAAAACAGGACAATAACAGTACCTGCCCTATAAGATTATCTTGGAAATCATGTGTGCTGTTTGTGCACCATGCCCAGAAGAAGGCTTTGTTTAGCCAATTACTTGTTGGCCTCTGACACCGTTAGGACAGGATACAGGTGTGTTTCTATTCAAGCAGAAGCAAGAGCTCTTTCCCTTCCTTTTCCCCCCTTTTTTTCTAGAAAATAAGTCTGATGGGAAGCATGTCTGTTATTGTTTCTAGTGAGAGGACAGCTGGCGTGGCGAGGAAGGTGCCGGCCGCTGTGGGAACGGTACTGGATGCCCGCTGGTTCTCATTCACACGTGGTGGCCCTTCCTGAGCCCTAGCGATGCAGTCTGACTAGGGCGCATCGGTAATCCCAGACTTGTAAGTCGTCTACTTTGATTTTATGGGAGTCTTCGTGAAGTGGGGGTTTCCGCACAGATTTTTTCCTAATGTCTATCAGATTTAGGTAATGGGCGAATACATCGGAATAAGATCTAATTTTGTTCTTGCTCCTGGCTTCATCGGCGTGTAAATATTCTGTTTCAACATGACACAATGACAAGATTTTTAAATTCATAATTTTCACTTGCATGGTTTCATATGCGTATAGAATGGATGTGATCATTATATTAGTGCTGATGTGCACTGATCGGCGTATCTGTAGCAAAGCGGACATTTTACGGATGCTAACCGACAAAATCTGTATGTTCACTGGACAGGATGCATCCTGAATCATCTTCCTAGCTCATTCCTCCCTTGAAGCTGAAATCGTATGTTTAGTATTTCCTAGTTAATGGAATTAAAATCTAGGTTAGGAAAATGAAATGCAGCACCGTGCTAATCAAGGCTGGCATCTTCAGATACCGACTCCCATCCTCTGTAAGTGTCTTTCTGTTGCTTTGAGTCAATATTTAGCTCTCAGCTCATGTCTTTGTCAGTTTGGGCTGCTGTAACAGAACACCACGGGCTGGGTAGCTTTCACAAGAGGAATTAATTTCTCGCCGCTCTGGAGGCTGGAAGTCCGGGATCGAGAGGTCTCAGATTTGGTGTCTGGTGCAGACCTGCGTCCTGATTCATGGACACCGTCTTCCCGTGTTCTCACATGGCCGGGAGCAGAGAAGGAAGCGAGCTCTCCGGGCCCTCTTCTTATAAGGACACTAATCCCTCGTGGGGCTCCACCCTCCTGGCCTCATCACTTTTTGAAGGCCCCACTCCTAACACCATCACCCTGAAGCTTCGGTTTTCAACATAGGAGTTCTGGGGGATACGCACTTTCAGTCCGTAACAGCTCTCTACATTCTTTTTATTTGTATTTTCAATAATGTATAATTAGTACCTTATTTTCTGGTCGCTTGTATTCAATATTCATTAGTTCCTGACATGCTATTTTACTTTCTGATTGTTCCATATGTTTGTGCTGTATGTGTGGGTCCGCTCCCTCCAAATGTACCATCAGACACTTGTAGATGGGATGATTCCAGGAAACACGGAGCCTCGATGTGCTTGTCTTTTGACAAAAAGGCCTAGATTTTTCAAAATTTTAACTTCATAACTTGAAAATTTTAAACACAATTTACTTCTTTTTTTAAGAAATTTTATTTGTTTATTTGACGGAGAAAGAGTGAGCAAGCACAAGCAGGGGGAGTGGCAGAGGGAGAGGGAGAAGCAGAGTCTCCCCCTCCCCACTGCGGGACTTGATCCCAGAATTCTGGGATCATGCCTGAGCCCAAGGCAGGCACTTAACAGACTGAGCCGCCCAGGGGACCCAAACACAATTTACGTATGAAGACTTTCTCCTTGACATGTAACTATGTCAAACAAATATTTTCCCCATTCACCGTTTTATAATCTTCCAAAAGATGTTAGATTTGCATTTTTCTAAGTGGGGCTTGGACAGATTTTAAACTTCTTTGATGATCCAACTGATCATTATTTAAAAGTCAGGTTTTGTTTGTTTGTTTGTTTGTTTTGTTTTATCTGTACAACATGATTTGAATTTTCTTCTCCATTTGGCCCTCCTATGACCAGCAAAAAACCATCCCCACTTTTTATTCCAAGGGCGTTCCTAGCAAAATTACTTTAATCTCAAATGGATTTTCTGCTGCTTCCAGTCCGCTGTGAAGAAAAATCTAGATAATAGGCAATAGTGTCTGTCTTACTAAGTTGTCTTGAAAATTATATATAATATTTGCACATAACCCCAGAAGAAGAGCTTTGTTTAATCATTTACTTGTTGGTCTCAGCTAATAGTTGGTAGGCACCATAATATTTATTTTTAAAGGAACTTATTACCTATTAAAGTCAATTTGTTTGTCTTTCTTTCTGTTGCCTTGTATTTACGCAGGCAAAAGGAAACCTTGTTACTTAGGTCAAAGGTAATTCTAGCAGAGACGGAGAACTGAAGGTAGAGAGTAAGTCACTTTGAGTGACTTATGGGATCAGTCTGAGAAGTAAAGAAAGGCAAAATTTTTGAGTAAAATGTGGGAATTAATTTTATTTGACTTATTTGCTGAAAGTTGGCACATTAAAATCAGAAGAATCTGAATAAAGTCTGTGTTTTCATTAAAAAAAAATCAAAACAATTACTTCGTCTACACAATTTGTTTTGCTAAAAAATGAACCAGAAGTAGTAATTAGAGGCTTCATGAACTAATTAAGAAATACAAAAAATTAAAAGTCACAGGAAAATAAATACTAACATCATTTTAGTGACCAGAGGTGAAAAAGTGCACTACAACCATTATTCTCATTTACTGTTGGTGTCATTGTAAGTTGGCATAACTCCTTTGAAAAAGCATCTGAGTCATAAAAATAAATTTCTCCTTTGACTCAGTAATCCTATTTCTGGGAATTGATCCAAAGAAAATAATTTAACTGAAGGCAAATGCTACATGAACAGATAATATTCATTGTATCTTGTTTTCAAGTGTAAACACTGAGAAGCTGATATGGATACAAAATCAGACAGTAGGTAAGTAGGTGATGGGGAAGGTACTCAGTGGATATTATGTTCTCTTTAAGGGCGGCAGGAGATGTTTAATACAGATGCTTGGGGGGGGGGCAGTGGGTGGGTTGTGCCTTTCTTTAAGTTCAAGGTAGCAGACAGAGCACACGTGAGGACTTCCCCTCCTTCCTAAAATCTCACATAAGTCACAGTGAAGAAGTACAAGAAGTCTATCCAAACAAATCTAGAAAGGAAGGAGGGACAGCCAGCAGCCAATCAGAAATATTGATAACTATCTAGAACATGGAAAACATTTGGTATCATTTATAAATAAATCAGAGCTCACCCCAGCCTGGAACATGGATAGGAAATCACATTAGGGCAGGGACAAACCCCTCCCTTCTGAAGTGTCCCTGAGAAACCCTGGGCAGTTGCATAAAAGTATGAGAAGTAAGAGGGACAGAAGTCACTGTGAACAACTGTCAAAGGAGGTGTTATGCAAGTCCTTACACACACACACACACACACACACACACACGCACACACACGCACACACACGTGCACAGCCCTTTTGGAGTGGCATTTTCTCCAGGCTAAACGTGTTGCATGTCTATGAAACGTGGGAGAGTTGAAGGCTATCTCTTGGTGTTGAAGCCCGGAGTCAAGTCTTCCTCTGTGTGTTGGGTGGATGAGAGGGCCCAGACTTCCCACCTGCTCCCCATATGGGCACGCTCTGGTGAGACTTTCCAATCACCAGAGCTTCCCCGGGAAGGCAGCGTTGATGCCCCATGTACCTACTCAAGGGGAGGACTGCTGTGGAAACAGACCGCCATGGTTGTGGAAGACATTCTACTTTACGGTTGACCTGGTCCTTCATCGATAAATATGGGCAGACACCCAAGGCTCATCGGAGGCCAGAAGAACATCAGTATGGCCCCCCCCCTCCCAAAATTGCCAGGATAAGTGTATATTGTTTAGATAGTGGGAAATTATATATATATATATACACACACACATATATATGTGTATATATATCAAAAATATATATATATCAAAATATATATATAACGAAACAGATTTAAAATAATCTCCAATTAGTATCCTAAGAAAGATCGAGAAGATCAAGAGGCTAAAGGAAGAACATGCCACAGTTAAAGGGGACTTAGACATTCCAAAAGGAAAAAATAAACCCCCTTGGATTTGTTTTTCTTTTTTTTTTTTTTTAAGGTTTTATTTATTTAATTGACAGAGAGAGATCACAAGTAGGCAGAGAGGCAGGCGGGGGCGGGGGGAAGCAGGCACCCTGCGGAGCAGAGAGCCCGATGCGGGGCTCGATCCCAGGACTCCACGATCATGACCTGAGCCGAAGGCAGAGGCTTCACCCGCTGAGCCACCCAGGCACCCGGATTTGTTTTTCTTTGAAAGCAATAGTTGATTCTGGTTTTTGAGGAAGTTTCTGTTTGTGGATTTCTGCCCCATAAACTGTGATTTTCTGTGTATACCTGTCTGTTTCTTCATCTCTTAGGTCAGTGGTCTGACCCGTGACCTCGGTTCTCTGACCATTCTAGGAAGAGTTCTTGATTTTCTCGTGGTTTAGCTTTTTTTGTTTTTGCTGTTGTGTGGGTAACATAATGACAATTTCTAAGTTGCTTACGCACTTGTCCGGAAACCATTTCTGTTCAAATTTTGGAATTTCTAATAGAATGTATTGCAGAAATAGAAAAATAGAATTCCAGTGAAGAGGTTGAAGAAATAAAGAAATCTCTCAGATTTTGGACAAAGAGATAAAGAAAAGAAATAAGAAATGCATGAGAATAGATGAGAATAGAAGGTCAACCCATGAGTCCATAGGAATCCAGCTCCAAAAAGAAGGCGGCCCCAGGTCTGGAGGAAAAAAATCTAATGAAATAAAGTAGAATTTGCTAACATTAAAGAATGGTGTGGGTCTTCAGATTAAATCGGGCAGATCAGACCGTGAAATACCTGGGCGGGTCAACTCAGCTTCTTGAGGAGAGAGCACATCAAGGGTGAAGAGTGTATCTGAGAATCCCAAGAGGCCGAGGGTCAAACCTGCACTACACGGAAAGGGAAACAGGCTGGCACCAGTTTCCGGATGTTGGTGAGCCTGGTGAGGGAGCGCCAGGAGTCAGTTCTGCAGGTAGATCCCTTTGAACCTAGAGCCCGTCATCATAATGTCGGTCGGTTCAGATGGCAAGAGATAATGGACTTCTGGGATTATAGATGGAAATGTCCACATTTCATTAAAAAAATGAACCTGGTCAGGGGCAAGATGACAAGAATCGGATGGTGAGGAAACTGAAGGAGGACAGGGGCCACCTAAGTAGATGAGATTAGAAAAACACCATGAAACCCCAGTCCAAAAAAACAGATTTGCCTGGATGCCTCCAACAGGTGGTTTCTGGTATACCCGTCCTGCCCACCAACCTGGAGGGAATCAGCTCCAAAACCAATAAGCCAAAACACCTGAAAAGGAAGAGTACATCAGATTAAGAAATCCTGGGTCTAACCTGAAAATCAGAGCAATCGTGTCTGTTAAGGTAGGGAATCAGAAGGCTCCAAGGAAAAAGGTTGAAGTGAAATCCCTGAAATAAGTATTAGGAAATTACTGATCACATGAGGGGATATATTGCTTTTGTCAAAGGAGAAGGAAAGACGTGAGGGAGGGAGGCAGGCAGGGAGGGGGAGAGAAACAGAGTGAGAAAGAAAATTAATTTACCATAAATCCCTTGTACGATAAAATCCATACAAGAAAGTCAGGTTCCAAATATCAAAGTAAGAAGGAGCACGGTCATTAGGTATTTATGAAACTGAGGACTTCCTGATTTTGTTGCTGTTAATATTCTCTTTAAAGTGTCACAGATTTGGTAGTTCACAGAATGGCATAATCCCTGCGCACCCAGTCTGAGAGAGGATGTGTTTGTGCTTGATGGTGCTGGGGGCAGGGGGCAGAGGGCAAGGGGCACTCAGAACCCCAAGCAGGCAGGTCTTGAGTGGGAGCACACTCCCACGCTGGGAACAAGCCCTTACTGACCGAGCAGGTGTGCTAAGTCTAGCGGGAAGGCTCACAAAGGAGCCAGGCTTGGGTCTCAGGAGTCTGCAACCTCCATTCAGCTCTACCACCGTGGTGCCCTCCTGACACTGGGCAGATTATTTAACCTCTATCAATCTCACATTTAAATTTTGTTCGTTGTTAAAAGTAATTGAGACAATCTATTCAATGACCCCAGGGAGAAGTGTCAAGCAGTGCTAATCCCTTTTTCCCTGGTTACCCAAATAAGTCTTTGCAGATAACTCAAACCACGGAAATACAGAGAAAGTGCTTAACTCTGTAAGACGAACCATCTTCTAGTTCTTTAAAAGCATCATTTATATTTATTCATTATTATGAGAAATTACAACAATTTATGTATTTTTATATGTCATATAATTTATACATATATGATATGCTTAATATACATATAGTATCGAGCACTTTACTGAAAAACTTCATTCTTCCTATTTTCATATACAGAAAATAACAAAACAAGTCTAAATACATTCAATTTCAGAAATTTTATGTAATCAATTTTTATTTTCCTAGTTCCTCAATTAGTCTAAAATGATGTTTTCTTTTCCTATGATGAAATGGGAATAAAAATCCTTGAGGAGTTTATTTGCCAGGACTGGAGTCCATCCCGTGGACAGTCTTGTCCTCCCTTCTGGAAGAGCAACGGAAACAAAGGCCGATGGCATCCCGTCAGCCTCCGGAGTGCCGCCCCCGCGTGGTCCCACTGGCTCCTGCAACAATGGCCAGCTTCAGCTTCCCCCCTCCTCCCCAAACCCCTCCCCCTTTCTCTCATCCTGTGCTTTTAATGTTGCTGCTGATCTCAAGTCCCCATAAGTGTAAGGTAAGGGCTGTGAATCAAGAAGGAAGCAGATGTCTGCATTTAGTAGGGGACTTTGTAGAAGACATACATGTGGCATCCAGCTGGCATTCCATTTCCTGGCAGAAGGCTGGGGTCTTAGAGCCCCTCGGGTTTCAAGTACATGATGTGAGCACGTGCAGAATTTGAAAAGGGATAACATTTTGTCATGAGTCATATGTGTAAGGTCAATTCAAAGGCTGCTAAAGCTAGACTTTAAGAACAGTATCTTTCATCTTTTTAATACGTCATTTTAGATGAAAGCCTATCTGCTCTGTGGACATTGCCAAGAACGGAATCCCACGCTCATCAAACCGTCCTGAGAAAGCCATCCCACATACACAAGGGAGATCGGCTCGTTCACATCCGCACTCACGTTAGTGCAATGTATAAATACTCTGAAAAACTCCGTGTTCTCTGACTACCGCTCAGAAGATACTAATGTCAAAAACTCCACCTCATTAAAAAATATCCTAAGAGAGAAATTTATCACGGGGTAAGAGGCTGAGTGCCTTCCTCTGCAAACAAATGTGAGTTACTTATGACCCCCAAACTCCTGGAGAAATAATAAAATGGAAAAAAAATAATAAATGTATGTAAAAATGTCTCAAAAATGCCCCCAAATGGATTTATTAAAGTTTTATTTATTTTACTTATTATTTATTAAAGTTTTATATGAGCCTTACCTGATTTTCACAAAGGTTTATACTTATGTCACACCTCAAAAATCACTTGAATATTTCTCAAATACACAAAAACTTATTTATACATTAACCTGACATTGTAGCAATTAAGCTTCTCACCCCATAGTTACAGTCGATACTGTTAAATATGAGTGTGTTCCTGAGAACTATGAGTCCGTAAGCCATGTTTAGTTCACATCCCCAGCATGTCTTGGACTAAAATAGCAAAAGCATCCTTTATTTATTTATTTATTTATTTATCTGGAGAATGCTTGCAGTATGCATGCTTGGTATCTATAGCACATCTGGGAAAGTAAGTATGTCAGTTCTGACCAGAAGAATGTCCCAGTCAGTGCCTCCTGGTCCCCGCAGGCTGAGAAGGGCTTGTCTGGTATGTGTTCCCACGTGTCTGCAGTCACAGGGTGGCTAGGCTGGCCTGCAGGGAACTCTAGGCATCACTCAACCTTCATGCACCTCAGACCCTCTCCACCTGGTCCTTCACAGGCGTGTGCTTGGGCTCCCCAACCACATGGCAGCCTCAGGCAGTGGGACATCCATCATGGTGGTCAGCATTGCAAAGAGAGAGTGCCCAGAGACCTTGGCAGGGTGGCGTGGCCTCTTCCTCCCTGAAAGCTAGTGTATCTATCACCTGTTACTAAGGTCCATCCAGATGTAGCGACAGAAATAGTCACTACCTTTCACTGGGAGAGGAACGGAAGTCACAGGATACAAGGAACACATGGGATAGAGGAGAGTGTGGCCATCTTTGGCAAATACAATCTTCTATGGAATTGTGACTGTCCTCTCAGGAAGGATCACAGGACTTCCTTGTCTAGTGTGTGTGAAATCCTTACGTGTCCTCACTGAGGTGCGGTCGGTATGGAGTACAAGAATGCGGCTTTACGGTAAGGTACAGCGGAGGAGAATGGACCGGTGACCAAGAACAGTTTTCCTGAGGAAAGGACTCCTGCAGGATGGTGGTCTAGTCAAGTGGTCACCTAACCTCACTGGTTCTGGGAAAGACAACTCCACGATTAGTGGAAGACCATGTTCCTTGGCCTCTTCCTCTTCTTCTTCTTCTTGTTTTTGTTTTTGTTTTTGTTTTTAATGAAAAATTTCAGTGAATATAGCAGAGATCTCTGTGGTATCTTTTAAGCCCTAATGATGAATGAAACCAGGCACAGGAGTGATCTCTCTGACAAAGGCTGCAGATTCTTCAAAAAATCTGGGTCCCAACTTTTAAACCACCCAGGATAAAGACTACTGATGGTAGCAGAATTCTAAGATGTCTCCAAGACTGACCACATGATCCCCAAGGTTATAAAAATGATGGGTATCTTTATCGTGGTTAGGTTAGGTTATATAGCATCTTTGGTTTTAAGAGAGGGACATTACCCTGGGGGAACGATTACAAGGAACTAGAGTCCTCCTAGCAAAGATTTGAAGGACAAAGACTGCATGGGAAAGTTTTCATGGCTGGCTTTGAAGGTGGAGGGAGACACCTGGCAGGAATGTGGGGGGCCGTCTAGCCGCTGAGAGCAGCCACCAGGGGACAGCCAGCAAGGAAACAGGGAACTCGGTCCCACAACTGCGAAAAACTGAATTGTGCCGACACCCTGAATGGGCCTAGAGCAGGATTTTGAGCTCTCAGTGAGAACCTGCCTGACATCTTGATTTTAGCTTTGTGAGACGCTGAGCAGAAGACCCAGCCACACCAGGCCAGACTCCATCACCAGGAGCTAGTAAATGGTTGTGGCTTTGACTGCTAAGTTGTAGTACTTTGTTATATAGCAACATAACTACAGATGTTATGTTATGCTTCAGGTACCTTGAAGCTAGACTTTCTTTGAGTAAGAGACAGCCAGAGTGAACACTTGGTTCTCTGGTCTCTGCTCCCCTCCTGCTGCCTGGAAGGCAGAGACCACCACCTTGAGCAGTGACCATGTGGCCCATACCCTGGGAAGGGTGGAACAGAAGGCTGCAAGTTTCTGTGATTTGGTGGGGCAGGCCTGTCCACACAGCTCCGGACCCACAGCTTCCAGACTTAAATAAGTGGGGGAGGGGTAAACATCTCCCTTTCTCCCCAAGCGCATTGTTATTTGGAGTTTGTTGACAAGCTAGATTTTTCCTTATGCTGATAATCCTGCTCCAAGTCAAACAAAGAAGTGACTTCAAGATTTTATGTTATGATTTGTCGCGGTATTTTGTCTTCTAAAATCTACACTTAAGTACCCCCACGTGCTTGGTTCCACCATGTACAAAGCATGGTCATCCACGAGGGACATCAGAGGGGAAATTCATGGTTCCCCTCAGACTATTATTAGCCCAATAGATAAACCCTGTATTTGAAGTGTTCTGATGTAATTAACTGCCTGTGTAAAGTGAACACAAGGAGGCCATTATGCAAATAAGAAGCCATTAATTTTAGGGGAAGGGACATCAGCTTCCTGGTTCTGACACAACAAAACGGGGAAGGGGGCTGACAACGTCTTAGACCGTCCAGTCACTACTGAGGTACTGCAGAGTCCGACGTGACAATACGCCTTACAAATCCTAAGACTCAGCAGGCGTGGGTGCCCTGTTAATATTTACAAGCACTTTCTAATTTATAATTTATGATAAATAATATACATAACCAGCACCACAAAAAGTGCCAGGCGTACCCTACTTGGGTAGAGATCTTTTCCAGCCAGTTCTCTGAGGGATTTCCCTGAGGGGGTTCTAAATTCTCTAGACCAACATTTTATAGGCAGAGGTTGTACAGAAGATTCTCCCTTGGGTATTAATAAGGGTGTCACATAATTGTTTTGTTCAAAAATGTTTCATCAATATGGAGAGCTGTACCCACTTCTTTGAAGATTTCATAAAGCACACCAACATTTTGAAGCCATTGAGCCCCGACACAAAGACATCTGCTTAGCTTTTTTGCTTTTATTCAAAGACTTGAGTTTTTTAGAACAGTTATAGGTTTAAAATAAAAGTGGGAGGGAGGTACACGGGTTTCCCAGCTTCCCTCTTTATAGGCATCCCCCACCAGAGTGATACAGAGAGGTACATTTCTTGTAACTGATGGACCCACACTGAGACATATTGTCACCTAAAGCCCACAGTTCACATTTGGGGTCACACTTGGTGGTGAGCCTCCTGTGGCCTTGGGTAAATGCAGAATGACATGTATCCACTGTTATGGTAGGACACAGTATTTTCACTGCTCTAAAAGTCCTCTGTACTCTACCTATTCAGCCCTCCTCATCCCCCCTTTCTCCCAGGATCCAGTGATCTGTTCACTGTCTCCACAGTTCTGCCTTTTCCAGGATGTCATAGGTTCGAATCACAGCGTGGAGATTTTTCAGATGGCCTTCTTCCACTTAATAATAAGCACTTAAGATCCTTCCACATCTCTTCATGGCTTGATAGCTCATTTCTTTTTGGTGTTGAATAATATTCCATTGTCCAGATGGACTACAGTTATTTAACCATTCACCCACTGGAAGGCGTCTTGGTTGCTTCGAAGTCTGGCAATTATGAATAAAGTTGCTATAAATATCCAATGCAGGTTTTTGTGTCAACGTAAGTTTTCAGCTCCTTTGGGCTGATTGCTGGGTCATATGGTAAGTGTATGTTTTGTTTGTAAGAAACTGTCAGGCTCTTCCACAATGTCTGTACCATTCTGCACTCCCACCAGTGATGAATCAGCATTCCTGTTGCTCCAAATCCTTGCCAGCATTTGATGTTGTCAGAGTTCTGGATTTTGGGCTTTTAAATAGGTGTGTAGTAGAATCTCATTCTTTTTTTTATTGCCAGCATTTCACAATACCTCTTGATTCAGATGTCTTTCCCACCCCTGACCTGCAGCCCCCCTCACCCAAGGTGCACTGCCAGTACTTTGAAGGACATAAAGCAGATCTACTGCTTTGGATCACAGAATTTTGCTCAAAAGGTAAAACCTGGAGCCACATGTCACTGAAACAACTATCACCAAAGGCAAGTTTGTTTGTTTTCACTGATTGAGAAGCCTTCCCTAAAGGCATCCACTCCAGAAGTAAAATTCTCTCCACGTATAACAAGAAGAAACAAATCAGTAACCTGGTGTGCTACCAACACTTTGAGGAATTCCCTGTATTTATTGTTATTTTTGGAATAGTTTTCTTCACAAAGGAAAAAAAAAAAAAAAACACAGGTGAGAGCATTGTCAAACTGGTGGACTATAATAAGACAATAATAATCCAATAAGGAAATAGTTTGATTATGAATCAGAAAGTAAATATCATAGAATCTGAAAGGAACACATAAAACATTTATTTCAGCACTTTGACTTCAATACTAAGGGATCTAAAGGCAAAATTCAACTGCAGATCTGAGAGGTGGGGGCTCAAGAACCCTCAGGAACCCAACGTTCTTCGCATTAAGTAACAAACTGTGACCCCAGTGAGTCACGTCCTGAGTGATCCACACTCAGTGGGAGGGACCTGTGATTTGTTTCTAACCAATACAGCACAACAAAATGATGGAATATCACTGTCTCGATGAGGTTAACTTTTATGGCAAAGAGGGTGGGAGGTCACTCCCGTGATGACTGCTATGCTATATAGGACTTTGTCTTAGACTGGAAAGAGATTGTCCTACTAGTCTTGGAGAAGTGAGCTGCCATGTTTTGAACTCCTATGAAGAGGGTCATAGGGCAGGGCACATGGGCAGTCATCTCTAGGACTTGAAGGTTACCTCTGGCTGACAGCAAATTAAGCTGGGAAGGGGGGGCAGTCATACAGCCACCAAAACAAAACAAAACAAAACAAAAAACAAATTCTACAAACAACTTGAATGAATCAGTCAGGTTTCTCCAGAGAAACAAAACCAACAGGATATATAGAGATATAAGGGCAGGTTTATTATAGGAATTGGCTCATGGGGTTTTGGAGGACAAGAAGTCCCACAGTCAGCCCCGTAAGCTGGAAAACCAGGAAAACCAGAGGTATAATTCAGTCCAACTCAGAAAAAACCGGGTAAGCCAATAATGTAATTCCAGTCTGAGGCCCAAGGCCTGATGACTAGGGTGGTGGGTGGCACTAATGGAAGTCACAGAGTCCAAAGGCCTGAGAGTTCTGATGGAGTTCTGATGACTGGGTGCAAGAGAAAATGGCAGTCCTGTCCCGGCTCAAGGGAGGAGAGAGCAAGTTTGCCCTTCCTTTGTGTTTTTGTTCCATTTGGGCCCTCACTGGATTGAATGAGTCTGGGACATTGGGAAAGGCCACCTCCTGATCTCAGTCTATGGATTCCAATGTTCATCTTTTCCACAAACACCCTTACAGACACACCAACGATCTGTGCCTCCCTAACCCAGTTGGGTTGACACGTGAAGTTAACCATCACACGGGACAGCCCCAGGAGTGGATTCTTCCTTAGTTGAGCATCGAGGTGAGAACAGTCCGGCTGAGAACTTAGTAACGATGTTGTGGATTCCCGAGCAGAGAACCCAGCTAAGCAGTGAGTGGACGGACTCCCAACCCACAGACACGGGGAGAGGATAAATGCGTTCTGTTTCTTACACCGCTTGCTGTGTGGTTATTTGTTACGCAGTGGTAACAAACTGATGAGCTATCAGATAAATGGCTCCCAATGCCTGTCCCGATATTGCATTACAGGCTAAAAACCTCAGCCAAACGCAGTAACGTGATGTCAAAATCTGAAACGTTTTGCTGCAATCCACTGCTGTTCAGACTCCTTGAGGAGTCTTTCAAAATCAGAGAAGTGGCATGTCTACTAATTGTAAGTCTAAAATTTCAGGAATTTTCATTGAAAATCCTCACAAAACAACCTCCAAATCCTTCAACGTCGGCAACCCCATAGTTTTTGATGTGCAAGTTAACTTTCTGTACACTATCAGTGAGAAAACATGAGAGAAGGGGATAGTCTCTGGGGAGGTGCCCCCGAGCATGTCCGTGATGAAGACCATTGCCAGCACCCCAGGGGCAGGGTGATTCTTCCCACTGAAACTCAACCAAACACAGGGAGCAATTTTCCCTTCCTTTAATTTTTGGAAATCTTGTTATTTTATAACACCCTCCCCCCATATTATATATAGTTTCAGAAGAGCTCCCTGAAGCAATTTGACTAATAAAGGGAAAAGAGTTATTTTGGGAGAGAGATGGTGTGAATGCCAATCTCATTTCTTCTGCAAAATTACCTGAGTGGATCTGAGCAGGTTATGGCCCTAATGATTTCCTTTCCCCACCTGGCATGGAGATCCTGTCCATAACCCCTTTCAACATTGCGGGTCTGGGATTCTATTAACTGATTTGAAGTTTCAATTAATTACAAGACTTTTTTAAAAAGTATACCCAGTGGTGCTTTTACTTAAACCAATTAAGACCTCTGGAGAGGACAAATAATTATCACTCACCGACAATTTTCCAAGTAATCATTTTGCTTCTTAAGATGAATTTACTTTCTGCTTTCAGGTGTACAGTTCTGACAATGGCATTTTGTAAAGCAACCAATATCACAAAGGTACTTAAAAGCCACTTGTGTGTCAAATATTGTCCACAGAATTCCTGGTATACAGTTGTTCCCCAACTTACCATGGGGTTCTGTCCTGATAAACCCGTTGTAAGTTGAAAATATCCCAAGTCAAAAATGCATTTTACATACCCAAGCTACTGACCATTTTCACTTACTTAGCCTGGCTCACCTTGAACGTGCCCACAACGTTCCCGGTCGCCTCCAGGTGGGCAAAGTCTTCTCACAATAAGCCTGTTTGATGATCAGGTGTTGTGTGTCTCATGTCACGTACTGGGGACGGCCCCGTGATCGAAGAATGGCACGGCGGGATCGGCCTTCTGCCCTCGTGACCGCTGGCTGCCTGGCAGGGGGTCCGTCACCGCCCAGCTTCCGGAAATCCGATGTGACCACGTCGCTAGCCTGGGACAAGATCCACGTTCACAGTCAAAATTCCAAGTACAGCTTCTACTGAATGTGCATCGCTTTCACTCCGTCGTGAAGTTAAAAAATTCTAAGTTGAACCATTGCAAGTCAGGGAATGTATTTATGTTTTGGTTAATTACACTATCTCACAGAGCCACAGAACTGCCTCACCTACACAGTCTACTGTTTTCTTAGTCTTTGTTTCTCAGGTGTACTCTGTGAAGGCACCTCCTGATAAATGTCAGGAATAATTAATGGACACTAAGTGCAGATCAATGAGGAATTTTAAAGTGCTCTCGCTATAGACACAAACATGACATCTTTCATTTTTCCTTTCTTTAGTTTCCAGTAAGAATATTTATTTTAATTTTTACACTGAGACTTATTTTGATGAAGAATTAACTGTGCTTTATGATTTTCGAGCACAATACAGTAAGTAAAGAGATTCATTATTTTTATTTTCATTATTATTCATTATTTCATTATTATTATAAAAATAATTGTACTTCTGACACACCTTCTGTTGTATAGATCTCTATCTATCCATTTCTAAAAGGGTTAAAGGATGTATGTTCACTTGTAATAGTGTCCCAAAGCTCTTTGTGTTTTGTCTCCAAATTCAATGGACTCAGAGACACTTTGTTCTTAGTTGAATGTGAGACAGTTCCTACATCAGCATGCTCTATGAATTCAACTCAGATTTTACAAGACTTTATTTTATATATGAAACAGGTCTTAACAGTACTTAATGAAAGATGTGGTAATTGACTGGCAGGGAAAAGGAACAAGAAAATTGTAGTTTAGTGTAATAACATTTCATGTAGCTCTATCAGTGTTAGGTTTTACACTAAAAGGAAAGCTAAATTTAGGAGGTCTATTACATACTAGCATTGATATGAGTCATTTCCCTTCCATTAAATCAACCAAAACCCTAACTTCCTATTTTAGGGTCTAATCTGTACAAGGCAGCAGATTTCAGATCTCAATTCTGCATGTTTGAGTTCCTCAAAAAAAAGAAAAAATCAGTTTAAGTTTGTGCTGTTCGTGGAATTTTAAAATTATTCCAAGAATGAGAATAGCTAACACCAAACATCAGATATTAGTAGAACAGTTTCACTTTCAACAACAAAATTAGATCTCAGTGAAAATTTGCAGCCACCGTGAAAAGAAAAAAATGCAGGAGTTTCTGCAACTTAAACTAAAATGGTCTTCCCTCACTGCCCTCACCTCCCTACACACTGTGTGTGTAACTGCACACACAGTCACGCAGACACACAAACTCGCCCAGACACAAACACCCAGGCACACATAGTCACACACAGCGAGGCGCAGATGCTCACACAGGCACACACACACTAACATGCAGGGATAAATTATTTCCACCCACTTTTTATGGTAACACTAGCAACCTAGTACTTTCTCCAACAGTGTAGCTCCTTTCAAGATCAAAAGTGAAAGGAAAAAATTATCACTACTGCGCTACTTTTAAGATTCCAGGACCTTTTCATTTCAGCCTTAATAAAATTATTGGCTATGCTCTTCATTTCTCTTCTGTTGAAGGGCCCTAACGAGTTTGGGTACAACCATAATTAGGGCTTTGCTTATTTGGCCTGAGTGTCTGGTGTGCTACCAGGGCTTGTGGGTGGAGCAAACTGTCCAGGCCATCCGGCATGTGACCACATGGACGCTTTGAGGTCCACTCTCAAAGACAGTTTCCAGAGAATGACTGGAAATCAACCAAAAGTGATCACGGTTTCTCTGTGGACCAGCATCAGCTAAGTGTTAGTTCCACGATGTGCTAAATTTGGACGCCAGATGCACACAAGTGAGGTCAATGTTATTAACAAATTAATAAGGGCACATCCATCTATCAAGAGCCTATCATAGGCTCTAAGAATGGACAGTTACCCACATGAGAGGTCTGTATCCTTCCCTCAAGAAGTTTTATAATTAACTTCTCAGAGAAGATATAAATAAAAAAAAATTTAAACCCTCAAAAAGACAACATCATGAGAAAACAAGAATTAAAGTACTAGAGGGTGAGAAGAAAGATCCCATTGCCAAAGAAGTCACAAACTACATAATGACTGCAAAGACATTTTATCCCAGAGCTATTCAATAAGTAAAATTTTAAATTTGGCCTGTGGACACCATTTAGAAAGGTTTCAAAATATTGTAAATGATTGATTCTGAGCCCAAATGTATTTGATGGAAAATACAATGATCTTCACTTTGTCAAGTGAAATATGTATCATTTTCAAGCAGAACATATCCCATTTAAAGTAGGATTCTTTAAGAGTCACACGTACTCTAAAAGCAAAAATGTTTATTTAGCCATCTGGCAAGATCAAAGCTTTCTGTCACTACATCCAAGGCTTAGAGATATTTTTAAAGACAGGAGTTTTTTTAAGGTGAATGAAAAATTAATGTTTGCGTGTTTATGTGCGTGTATGTCTGTGCCTTTACCTACGTACAGTTTAGTAAAATAGACATGGATTCTGGCATCATATTTCCCTTCACTAAAACTGCTGATACTTCTTAAATCACGGGGACAAGAGAGTAGGTCTCTATCACGGGACGGTGTGAACTCTTGTGTGTGCTCTGGGTCCTCTGGTTGGGGATACACATTCATTCAACAGATACTACGGACCACCTACTGGGTTGGTCTTTACTCCAGAAACTTGTGGGAAAAACAAATAGTTAAAAAAAAAAAAAAAGGCAACCATGTCTGCCCTCAAGAAGCTGATAGCCTTCATCATGAACTGTAAGCATAACTGAGAGGTAAATTTTATGATATGCTAGAAGATGATAAGAGCTTAGAAAGCATATAGCAGGGTAAGGAGTGTCTGGAATTCTAGGTTGCCAGGGACTGCCTTGCTATTTTATTTGTTTTGTTTTGTTTTGTTTTGTTCTTTTAAATGCATGTCCTTTATTTTTTTAAAAAGACTTTTGTCTATTTATTTGACAGAAAGAGAGAGAACAAGTAGACAGGGAGGCAGACAGAGGGAGAGGGAGAAGCAGGGTCCCCGCTGAGCAGGGAGCCTGATGGGAGCCTCAATCTGAGGACCCTGAGATCCTGGCCTGAGCCAAAGGCAGATGCTTAACCAACTGAGCCATGCAGGCACCCCTGGGTTGCAATTTTAAGTAAACTGTTCATGCCAAACCCCATGATCAAAGAGAAAAGTTTTTGCAGAATCTTGAAAGAGGCGGAAGGGTGAGACTTGCATCTGGAGAAGGAGCAGTTTGGGCAGAGGGAACAGGTGTTGGCACCAGAATAGAAGCACATCCAAGAGGAGAACAGTGAATCTCTGGAAACAGTGTGGGGTGGGAGCAGGGGAAGTAGGGAAAGTCTGAGGAGAAGCCAGAGCGGTGAAGGGAGTCTGCCACTCAGTAGCTTGTAGGCCACAGTTAGAGACAATCTTACTCAGAATGAAGAACAAGCCTTTGAAAGACTGGGGCTCCCACAACCTGACCTCATGTGGGGGCCATCTGGCTGTGGTACAGAGGGATGGGGAGCGAGGGTGAAACCTGGGAGACCACATCACATGACCCACAGGGAAGGCGATGGACAAAGCAAAGACCTTCAGAGCACGAGGAAGAGTCTGATGCTGAATACATCTTAAAGAGCAAGACAAGAGTTTCCAACCATTTGGATAGTGTAAAAGTGAGAAAAAGGAGGTGAGACAAATGCCAAGGTCGTTCCCCTACTGTGGGAAGTCTAGGCGGAGTTTTGGGTCAGGGTCAGCTGCACACGTGTGTGACACCTCCAGAAGGAGCAGGTAGATCAGCAGTTGAGTCTGGGGTCCGTTAAGGCAGGTGGCTGCTAGCAATCCAGGTGGGAAAGGCACCTGGGGAGTTGAATATGCGAGTCCAGCTCCAGGAAGAGGTCTGCGCTGGAGATAAAATTTGAGTCACTGGTGTGTGGATGTTCTTTAAAGTATGACACTGGGTGAAGTCTTGAGGGTGGTGAGTGTGGGTGGAAAGAACAGAGGAAGAGGGCCCATACCTTCAGGCACCAGCACTTAAGAGCTTCGAAGAAAAGTGGAAACAAGCAAAGAAGCCAGAGGAGACGAGCGCTCTGGCCTCCAGGAAGCAGTGACCGATCAGGGTGGTGTTCTGAAGCGAAGCAGCAGAAATGTTCAGGGAGGAAGGGATAAGCACCCCTTTTAATGAGGACTGAGAATTGCCTGTTGCTTTCCAAGATGAGCAGACGAAGGCGAGCTGGACAGGAGACTTTGGGCAGGCTGTGGGGCGGGGTGAGAAGACGTCTGGTCGGGGTCAGGTCTACGGAGAGCACCGGGAGAGATCAGAGACAGAGGCACCGCTCAGGACTTGCACTCCAAAGTAGAGCTTGGTCAGGGCGGGTAGCAGAGGTGCGTGGGAGGACCCACACTTTTCAGGATGGTGTAAACAACAGCATGTTTGCACGCTGGGGGGAATGATTGAGTAAGGAGAGAAAATGCAATGTCATGGAAGAGAAAATGAATTCCTGCAGGCATATCCTTGCACAGGCAAGAGGGGATGCACTCCAGGGAACAAGTGAGCTGGCTGGCTGAGCACGAGGGACATGGACCGTGTATCCGTGGCGGATGGGAGCTAGAATGTGTAGCTGCAGATGGTGTCGGTGTGCAGCTATGAGGGTGTGGTGGTTCTCTTGAGATTCCTGACATTTCCAGTCAAGCAGAGGGCACAGACATCATTTGAGAACAGAACAGGGCCTGGGGGTGGTGAAGATGTGTGTGGGGGACGTTGTAAGAGGGAACCCTGGGGGGGGAGGGGCATGGCAGAGAAATGAAACATGGTGTTGTGACACGGTGATCACAACGGCCAGGAAGCTTTGGGTGCACTGCCAGGAGAGTTGGTCGAACTTCTATCACTCAGCTAGGTTGCGTGTTTTTCCCTCATGTCGCAGACGCGGTAGAATTGTTTCACCATGGGGATAGGTGGCTTTCCTGAGTGAGGATTAAATAGGTATGGATCACTGGACATTGTGTAAATCCTCTAAAGAAAGAGAGTGGTCAAAACAAACAGGAAAAAGCCACATGGAGGAGAGAGGTCATGAAGGCAGAAGAAAATTTAGACAAAGGACAGCACTGAGCCTTTCGGATATAAAACACCTCCTTAACGCCTTAACAACAACAGGAGACTACATCAAGCCCATGCCAGGAGCACTGAAGACAGAACATCCCAGCCCAAAACCCCCCATGCCATTCTTGCTGTAGTGTTTTCCGGATGGCCATCCTTCTCCTCCCTTCTGTGGCTGCCGTCATGCTCGGAAACCACGTCTGCAAAACACCCCCGTTCCACTCTTTCAGGATATCCCCTTCCCCATATTTACCTGCCTCGGAGGAAGACAGCATAGCCTGGTTAATTATTATGCAGAGCAATATAGCTCTTGTTTCTCTAAAGATGTTTCAATTACCTGTGCCAGGAAACCTTGCCTCTCATCACCAGATGGACCAATTACGGTATTTTCCTTAGGCCGGTTAAAGCAAACTCAAAGCATAGTTTTTTTGTTTTGTTTGTTTTTGTTTGTTTTTTCAAAGCATAGTTTTTAAAATAACCATTTCCCCCTCTTATTATATTATCCCTTAGGAATATCTGCTATATTGTAATTAATTGTTCAATTGTCCACTTTGCTCATTAGAAAGCAAGGTCTTTGAAGCCAGGCATTGCGGCGTATTTAATACTATTTCCCTGAAATGAAATGGCTCTATTTTCTATCACTTACAAAAATTAATTCCAAATGGGTTACAGATATAAATGTGAAAGGAAAACAATAAAATCTCTTTTAAAATACAGGGATATTTTCATGACCTTGGGGTGAGTAAAGCATTCTTAAAAAGAAGATCAAAACCACTGAGAATAAAGGGAAATTTTATAAAACTGGCCTTTACTATAATTGAGAACCCCCATCAAAAGATACCGTTAACACAGTGAAAGAGGAAGCCACAGAGAGGAGGAATCTGCAATCCATATGGCACCACAGACTTATATCCTGAATATATAAAGAAGTACTACAAATCAATAAAAGGATCAATAATCCCATAGAAATATACCCTAGAGAACTGAACAACCACTTCACAAAAGAGACTACACAGACAGCCCATGAACATATGAAAAAGTGCCCACCTCATTAGTCACAGGAAAATGCAACTGAAAATTAAATGAGAGCCCACGATACACCTAGCAACCAGAATTGCTAAGAACAGATTGGTTGGCACTGGCAAGCAGTGGGAAAGGTAGAAGCAGCTTGGAAATGTCCATGTGTGTGACGCTGTATTCCATTGTAACGGAAGACACACATTCAGTGTCACAAGCAGTTCAGCTCCTGGGAACATCTCCACCATACGGAGTATAGACATTCACCAAAAGACAGATACAAGAATTCTGACAATGACGCTCTTCATGACTAGTCCAAGGGTGAAGCAGCCAGTGCATCTAAAGAGTAGAGTGAGTGAACAATTTATGGTATACTGAAAATGCACTAAAATTATTTGTTTACATACAATGGTAATTAAAATCCCAGAGTTCTTTTCTAAACAAAGAAGTGACAATGCCATGAGCAACCAGCTGAGCTGGATGTCATGCACAAGAAAGAAGAATAGAACTTGGGGACCTCCATAGATAAAGAAGAGTATCTCACATATTTTCTGTCCGTGTGGAGGGATGGTTCCAGAGGTGATCAGATGGACTGGTCTGAATATTTCTGCATTGTCGAATTTTTATGGCTCCTTTGGTTCTTCTTAATCTCTCCCCCTCTCTCTCTCTAAGTAAACTCTCCACACCCAATGGGGGGCTTGAACTCACAACTCTGACATCAAGAGTCACAGGCTCTAGTAACTGAGCTAGCCAGGTGCACCAATAGTTCCGTTTCTTGATGAGATTTTGAAAGGCTCCCCTTTCCTCTTTCCATGGCCGTTACAAGTGTGGACAGTAAAAGACTGTACTGCAGTGGTGAAACAGATTCTATTATCTGAGACTGGCTATGAGCTACAATGGGCCTGTGACCTTCTCATATTTACCGGTCCCTGCACACCTTCGTCATTTATTTGCTGAGCACTTGGAGCTATCTCAACTATGAAAAGTACTATATGAGCCAAAATTCTATTCTCTTCTCTATTAATCATATTTGATTAATATCATTTGAAATACCATTAAATAATTTTAATGCAGGTGTGTGGATTAAAGCTACTCAAGAGCTTTCCTGACATAAACATTGACAAATTATGTGCAAGTTTAAGTTTGCACAAGTGATTAATCTGCTATTCTGCAGTTGGAATTAATTATTACACTCATATTTACATGACTAGTTCAGATATGTCCAACCATTAACACTTTGCCATTTGCCCTGAGTCATTTCCAACGCAATGTCATATATTTAATAATGTACAGAAAAGACAAAGAATAAAAGAGAATCAGATCAGAACTCTAACAATATGTCTTAGATTGCAGGTCTAGCTGGCTAATTCTTTTTTTTTTAATTGATGAGGTTATTAAAAGATTTTATTTATTCTGTCCTAAGAGAAGCTTAATAAGATAGTACAATTCTTGTAATTAAGTGGACCGGTATGCACTTTCCCAAATTTCGGCTGTAAATTTGCAGGAGTGAATAAAGCAAAGCTTTTAGAAGGTCACATATGCTGAGTGGGAAAAACTCAAGAACCAAAGAGCCAAGAGCCATTCAGAGATGACTTTCTCTCTCTTCCTGAAGGCAGAACTGTTCACCTGAACCATTTCAGACAGATGGACTTTTATCCTGTTCTCCAGGGAAAGAGATTTTATAACTTGCATACAATATGCGATGTTTAGCCACCCTCAGTTTTTTGAGATCATAAATGCATAATCCAAATAACTTCAAGTATAACAAAAATACCCATTTATTAGGTGCTTATTTTGTTCTGAGCATTGCTTTAGGTTCTTTATATTGTCTCATAAAGATATTTAATTTCCCTGTTATAGCTAACAAAATGGAAGCTTTAAATTATCTAAGGCCAGTACTGGACAAGTGTGATTAGTGGTGAAGGACTTTCAGAGAGTAGAATCCACATATGATAAGAATGGAAGCAATGGGTACAAAACAGACCGTGTTCACATAAATGACCCTCACTTTTCTGTGTGGGGGGCCAGAGAAGTGTATGTTTTCTTATGTTCCTTGGCAGACATGAGCAGAAGGGAAACATATAAAGTATCTTCTGGTCATTCTGTTTGAAGGCTGGCTCCTGTTCGTGCTGGTCATGTCTTGTACTTTGGCTCTTATACCCAGGTGTCAATGGAAAGTGAAGGGAAAGGGATACGGATGTTTAGTGAGACTTTTGCAGAAATTGTGGCGCAGAGAGGCACATAGATGAGCCTGCCCATAGAGGAACAATTACTATATCAATTGAATTCTCCCTTGTTACTCTCTTTGTGTTTCAACTTGGTTAGTTTCTATTCCCCTTCAAGTTCGTTGATTCACTCCTTGTCTGCACTGAGTCTGTTCATGAATGTTAAATGCATTCATCACCTATGGTATAATGGAATTTCTGTTTAGCATTTTAATTGCCTCTTTCTTATAATTTCCATCTCTTTGCTGAAATGCCCCCATCTCTTCCTGTACTCTTTCCTTGACAGCCTCCAATATATTGATCATTGCTATTTAAAAATGTCTATCTGATAGTTACACTCTCTGGGCCATCTCTGAGTCTGGTTCTATGGATCATTTTGTCTCTTTAAAATGGCATTTGTCTTTTTTTTTTTTTTTTTTCCCCTTACCTTTTTTTGCTCATTCCTTTTAACTGAACGCTATGTATAGAAGAGTAAGATTAAGGTAGATACTACTTATGCCGAGACATGGCATACATCTTCTAGGTCCTGTCTCAGGACAGGAGGCTGAGTTAGCCTGCTCATCGGCTGAGCTGGGTTTGGGTTCTGTTGTGGCGGCTGCCTTCCTCACCCCAGCTTCAGATTCCTGCAGAATCACTTTGAGCTGAGGGTGAGCTAAGTCCATGATCTTGCCACATCTATAGCTTCCAGCTCTCCCTGTGCGCCTGAGCCTGAGCGTGGGCCTCTCCACATTCTTGCTCTTGTCCAGTGACAGACTTCTCTGCTTCTTTCCTAATGTTTGTCTGCTGGCCAGGTAACAGGGAGAGTACAGGGAAGGGAACTCTCTGTGGTCCTTCCTCGGTCTTAGACAGGCCCAAGTGTGCCTCAGGTCTTAGAGGTAGGAATTCTTCAGTGATCCTGCCTGAGCCTGTGGCAGCCAAGAGCTGCTTTGTGTCTTTAGTGGGGCTTATTGAAGAAAGAATTTCTTGTCCTTCTTGCTGTGGTAGAACTCCAGTGTATTGGTAAAGGGATTTGCCTTTTTCTGCCCTCTTCCATGGGTAGAGGGATTTGCTTTTGCTTTTTCATTTTGTTTTGTTTTTTTAAATCTTTCCACCGCTCTTATGCCTGAGGGTGAAAAGTCTTCCTCCTCGTCCCCCAGAAGCTTCAGACTATGTGCTTTGTCTCCATCAATGAGCCCTTTCTGCTCCTGTCCACCATCTTTCTCATAAGTACCCAGTGGAGGGCTATGGAGAAGCATCTACAAGGACATGCAAACTCATCTTGTATCTGTGGCTTTCACGCCGGCCCACATTCAAACTTTAACAATGGGTTGGAATTTCAGCTGTTTTTAACCTACCTGTACAGCACGCAGCCCCTCTTTCTCCCACACTCAGCCACTGTTCTGTGCCCTCTTCCCTCAAACAACTGGTTCCTCTTTCTTTAGATTTCAGGCTCCTTGTTTGTCTTACAATCTCAGCTCTGACGGGTTCAAGAAAAGTTGATTTTATAGATTTTTATTGTTGTTGTTGTTAAGGAAAAAGTAACTTTTCCCCAGTTTTCTATATCCTAGTCAGAAGCGGAATTCATGATAAATAGTATTTTAACTTGGCCTTCTCACTTGAAAACATCTGTTATTTCTCTCTTGCTGCCTGGTTCCTAAAGGTGTCTTCCCGAATGGAGCCATCTGCTAGCGACGGCGTCAGTCTAGAACTGGTATTTCTGTGCCAGGTCTGGAATCTTGTATGAACATGACCCTTCAGCTTCTGATGACTCATCAAGTTGTAGATGCCCTTTTCTTTTCTTTTTTAAAATTCTCTTCACACACACAGTTTTACATAAATCTATAAATGTGAACTTATCATGCACTGTGCTTCTTTTCCAAAAAACTGTAACAATTTACATTTCAACTGCCAGTGTATCACAGTATCCATTTTCTATATCTCTGCTAGCAACAGTGTTACTGTTTCCCTGTCTAATAAGTACAGAATGATAGTTCATTGTCTCTGTAATCAGCATGTGTCTGTTAGTAAATTTGAACATATTGTCATAAATTCACTGGTCATTTAGATGTGCACTTCTATGAACTGCTTCTTTGCACTGTTGCCTATTTTTTTTTTTATTGGATTGTTTTTCTCCTTTGGATGAACTTGTCAGATTTTTGCATGATTATTATATTATTAACAATTGTCCCCCAAATAATAGGTTTTCTATTTACTTTGTTCCTGATACATTTTACTATACAAGTATGTCTTTTTTGTAACATAGAAGATGTACCTCTTTTCTTTATAGCTTCTGAGATTCCAATCTTTGTTGAATGAGGTTCTCCAACCCCTACATTATATACCTCATTACCTAGAATTGTGCCAAGTGCAGAGATGCAGACAGTCTAATGAGACAGCCTAGAAAGGAAGTGTAGTTTACTTCTGGAGTCTGTACCTGACGGGTGAAGTAGGTGGCACCACACCTTTGTCATCCTGTGGAGCTGTGTTTGGGTAGACTGTGTATGGACTCCTGTGTTGCTACATGCATACCGAGAATGGGTACAACAAACTCTTGTTGTCAGAGGAGCCAAGGGAGCTCAGCCCTTAGGTAGCCTAATGAACTGCTGAAAGTGGAGAGCTGAGCTTCCAAGGCCACCTGGATCTCACTTAGGTTTTCTTCCAAAACTGTTATTGTTTTCATTCAAGTATTTCACCCCTTGGAATTTATTTTTATATGAAGCAAAACAGTGTTCACGTTTTATCTTTCTCCTGATACGTAGCTCCAATTATTAAAACGTCCATCCTTTCCTCACTAAATAGAAATACTATCATTATTTTATATGAGCCTTTCATATTTTTCATTTATCTATGAAAATCTCTATGCTAATGGCATGCTAATTTTACCTTAATGGCTTTATAGTGTTATTTTTTTTTTCTGATACTAGTAAGTCAAATCAGTCCTTCCTTATTTTTCATATTCAAAATTATTCCTGGCTATTTTTTTGACATTTATTCTCAATGGCTGTATAATTCAAACAGAATTTGATATAGTAATTAATGTTATATATTACATATAAAAAATTAACATTTTTTATATCAAAAACTTCTTATTTCAGAATATTGTATGTCTTTCCATTTGTTCATATAATACATCAACAAAATATTCTATTTTTCTTAATATTGGTTCTGTTTCCTTTTTGTTAATTTATACTTAATCTCTCAAGCTTTTCTCATTTTCCTTTATGTTCTTATTATTAAAATTAGAATAAAAATCTAATGGCCTTTATATATCACCAAATATATATTATTACCAAATATATATTACCAAATTCTTCTGTTAATTCCAATAGTTTTTAAAGAGTCTTTGGGGTTTTTTAGTTATAAAATCATGTCATAAAAAAAGAGACATTTTTATCTTTTGGAAACTTAGCACCACTTATTAAACTCTTTATCTAATTACAATGACCCAATACTTGAATATTAAGTTAAAATGGTAAGAGTAGGGATACATATCTAATATCTAATTTTAATTAAAACAGATTTTGCATCGTACCACTTAGAATACCAACTCCAGGTATTCTGTAGAAATACTTATTATTTTCCTTAAATGGTTCATATCAACCCCCTTTTTTAGCTTAAAGTTTTAAAGGGATGTTTCACAAACATCTTTTTAACACTTTATATTGATTTTCCTTTTGTTTATGTAGTGGTTTCTGCATGACCACACCTTTCTGCCCGCTCATGTCCACGCCCACCCAGCTGAATGTTCCAGAGGAAAACACACACACCAGAGGTACACTCTCGGAGATGTCTACCACTCACAGTCTCGTCCATTGTCCCCCCACTCTCCTCCCCAATAAGCTCCAACCTTTCTCCCCCTCCCCCACCCCCTGGGAGATGGAAGGGACGCAGGCCACACCCGCCACACACAGCCCCTCTGACGACTGATGTCCCCTCACTCTTGTCCAAGATGCCTTTCCTCCAACCTGTGCGGGGACCTTGCCCCAGGAATGCTTTCTTTCTTCCGATGAATTAATCTTCCCACGAATTTACCAACATGCTCCTACTTCTTCAAACATTAAAAAAAAGAAGAAGAACAAGAACAAGAACCTCTCTTTATCCTATTTTTCTGCCCCATTATTGTCTCCTTTTCTCCCTGCCTTATGGTAAACCCCTCAGACTTGTCTGTACTTCTTCTCAGGTCCTGTGCTCCCGCTCTCTACCAAGCTCCATCCAGTTACGTTTCTGACCTCCCACAGTCTACTGAAACAGCTCTCAATTTTGGAATGGCTCCTTGGACTACTTTGAATTGTCTTGGAAATCTCATCCAGTGCCACGGCTTTTGTGACAACTATAGCTCAAGATCCCCAGACCTTTATTTCCAACCAGGGAGTCTCCCTACCAACTCAGGCCTCATGTGCCCAGCCTTCTATTTGGTACCATCTGGAGGTCTAATAAGTATCTTAAAGTTGCCATCTTCAAACTTTGGCTTAAAACATTTCCCCACCCCCACCAAGGCTTGATCACCTGGTCTTTTAAGCTCACTTGATGGCTATTTCTTCCTGCAGGTTCTCAGGCACTATCTTCAAAGTACTCTTATCCCTTCATTTTTTTCCTCTCACATCCCAAATTCAATCCACCAAGATAATTTTTGATTCTATCTTAAAAACATATGAAAGTTCACATCATCTCTCCTCCTCCTTACTGTTACAACTCTCGCCTGGATTACTGCAAAAGCTTCCTAATTGGTTTCCTGACTTCAACCCTGTTCCCCTTCAATCCAATCTCAGTACAGCCGCCAACGTGACATTGCTGAGAGGGAGGTCACCCAATGCCAGCTCCATGTTGAAAGTCCTCCGGTGGCTTCAAAGACACGCTCATTATTGCCTGTGATGCCCTCCAGGGTCTGGGCCCCATTACCTCTCTGATCAAATCGTTTGCACTCTGTTCTTGGTTTATTTTTATCCAGGTACCCAGTCTTTGGTCCCTCCTCAGGATTTTGCATCGGCTTTTCCCTCTGCCTGGAATGGAGTTCCCACCCATCTCAGCCCCCCATAGCTGATGCTCCCTCACCTGTTTTTAGTCTTTACTAATAACCTGAGAGTTGCCTTCTCTGACAAATCTAATGAGGTCACCTGAATAGCCAGCGCCCCCCCCCCCCCCCCGCTCGCCAACAAAACTCTCTTGTCTCCACTCTGTTTAATTTTTCACCGTTCCATGAGTCACCATCTAACATATTAGGTATTTATTACCTATTTATTTTGTTCGGTGACATGGAACATGTTAGGGGCTCCATAAAAAATTTGTTCCATAAATAAGGAAAGTCGTACTGCAATATAATTTCTAATACTATAACGATTTTTCATCTTTATTCATAAATCAGATCTATCTACAGGTTTCCTTTATTGTTCTATCTTTATCAGGTTTTTAAAAGAGTTATATTGCCTTTGTAAAGTGAAATGGGGAGGCCTTTCATCCTTTTTCTAAGGCCTGGAATAATTTAACTTTGAAAAGCCCTCTTTCTTTAAGGTTATATAAAATTCATGTTACATAAACCTCAGCTGGGAATCCATCTGTTCTCGGTGCCTTTTGCAATGGTAGATCTTCAAGTGTCTTTTTCTAAACTCTCTTATGGTAAGTGATGTATTTAAGTTTCCCCTTCCTTTCTTCTTGGGTAAATTTTGGCAATATATATTTTGCTGGGAAATCATCCATTTCCTCTAAATTTTCAAATGTCTTGTCAGAAAGTTTCATAGACATATATTTTTATGACTACTTCAATCACTTCTCTATTGATGGTTATTCCCTGCTTGTCTCTCCTAATTTGGTGTATTTCTGCCTTCTCTTTTTCTCCTTTAAACGAGCCCGTGAAGCACTAATGTAAGTAAGTTGGCTTAAATTAGATTTGGATTTTAAAATTTCTGCTACCTTTTTTTATTTTTCATTAATTTTAGCTTTTGTTTTGAATTTCCATTTTTATTGGCTCTTTGTTCAAATCATTTTCCATATTCTTAGGATGAGCACAAACTCCCTCTGTTCTCTTATTTTCTTTGTAAATAACGATGATATTTTGTGTCAGGTTTTTGTTTTTATTTTTCCTCTTCTGGGGACTGCTTTCACTCTGTCCCATAGGTTTAACTGGAAAGAATGTTCTTCTTTATTACTTTCCCCATGGTTGTAATTGTCCTTTTGATTTTCTCTTTGATCCAAGAGTTTTCTGTCTGGGAATGTGCTTCTTAATTCCCAAGGGATTCTAACTTTTAGTTCCTTTCTATTATTAATTATTTCTGACATTAATAGTTCATGTTCACAGAATGAACTCAATAAAGATTTATTTTTAAAAACGTACTTAAGAATTCTTTTGAGCCAAGGAAGTGGTTGATTTTGTATAGTTTCCATTAACACGTGAACAAAAAATAATCTTTCCAAGGGATGTAAGATTCGGCATATAACAATTCAAACACGTGCGTTTATTTAATTATTTAGTTATTTTATGGAATGCTTTTGTCTTTCAGATCTGCCCAAATCTTAAAGAAGCATATTAAAATATCCCACTAAAGTTATAATATTAGCAGTTTAGATTTTGCTTTATTCACTCAGGCCCATATCGTTTGGTCCGTTTGAAAAAACAGAATGTTCCTCTTTTTCTGTTCTTTGTGTTTTTAAATTTAAAGTTCAGTTTCTCCCAGACTGTCCTTCTAACTTGCAATTTTGTTTCCATTTGCAAAGTATTTATTGCCCACCCAGAGCTCTCTGCTATCATGCATGTGCTCCCTGGTGTCAGAATTTCCCCTAGAGTTCTTCCAGAGGGAGCCGAGGTTGATATGTTTTCCAAATGACTGCATGTTCACATCTCCTTTTGTTCTGAAGGATGACTGGCATTTCTCATATATTGTCTCAAGATGTTATTCCAGTATCTTTAAAGGAGTCCCTTTGATCTACAGGCTTAAGATGTTTCCGTGTCTTTTCATTTATTTCTCTGTTTGCTTCTTCATTTCTTAAAACTCATTTTTATCTGGGGCATACCTGGGAAATTTTCCACAAGTCCACTAATTTTTTTTTTTTTTCCTTTCAAAATTGCTGTTTTTCTCATAGTTTCCTTTTGGGCTTACTTTTCTGCCCACGATTTCCAGCTCCACAGTTTTGCTCTGTGCCGGGAGATATTTCTTAGACTTGCCTTCCCAGGTTTCTAATTTGGTGTTCAACAATAACCATCTTCTTTTTCAATTCATCTAGAAAATATTTTAGATTTTAGCTTCAGAGAATGTTTTTAGTGCAACACCTGGAAATTTTCCATTGATGGGATCATCTGTGGCTCCATTTCACTAAGAGGGTTTGGCCTTTGTTGGGACCCTTCTTCCTTTCTCTGGTGCAGACCGCTCAGATGTGTGATATTTTGCTTCACTTGTTCCCTGGGACTCCAATCTGGCTTTTGCAGCACCCACGTGTTGGCGCTTCTAAAACTGGGGAGAGGCAAAATGGTTTGTCCTTCCATGAGCCACTAGTGCAGAAGCCACGGAACCCCAGCCACCTCCTGAAATGCCTGGATGAGGTCTCGTTCCACTCACCTGCCTTCCTGTGACATTCGGGAACGTATAGGGTTCTGCCCCATTCAATTATGTCTTCACCTGTAGGAGCCAGGGCACCTAAGCTAGCTCGGGCAGAGCGAGTGTTGACCTCCTCCACAGGGGTCTCCGGATCTCGTTAGCCCTAACACTTCCAAGACTCACCACTTTACGTGCTTGACTACAAAGGACTCTGGTGCTGATGGCGGACGCAGGAGAACAGTCCAACCAAGTCCAGCTGGCGGTGGAGAGAGAGTGCGGCACATTGAGGTGGCATCTTCCCAGAATCCTCCCTTCAGTGTCTCCCCAGATTGTCTCCCCTGAATGCCTTATGGGCTCTATTTTAAATTATTGCTTTTTTGTCCTCAAAGGAAATGGCTTTTTGGTGTCTTCATATACTTCTAATATGCTAAAACACGACTTTAAGTGAATCTTCTAACTTCCCATTTTGGTACTAAAAAATCCCCATCGATTTTATGCTTTGTATTTTTCCTCTATACATAGTTAAAAAGTATTAGATGACATTAGTTAAGGAAAACAAAGCAAAAAAAAAAAAAAATGTGTCTCCTAAATTAAATTCCTCTTCTGAAAAATTTCCTGTCAGTTCGAATCATGATCCCATTTGGGTTCCCGTCACTTGAGGACAGGGTTTAGTTGCATGGAGACGGGCTTTCCTGACATTCTACCAAGTACAGGCCATCTACAAGCATGTCATACGCAGCTCTAACTTGAGGGACCATGCGTGATGACCTCGTGGGCGGACACATGCTTCGAATGAGCAGCCACCCATCTTCTAAGACTGTTCCGCCATGGCCCCAAGGCAAGGGAACCAAATGTCGGAGGAGTATAGCTTCCCGCTGGAGACCTGATGGGGACTAGCTTTCTTCACGAATGCTGAGGGCACGGTGTGCAGGATTCAGTCCCATCACCTACTCGGTTACAGAGGAGCCGTGGACCAATGGGGCCACCCCTTTCCTCAGAAAGGCAGCTGCCCCTGAGGCTTCTCTCCTGGTTGCCGGTACCAGGGGCTTAACGGCGCTGTCACAGTCGGCTCTGGAGCAAATGTGCAAAGTCATGATCCCGAATATTTTTTCATTAGCTCAGCTCTTTTCCGTGGGTGGCGGGGGGGGGGGGGGGAGTGTCCTCACTGTTGAAAGCATCAATGCAGAAACTGATCGCCTTACCAGTTTTAGGATAGAACACTTCCATCATCTGGTTCAAGTATGTCTCACGCGCACTAGGTGATTCTGCTTGTGTTACATTTTCTTTTTTGCTTGTGTTACATTCTCAGCAAGATGTTACACTTAAACGAAACTCATGTGCCTATACTTGCATTTTAGTTTTCTCCTTAAATGTTATGTTTTGTATTTCAGAATACAAATGCATCTCCTTCCCCTGATTTCCTCTGAGCGAGGCAGCAGGCCCACTGCCGGCCCGCTCGTCTCAGCACCCGCTTTGCTAGCGGACAACCAAGTCCTTCCAGTCGCCTTTCAGTGTGCTGTTATTTCAATATCTCATACTTCCTCTCTCGGTCTCCGCGGAGCAGAAGAGTGAACGGAAAACCAGAGAAGTGCTGTGACTCACCTGTGAATGCCAGGCAACAAAACCAGGAAAACCGAAGTCGGTTCCCTGCTTCCTGAGCCCGTTTCCTTTGTTGGTGCCTCGTTGCCTCACACTGCTCAGCCTGCAGATGCCATTAAGGCAAACAGAACACACAAAATACTCTGTGCCCAGACACTCTCTTTAAGATGATGACATTCCAGTAGATAAACTAAGTGCTTTAATAGTTGTATTTTCAAAACAAAACAAACAAACAAAAAAAAAATTAACCCTATTTGGGAAAACCTATGTTGCTTACTGCTCTCCGAGTCATGGTATCTGGAAAGACTGTAGAGAGCCCCGGTCCAGCTTCGATCGATGGAGCAGAGCCCCCCGCCCCATCTCCCTGTGTGAACTGCTCTTTAAGTAGAGAACCACAATGGTCACATTGTAGAAGAAGGTTTCAATGAACTCAGGAAAGGTAGGAAAGTCATTGTGAGTGAAGGTATGTGGAGTCCCTAAGGGACCCACATTTAGCACCAACTGTCTCATCATGAGGAAGAGAGAGCGTGGCCTGAGGTGTCCGACTGGGACATGTGTCTGCCCGCATACCTCCACAGGGACAGAATTCCCTGGCCACCAACGGCCCCACTTCTTGCCAAAGGTCCATGCTGGCAAGCCTGCTCCTTGTGGAGCTTTTAGAAAGTGAAATACCATTTGTTGCTGGTTGTGAAAGTGGTGCTTTTCTCTTACATCTCAGAAACATCTGTTCTGGGAGCCTGGGTGGCTTATTTGGTGAAGCATCTGCCTTCAGCTCAGATCATGATCCAGGGCCTGGGATCGAGTCTCCATCGGGTTCCCTGCTCAGTGGGAGCCTGCTTCTCCCTCTACCCTTCTCCCTGCTTGTGCTCTCTTTCCCTCTGTCTTTTGGATAAATACATAAAATCTTAAAAAAAAAAAAAAAAGAAAAGAAAGAAAGAAAAGAAAAGAAACATCTGTTCTGTGCAGACCCCTGGGGTAGATCATCAGGCTGGTAAACGAGAGGTACCCCAATGAGGGGGATAAAAGCATTTTAGGAGAATCGCTTTGGGGCAAAAGGAGAATTTTTAAAAGCTTGTTTTCTACCTAGATTTGTTCCCGGTGTGTTATTTTAATGTTTTATTATCTGGAAATTTCTTTTAATGGCAATAGCGTGCTTTCTGAGTACTGCTGGTCTGTTCAGACTTTGCTGGATTGCAGTTAGTTTGCATTTCTACCGTCCCAACGACGGCAGGCGGGATGAATTGAGCGAGAGCAGCTAGTCTGGGATTATCGTAGGGCTTCTTGGGTCCTGGCCCATGGCTGCTAGGACTTTTCCTAAGAAACAGATGACCGAGAGGGGCGGATTACATGGTTGTTATCTGAGAAAAGGAAGATCAATCTTTTAATAAAATACGGCAGAGGAGACATTCTATGGAGAAAGTCTGGAACACGGCTTAACATTTATCTTCTGGGAAGGCCATGGGCTTATGAGGAGCCGCTGATGATCAAGGGTAAAGAAATGATTCATTTGTAAAGCACTCGCAAGGGTCATCAGCATACTTTGATGTGGTTGGGAGTGACACCAAGTAGTAGAGATAAAGGGTAAGGAATTCACCCTTGGCAGCCAGAGGATTGTGTTCTGAAGAGGAGAAGCTGTGCTAGGGACAGCAGGTCGGGCGATGTCGAAGAGCGGGGAAAGGCCCCACAGTGGGCAAAATCTGGACGCGCAGCCTGCCCACGCAGAGTGGGCAAAAGGGAACGTGTTCTGCTAACTAACCGTCGGGAGGATTTGCTTTATTTTATTTCGCACACAGCATGCCACAAAACATGGGTGTTGATGTCAATGTTTTCATTTTTTTGTTGATGTCAATGTTTGCAAACCCACATGCTTTCACGCCAAAAGGCATGCACGCAGAATCACTAATACGGATCATAAAAAAGGGAAGCAATACCTGTCAGCCGTCCTTCTACCCGAAGGTGTGTATCAAGGTCACTTTGTACACATCACCAGGCAACTTTCTCTACGCTCTACACATACAGAAAGGAGGAGCAAGCCGGTGTGGAACGGCTCACACCGCGTGCCGCAAACACAACCGGCTATGCTCAAGCTTACACAGTGTTTCCTCTGACCTGGACAGAAAGTATCTACAGCGTGGTTTTTTATACATAATCAGAACTAAGTCAAGCCTGGGGATCTGAACTAAACAGGGGACCCCCCCCCCATTCCACTTAAGCTCGTGGATGTCAAATTTCTCTGGAAATGTGGGAATACAGAACCAGCCTCATGGAGGGAGGTTTAAGATCAATGAGAAGGGGAGGACCAAAGAAATCCCTATTTCAACGTTGGCATTTTACTAGTCTGCTAGGTCTGCCATTACAAGGGGCCAAAGACTAGGAGGCTTAAAAAGCAGAAACCTATTTTCTCGGTTTTGGAGTCTGGAAGTCTGAGCTCAAAGTCCCTTCAGGGTTGTTTCTCCTGAGGCTTCTCCCCTTGGCTCGTGGGTGGACACCTTCTCACTGTGTACACACATGCCTTTTCTCCATGACATGCAGTTTGAGAGAGGGAGAGGGAGAGAGAGGTCTCTTGTGTCTCTTTCTGTCCTAGTGAAGTAAGGCCTCACTCATCATGGCCTCCTTCCCCTTGATGACTTCCTTTAAGCCCCATCTCCATATATAGTCCCCTTGGGAGTTAGTGCTTTAACCTATGAATGTGGGGGACGTAAGTCAGTCAGAACAGGCACCTATTATTTACTGAACACTTACTTTGCTCTCAGCGCTAAACTCAAAGCTGCATATAAGTGACCTCATTTCATTTACATAAAATTCCAAAAATACATACTTATCCTTTTTGGTCAGGGGTGGGGAGTTGGGGGATGAGAAGACTGAGGTTTGGAGAAATTAAAGAATTGAAGCAGAATTATAGAATTAGTAAGTACCTGGGCCATGGCTAAGACTCTAGCTTTCCGACGTCCAATTATTTTGGTCTCTTTCTTTCAGTTAGTTCAATGACTTAATAAGGACACAAGAATACCTAAAACCTATCTGCATGCTAGATGGCTTTCATCTCATTTCGCCATAATAACAATCTTCTGGGGCATGTTTTATCCACCCATTACACAGATTAGAAAATGGAAGTCCCGTGTGGTCAGAACTGTGATCTCATGGGGTCGGGGGACTCGTCTAGAACTTTCTCTTTCTTTGGTATAAACTCTCACTAGATCATGACCCATGGAGAAAACCGAAGGGAGAACATTATGTGTCAATAGTTTGTTTGCTTGTTTTGTTGTTGTTGTTTTTGTTTTTTTTCTAAGAGACTAGACAAATTTCCTCCCTTCCCTTCCCTAGTCCCCCCAAATTGTAATTTTCAGAGCACGTTGAACTGGTGCTACTATCCTAACTTAGTGATTTAAGTTTTCAGTGAGGTATCTTATAACGCATTACTTCACCAGCATCACTTAAAAATCATGTGTAATATTTAACAACGTCAGGCTAAGTCATGTTTCATGTGCTCACAGAAGAGAGCAATTCAATTTCCTAAGAGCTTGGTGAGAGCCAGGACACCTCTCAGATATAGTGACTTTGGACCCTTCCAAGCACCCCTGTCTTTTCTCATAGCACTTAATTTGCACCTGATGCTAGGCTGGCTTGTGACATCTCATACACCTTTTTTTTTTTTCTTTTTTAAATGTATGACATGTCACCACTCTACGATTGAACACAAGAACTGCTGTCCACACTTCTCAAAGTTTCAAACTATGTACTGCAATACCGAGCATACTACTCAGAAATTATTCTTTGACTAAACTAGGAATAAAAAGGGATGCCATGTCTATGGGGATTTTAAAAAGTATCAAGTGGGCTCCACTGGTCTCTCAACAGAAATCCTTTAATCGAGGTTTCAATTTTGCTTAAGATGCGTTAAATAATTATATTCTTCAAAGCCCACAGTGAGTAATAAACGATATGTTGTGGGGAAAATATGATTAAAAATAAAACAACTGGTGATCTTGTTTCTTTTAATGCACTTAACTTTTAAGAGCATTATTAGGCTTACAGAAAAATTGCAAAGAAAGTACACAATATTCCAATAGGAAACCACTCCCCACTCCAACAGACACACTATTTTCTCTATTATTAACATTATGTATCAGTGTGGTACGTTGGTAATAATTGATGAGCTAATACTGATACATTGTTATGAAATAAAATCCATAGTTCGCATGCATTAGGGCTCACTCTTTGTGTTGTACATGCCACAGGGTTTTTGCAAATGCATCATGCAGAGTAGTTTCATGGCCCTAGACATCTTCTGTGCTCTACCTCTTCATCCCTCCTCCTGAAACGCTGGCCATACCATTATTCATTTCTATCAGCAATGAAAGAGAGTTCCTGTCAATGGCCATACCACCCTGAACGCGCCCGACCTCATCTAGAAGAGAGTTCCTGTTGCCCAACCCTCCTCAGCACTTGGCAGTGTCAGTGATCTGGATTTCACCATCCTGATCGGTGGATGGTGGTACTTCATTCTTGTTTCAATACCCATTTCCTTAATAGCATAGAATATGAAGCGTGCCTTATACGTTTGTCATTTGTATATCTTTAGCAAGATGTCTGTTCATATCTTTCACCCATTTTTAAGTTGCATTGTATGCTTTCTTTTTGTTGTTTTTAAGAGTTCTTGAATATTTTGCATAATATGTTTTACCAAAGATTTGTTTTGGAAATATTTTCTCCCAGTCTGTGGCTTTTCTTTTCACTCTCTTGACAGTGTCTTTCACAGAGGATGTGTTTATAATTTCAACGAATCCTAACTCACCAATGTTTCTTTCATGGATTGTGCTTTTAGCATTTTATCTAAAAAGTCATTGCCATATCGAGAGTCACCTGGATTTTACTCCTATGTTATCTTCCAGAAGTTTTATACAATTGTGTTTTACATTTAGGTCTATGATCCATTTGGGGTTGATGTCTGTGAAAGGTGTAAGGTCTGTGTCTAGATTATTTTTTTTTCCTTTTTATATACGGATGTCCAGTTGTTCCAATACCATTCATTGAAAAGACCAACTTTTCTCCATTATATCGCCCTAGCTCCTTTGTCAAAGATCAGGCTTATTTCTGGGCTTTCTGTTCAGTACCCTTGATTTGCCTATTCTTCCACCCAAATCACACTGTCTTAATGTAGCGTCATAGTAGGTCTTGAAGCTGAGAGCGTTAAGTCCTCCAGCTTTGCTCTTCTTCAGTATTGTGTTGACTAGTTTGGGTCTCTTACTGTCCCGTAGAAACTTTACAATCAGTTTGATGATATTAACAAAACACTTCGGTGGAATTTAGGGATTGTATTAAATCTATAGATCAGTCTGGGAGGAACAGACATCAATATTGAGCCTTCCGGTCCACGAACGTGGAAAATCCTCTCCATTTATTCAGTTCTTTGATTTCATTTATCAGAAACTTACAGCTTTCCTCATGTTGTTCTTATACCCATTTGTTAGGTTTATACCTAAGTATCATTTTTTGTTGCCAATATAAATGGTGTTGTAATTTTAATTTCAAATTCTAGTTGTGCATGGTTGGGGTATCGAAAGGCAATGATTTTGTATATTAGCCTTGTATCTTGCAACCTTGCTGTAATCACTTATTATAATTAGTTCCAGGAGTGTTCCTTTTGATTCTTTGTGATTTTTTTTGCAGACACCAGCATGTCACCTATAAACAAAGACAGTTTGATTTTTTTTTTCCTTTCTCACTATGTATCCTTTTTAAAAAATTTTTCTTGTCTTATTGGATTATGTAGGACTTCCAGCACGATGTTGACAAGCAGTGCTGAGAACAGACGTCCTTACCTTGTTGCTGATCTTAGAAAGAGGGCAACTAGTTTCTCACCATTAATTATGATGACAGGTGTAGGTTTTTGTAGATGTCCTATATCAAGCTGAGGACGTCCCCCTCCGCCCCTGCTTTGCTGAGATGTTTTATCATGTATGGGTGTTGGATTTTATCAACGTTTCCCATGTATGGGTGTATGATGTTTCTTCTTTAGCCTGCTGATGTGGTTAATTACATTAACTGATTTTCGAATGTTGAACCAGCTCTGCTTGCCTGGGATAAATCCTATTTGTACATTTGAAGTAATAATCACAGAGAATTTTCCAAAATTAGAAACTGAGCAGAAACCATATTGTTCTCGTGGGTGGGCTTCTGTTCCTGGACATGTCCCTAGTAAGCTACGGTTCTCAGTATTCTCCTCCCTTTCCCCTTTTTGGGGCAGCAGGCTTCCCTGGGACTTCAGTCTCTGTTGGACCTAAGAAGAGTTGTTGGTTTTTAGTTCACTCAGCTTTCTTCCTATTGTGAGAACAGGAGTGACGACGTTCAAGCTCTTTACATTTGGACCAGAAACCACTGTTGTTTTTTAAAGGACAACCTAGAAATATATTAAAAGATGTCAAATATGAATCATAGGCAAAGTTAATTTTCAGGGTGGTGGCATCTATTGAACTCTATTCACTGCTAAAAACATCTGCAAAACAAGCCGACAGTCAGGGTCTTGCAATCTGGTTCACTAAATAAGGCCCGAAGGTCCGTGTCATTATGGACGACAAAACACCTAAACAAAACCAAAGACCTTATTAAATACAATCTTCAACTTGTGGCCCTGTTCAAGCTTTCTCGGGAATAAGGTCTTTGTTTTAAAGCTTTTGAACAATTGCTGAGCAAAGAATTCTTAGAGAGCGATGCTTTCTTTTTGTCTGTTATATCACAGGTTCCAAAAACTCAAGGAGCTTTAGCTTGTGAAGAATGAAAATGCGCTTGAACCCTTTATTGTGACATTAATTTCTACTTATCTGGCTCCTATGCAGTGTGGATCAATAACTTGCCAGACGGGAGCTTGTTCCTTGATCTACAATACTATACATTTTTAATAATCACTATGTAGAAATTCTGTTATATTGCATTCCCATTTATTTACTATTTTCTTCTAAAAAGAAGCATATTATATTATATTATATATTATATTATATCATAGCATAGCATAGCATATTCTCCTATGATGAGAAAAAATAATTTATTTTACTTAATTCTTGAAACACCAATGTATTACATGTAGGTCATTCTGTTTGCTTAAACCCATCTGTGTAAGAAACTGGCATCTGTCCCCACAGTGGACAGTCAGTGTTTGAGGGAGCTTAGGAGAGACCGCACATTTAGGGGTCAGAGCAACAGCAGCCCAGGGCGTTTCAAATTACAAAGAGCAAACAGCCACATAGCGTCGTCCATGGTCATGGTGAAGATAAAGACAGCTGCTGTTTATGAAACCTCTACCGCGTACCATGCCCGATGTTACCTATTCCTATAACGATTGCCTAACAGCAGATATCTGTGTACTTGTTAAGTAAATAAGAAAACCTATTCAGAAAGGAGTAACTAGGTTAAGAAGTGATAAAGCTGAAACTAAAACCTTGGTCTTTTTTTAACATTAAAAAAATGAGGCGAAAACCACATAACAAAACAATTAACCATTTTAAAGTGGCATTTAGTACTCCCACAGCGTCATGCAAACACCACTTCTATCAAGTTCCAGAACATTTTCCTCATTCCAAAAAAACCCCATACCCCGTGAGTAGCCACTCCTCATCTCTCTCCCCTCAGTCCCTGGCAACCACAAACCGTTTTTTCTGTCCCTCTGGATTTGCCTCTCCTGGATATGTCATATAAAAGGAATTGTACAATGGATGACCTTTCACGGCTGCTGACCCTAGTCTGACCTCATATCCCGTGTTCTTTCTTCAACAACATCCTGTCCAGGACATTCTCTTGATCACAAACTTTTTTTAAAAAGTGTTGCTTTTTAAGCTAATAATTACCTTTCAAAAGATACTTACAAATAGATGTTAAGAAATGAAGATTAACGGTGCAAGAAATACCTGTGAACCTAAGTTTTAGTTTAGGAACACACAGGATGTGCACCCAGGGAGACACGTCCCCTTTGAATTTCTGGAACCCTCTAACCTAGATCCCCCACCACAACATTTCTCCTGAATGCCAACCCATCACTTTTTTGCTTTTCTTTGGGGCTGAACACTTTTTTGTATCCCAAATTATATATTCTTTAGTTCTGCATATTTTCAAACGTATACAAATAGAATTAATGTCTGTAAGATTCGTCTACATTGTGTGTGTCTCTACAGTTCATTTCTTTTCACTGATGAATACTATCCCATTAAATAATTTTACCAAGATATCTTTATCCATTTTGTGGTGATGGGCATTTGGGTTATTTCCAGCTCTATTGTTATTATGAACGTTACTATTATGGATGCACATAATTTTGCTTGTATAGGCTTTGCATAATGTGTATCTTCGATTTATGCAAATATATTAATAAGTGAATGGTACCATGTTGTACATCTCATTCTGTTTCTTACTCCTTTTCCTTCACTAAGTGCTGTATTTTTAAGACTCAACCGTGTAACTCTGTGTACATACCATCTCTTACCTCCTGTTTATACAATGCTGCAAGGTTCATTGTCACCACATTTATCTGCTGTCTTAGAAATGATCCTCTCCTACAAGTAAATGCTGGAATGAGCACCCATGTGTGTTTCCTTATGGACCAGCATCAGAATTCCAACTCTTCACCCACAAATAAATGTTGGAGAAAGCACCTATGTGTTTCCTTATAAACCTGCATCAGAATTACACTATTGGGTATTTACCCAAGTAATATCAAAACACTAATTCTAAGGGATACTTGTACCCCTTTGTATATTGTAGCATTATTTGCAATAACCAAACTATGGAAACAGCCCAAGTGTCCATCAGCGGATGAATGGATAAAGAAAAGGTGGTATATACACAACAGAATATCTCTCAGCCCTAAAAAGAATGAATTCTTGCCATTCGCAACAACATGGATAGAGCTAGGGAATATATTGCTAAGTGCAAAAAGCCAGTCGGAGAGAGACAAATGCCTTAAGATCTCACTCATATGTGGAATTTAAGAAAAAAAAAAAAAGCTAAGGGGAAAAAAGGAGAGAGGCAAACCAAGAAACAGACTCTTTACTACAGAGAACACACTGATGGTCACCAGAGGGCAGGTAGGTAAGGGGATGAAGGAAATGAGGGACGGGCATTAAAGAGCACACTTGCCACAATGAAAATCAATCAATCCGTCAATGAAATTGTAGCGACTCAACAGCACAGTCACTCTCCAAACTTCACGTGAACACTCAGATCAACCCACTTGACATCATCGTGCTTTCTTCAAAGGCTTTATACGAATCACTACCCGTGGGCTTTGCTCCCCTGTTGCCATTCTGATTTTTATTCCATTCGACCCCACAGGTGTGCTTGTGCATCGGGCAGCTCTGAAACCCTGTCAAGGAGCGATACCATTGACCCGGAGTATTAGCCTGTTTCCCTGACTTTCAAAGCAGACTGTAACCTGCCTGAGGGCAGCGGTCACAGCCCCCTTCATTTGTAGCCGCTTTGCGGCACCTGGGGTTTGCAACACTGTTCGATAAAGGCTGTATTGTGTATCTGTTGAACACATTTCTAGTGTTGAATGATGCTGTCTTTGACTTGAAATAGCATCTTTTTCATTTCATTTCGTGAGGAAATTGCATATTTTCTTGAGAGCTCTGCACAGAGTGGAAAGATCTCATGTGCCTTTTGGGGATTACCACCCTGATTCTAGGTTTGTGAATTTGGTCAGTGAGTATTAATAATCAACTCTCTTAATTCTCAGAAGGGTTGGCTAGAAAATTAGTCCTCAACTTGAAACTTCAATTATATACATAAAATCTACATGCCTTCCTAATTAAACACTAAGTCGGCTGAAGCCAGTCTTAAATTTAATAATTTTATTAGTACCCTAAAATTGCAGCAGGAAAGATTAATTGTGTTAATAATTAGAAGCTGAGCATTAACTTTTTTCAAAAGAACTGTCTTTACACTATTATATTTCACTTCATTTTAGGAAAGCAGTGTATGTGCAAATGGAATATGATTCATTTGTGTCCCAACTTACGAATTTTTTTTTTAAAGAATAAAGTTTTTGTAAAGACACTGAAATTGTGGTGGTATTGACCAACCATAAATGGTACTAGCTAACATTATGAAAATAATCAAACATCTCTTTTTAGAGCTTTGCCATCGGTGGATATGAAACATATACAAAGCCATCGGAATTCAGGAGAAGTGATTGAGGATACAGGATGAGCTGGGATGCCTGGGTGGCTCAGTCGCTAAGCAACTACCTTTGGCTCAGGTCATGATCCCAGGGTCCTGGGATCAAGTCCTGCATCAGTCTCCTTGCTCAGCAGGGAGCCTGCTTCTCCCCCTGCTTGTGCTCTCTCTCTCTCTGACAAATAAATAAAAAATAAGTTAATTAATTAAGGATATAGGAAGAGTGTCTGCACGCGGGGTCTGTGTTCCTCCTCCACTCCCTGCTGACTCTACCCTCCACTTGCCAGTGTCAGTGTCCAAGCAGCCGTTTCTCCTGAGTGGGTGTGTAGAAAGGCTCAACCTTCACGAGCCCCCACCCTCCGACTACCTCCTGCACTCAGTGTGGGTCCCCTGGGGGTCTCTTGACTCTATGTGCTCACTGCTCTCTGCTAGATAGTAAAGGGGTCCTGGGATAGACGGGACGTAGGATTCTGTGTATACTAGATGACTGAGTTTGGTCTTGTCCAATTTACATGGTCAATGTGAGTCAAAACTTGAAGGGTGCATGTATGCCTCAAGGCACTTTAGGCTAAGTTGTAGCCACCCATGGGTTATCACTGAGGATTCACACTGGTGAGTCATCTGGGGGAGGCAGCAAAAACACAGGAGTAAGGAATGTTAAAAAAAAAAAAAAAAAAGGCCCAAAGTAATTAAAATTTAAATATCAACTAACACTCTCCAAGGATCGAGGGGAAAATAGAGCTTCTTGTCACATGACATCAGGAATCCTGGGTCTATAATCAAGTCGGTTCCTCTGTTTAGGGAGAAAGACCAAACCAGCTTCTGAAAGGCCAGAAGGAATTCAAGGAAAAGCAAGGCAAGTGGAAGGGCGGCTGTGGGCACTTCCCCACCGAGCTGGCAGAGGGAGCAGAGAAGCAGACGCTTCTAAGACCAGCTCTGGGAAGCCACCTTCCACCCGAACCACAAAGTCTTTTCCGTGAAAGTGTCTGTACCCCGGCCTTCCAGAGACCCAAGATGAATTTTTGTATGTTTAACCTGAAATGTGGAAACATTACATGCGCACTTAATTAGCCCATTTGGAAAATATTGATCAGAACGCCCCGTTTTCTAACAAGTATTTTCAATTAACATTCCAATCGCTGTATTATTAACACAGTCCCCATAAAATTAATCAGTCTCCTTTAGGCTTCAAAGATGTCAGTTTGATTACCTTAAAAACAATTAAAATGAGTTGCAATTTTGTATCAGTCTTCAAATCATATATGAACTGATGAACGGTCTCAAGTCATCATACTTTAAAATGCAACCAAACAGGTAATTATCATATACCATCAAACATAATTACACGTGCTAATCTCCATAAAACCCTACAAGCTAATATCATATATTAGCAGATAATCATATAGTTTAAAGGGATCCATCCACGCTGCATTTTTATGAACTCTCTGATCTGCATGAGTAAAGCACTCAGAGTCAGGGAGAGAGGAATGCCAATGATGCTCAGGGGAAACAGGAGGTATTTTGTATTTTGAAACACGTGCCAGTCCTACAAGAAAGCAGGTTCTAATTCAGGAGGCTGGACTAGGAGTCTAGAATCCTAAGACCCCAACTGGGGCTAGAAGGCACCACCGGGAGAAGCTGTTTTCCTTCTGTCCGTGATTATCCTCTAGAGTCTCCGCAGAGAGCCAGATCAAAGGACTGTCTCATCTCCCCAAGTGCTTCTCATCTGCCTCCGCCTTCTCTCCATCCGTGAACAACGAACAGCAAAGACATTAGGAGTTTTGGGTTGATTTCCTTTGACTTATGAGTCCTGGCAGTTGATGCACTAGCACTAAGTTCCAAGACATAACCCTCCTTTCATTCCTAGGAATCCGTCCGTCTGGAAAGACTCTGGAAGAATTCTGTGTCTATTTAAGCACGTCCTGTCTTGCTTCCCCTCCACTGATGCAGGAGGTCCTGGATGAAAGCTCGTTGTTGAATATCCTTCTCCACCTGTTTGTAGATTTGGTGTGAAGGCTATGCCCACATTATAATTTTTCATTTAATCTTTTCAAGTTTTGCTACTTAAACTCAAGGATTGGAGCCGCTCTGAGAGATAAGGAGACCCAGGGGCATAGGTAGCATTTCAAAGGATACAGATTCTCTCCTCAAAGTAGGAGGAACATAGAGCCCTTTGGGAAAAGCCTCTTTTCAGTGCAAAGATAATGAGCCCCTGCTCCAATGGTGAGAAATTGGCCATGAGGCTGGGTCTGGCTGTGGCAGTGGGTCAGAGAGCGGTGTGGCCCTGCCCTTGGGACGGGCTCACACCAGAAGAGCTAAGGACACGTGCCCTGTGACGGGAGGGCAGCGGCATGTGTGGACAAGGAAGTATAGGAACCATACGCAGGCAGAACAGACGGAACTGGAACGGCAAGAGGACTACAACTTGGTTTTCCAGATTCGCAGACTCAAAGGGCTCCGAGGTCAGCTCTCACATAGCTGGTGGTGCTTAGAAGAAACGGTATGGACCACCCCCCACCCGCTACCCCACCCCGGAGACACAACAGCATGAGAGCAAGCTCGGCTCTGAGTGTGGCGTCTGTCTCCTTAGAAGTGGGACTTCAGTACAGCGTGGCCAGGCCGGCAGCAAAGCCGAGTCCGGCTAAAAGGTGAGGTTGCGGCTGTTGCAGGCCAAGTCCTCGTTTGGGGAAATAACGGTTCTGAGCGAAACAGCCACTCTGTGCATTTGTTAAAAGCCAGTTATGATTCTTCATTTCAATTATACAATCACAGTTTTTTGTTTTGAAGATTTTACTTATTTGAGAGAGTGAGCACGAGCAGGGGGAGCAGCAGAGGAAAAGAGCGCAGGCCCCCCGCGGAGCAGAGAGCCCGACGCGGGGCTCGATCCCGGAACCCTGAGATCATGACCTGAGCCGAAGGCGGAGGCTTCACCCACTGGGCCACCCAGGCACCCCTGAATTTCAGTTTTTAAGTAAAAGCTTTAATTTGCTTTTGTTTCGGATGGTGGCTGATGGGGCCCGGTCTGCAGATACAGCTACGGCACCGTCTCCGTTCAGTTTGTCTTCCAGAAAGCGATCCACGGAACCCCAAAGACTTAAATCCCTCCGTTTCAAGGCTGAAATATGGTTTACAGACAGAACTGTGAGGAGGGACAGGGTCTCAGGTGGGAAGCAGATGATCGAACACCCAGAACTGTGAGGAGGGACAGGGTCTCTGGTGGGAAGCAGATGATCGAACACCCACTAACCACTCGCCCAGACACGCCCGCGTGGCACTTCCTGTTATTTCACCCAAAAAGGGACAGAGTTATTTTTCCATGATTTACAGATGAGTATCCCAGGCATGGGTAGGCTAACATGTGTTCCTAAAATCAAACAGGGAGAGGCCGTCCTTAGGATTCCAACGGCCACTCGTCTTCCTTAAGAAAGCAAGCAGCCTCTGATTGCTAATTGGGTTGGCTGTTTACATTTCACGGCGCTGATCAAATTCTTGAAACGTAAGTTTGAGTGCGTGTGTGGGTAGGGTGGAACCAAGGAGAGAGGTGGACAGACAGAGAGTCAGAGGGGATATTTTTTTTTAAAGATTTTATTTATTCATTTGAGAGAGAGAGTGAGCAAGCAAGAGGGCACGAGCGGCAGAAGGAGAGAAAGAGCAGGCTCCCCGCTGAGCAGGGAGCCCGAGGCGGGGCTCGATCCCAAGACCCTGGGATCATGACCTGAGCCAAAGACTGACGCTTCACCGACTGAGCCACCCAGACGCCCCTAGAAGGGACATTTTCTGGGAGGTAGTGACCTTCCACTTTGGCCCTGGCAAAAAAGTAGAATTTGGGTGGTTGACAAAGGGAAGCATCACGATTCTAGAACAGAATGCACATGGGAATGACAAAGAGCATTCAGGGGACCATTGCACGAGGGACGGCTTCTTATGCTACTTCCTAAAATCCTCATTGCACTTACTAAATACAGGGCATACGATCACATACATCTGGACGATTCTGATGGTCCATTTTTGGAGATGTGTCATTGGAGCTCACCAATACAAGACTAGGAAAAGAGCAGAAAATAATCCTGTTAATTGTGTCTGCTGGTTTAGACAATGGGTTCTGGCATAACAGCTACGAACAGCCCATGCACTGTGCTGCCCCTAGGACATTTGTGGCCTCTGTAACCATAATAAACATCTCACAGCACCTTCTCAGAGAATGGCCCTTCCCCATTCCAGGGGCAGGTGTAAGGAGTAGTCCCACGGGCTTGGGCAGGCCGATGCAGTCAGGGATGGACCTCACCCAAGCTGAGCTATCACATTCCCACTCTCGGGGATTCAGAACTGAAGCCAAGATCTTTTGGCCGGTCTCACCAAAAGGTTAGAACTGTAACAGGCAAACAAGTTGGGAATCCGAAAGTAGCCCAGTCCTATACCACAGATCAGCAAAATATGTCTGGAGAAAGAGAGGCAGAGGGAGAAAGACAGAGAAAGAGAGAGACAGAGCTGGGCAGAGAGAAGGAGGATGAGAACCGGAGCCTCTGTTCCATTTCCTTCCTCAAGCTTTTCTTCATCCATATCCACTGGCTCCATGTGACGTCGCATCCTGTCCTTCTAAGAAACTCCTGCTTTAAGCTAAATGTTTGGTCCTGTTGTCTGTAACTAAAGCACGCAACCGATACAGCAGGGAAGCCACATGGCTGGGCTCTGTGCGCTATAATGATGATCTGATGACAACTTTTAGCATAGATCAGAGCGGGGGGGAAACAACTAAATGCAAAACACTTTGATGTAGTAAAGCATAATAATTCATTTTCTCCTGGCTTAGAGTTCCTAGTAATGGAGAAGTGGTCCGCAGGAGTTGGCTCTCCCTCTGTGGGTCACGCATACAAATCAGGGGACAGCAGGCTCAACGCACTCATTCTTGTCCAGCTGGTGGGACAGTTACAGACACTTTCCAAAGTTCTTATGCTGCTGTGTTGCTGTTTAATACCTGTTTAGGTAACAGGTATTAAATAACCTGTTTCATAACTGTTTAAATAACAATTTAATACTGTTGCATAATTTGGGCCTTTAATTAATTCAAATTGACCTTAATTTTTTGTCCCTTTCTCTGTTCCAGTCATGTGAAAGAAGTTGTACCCACTTGTCAGACACGCATGTGAGGATTCCCCAAGAGCCTTCTAGAGGTCGACTTGGGAACTAAACGAGCTACTGTCTGAAAGCCCGGGCGGCGCCTGGCCACAGGAAGTGAACAAGTGGGGGTCTCTCCTCTGCCTCTTCGCACGTCCAGCCCCCTCACCTCTCTGTGGGTGGGGACGGGAGACCATTTCTGGCAATGGTGTGGGGTGTGTGTAGACTGAAGCCAAGAAGAGCGGGTCTGTTTGCTGTGCCCTGTCCTGCCGTGATGTTTCACGGGGAAGGATGAGCGCGCCCATCGGACTTGGTTCTTCAGGGACAGTGAGGACCAGAGCGGTCCTCTGGCCTGGGCTGCCTCAGTGAGGTGGGCAAGAGGTAAGCCCTGATCAGGTGCAGTCTTTGGGATCATGGATAGCAGAGAATAATCTCTCCCAGCAAGAGAGAGCACGCAGTCTCGTGACTCTTGTGTGCTTCTCTTCTGCTGTTTGTTTTGCTTTTTGAGGGAGGGAGAGAGAGAAGGGAGGGCAGAGGGAGAGGAAGGCGGAGAACCTCAAGCAGAGTCCCTGTTGAGTGCGGAGGGGGGACGGGGAGCTCGATCTGATGACTCTGAGATCACGACCTGAGCTGAAACCAAGAGTCAGTCGCCCACCCCACGAGCCCCTTGTGCACCCCTCAAGGCCCTGTATTCTATCTACGAAACGGGGGCAGGGCAACATTTCACTAAGAAACGGGACGATGAAGACCCACGTGGGAGCCCTGGGGACTCACAGGTACCCCTTTCACCCGCAGTCCTTTGCCCTCCTTCCCTGCGGACCTCCCTACCCACAGAGCGGGGCGAGAAGAAGAGGCGGACGGTCCGAGAAGCGTCGCGGCTCCCCCCGTCTCGCCGCCCGACTGCGGTGACCTCCGGGAGCCGCACGAGCTCTGGGCGGGGGCAGAGGTAGGAAAGCGACCCGGCCCCGAGCAGTAACGAGGAGGAGGTGGGAGCCACGTGACACCGCGCGGCGGGGAGCCTGCGACTGTTACCAGCCCCGACCGCGGGTCCGCAGGGGGCGGGCCGGGTCGCGGGCTTGGAGGGGGCCTGGGGACCGTCGCCGTCGCGCGGGGTCCTCCCGCGGGGGCGGTTCTCGCAGCGGGGCTCAGCCTCCCGGGGGGGATTTTGTCACAAAACTTTCCGTCTGTTGGCACGCGTGTGTCTTCGAGCCCCTCCAGAGGAGCGTCCGGTGAAAGCAAGACGCGGGTCCTGGTGTCCTTTGTCGTTTGCGCGGCGCGAGCAGAGGCCGCCTCGGGGACCCGCTCCGTCCTCTTCAGGCAGAGAGAGCAGGATGAGTTCACAAACAAATACTTCCTTTTTTAATTTTTTTTTCATGCCAGTTTTTTTTTTTTTTTTTAATTTTCTGGAACGGCTTGGTATAAACCACCTGCTCGGGTCTTTAACAAGGGCAAGGTGGCCGCGCCGGCCCCGCGCTCTCTAGCCTGCCTCTGAGTGCGGACAGCTTCTGGCTATTCACAGAGAGTGATGTCGAGTTTCAGGGGCTGCTGACCAACAACAGGATTCCCTGCAGGAATCCGCCTGCAGGGAAACAAGACCCTAGCAAAGTGACAAACGACCTAACGGGGGGCGGTGAAGCCCAATGTCCTCTGCAACGAGGTGCTTGGGCCCTGCCCAGAAACCTGATCTTCGGGGTTTTAAGTTTTGCTAATGTGCGAGGGAGAGGAGGGGAGCGGATCTGTTGCTAAAAGGAAGACGGGCTTTTTAAATGAAAACCCGTTTTTCCTCCTAAAAATAAAAGAGTGATCAAATGAGTTGCTGGGTGAACTGGGTGAGTTACCGGTGTGCGTCCAACAGGTGGGAGCATAGAGTGCGATGTAAGTTAAGGCCCTAAAAACCATGTATTTCTTAAATAGCAGAAGCCCGCTGAAGTCGGTGTTGAAAATGCGTCTGCCTCATAGAGCAGGAGGCAGAGACTCGGGAAAGCCAAGTCAGGATGGAATGTCCCCTCCTCCCCTTCTGCTGGGGGATGCAACACCCCACCCTCCCCTTCTGCTGGGCCCACTCACAGAGCCCATCCGGCCCGACTCCACTGTCCCTGCTGGCTGATTCTCAGGGACTTCATGTTGATTTATTTCACTCCTTCGTTATTATTTACTATTGGTAAACAAGGAAGGTGCTTCTCTTTTCAAATGTGCACTCTAACCAGAAACATGATTTTTAGGAACATGCTTTGCTCTGATTTCAGGCTGCGTGTTTGACAAGAGTGTCCGGTGACTGACCATCTGTCTACCTTTTGGATTCCTCCCAGCCTCGATCGGATTCGTCTCACTCGCTCTGCTTCTGCAGAAGGTCAGTTTTGAGTACTCCTTATTTAGGAATGTCTGGGGGAGCCCTGAACCTGTGTTGCTCTCCCTGGAGGTAGAGTCAAAATTTCCAAAGCTTTCTTCAGAAGGTGAGACATGTACATTTTTTCCCCTCCATATGGCTCATCAGTAAAAATCCGTCAAACATCTTCATAGTGATGCCATTGTTTCCAACCAGGAGGTTGGTGTGCAGAAATGTCAAATGCTCTTGTGACGGAAGGCAGGACAGACATCACGAGCTACTGCCAACTTGACCAGAGAATAAGGATAAAGTCAGTGAGAATTCTGAGTCTGACAGAATGAATTAGGCAGACAAGAAGCAGGGCTCTCCAGGGACCTCGAGGACCTGGACATCTGTTAGAAATTTCATTCTGCTAAAAATAGAACTCCTAGTTTCCTTTCCTGCCTGTCCCGGCTCGGACGCAGAGAGCACGGTGAGATCAGATCGTGCCCGGCGTGTTCGTTGCCCACCTTGTAGCACCAACGGCACGCGCTGTCACCGGGCAGCCACTGGCGTGCCCATCTCCCCCGGGGGCTCGAGGACAAGCTGAGCTCTTTCCAGGGGCGACTTTGTAATGGAGCGCTCGAGAGCGAGCCTGCTGGAGTCCAACCAGCCTGATTTTTGTTCCCTGATCTTCTCCCTACTGGTTCTGTGACTTTAGGGAGGTCACGTAAGTTTTATGAGCCTCGGTTTCCTCTTTTTTAAAACGGGGACAGTTATAACTCTCACCTCTCGGGGTACCGTAAACATGAAATGACATGAGGAGAAGAGAACTCACGGCATCATCTCATTGCTCCAGGAACAAAATATTTCATCTTTGTCTTCCCTCCATTGGATCTCTAGGGTGAAGGGCATCTCAGCTGCCTTCCTGCTACTTAACCCAAGCGAGGTCCCCTCCCTGGTGAAGACGCCCTTCTTGCCCCCGAGATCTTATCTTCTCTTGTCTCTCAAGGAGGCCATCGCTCCAGTGACTTATCTCCCCCGAAAGGCCAAACTCAACCACCAATGGACTGTTCTCATATACAGGAACCACAACTTAGTATTTTTCAAACAAAACAAAACACAGCCAACGAACCCCAAACTCTCTTGACCCGTCTCCTCCAGGTACTGTCTTTCTCTGCTCTTTCTCAGAAAAACTCTTTGAAATTTTGTTTAGGACTCTTCTCTCCATTCCCAGTCCCTCCGTGTCCCCTGTGATTGATGCTTGTTCTGTGATCGTGTTGGTCTGTGTTGCTTGGCTTCCTAAGTTCTCATGGCAAATCCATTCAGACCCTTCACCCCCGTGGTGTTTCTGCGGGTGTATTTGGATGATCGGGTTTGCCTCTGGGCTAGTTCTCTCCTGGAGTTACTGGATCCATTCGGTCTGGACTGGCTGCCTCTTCGTGAGGTGCTCCGCCTTCCTCCTGGGGGTCTCCCTTTCACAACCCACTTCACAACTCCCTTCATCTGTCTCCTGGCTGGGGTCCTGTTTTCTCACGTCCATGGCCGCTTCTCTCCTGGCTCACCCTTTCTTTCGGGTAGAGTACATTCTCTAAGCACTACCTGGAGATACACGCCTGGAAAACCATTTTCTTTAGGCTTGTTAACATTCACAATTACTGAGTATAGGATCTTAGACATTTTTGCTCGTTTGTTTTACTTTGTTTTTAGAGTTGTAGATGAAGCTGGCCATTGTCTTGTACCTTTCAGAGTCCTTGTTAAGACGTCCAAAGTCATTCTGGTCTTTGATCTTCTGCATATGACCTATTTTTTAGGTGTTTTTCCTCTGGAGGTTCGGCACATCCTCTCTTTGCTGAAATTTCACAAGGTAATTTCTTGGTGTAAGTCCATTTTTGTCTCTTACTGTGGGCTCTCATCGAGTCCTTCTGTTCTTGGAAATGCGATCGAAGTATTCCTTTGATATTCTCTAACTCGCATTTTCTCTTTTTCCTTCCGTCCACGATTCTTATTAACTATAAGCTGGGCACCTGAAGCTGGTTCACCAGCATTGTTGAAAAAGCCTTTTTTCTCTTCTTGTCCCTTTCTCCAGTTTAGCCGTCCTTCCCTTGCATGTCATCAACACGCCTACCAAGCATTCTCTTGATTAATTATTTTATGTCAAGTCTTAAATTTCTAAGTGCTCTTTTTTCGGTCTCTGCATATTTCACAACACACACGCACACGCACACGCACGTCTATCTCATGTTCTTTCTTCTCAGATGCAACGTTTTCATTAATCCCCGAGGACATTAACACTTTGTTTACATGTTTGGACATTTTCTTCTCCTCTCATTATCCCTGTTTGTTCCAAGTGGCTTTCCTTTTGTGTTTGTTATTGTTGATTTTCTTTCTTTTTTCTTTTTCTGTTTCTTTTTTTTTTTTTCAATTTGTTTTTGTATGGGATTCTATTATTTTCATGTTAGAGGCTTCTTTCTGATGTCTGAAGAGGCCGTCTGATCATCATTTTGCTGTCTTATCATAATTAACTGAATAATTAACGAAATAACTTTCCTGCAGCCAGATTTAAATTCTATCTCTTGAAATGGTAGCTACTGCCATCCATACGCTCGGAAGCTCCGAACGCATCCAGACATTTGCCATTCGCGTTATCCTTTTCATTGTGAGTTTGTGTCCAATAAAATCTCTTTACAGTTTAATTTGTTTAATTGGTTTCAGATGGGGAAGTTGATGTCTGTGCTCCTCTGGCCACCGCTACCCGGAGGTCTCTTTCACTCCTCACCCCATGTCCGGTGGGGTCTCCCTGCAGCTCTCCCTGAAATGGTCGTGCCAAATTTACCAAGAGTTTCCACATTACCGTACCCAAAGGCACCTTCCTTTGACTGGCACCCTGAAGTGGCTCCTCCCCACTTCTTGAAACAGTTTGTTCTGGAGACAATTCAACTTGATGATTGCTCGGTCTTCTCCATCCGAGACACTGCAGCCGACTGACCCACTTACCAAGGCGGAGCATGCGGACGTGAGGCAGAAACCCAGCCATGGGGCCAGCTTCAGATGGTGCACATTTACGTCACCGGAACAGGCCCTCTCCCTGTCACCAACCCCTGCCATTATTTGGTAGTGATTTTCAGCATGGGGCAGGGAGACCCCTGGTGTCCCATGTCCACTGCTGGAGGTCCGTCCACAGGGTGGGTGGACCAGGAGCCACGCTGCATCCTCACTGCCTCTGAGCTAAGCACCAAAATGAAATCTAAAAACGGTATTCTGAGATTACTCTTGTGTTTCTGGCATTGTTATCAGAAAGCCATGACTGCTTGGCGTGTATTTTTAGCAAAACCTGCTGCGTGTGTGTGTGTGTGTGTGTGTGTGTGTGTGTGTGTTTTACGAACTCCAATAAATTGTTTTATGTACCCTAATAAACTGCTGTAGAATTTTATCAGGGATCCACACCATAATTTCTCCTTGAAAGCCAGGAGAACAGCCCATGTGCCGCCTGTCTCGCGTTCACGAGGAACCTCCGGTGGTGTCCTGTCACGCCTGGAGTTTCAATGTCAGCTGCCATCATGAGACCCAGGACGCGTCCACCCATCGCGCCTGTCCGAGCAGCCTCACTTCACCTTTCCAACTCGGAGAGTCTGCTCTTTGGTGGAAAAAATTGAAAACTAAGAAAACAAGCACTTTTGCTTGTTCTCTGTCACATGCCACCTCGTACCCCACTCCCAAAGCCATCCTTCCACACACCTAGTGAAATAAAAATAGTTTACTTGTTCATTTAACCTTTCTGACAGGCCTCATGTTTCCTGCACTTAAGCTTTCCCTCTGATATCCTTCTGGGTCTGTGCTGCCCTATAGGTAGAGGAAGCTTAGCAGAAGCTCTGTTTACAGACACAGGTGTTTTTAACCATGTCCCCTCAATTCATTCTCCCTCATTTTGGATTTTTTTTGCATTTTGGATTTTTCCCCCATTTTTAGATCTTTAAAAAATGTCTCATGTATCTCATGAGGTCATTAGTGCCATTTTCAAGGAGGGAGAACCATCTCGTAGCCACCGTGCTCAGAGGTGGCAGAGCCAGAGTTCCAGTCCAGGTGTGCGGGACTCCCTCCCGGGCACACGTGTAGATGTGGAGAATGAGATAAGGATGCATGGACTCTGTCTTTGTTGTGAGTGTGGCCTCGGACAGCGGGGGACCGGCGCGCTGTCAAGTTTGGGAACCACTGTCCTGAAGCTTCTCGGGCCATCCGAAAGCAGAGGGCCCTGTTTAAGAGGAGAATCATGATAATTCCAGAGATCTCAACGTGGGCTGGAGTTGCAGCTTGCCATGGAGGGGTGGAAGGCTCTGGTTCTTGAAGGAACGGGGGACAACAGCTTCAGCTGCCTCTGATCAGTTTCCTCTGTGGTTGTAAGCATGACTTGGGTAGCAGAAGGAAACGTGCACTTGCATCCAGTGCAGCACGATGAGCTGAGGGAGACTTTGAATAAGGAAGGGAGAAGGTCCCAGCCGGGACGACCGCGGGCTCTCCCATCTCAGCACAGAGTGCGGATCACTGTTGGGGAGACTGAGAAGCAGACAGCTCCAAGTAGTGGAAAAATAACCCAGTGTGCAGCCAGTTGGGGCGCTGGGGTGCCCTGCTGAACGGTAGCAGCAGGCGCGTTCCCATTGCTTTCCTTCCCGCTTGTTTTCAAAAGCTGCGAGACCACACAGACGCAGGAGGAGCAAGGGACTCTCCTTCTCAAAAGGAGCGCCAGCACGGCTGCTTTGCCAGGTCTCCCGGGTACAGATGAGGGACTCCAAGAACAACCGGCAAGAGAGGAGATGTAGTGCGGCCAATTTGTTTGTTTCTGAAAAATCACAGATTAAAATCAATGGGGATCTGAACATTTTGAATGCACACACACACACACATGCACACACACACACACAAATGAGTAATTTAAAAATATTTTGATGAAGAAGACAAATTGCATTAAAAAAAAAAAAAGAACTAAGTCCTTAATGATCTGGAACTGGATGGGATAAAAAGCCTAACCTCGAGGCTGTGTGTGTGTCCACGCGTGTGTGTCTCGGCACGTATGTTCGCGTGTGTGCAAGCAGGCACACGTGCGTGCCTCTGTGTCACCTGAGTGACCGTAGAGCCACGGAGCCTGCCGTGGGACGTCGTCTCCCCTGGACCCGTGCAGCCAGTGGAAACATCACGCTGGGGCGTCTGGTGCAGGGCATGGGGGTTGCAGGGGCCCCTGTGAGGGGAGGGGCGGGTGGGGTAGGAGGGAAAGCATGCCCCACCCGAGGGCTTACAGCCCTATTTCAGCATTGTTGGCCAAGTACAATTAATCCTTTTTTTTTTTTAAGAAAATCTTCAGAACGATTACATATTAATTACGTGGTTATGCTTATCCCTGTAGGTAACATCATTTCCTTTTTTAGGGAGAACTTGTCCCAATCTATGGCAAATTACTCTACATTTTGACATTTCAAACCAAGTCTCTCCAGGTCTACTGTGAAAGCAGCTGTCCTGAGACCTGAGGCAAAGCTGGGCTTAAAATAAGGGCATTAAAAAAAAAAAAATGATATCACAGCTCCCACTACGCTTTTCTTTGAAGACACCATTTCTGAAGTCCCTCTTTTTAAATGCTGTCTGATCTCACACGCCTGTTTAATGTTATAGAACAGATACAGCGTTTTATACAGCACGAGCCCACAGGAGGGATTCTATTATCCTCGGCAGTAACACAGTATAACACGAACCAATCAAGCAGAGAAACGCTCACCCATTTCATGTGGACGGCGGAAACATTTGCTGCCAAAATTCCATGACTGCCATTTATTACTGACATAGAGAACATTTTCTTACACAATCATGAAAGCACTTTCCAAAAAACCACTGGGGTTTATGAATTGCTTTCAAATATGTAAGTGATTTCTTTAAAAAAAAAAAAGAAAATTTAAAAATCTGTATGCACTGTTGGAGTAAAAGGGATTTTTTTCTTAGATTTTAAAAAATTATATTGAAGTCGTAGTGATTTGATGATGCTAACTGAAGTTCAATTCCTTACAATGTGAGTACTGCTTCACTGATAAAAAAAAAAAAAACAACAACAACTGTGGTTTGTTTTAGAAATAAAATTATGTGTTATTTGAGCTTCAGAAAGAACAAAATGAAATATGGTATTCAGCAATATCTCACGCAAATATGAAACAAATGCCAGAAATCTTTACGACATATTGCCAGTTTTAGCATTCTTATGCTAAGGATGCCAGTCGAGATGACATTACTTGTGTTGTAAAAACATTTGTGTATTATGCAGAAGACAAAATTCTATAGTTTAGTCATGCTTTATGCTAAATGTACACAATGCAGCCTACATTATAAAATTTGAAGTGGAAATAGAGTCAAACTTGATTCAGAACTAGGCTATGTTTTCTGTAAAATTTAAAATAATTCAGAAGAAAAAGCAAAAAAATTCTTTCTGATAAATTCTAAGAGGATGACGTTAGATGAGACACTGTCATTTGACAACAGAAATAAGAGTTTAGACATTGGGGGATTTATGCACATTTTTTTTTTCTTGAGGGAATTAAGAGTGTGTTTAAATTACATTTCATAAACTCAAAGGTGACACCAATTTGATGTAAGCTGAATAAGAAGGAACAGGAACCCCTTGTATTGGTATTTTGCGCCCTTACTGATTTTTTATGCATGTGCAAATGATTTCTAATCCCGGGATAAATCTCTGAAATGCGATCACTGATATTTCATTTCATTGTCAAGACCCATGGGTACAAAGAACCCCTTTTGTGCTAACATCACCACCTGGACAACAAATGGGACTTGAGTAACTCAACAGCAGGGTCAGAGCAAAGTTAGGCAGTGAAGAGGTTTTTCTTCCAGCGCTATTCTCACTGTTCTTCAGACATTTTTCTTACACTGTCCATCGTTTTTCGTGAGAACCTCACTGTGCATGGGCGCATGATAAAAATCCCATCCATCTTGACATGCCCCTCCTTCCAGCTCAGAAAAAAATATTAGAATATTATCTTCATTTATGTAAAACTCAAAAAGTATTGGGGAAGTCTGGCTAGCTCAGGTTGTGGCTGTCCCGCTGCAGCAGCGTCTTCACGGATGCAGCTCTGTTGCCCTCCTCCCACGCCCTGGGCAGCGGTATTGGAAGATTTTCCAGCGATGGTCCCCATTGGAACTATGCTTTCCAAACACCTCGGGAGGCAATGCCACCCAATGAACTTGACCCCAGAGGACCCGTCTGTATGAGGCTCTGTTCGAGGTCGCCTTTGCTTTCTCACACATTTGTGCTCTTCAGAGAGAGAGCCTAAATTTCATTTCCCAATTATAGTAAAGCGTGATTTATTTTTCAGCTCACTGGAGAACCGAAGGTCTATTATACCTCCCAGCTCCCTTGACTTTGCCAATTCAGACACTGGAATCTAAAGAAGTTCGATATCTTTGTCCTAATGAAACTCAAGGTTTGGCTTGATTTGTTTTTATAATCCTGCTTGCTTTCCTTAAATCTTGACTATTTTCCCTGATTCTGTACAAATACATGAGGAATCACTAGAGAATGTCTCTATAAAAATCTGTATTCTACGTCGATACATAGATACAATCTACTTGTCACACTGGAACATATGTCTTTTGATGCCCTGTGTATCTGCCAAAGACACATAACTAACTCAGTTAGGCTCAAAAACCTTGCAAGCGGTGGTGCAGGCACACATCTTTCCAACCTTGCCTTCACTGTGCACACGGTGGAGCATTCACAAAACCGAACTTCATGGGCATGGACGCAAAGCTTTACCAACCCAAGCAATCTTAATCTTCCGTTATGTCTCTGAGTTCGTCTTCTTTCACCTGAGCCCCAACAAAATGAGGGAACACCTTAGGTATAAGGGCAGAGTAGAACCTGATCATCAGTACGAACCCTGGGCACTGAGTTCTGGATGGCAGGCGATGGCCATGGTCAGGGAAGGTCCAGTAATGGCCCCCAGGGAGGGCTTCTCAGAAAGAGGGGGTTGACAGGTGCTCAGGACAGGTGCTGGAAACTCCAAGTGGCATGCCTGTTGAGGGGGTGTTCTATTCCAGGTTAGATAGAAGCTTACGGAGATATTGTCAATGCTGTGTTTCCCCACCATCCTGGAGCACTCACTTAGAAGCAGTCTCCCCTCGCCCACGTTGCCACCCAAGCCAAACACACTATTTCAGACATCCCAACGCGCATAGAGCTGGATTCTGCCCATTCAGTCGCTTGGCCTGTTCCCTCAAAGTAATGCCACTATACGCTGGCTTTCGTTTTCTGGACCTGGTGCATGAGTTTCCTGGGAATGTAGAATGAGAACCAGATGGGGCTTACAATTCAACTCCCCTCCCTTTCCTGTTAGTCTGAGAAAACAATTCCAGATCCTGGGAGTGCCCAACGGGAGACCATTTCGGAGCGTGGAAGCGATGGTGTTGTCTAATTCCAATACGGACCCAAAATTCCCTAGCTACAAGATACCTTTTCTGATTCACCCATAATTAATTTTGCTTCAAGTGATGCTACCTAAAGAAATTAGTCTGCTCTGTTTTTTTTCTTTCAACTCTGGGTTTCGAATTTTCCTGAATTTGTAAAAGCTGCACTGTTTCTTCTGGACATGTTAAGCAAATTGTTTCTCAAGTGGGATGTAAGAAGCTTTTATCAAGCTAAATAGCTTTTGCAAGGTATTGAAAATATTGTTGAATCTCTGTGGACATTTCTATAGTAACTGCATTTAGGGGAGTTTTACAATTTGAGTCATTTGTATTTTTTTTTTCTGAGGTTTCTGTTATTTACTCAAATCCAACTTTCTGTTTCTATTCCACTTCGATATCACTTTAATGATTCAAGTATTTTACTTAGCACTTTTTATTGAAAAGGCAGCAACGAATAATTTTGAGACTTTCTGTAACAATGGTCTTCATCTCCATGCATACGGATTTATTTTTTCTAGGTAACTAATATATTAGTAATATATTATTGCATAGGCTAATCGATATAGTAACAATTAATAAAATAACTATAGTGAACTAGTAAAGTAACATATTAACACACTTGTTTGGCTTCTTTCTTGCTCTTGCTCTTCTACTCACTAAACAGATGAATTATAATATGTCATCTCTGCACGCATAGCCGCATAGAGCTCATGCTCTACTGCCCAAGTTAACTGGTGTGTTAGAGAGGAATGACTCAGCATCCGAGACACGGCTACGCCCCACCCCCACATCACAGTCTGTGGTTTCCCAAGTCACGTGACTAGGGAATGGCAGAATGGCCGTCAATTCCTGACGATACTGTAAGAATTGCCAAATGAGATTCTACTGGAAGCTTGTGCCCATGTGAACCACGGCCACAGCGCTGAGCCCAGGGTTGGAGTTTTGCAAGTAAAACCATTTTTGTCCTTGATTATCTGAGTGTACGGCCTACGTACTGCAGGGAATACTGAATACATTATCCACGCTTGTTACTCAGCGTAGAAAGTCTTTCTTGTGATTTTGCAGAAGCAGGGCTGTACAAATAGTCAGGCCCTTGTCCATAGAGAATGGGGTGACGGGATTGCACACGGGTAATGAAGCTGCCCAGGCTGGCTCACCATGGCCCTGGGTTTGGTTTCTCTCAGGGAGAAGACCGTGGAACAAAGCAGTGGTCTCTAACTCCAAATCCTGTGCTCTCTCTGAGGTGACACATCGCCTCCTAAAAACCTGGGAGATCTTACTGCAAACACTGCTGTTCCCGCACAAGAGTAAACCGTAGCATCATCCCTCTGCACGCACAGACTGGGGCTCTCCATCATGCAGGAAGCTGACCGCACGGAGACCGTTTGCTTTGCTTTGTTTTCTGGGCTAATCCTTTCATGCACAGGCTAGAACCTTCCAAACTCCTACCTTTAAGCCATAATCAATGGATGGTACTCATATTGACCTCTTGAAAAAAATGAAGTCGGGTGTTTGCCTCCAGCCTAGCGAAGAGAAAGTATGTTTTATTATGTTTGGACTGCATTCTCTGGCAAAAAGCTACACCACAGTGATGTGTTTGTAAAGAGGCCAAAATGCAGGTGAGGCCACATGCCACACAGAGTCATCCCTCATGAAACCCATTTATTCATCTTTCCCAATGGTTCTTCATTTCTCAATCAGTGTTTTGGAAATAAGTCCTAATTCTGATGCCAAATCTGTCTGATTACCACACTCTCCATTCTACTCGGTGATGGGAGATGGACCCTCCAGGGTGGCCTATTTTGTCTAAAATGTATGCGAGCGTGTACAGCTATATCCGATGAAAGTCTACGTTCAGGGACCTGCCCAGGAGAGACTGTGGCTTCAAGCCCAAATTGATGGAACGTGTGATTCTCGAGAAAAACAGGATTGAATTTCTTGTTAGCTTTACTTGCGGAATGGCTGATAAGACTTTGAGCCAAGAAAAAAAAAAATCTCGAACAGTTTTCGCTCCCACCATCTGAATACCTCAACAAACAAAAGGACATTTGTTTATGACATACCTCTTTATCAGTCGCTCCCCCTGGTGATTTTTCTCCCAGTTCCCATGTACCCCAGTGTCCACCTGCCCACCTGGTTTTGCTGCCAACTTTAAAGATTGACTTTAAAGACGGACCTTGCATTTTAGTTCTCTGAGAATTTTTTTTTTTTTTTTTTTAATGGTAAGAATAGAATTCTGTCTTTCATGATGGCACCATAGGACTTTCTAACTCTAGAAAGCTGAAAAAATAAACTTTGAAGATCTGTCTGCGGCGGCCACATGCCGTTCCCCTGTCTCCACCCCCAACCCCCCTCAGCCCTCCAGCACCACGTGCGTCTTTTAGTTTTCGAGACACAGCATGCGGCTGGAGAGGAAACTCATCTCTGCTAAGCCGGAGGGAAGCGAAAAGGTCTGCTGACAGAGGCATGCTTTCCGTATTTGCTTTTTGGAAGATTATGATTCCATTTAGCCAAACACTTACTAGCAGATGTGGTCTGGCAATGCCCTCAAGAGCTATGAGGATCCCGAAAGGACCAAACAAAAGATAAACACAGAGGAGCCCGTGAGGTCGTCTCCCAGATTTCAGGGGCGAAGCAACGGTTGGCTATTTAGACAGCGTAATACCACCAAGCAGATGGCAATTTGTTTAGCGAACCATTGGTTCAGTTTTCACTCTAAGAACAGATTATAATAGACTTTTCACTTTTCACACCTCTACGGTGTAAAAGAGTGGGTCGTGTTTGATCAGACCTCATTTCCTGTATTATCTGGGGTATGTAAGACCTGGCCCTTTTGGAAAACAATATCTTGGTTCAGCTACAGCCCAGGAAGGTAGGTTCCCTCATTTCCTTGTTTGTCCTAAGGCTACACAAAGTGGTCTTTTCAACCAGGAATTTTTCCTTTTTTCGTCTTACTTTGCCTCTAAACTTGAGCACTCATGAATAAGCCATATGCGTAAAACACCAATTTCTGCGACGGGATTGCATCCTTATGGATCATCTTGTATTCTCTATTTCTGTTGTATCCTCACAACATCCCTCAGAATCACTTGATCAAGAAAACCTCACGTCTAACTCTGTGGGCGATTTAAGGCGCTGAGTATGAACAGCCACTGAATTCCTCAAGCAGGAAGGAGAAAGATTTGCATTAGTGAAAGGGAACCCCTCCCATGGGTGTTTGATGAAGTGGTAATAGTTGCTGGAGGCGGGCTGGGGTGGGGGACGTAGACAGAGGTAAAGGCATCATGAGGTAGTTTATATTTGAGCTTTTATTGTGTCCTTACGTTCATTTATTTTGTGATGATGTTTATAAGTCTTTGTATGTCTTGCTCATATGAAGTTAATATTTTCCTTTATAGTGCTATGCGGAGGCTTCTCTGAGATGACCAAAGCCTCAGGGTTTCCTGCAGGGAGCAGTCTATCTCAAATGGGTCCACCAGGAGATTCCATCCACTCTAACTTGGCAAGTACGGTGAAAAGTAAGTACGTATGAAGCACTCCAGTAGGCGTTGCAAAGGGTATACGGAGGATTCCAGACTTCCTGGAAGGTCAAGAGACCCACAGAAGTGAGATTCTTACCCTATAGGTGGCTAATTGGAGCGGAAAATCTTATGATCATAACTTTCATGTGTTTGGGAAATGGGGACCCCAAACTCTCAGTCCTCCCCTTCCCTGAGAACCCTGAGGACTGTCGTGCATGTTGCCACAGCCCCTGTGGATGACCCCCCTCTGCGGGGTTCTGCTGTAGCTGCTCCTCTCTTGCCCGTGTTGGCATGCTCCTCTCCTATGGCCACCACAGCTCCAGAAATGGAGGGGGAATTTCTCCCAGAGTTTTCACTTACTCATTCATTCATTCATTCATTCATTCTTCAACATGCTCATCAAGATGCTGGGCCAAGCACCATGAAGACAAAGCGAGCAACAAATGAGGTCCCTTCCTCCAGCAACCTGCTGCTGGGGGGCGTAAGACCACACCAGTGAGTCAGCCATGAGCGCTGAGCCGGCCGCGCAAAACTGCCCACGCCTGCAAAGCTGCTGATGATGGTAACTGCGTGAAGAAGGACTCCGGGTGCTCTAAGCCAGCATCTCTCAAACTGAGTGTGCACACAGTCCTTTGGGCATCTTAGGTTGCAGGTTCCGAGCCAGCAGGTCTGGGGTAGGGTCTGACATTTCGAGCATCCCTCCGGGGATGCTGATGCAGCCAGAGACACTTTGAGGAGCAAGGCCTTTGGGCGTGAAACTGAGAGACCTCAGAGAGTCTGAAGAGCTCAGGGGAGACGACCTGCCCTTGCACAGAGGAATGTGCAATCAGGCTGATATTTCAGAGGGGAAGTAGGACTCAGCCAATGACTGTTGGTGGACAGGGTGGTAGATGGGGAACTCCCGGGACAGAGAAAATGGCCCCGGGGCACAGAGGGACGGCGCTGCTTCATGAAAGGGGAGAGGAGAATAGAGTCACGTTAGTGTCCGGAGAACAAGTTTCCCAGACCTGGACCCGTAGCCATCTCAAGCCCGAAGCACTCCGTGAAACTCAAAAGGCCAACACGGAGCGCACTTCTTTTGGTTCTCTGCACTCCAGCGTGATTTCCTTCCCCACTGTGAATTTTCTTCTTTTCTTTTCGACTAATCTTGGGTGAAAAGGATAGTTTATGCAGTTCAGCCTCAGGAAACTGAGCCCAAGCTGGTGCTCGGAGAAGCTCATCCCCTACTCTGGGTTTTGTCATGTTCCTATTGCAAGTGGGCTGCAATCACGCAGCTGTGGGGGTGGGGCACGCGGAGGCGGGGCCCCCCGCTGAGTTCTCCTGCACGCCCAGACCAGCCTTGGGCTCCGCTCTGGCCATCCTGGTCTCAACCCCTGACCTCCATCCTAACAGTGTCTGCCTGTTGGGCTCTCACTTCCTGCTGCTCGTTACATCCTTAACTTATCGCCCTTTGGGTTTTACTTGGCTCGTTTCCACTGGTGAGTGGTCTCACCAGCAGTCAGCACCCTGTTTGATCTGTGTACCTGCATCGCCACTTCCAATTAATCATGCGCTCACTCGCATTCCTAAATGCATTGTAGAGCCCCTTGAAGGCTATAATCACATTTTTTATTTCTTTATTTTACATGTCGAACAAAAACAATGGATCTTAAGAATTTAATTGGCTGATAGTGTTAACGTGGACATTCACTTAGTAAAATCCACATGCAGAGCAAAAACTCACAAAATAAATAATGCAGTTCAATTGCTATCACACTGGCAAGGCAAAGGCTAGAGGCAAAAATACAATGAAAACGGTTTAGGCCTTTAAAAATGTGACTCAGGTCCTTGTGCATCGCCAAAATGTTACGGGAATTAAATAGGTGAATTTTCATTTTCAGGAGACACTTTATCATCAGATACCTTTATTACCTCATGTCTGAGTATGTAGCACTTTTAATTTTAGCAATGAAGACAGGCTTTACAGTGGCTGCGGCTTTCAGATTAAACACTGAGGATTCATTCCATTTCTGCTCCTGGAATGGGTTCAACCCAATGAGGTTTACCTTCAAGAATGTGTGAAATGGGAGGTAATGGTGTGTCATCGCTGCTTCTCTCGCTGTTCGTGCTTGCACAACGTGAAGATAGGCCTCAAAACTCGAACTCGGGAACGCATGGATCTGAACGAGAGCACAGCTGGCCAAGTGGAAGTTTGTTCTGGAATGGAGTCGGGGAGCTCGTTGGCTGGTGGAGTAAGTGAGCCACGGGCAGAGGCCGTCCCGGCGAGTACAAATGCGCAGGCACCATATCCTGAGTCACTTCTAAACCAGCTGAACGATTCACTTACCTTCAGGCAGCATCTATGTCTTTCGAATATTCCTCACCATGTTCGTTGGTTCAACTTTTTGAAATTTTTTATATTTGCGTACCATTGGCACACCACATTACAATAGTTTCAGGTGGACCGCGTCGTGATCGGGCAGATCTGCAGGTCACGCTGTGCTCACCGCAGGAGTAGCCGCGCCTGTCCCCACCCAGCGCCATTGTGGTACCACTGGGTGTGTTCCCTTGTGCTGTGCCTTCCATCCCTCTGGCTTATTCCCTCCAGAACTGGAAGCCTGGACCTCCCTCTCCCCTTCCTCCGTTTTGCCCATCCCCCACCCCATCCCGCTAGAAACCGTCAGTGTGTTCTCTGTATTTATGGGTCTGTTTCTGACTTTTGTCTGTTTATTCAGTTGTTTTGTTTTTTAGATTCTGCACGTGAGTGAGATCTTCCAGTTGGCATAATACCCTCTGGGTCCAACTTTTAGAAAAGTAACTTTCTACCTGCCTCCCCTTGATAATATGCAATGTGGAATGTCAGCGTATTCCATTTTCATTCCAAAGCCAAAAGAGATACTCTTTTCCTTATTCAACTCATGAGGACATCAGTGGTGTGACAATTTATAAAATGTACTCAAGATTATGTAGCAGGTGCGTGGGTAGAGCTAGATTCCAGAACGATTTACGACATCTTTTGAAACCTCCCTATCTTACATGCAGGCTTCACTTGCCCTATTCTGTGTGTACACAGGGGAAACTACGGTCCCCCATTTACTAGGGTCTGCTTTGGAGAAACCTAGTGCCATTTATGCCTCTGTCTAGTGGACTGTCCATTGGTGGCACATCCAGAGGGAAAGTGAAGGAAAAGCCGTGGCTCACACAACTGTCTGCTGTCTCTTTGCTGCCCGACCTCCTCCCAGCACAAGAAGGCCACACTGTGGACGTCTCCCTCCCCAAAGGTTGGCAGTCGATAGGACAGTCCTTCACTGTGTCTCTATGGAAATAAACGTTTTCCTCAATAGCCCAGATCCTATTATGCTGGAGCATAATGACCATTCAATTAGACATATCAATTGGCACTTCTTGGAAAACACCATTTTTGGAATATATTTCAAGCTTGTCTGTACGAGGCAGATTTCTTACCCTTCACTATTAGAGAACAAAGAAATGCAGCAAACCCCACCAGGGCACATGCCTTCACATCAGTTTCCATTGCCAAACCTAAATGTTGCTCCTCCAAACTGGGAAAAGCAATAAGAATATTTTCACCTGGGGATTAGTTTTAATGCATGAATAAAAATAATAAAACAATCAGTGAAAACCAATAAACAGGACCCGAACTCATAAAGCAGCCGAAATGATGACCACACAGAGCACTTTCAAATCTTCAAAGAACATTAGAATTAATGCCCAATTAATTATCATTGCATTCATGCGAGGTAGGTTTTATAAATGGACAATGCAGAAGAACCAGACAACTTGCCCAAGGCTGCCCAAGGAATTAGCATTGAAGCACCCACCTTTCTCAATCCCAGGCATGGGTGTGTGTGCTCTTTCTCGAGCATGGAACAAAACTAAAGCCCATAAAAGGTGATTACGACATGAATACCTGATGTTTCTGATATTGGTCATAAACTCACAAATAAAATCTATCACCCATAAAGAGGTTTTATTGGAGTAAGCCTTCTGACAATGATGTATTTGCCTGTGGTGATGTTGTAAAGTACGCCTTTGACACTCAGGGCTTTTCATGGCGTGTGAAATATAATAACCTTCCTCAAGTGAACGGATGGGAGTGTGATTATTTACACACGTGGAAGTTTACGTACCAAGGCAGGAAGGCGGCCAAATAGGCCCATTTGCTAAGGCTTTCCGACACAGGTGGGTCTCCCTGACAGCCAGTCATAAAATGCTGGTGACCCCAGTCTGCTAAGGGTACCAAAGTTAGCAATGTTAAGAAGCCTTAAAAAGTGGATTATGAGTCAGAAGAGAGTGCCGTTTCCTTATTGGCAATCGTCAATTTCAGAACTCCGAGAAAGCAGCGCTTTACGAAATCTCCTAGAGAGCAAGGCTGGCACCCGGGTTTGTCTGCAGGGAAAGAGGTGGGAGTCTCCAAAGATCCCCAAAAGGCACTTTCACCTCCATCCACACTCCCCATGCTTCCCAGCTCCTGACGGGAGCGTGCGAGCTGCCCACAGCCAGAACAGAAACCCGGAAGCCTCAGAGTTTAGAATTTGGACTTTCTCCTGGGTGTGCCAGGCATTTTACTGCAGATGTTCTAAAAGGGAAAATTCTAACAAAGCCAGTAGAGTGACTCTCCCCCTCCCCCTTTTTAGATCAAGATGACTAGAGAGAGAGGATAATTTTGAGGCAGGCACAATGCCGACAGCCTCCACCCTCCTGCCCCGAAAATTCTACCCTCTAAGTGGACACCACCCACAAACTGTCAGAGACATGGCCATTCCTGAGCCTTGAGGAGAAGGTGGGGACAGTGCCCATGGGACCAGAATTCTGATCACACAAGCAGAAAAGATAGGTGAGTTTTGCTCTGGTCTGTTCGGACTGGGTAGCATGCAGACAGCATCCTTTAGCTGCCGGCTCTGGAGGTTGGTTAAGTGCAAGGTCGAGGTACCAGCAGGTCCAGTCTCTGCTGACGATCTGCTTCTGGTTCATAGACAACATTCTCCCTGTGCCCTCCCATGGGGGGATGCATGAGGGGCTCTGTGGGGCCTCCTTCCCAAGATCACTAATCCCGTACACGAGTGTCCCACCTTCATGAGCTCATCACCTTCTACAGAATTCTTAACACTGTCACAGTGCGGGTTAGGGCTTCAACATGAACTTTGGGAAGGAGCAGAGACATTCAGGCCAAAGCAAGTTTCCTGTGGGTCACACAAATGCCGAGGGTAATAGCGTGCATATAAGCCACCCTGTGGACCCCTGGGAGGCTGTGTATGAACAACACCCTGGGGGTTGAGTGGCAGGTGGGAAAGATTCTGGAGATCTTCATGGGATAGGCCTCAACAGATCTTCCAAATTGAGACAAAAGTACACACCAGGGATGGAGAGGAAGAGAGAAGAGCCAGCACATGTACATGTTCTAAGGTTAAAATGAGCTAAAGGCCCACAAAGAACTCAGTTGGGACTTCTCAGTCAAACTTGCCCCAACCATAATTTTGTCCACAGTGATTAACATTTTGAAGAATGACAGACGTTGTTCAGGGAACAGCTAGGTTAGCAAAATCATCAAGCAGCTTTAAAAACCAGGCCCCTTGCTGGAAATCGACATACGAAGATGAGTTTGCACCTTCAAGATGCTCCTGGTGGAGGTCACCAGCACAGGCACAACCTCAACCCAGGGTCACGGGGGGGGGGGGGGGGACGTGATGGGAGCACCATCCCTTCCTACAGCCCAGCATCTGAGGCCCCAGTCCCAGCCCTGTCTTTCCACCCAAACTCCAGCCACTTAGAGTCCTGCCCTCACACAGCATGTGTCCTAAAAATCACCACACTGGGTAAAGTCATGCGGCCAAAACCACAAGGCTCACGGGGGAACAGAGTAAGGCCCGACGCTCAAAAAACTCAGCAGTGATATATAAAAACCAATAAAGCATTAGCAGTTTAACCTGGGCTAAAAGGCTGAGAATATGTAACTACTGCAATAAATCTGGCGCTTTATTTTGAAAAGACCTGCCGTTTGCTTTTGGAAGTGGGTGTCCCGGGGGGTTGCAGCCTGTGAGTTCCTGAGACGTGGTTGGTTTGGGGGGTGGACGGGAGTGGTGACACCAGGCCAGGGGGAGCTCACGACGCTGACGGTGAAGGCTGAGCTCTGCGGTCCCACGGGCGGGGTTCCGCCGGGGCCGCATTCTGCTCTCACGGAGGGCTCTTTGTGTAAAGAATTGTACGTAAGAAGGTGTAAAGTCTGAGAGTGCCTGTTGTGCCCAAATTGTTCCCTGAGTAATCAGCCGCATCGGGACAAGTCTGCTTTCTCCAAACAAGCATTATTACCTAGTGCCATCGACATCAGATTGCCTTTGGTTGTTTAACAGCCCTACTGGATGTGAAATACCCTAAACAGAACTCGGGGCCCTTCCCCGCCCCCTGCCCTGTGGCCGACCACTCCAGTCCATCCTGCAGCATGAGGGGGGGGTCCTCACTCAGCTCGTCCACCTCAGATAACCCCCTCTTTCCCTCATGCCTTTACCTCATACCTCGGGTCCTGTGTGGCTGGCCCACATTCAGAAATGTATGTTGAATACAATCAAACGCACACACATAGCACATGTACTGTACACATATGTATCTATGCGTGTACTGCCCAGGCCCTTCTACCCCGCCTCCCTGCCTCCCACTGGTCCCGTTCACCCAGTGTGATGGGGTTAGGAGCTGGGTCTTTGGGGGCTGATGACATCACAAGGGTGGAACCCTCGTCACGGGATTTGCATCCTTACAAAAGAGACCCCTGAGAGCTCCCACGCCCCTTCCACCATGTGAGGACACAGCAAAAGATGCCATCCGTGGGCCTGGAGGCCGGGCCTCCTCAGACCCAGGATCTGCTGGCACCTTGAGCTTGGCCTTCCGGCCTCCAGAGCTGTTAGGAATGACGGTGCGTTGGTCCTAGGCCCCCAGTCTGTGGTGTGTGTTCGAGCAGCCCGAGCAGCCCAAGACACGGTGTGCAGCCCTGATTTGCAGCAAAGGCATGAAGTGGGGCTCCACGTTCCACGTTCAGCATCGCGGGCGCCCAACCAGACGCCCAACCAGACGCCAGCCTGCACGGGAGCACCATGGGCCAAGTCAAGGCGCGTGGGATCCAACAAGGCCTGGGGCCCTGAGTCTGGGCAGAACATCACGAGCAGCCTGGAGGCTGAGGCTTCTGTGGCCCCTGCCGCTTAGGAATCTGCTGAGTGTGCCTTCCGGAACCTTCCTCGCATCCCACACAGCAGCAGCCCCGAGCAATGAGAGCGCCGGCTTCCTGGAAATCAGAGCCAACTGTGCACCGAATGACTTGACGGTAGCCAAAACATCCCAAGAGCTGAAACTGGCTCAGTAGTGATGCGGATGCATTTTAGGGTGTCCCCTGAGAAGAGGGGAAGACTCCCCAGGCCCTGAAACATGCCGCGGGTGTCCGCGGATCTCAAAGGGGCCCGTCTCGGGATACCCCCTGTGTCTTCAAAGAACCAAGTTAGTCAGCCTGGGTGAAGCAAATGAGTACAAAACAAAGCCATATGGTGGTTTCCTAAAAGCTTTCCCTCTGGAAATTTGTCAAACCAGCTGTGCCTAATGCCTTAAATTAGTTACAATTACTGGCTTTTCCTTCAGACTCATGATGAGATTCCTCGCACTCGGGAGGTGCGTGGTGACTAGGTACAGCCTTACCGTTTCTGTCCCCCCGCCTGATTGTCTCTACACCTACTGACGCTTACGGGCAGACCCTTGCTGCCATATACCAGGCACCGTACAGGTGCAGGAAAGTGCGCGTCATCCGTTCCTGAATGGAGCTGGCCCCGGGATGGTGAACGAGCCACCTGACTTTGCTGCCTGCAGCTCCTTCAACTTCGTGCCCCAAGAAACCAAGCGTAGGCAAGATTATTTCTAATTTCATTGCAGCTTTAACATTTCAGTGCATCTCACTCTGCCAATATGCCAAGCACTTTACTGTTTTTCCAGTTGTAGTCATGGCCATCCTTCTCCTCGAATGCTCCCCCAGCTTTTTCTCATCGACCTTCATTCAGATGAGTTTAGTACTTTGAAAAGGGTTAACTAAAACTGAAAGTACTACCCTGTGCTCCTGAGGACGGTTCCCCCTCTATTAGATATTCTGTATTAGGGCTATTTTTCTAACTGCACGGGTATAATAGACCTGTCATCCCACAGTTTACTTGAGCCTAGTGGGACCCGTTTTATACATCAGTCTATTATCTTTTTTGGTGAACTAACGGCATACTAATCGTGATGCGTGTCTCTTTCCCTCAGACCCTTTCTTTCCCCAGAACAGAGAAGTCAGCTTACAGTCATCTCCAAAGGAAACATCACCATTGATGGAATCATTTTTGTTGTGCAGAAATGTTCACGGGTATATTTTCAAAATAATCGTTCGCTACTGGGTATACCTGGGCTCATATGATTACTTGTTTTCATAGAAGTTCAGGACATGCTTGTGTAACAGGGACTGCGGTGTTTGTACACATGATGGGACGCTTTTAGAAAACGGCACATAGTTTTAATCTCACAATTATGAAAATGATGCCTTACCTGTAATGAATCACAGTGGACGCATCCTTAGTGACATATAAAGCTGTTTCCCATTCACCAGATGTCAACGTTTTAATCCTTTAAGGGAAGGGCTCGGTGCATGTCACAGTAGGCACCTTGTGGCCCGTCAAACTTAGTGCATGATATGCGAACGGCATGGTCTAAGTGTCATTATTAACAACTAATATTCGCACAGCTGTGTTCAGTGAGCTCGCCAGCAGCCCTCTTTTCATTTAAAAAAAAAAAATGACTTATTTCTTCAGTACCTCTTGAGTCGCCTTGCTAAACTTTCATTGAAGGTTTTGAATTCCAGCTGGAGGACACTCAAGGAAATGAGACTTTGGGATGAATACAACTGAAACACGAAGAGAGTGGATTATACTATAAATTGTTGAATAACAGCAGGCTGCCTGCCTATGCAAAAATTGTAGCACAAAGAAGTGTAGCAGATTATCAAGACAGAATAAGCATGGTTTTCTTGAATGTGCATTGTTCCTTGTACTTAAGATGCCCATACTTCGACCTTGAGAACTTGAGACTTGAGAGATAAAAAGCAATAAGGCTTTGGCCCTCATTTAGGATTGGTTAGATTACGTTGAGAAAATATGATTTGATTTAGATGTGACTGTAACTAAATTACTACAGTCTGCTATAATTATAATTGGAGAAGATCTCATATAGAATGGGAGAACTCCTTGGTACAAGAAATCTATTGATTTTTCTGTTAGGAATATTAAAGAGGCCTTCTCAAATTTTTGCTTAGGACATGGAATTCACACTTCTTCAGAGGACAGAGGGACGGTGGGAAGGATATTTCCGGAACAGATAGCTCCCGGCAAGGAGAGGGAGGCCATCCCGATGGGAGGAAGTCGCCGGAGCGCAGGCTAGGATGCGGGGCAGAGCACGCGGCCTTCTGGGATCTAAAAACAACTTCGTGTTATCAGAGCACACAATATGAGGAGTTTGTAGGTGCAGCTGAAGGGGTAAGATGGTGGCCAATCAGATCATGTTTTCAAGGAATTTCGGTGGAGACAAGATAGATCTTATTACCCTCCTGAGAGCCCATAATCATTTATTCATATGCATACACTTCCAGCTGTTGAACACCATGGCAATCAATAACTGAAACCCATAAGAATGTTCACTGATAGGTGGGATCATAATCTCCAGGGGCTCAATCCTCCCCCACCCCTTCTTGCAAACATTTCCAAATACTAGCATGGATCCTGGTGACTCCACATTACTTTAGGGTGCAGAGAACTTTCCCTGGTCTCTCTCTTACATTGATCAGGAAGAAGATTCTAAGACATTTGTAGATGAAGACCAGAGGGCTGTATTTCCGTGGACTAGGAAAGGGATTCATAGATTTTTGGCTCTGAACTCTTAACCGTTATCCCAAAAAAGGTTATAGATCAATTATTCTAAGTACTTTTATCAAGTTTGGCTGATGTTCCCAACACTGAACCAAATCAGGTGAGTTAGCAGCATTCTACGGGCCTTCCGCCCCTCAGGTATTTTGACATGCATTTGCCACCAATTGGTTCTGAAAGACAAGAGTCGCTAAAATCACGGCTGTGATGGACTCCCGAGGTCTTCATTGTAGTTCCTATTTGTTTTGTAAAACCGAGGACGGTCTTCAGTCATACTCCCTTACAGAAATTACAGCTTTTCGCTGGCATAGAACTCGGCACCCTGGCAGTCCCTTGATCTGTGAGCAAGCAGAGTCTGCGTGGCCCTTCCCCAGAGCCCAGGCTCACCTGCCCTCTGTCCTCTCCTGGGACTTAGGAGTTCAGCTACGTGCAGCTGCACACCCCCAACGGGCACCTCTGCTTCCAGAAGACATTGCGCCTCCCAGGAAGGCGCAGAAGAGATCGCACGACCTGTCAGCACGGGGCCGGGAGCCGGGGAAGGCTGCCTTCCAGGTCCTTTCACGGCCGCTAACCTGTGATGGACGGAGGCGCACTAGTTATGAAGAGGTTCATTCTGAGAAGGAGTTCTTGAAGGAAACATGAGGAGAAAGGCCCAAGGGGGGACGTAGTCCATCGTCTCATCTAGGATGCTCTGTGTTAGACGGGGCAGTATCCTTAGCCTGCCAGCGGCTCTGCAGCCCCCCGACCCCTCACCACGTCTTTTCCTATAAAACTATGCTTTGGCATGGTGCTCTTGCCCTGCTGTGAGGGGGTGTGGTGGAAAGCCCTGTTGTGTCTCTGGGCGGGGGGTGTTCTTGGGGGTGGTGAGGGGTGTGATGGAAAGCCCTGTTGTGTCGTTGGGGAGGGTGTTCTTGGGGGTGATGCTTTGTAGGTTGCATGCTATCCCCTCTAGGGGCAGCATCCGGGGAAATGTTCTGAACACTGGAAGTAGGTGCATCTCTCCTAGGGAGTAATTTCCCTCTCCCTTTTGTGTAATCTCAGAACCACTTAACTAATCACATTTCTTACTCGCCTTCATTAGAAATCACTAGTTGAGTTTGTGGCTCTCCACAGTCTCCAGTACCAAAGTCTGACACCAGGTCAGTACAACCTACATCCCGTGCACTTGTCTCTCCACACCTCATTTCCCATTGTCCAAACATCACCACCCACTTTAAAAACTAATATTTAATTCTTGTAGAATGCATATTTTTGTCCTAAATTCATTTTAAAAAGGCAGTTGCTTTAACAAACAAAATGCCAGTCATATAAATGATATACAATAAATATTTCATATTGCTATAAATGAATATGCTTATGAATACTGCTTTTTTATTCTTATTATTTGCCTTATATTACTTTTGTTCTTTTTTAAAAAGATTTTATTTATTTATTTATTTGTCAGAGAGAAAGAGAGAGAGGGAGAGAGCACATAAGCAGGCAGAGACGGAGAGAGAAGCAGGCTCCCTGCCGAGCCAGGAGCCTGACGCGGGACTCGATCCCAGGACCCGGGAGTCATGACCTGAGCCGAAGGCAGCAGCTCAACCCACCAATGCACATGAATAATAAATAATATACTTAATGACATAATAAATAAAATTCTAGGAATGCTAGCTATGTCAAATAGTCTTACTATTGAAATTGAACTGAAATAATTTTGAACTTGTATTCTTACACTTATATCGATGATTGAGTTGTAGTGGAATGGAAAAAGTGAATCATATGTCTGGCCATAGCGACTGTTTCTTTGGGATCATTACACATGCACCATGTCATTCCCCAATATTCGAAAATAAGAGCAGATAAAACAAAATGGTACAAGCCCGAACACTTGAAAATGGAGATCGCGGGAAGGCACTCTGGTCTTCTAAACATTTTTCTGAGATAATAGATGGAAGGAAAGAAAACAAAGAAGGAAGGAAGGAAGAGAAAAAGGAAGGAAGAAAGGTGAACGTAGATGAGAGATTAGGTAGGGAGGGAGGTAGAAAAACATGTTAAGTAGATGTGTTGCATTAATAGATTTACACACATTTATTAGATATTATATATTTTTCATTCTTCCATTTCCGTTCTGCCAATCAGAGCAAAGCAAACCCTCCACAATTTTAAGGTCTTACACACATGATTGCAAATATATTCAAATGTATATTTTGATTTGGGGGAACTCTAACTTGAAAGTTTGGGAGGGTTTAATTCGAAAGGGAAGAAATGGTCAGACAATGCCTCAGGTTGTTTAAGATGCCTCCCGAAGTATGACGCATAAAATCATATATTTTTTGCATCCTAAAATTTAGTTTAGACAACTAGCAAATAATAGGATATGATGCTTTAGGGTTTCACGTTTGGACCACTTTGATGGTTCCCCGTTCATAAAATGGAGATTATATTCTGAACAGTAAGAGTGACGGACACAACTGGAATTCTCTCACCGTGCTGGCCCACTCGCTTGACTCACATCCATTTCCCACCCTTATCTCAGTTGCAGTAAAGATGTAGAAGACTCCATGCATGTCCTTTGAGGCATTAAATGTGAAAGAAAATAATGTTACCAGGTTCTTGAGTAACTGGGAAAACTGACCAGTGAATTTCCTCGGCTTCTGTCCCATTGATTTAAATGGGTTGTGTCAACTTACTCAATGACTGATGTATTCATGGTGATCGTCCACAGGTAAAAATTGCAGGAGAAACTAACATTATGGAAGAATTTTGCAATCCACTGGAATAGCCAAACTAACACATAAAAATTATTAAAAGACTACATGGAAAGTGCAAAACAGCAGGAAGTGGGTTATCAAACGCTGGCTGAGTTTCAGTTCTGAGAGAGGGTATTTGGCCCTGGCACAGTGCGTAATCGTAAATAAACATCATTACATGTCTTTGTCAGCATCCGACAAGACTGGCACCTCTGGCCCAAAAGAAAACTCTCTCAGTGTGGATCACTAATACCTAAAGACCACAAACCCCATTAACACTAGATTATTGTGACCAAGCACAGTTCTTTAAATACCTTTATATTTTAGATCTCTTAACTTTATCTAAATCACTTGTTTGACATCAAGATGTGAAAAAAAAGTTGAATCCCAATTCTGGAAAATATGTTTTATGGAACATTCATTTGAAAGAATTAATAAAGACTTCAGGAAAAAAGGTATTCTGTTAATTACTTAGGAAACACGGGGTAAAACAAAGTGAAACCATTTTCCTGAAAGCAAGATTTCTGAGTTCTTCATTCATTAATGTGCATCATAAATCTTTCAAAGGGAGGAAAAAGTATTCTTTGTTGCTCCAAGTTGTTTGACCAAACAACCCTGTTTTTCAAATTGTATTAACATTGCTTGGGAATGATGATTCATACAAGTCTCAGTAAACACTGCCTTAAAATTATGATCATAGCTCATGCATTCACACACCTTTTGAGCTTGGAGAAACTATAGAGATATTTAATTTAAACTTTTTTTTTTTTTAAGATTTATTTATTTCTGTTAGAGATAGTGTGTGTATGCCTTTCGGGGGGCGGGGAGGTGGTTTGGCCAAAGGGAGAGGGAGAGAGGGTCTGAAGCAGACTTCCTGCTGAGCAGGGCTCACAACCCAGATCATGGCCTGAGCCAAAACCAAGAGTCAGATGCTCAACAGACTATAGCACCCAGGCGCCCCTCTAAGCTTCTTATTTTAAAGACAAAGGAACCGCATATTTTACCTAAGCCCAAGTAATCAGATATGTGGGTTGCAATCCCACTTTTCCTTGTCAGTGTGGTAACTGCGTGCAACTGTAGCAGTGAGGTGATTGTGTGGGTGCCGGGAAAATTAACGAAGGGGAGTGTGATCCATTCAGAAGAGTTCCCAGCCCCGTCTCTCCCACGTTGTCTCCACCACGGCAGAACCAAGGGAAAATCCAAACTCCTCACCTGTGTGCTTCTGCCTGATGGATTTTCATTCATCTTGGAGTAGGCTTACAGTTTCTATTTAGAAGACTGAAGCTTGTTCATTTTATTATTCTCTTGGAGACATTTTTGACGGCTCAAATCTCCCACCCGCAGCTGCTCTGTTTTGCACAGAAGATGGCAGATGGGGTCTTTTCTTTCTTCTTGGAGAGTATGTTTCCCAGACTCAGAATGGTCTTACGGAGACTGGCACGTGTGCCATGAGTGTCGGCCCTTTGGAAAGAAAAGTCTCTGTCTTACTAACTGGATGCAATTTGTTAAAAATTAAAAGATTAATATTCCTCTTGAAGGTATGATAAACCATTTCCCCCTGATTTAGAGCATTGTAGGCCCTGGAAAATTTTCACATGACATTAGTTATTAACACTCGCAGGAGAGGAAAAAAACCTCCTTCCACCCTCTACGTTTCTGCGGCTGGCCTAGAAATTAAAGTGACATAAGAAAGATTAATGGGAGAAAAGCATACACGTTTATTTAATATTTTTATGTATACGAGGGAGGCTGCAGAAGGAACATAAAGATGGAAGAAGACTTTAGGCCAAAAGCTTATTTAACTTTTATATAAAAACTGGTAAAATGGGGGCATGTGGCAAGACAAGGAGTTTGGGTGGTAAATTGTGGGACAATAACTAAGAGGCATCTGGGGGTGAGAACTAATGGAAGATTGGAGTGACTTTAGTAGGTGTCTCTGCATAGGTCCCTTTGGGCATGGATAAGCGTGCTCTGCCCTCCCTGATTCGGGGACGGCACTTTCTCATGGGAAATTGGGTGACCTGCTTTTAGGTAAAATGTAGGCATTCAGAGAGCCCTTCCTGCATCTACAAGTGCTTTCAGCATGAACTCTCACCATGCTAATGCTACATATTTAGAGGCGACACCTTCTGAACCCCTTTACGCCCACTGCCAATTTATAGCTGCTCTGAACACTGGGAGGTGTGAGGAGACCACTGAAATGCCTTGGCCTGTTTGGGGAGAAATAAGTCCAGAGATGGGGTGGTGGAGGTCTAGAGTAGCTTAAATGCTTAGAGAGATTGCGTTGAGAGCAGGGGGCTAACAGCAGTGAAATGAGCCCAAAAGACCATGAGGATGCAACGGAATCAAGATCTGGACGGGCTTTATTACCCATAACGTGCAGACATGCGTAAAGAACATGGAATGAGTTGCCTTGACTCGGCAGAATGGGGCCGATTAAATGATAGTTGTCACACTAGGTAAAGAGAAAGTCCCAATTCCTTTTGTTTTTTTTTAAGATTTTATTTATTTATTGACAGAGAGAGAGAGAGAGATCACAAGTAGACAGAGGCAGGCAGAGAGAGAAAGAGAGGAAGCAGCCTCCCTGCTGAGCAGAGAGTCCGATGCGGGGCTCGATCCCAGAACCCTGAGATCATGACCTGAGCCGAAGGCAGAGGCTTAACCCACTGAGCCACCCAGGCACCCCAGAAAGTCCCAATTCTTAAAAGAAAATCTCAAAGTCACATTTTTTTGAAGATTTTATTTATTAGTGAAAGAATGAGTGTGAGCTCACTGAGGCAGAAGCAGAGGGAAAAAGAGAAGCAGGCTTCCCGCTGAGCAGGGAGCTCTACACAGGGCTCAAACCCAGGACCCTGGGATCATGACCTTATCCAAAGACAGACACTTACTCGACTGAGCCACCTAGGCATCCCCACCCAAAGTCAAAATTTTAAAAGAATTTTGTGGTCCAGATATGATTTAGCAATACTTTGAGGGAGACACCGATGTTTGTGAAAGGTAACTAAAGTTAGATGGGCTCACGGTTTCAAGGAAGGACTATTCTGATCCGTGGTCTGTGTTTTACGGTCTAGCGATGAAGCCTAGACTCCGCCATACAGCAGTGAAAACAAGTAAAACAGCAAAGAAGCCCGAGGACTGAATCCGCGCACACTACATCTTCACTGAGGTTTGGGCTGTGGGATGCTGTCTTCGCCCATTTGCGCTCCCAGAGCAAAACACCCAGGACTGGGGCTCAGCTTGGAACACAGCAAACGCATCTGGGATGGACAGCAGACAAGAGAGTGGGGTGTCCGTGGACAGAAAATTACCAAGAGGAGACACAGGGGTAGGGGATGCGTGCTAAGCCAGCTTACTGGGATTCTCGCTGAAGGCAGGCCAGAGCGATCAGGCGTCCAGGGCGGGGGATCGTGAGTCCGATCAGATCAGCAGGTGGAGGGATTTTGGCTGAAACTGAGCTGTGCGGACCTGGCGAGGATGGGGACCAAGGCTGAGGCCAGGTCAAGAAGCAGGCTCAGAGGAGCTGGACTCTCATCTCCTTTGGTCTTTGTCGTGCCCAGACTTGCGATGGAGACTCCAGCCTGAGGTCCCAGGCTGCCCTGTGGCACTGGACGCGCTGAGAGGTCCCCAGAGCCCGCGTCCTAGATGATGCTGCTGGCTGAGCACCTGCCGTCCAGGGAGCTCTGGGCATGGTCCCTAACTGCTTTGCTGATTCATACATTACGTATACATATTCCCGACTTCTAATATCTTACTGAAGCGAGATTTTAGAAAACTCCCAATAGGCTCAGATGCCCCTTGACAGTGACATACTTTTTTCCTGCAAACCTCCCGCCCCCTCCTTCCCCATCTTCATGCCTGAATTAAGACCTCCAGCTCTTGGTTCTGTTATCTGACCAAAAAGTCTTGTCAATTTTAAAAGGTTATAACCCTTTAACAGACGTCTCTGCTACTTTCTGCACACTTTCTAATTTCTCATCTGCTTTCCCTGGAAATCTGATGCTTGATTTGGACACAATTCAATCCTCTCTCCTTATAAAGGCTGCTGAATGAATGCTTCAAATTTAAATTCTGCCCTTGGCTTAGACTTCCCTTGCTTTCTTTAAAAAAAAAAAAAAAATCACTCTAGAAAGCATATACAATGTATGCTGCTGCTGTGACTGACTTTTTTTTTTTTCCCTTTAATCCTTGACTTGCAATAGAGAATTGCTTCCAAGTAGGAAATTTCCAAAATAGTTACATTTTAAAAATAATACTTTTAAAAAATACATTTGTTGCAGAAAAGGCACTGAAAAAAAAAGGGGGGGGGAGTTACAATGAGGAACAACTCCCTCTAGTTTAGACCTATTAATGGCTAAAGCACCTAGCCCGGAAGGCTGGTTTTAGCAGACCTTCTGCACTACCACGTCCCTTGACAAATCACATTGGGAAAATGAACGAGCTCCCTGTGCATTTTTGGTTCCTCGCAGCCCACGTGCTGAGGGGTGCACACTCTGTGCTCCGCTGAGTTCTCCTGCCACGCTCCCTTTTGCGGCAGAGAAGTGGAGGCTCTGACCACACGCGACCCAGTGTGCTCGCGCCCCCCAGCAAAGAAGGTGAGATGCCAGGGCACAAAGTGCTTCTGGAGGGCAGCCGCCAACGCTGCCCGCCCCTTGTTATGGGGAGCCGCAGCTGCCCACCAGTTTCTGGAAAGCACCCAGTCCTGCGGTTGTCACGCTCTGCCCTGCGGAACCCTCAGGTCTCAGCCGACCTGTGTGACGAAGCGGCTTCCCCTCACAAAGGCAATGGAAGCGCTGGCCACGTGAATGCGTGACGTTGTGGGACTACTGACTTCCCGTCAAACTGGCGCTTTCCAGGGGAAGGCGCAGCTCGGAAGAGCCACTTGAGCTGTTTCTGGTCATCCAGCCGACCAGCTCAGAAGCGAGATGTCCCTTTCCGATGCTCTTGAGGCGACAGTAGGACGGCACACGATTCATTAATAAATGTATTCGAGATCAGTTTGGTTTCCCTCGGTCACTTTTTCAGCTTCTTTGAGTTTCCATTAAAAAAAAAAAAAAAAAAAAAGAAAGCTCAGCATTCTAGGCGTGCCTCCCACAGCGAAGTCCCCTGGAGGCGCCCTGATCCCCTGAGAGGGAAAGGCACGGGTCAGGGTAGCCCACTCGACAGAGACGGGCAGGCGGGGCCCTTACCTGCGGGGCCACGGAGAGACCACCTCCACTGCAGGAAGTGCTCGGGACTGTTCCTGACTTGGCGACGGTAGCTGGCAGGTGAAAATAAAAGTCCAAAGTTCATTTATTAAATAAAAAAAAAAAAAAAAGTCGGAACCAAACGCAAAGAAAAATCTGTTCTGACCTATTTAGAGAAAAATATAATTTCTCAAAGAGCTTTGTTGAAAAGCAAAGGATCATGGTGAGGAACTGGGGAGAGGTAAACTCCAAGATAATCAGAAACTCGATTTTGCGCGAGGATTTTAGAACAAAATCAACAGCTTTAATTGGCCCCAGATGTTAATAGGTAGCCAGGGGCATATTAGGGAACACAGATGAAGAGAGCTCCATGTTCCGTAATAGAAATATTTGCTTCAAGTGTTGAGCTGCTGTGAGCACAGCTGCAGATGTGTAACCGTTGGTCGTTTTCTTTGCTTTTCTTAGCGCCGCTCCTTCCAGTTCTATCTGTTACAAAGGACTTTTATTCCTCTTGGTGTCATTGAAAATCTAGGAGGGAACAGATTCAGTTTTAAAGGCGTTTCCTTGGGTCGACTTTAAAGACAAGGAAACAAGGCCAGGCTGGAACATGCTAGGTTCTTCCCCACCTCCAACAGGGAAGGCAGCAGACAAAACAAAGTCGTTCAAGCAAGCCTGTGGGGCCCTGTGACTTGCCCCATCAGATGCCCGTTCCCTCTGTTCCTGACGGCTGATCCTAGCTTACTGCGGGTACACAGCCTTTTCCCAATTCCAAATACACCTCGAACTTAGGTTAGAAATCAGTTCCTACTGTGGGTGCTAGCTGAGAAACATTGAATGAGCTCCTCCTCCCAAAGCGATGTTTATCATAAGAATTTCCCCAAATCCCAAACCGTTCTAGACCAAGAAAGGAACAAACGTATAAGGCTAAAATTTTGCTCAGTGAGCTCGTCTTTGAAGGGAGGGTAAAGAGAGATTTGGGGACCAGCTAGCCTCCCCAGGGCTTCTTCTCAAGGTCAGCGCATCGTCCAGCAGTCCATGTGTGAGCCCGAGGACGAAGTTTGTCCGTGCACTCACGGGGGCATTTCATAGGGAGCAGCCTCGGGGCAGGCTGCCCAAGACCCGTGCACCCCTTCCAATGCACTCATGGTCCTGTTCTGTTCTTGGCAACTAATGCCAACGCTTCCGTGAGTTTGAGAGGCTTTCACATCCCGCAGGGAAGGAACCATGTCCTGTAACCACACTGAACAACATTTCTCCATTGCCCCTCTCTTTGGAAGGTGGCACATCTCAGGGACTCACAATTCATAGGCCACGGCTAGGGGAGGGTGTGCGTCTCGGCAAGCTATGGTCCTGAGCAAACCTCACGGGGAGAGTATGAAGGGGTTCGGACACAACAACCCCCAAATACACAGATATTTTGAGCTAAAGCCCTTAAAAAAGATCACGGGCAACAAGGACATCTGACTTTCCTTTTTCTTCCTGAAAGCAGGAGGTGAAAGTCCCATGTGAAGGGAGCCCTCCTTGTCCCAGGAGGAAGAAAAGAAAGCTGAGAGATCCGTACAAACCCCCTCGGCCAACGAACACGATCTTCTTAGTTACTTTTCCACTATTCCGCGTCCTAGCCCAAACCTGTCTTGTCATGTTTTCACCGTTTACTGCTCTTCGTCCAGCGCAGTACAGATACGCTCAGCTCTACCGTTTCTCTGGGTCATCATTTCCTTATGAAGTTTCCTGGGTCACGTAACACTTCCAGGAAATAAACGTGTATGCTTTTCTCTTGTTAATGTGTCTTTGGTTACACAGAGCCCTAGCCAAGGACCTAGAAGGGTAGAAGGATAATTTTTTCCTTGCCTACAAGGAGTTGGGATTGAATCCTGTCCCTCAGCTCTTTGCTTCCAAATCATAGCAGCTGTTCTCCTGACTTTGCACCGTCTGTGAGTGAACAGTGTCCTCCCCTCACGGCAGGGTTTCTGTCAGTGACAGTCCACGGCGAGGCTGGGTCAGTGTAGACCCCTTGACCATGACTGCCTATCAAGTCCTCTTCAAACCTCCAGCCGTGCTCTCCGTCCTCATCCCACCCCTTCAGTCGCTAGGGAGCACGTGCTGACCTCACCCTCAACCTCTCGCTCTCATACCCTCACCTGATCCCTAAGCCAATTCTACCCGCTTAACTTTGCAAATACACCCACCACTTCTCCCCATCCCTATTATTCCTGTTCTGTCCAGGCCACGGTTAAGTCTTGCCACGATTGCTGTGTAGCCACTCCCTGGGATCCGGTTAGGCCGCTGTCCTCTACGGTCCAAGCTACATATTCAGATTATGTCAGTTCTCTGCCCCAAATATCCCAGGCCCCTCTCAGAGTCCCCAGAAGGGCTGCAAGACGCTGCTTCATCTGAGACTGAACCAGCGACTTCCCGGCTCCCGTCCCCGGCACTCGCTCTTCTCTCTGCTCGTCTGGGACCGCTTCTTCTTGGATTCACTTCTTCCGAGACTTTCTCCATTGTTATTCTTCCCCCTTACTTAAAACTGGCCCCTCCGTCCAGCAGCAGCCTCCATTCTTCTGCGTCTCCCCTATAACCCTTCCCTCCACCTAACATACTATAACGTCTGTTGATCTCTTTGTCTGCACGTTCCGACTATATCTACCCACAATGTAAACTCTGAGAATGGCAAAAATTTCTAGGTGCCCTGCATTGCTCGATTCCCCCTACCCAGTAAAATCTGTCATACCTAATGGGCGTTCAGCAAACATTTATCAACTGTCTGGTTGAATGAAAGAGCTAAACAAACCCAAACTGTCTGCCCTGATTTCCCTGTGTGTCAGCTCTCCAATCTCTGCCCTGTTTGCCTGAGGTCCCCTCCGTGAGGAGCCTCTATGTGAACACAGCCTGCTTCCTTACCCGAAGGAACCTTACGTGCCTCCATAGCCCCTTCCAAGACTGAAAGCAGCCATCAGGAGACCTTCATCCTCCGTGGAAGCAATTTTATCAATATAAATCTCCATCATTATCAGAAAAAGACATTAAGAGGAGGACATTCTGTTTCCTGAATTACCCAGGATTAGATTAACAAAGTTCATTTATTATTAAACCAAGATACCATTATAATATACTACTGTAGGACAGGACCGGCTTATGGAGTACTAAATGATTCAAAAAGATTATTAACCCATGCATCCTCTAAAAAATTCAAAATTAAAAACACTGCAGAACTCATTTCAAAGAATGAAATAGAGTATAGATACCATATGCTTAAACCTTTTAAAGTAGTTGTTACTTTTAAAAATAAATGTCAGCTGTAAAAAGGTATAAATTGGAGGAAAACTGCAGAAAGCTTCTGCAAGTTCACAGCTAAAAGGCAGGTGTATTCATGCACCTTCAATCATTAAACGTGCCGGAAGCTTGCCCATAACGAAGGAGAGCAAGCAAGGTGGACGAGATTAGAGGTCCGTCTGCAGGGCATGGTGTATTTTATAAGCTTTATATATATTTTATACCTAAAGGTGCCACCGCCTTTAATACATAAAAAACAGCAACGTCCAAAAGTGTTCAAAAAGGCCAGCCCGTCATGGAAGGACAGCTGAGTTGTTCTAAGGAGAGGAAGGTAGACTGAACATTGATGGGCCTTTAAGGAGATGTCTTTTAGCGGTGACCCTACCTGGTGCACACAGCGCCCCATCAGGATACTCATGGACATGCCACCCGACTGAGGCCCACACAGAGTTGGAGTGAAGAACCTCAACCGCCAGGGAAGGATGCGGCTTGCAGAGCTTGTGTCTCAGGTCATAGATCTCCGTCGTGGGCTTAGACAGCACGGCGAGAACGTCATGTGCCCACCTTCCGTGCCCTCGGTCATCTGACTCCCCGTCCCTCGGGTTACACCACCTCCGTAAATCAAACGTACCTAACCTTAAACTGGCATTAGAGAGGAAGGTCTCCAGTTTGCCTTCGTCTGAAACATTACAGCTAAAAGGAGCAAGTCTAGTCTCTCAATTGAATTCAACATTTAGAAATTCCGTACGAAACGGAACTTGATGGGACCCGTTTGTGTCGCCAAAGCCTGACGTGGAGCAAAGATGGTTCAGCCACAGGACGACAGCGTCCGCCTCGGAGAACACTTTTGGCACAAGACACTGGCACAAAGTCCTCAGAGTCGCCCATACATTTCTTGAGTTATTTGAAAGAAGCTGAGCTGATTCTAAAATTACTAACCTTCAAAAATGTTTTAAAATATTTCCTTAGTATCATTTATGATACAATAGTCCAACATAGCTACCAGTTCAGCGGGAAAGGGAGTCCTAAAAAGATCGTACAAATTTGGAGAGGCTTTCGGGAATCATGAACCAATAAAAACAGTTCTTGACCTTTTGTCCACAAATATCCAAAGGATTTTAGGGAAGGGTAAGCCCAGAGTGTGCCTCGTTCTTCTGCCTCCAGGCCTCAGCAGTCCGGTGTTCTGCTCAGTTGTATTGATAGGGAATCCCACTTTGGGCTATGCTGGCAGAGCTGGTCTCCCAACAAAAAGCTAGAAAAGTTGGACAAAACCCAAATTAAGTAAACAAATAAATAATATAAAGGTAAACTTATAAATAAAACTTGAAAGCATAAGAAATTTCCAAAGCAACTAGGACTTGAGACTTGGGAAGCCAAGATTCTGAAGACAGAGAGAGAGAAAGAGCGAGAGAGAGAGTGAGAAAGAGGGAATGGGAGGGAGGGACAGAGAGAGAGGGAGGAGGGAAAGAATGCTTACAGCAACAAGTCATTTCTTCAGGTATTTGCTGGTCTTTAAGTGGCTCAGGCCCAGAGGCCAAGAAGTCAAGCAAAACCAGGATGTCTCACGAGAACTGGGAGCAAGTAAACAAAAAACAAAAACAAAACTGGAGTTTAGATGCACTGAGGACATCAGAAAGTGAAAGGTCACGCCTCGGCACCAGGATCTTCCTTTGCCTACTTTTGCACAGTGTAGAAGCAGAGCATCTGCACATACAGCATCGGTAAAGGTGAACAAACGTTGGGCCATCTGTGGGTGCTCGGATCCACGAAGGCACAGTGGTTTTGGCATGTTGTGACTCTCAGGGTCCCCCATGGACACCGTCTAGAACGAGGTGTACTACTCATATAAAAACTGAACCTGGCCTTGGGCCAGAGAAGCCCATCATGGGATTTGGATGCTGGACTTTTACTCTGCTTTATGCCAGAGAGAAAATAGCCTTTTCTTTTCATACAAGATGCCCATTCCTCAATAGAAAATTACTAGACTTACCAAAAAATAGTACTAAAAGAAAGAGAAGACAACAAAAATGGAACAAAAAATTACTAAACTTAGCAAAACATAGTACTAAAAGGGAGAGAAGACAACAAAAATAGAACGAAAAATTACCAGATGGAGATGTAAAAGTTTGGGGTAAAAAATGAGACTCACTTCTCCAGGCAACACGCACGTCTGTGGTCACTCCCAGATCCCTGCTGCCAATTGTTAGACTGAACTGGCCCGGCCTCTAAAATTCCAAGCAGAATTATGGCCCTGACTTGCTCATGGTGTGTATAGTAATATGGTAGAGGGGACGCAGTCTCTAATCAGTCACTGAAACCACCTGCTGATGTCTTGTCAAATTTTAACATTATTTTTATTCTTGTATCCAAGACCTGTGGTCAGTTAGCTGAAACTCAGCCTAATACAATGACTGGGAAGAGAAGCCCGCAGGAAGAATCTGATTGTACTTTACCCTTCCTTCCTTCCTTCCTTCCTTCCTTCCTTCCTTCCTTCCTTCCTTCCTTTTTACTTTCCATGAATAAATGAGGCCCATGTGTATCAGTCAAGCCACAGTCTCTTCCCCCTAAATCATCACTAGACACCAAGTGCTTATGGGCAACATGATGCTGGGTTTGTCTTGTATTCACAGAGCCCAGCCTGACTAGGCCCAGTAAGGTCTTGGTGAACATGACCAAACGTGTTGTCAGCATGCTCTACACCACTAACCCTTCCTGTGGGATTCAGTCCTTTCCCCTAGAGAGCTAGCTCTAGATAGATGATAGATAGCTAGGTAGATTGATAGATAGATAAATAGACAGGTAGGTGGGTAGATGGGTAGATGGATAGGTAGACAGGGTGGTAGGTAGGTGGATGGAGAGAGCAGAAAAGAGAAACATTTACCTGCCAGAGGCAGAAGGATGTTAGAAACTCTCCTGCACTATCATCATGCATATAACAATGCTCATCTTTCCTTTGTTTTTTAAAGATTTTACTTATTTATTTTAAGAGAGAGAGAGCAGAAGAGAGAGTGTGAGCAGGGGACAGGAGCAGAGGGAAAGGGAGAAGCAGAGTCTTCTCTGAGCAGAGAGACCAACACGAGGCTCAATCCCTTGACCCTGAGATCATGATCTGAGCCAAAATCAAGAGTCGGACCATGTGCCCCACTCATCTTTCTTTGAACATGTCGCTTCTATTTACAATTCTATGCCTGACCACTCTCCTTCCTTTTCCCAGAATGCCCTTCTACCAGGGTCTTGAACTTCGCATTTTACAATCTCCTCATTCTTCAAGACACTGCTCAACAGCCATCTTGTCCAAAGTCTTTCTCTTCACCTGCAAGCAACATTATTTATCTTTTTTCTGCTCTTTTAATATTTTATAAATATTTGTCTTACAGCATGATCATATATTAAGTATTCACTTTCAATTATAAATTATTTTTTGCATATTTAGGAGAGCTACTGAATGAAGCATAATATCTATTCAGACTATTTAATAGGTAAAATTCATGAAGCCTTTCATCAATTTGCACACCCTTGTTTCGCTAGGTACCAACCTTATCACATAACTTCCCTTATACACTAAATACGAATGTTCCTGAAAAATCTCATCTGCACCTGTGTAATTTGTCTCAAACTCATCTCATAACCATTCATTAGTCATTGGATAGACTGTATTTTCTATATTTTTGAACTCTAGAATGCAAAAGTATTTTGTTCACTTTTTATCTCTAAAAAGCCTGGCATAAAGTGACACTCAATGCTTGTGTGATATACGACCTGAAAGCCTGAAGAACATTTGCATGTTTGAGAACTCCACCTGACCCGTGATGACCTGGAGTTATCTGGATGCCACCAGAATGTTCTCCTTCGTTTAAAAGCAAAGGTAATTTTCCATATCCATTAGAACATTATTTGATTGTGTGTGTGTGTGTGTATGTATGTATATGTATATGTATATGTATATATGTATGTATACATATGTGTATATACATATATGTATATACCTATATATGTATGTATACATATATGTATATATAGGTATATACATATATGTATATGTATATACATATGTATGTACATATGTATGTACATATGTATATGTGTATATGTATATATGCATATATGTACATATACATGTGTATGTATACGTATATATGTATCTATACATATATGTATAGATGCATATATGTGTACATATACATATATGTATATACATATATGTATATATGTATACATACATATACATATATACATATCCATATTTGTGTGTGTGTATATATGTTTGTATGTATATGTATCTCTATTTTATTTAATATTGATATCAATATCAAAAAGGTAAATGGTGACTTAGTGTCTAAAATATGCAAAAGTAACAGTCTTCCATGTCAGAAAATAATAAAAGGCATTTGAGAAAATGCTGTATGACTTGTCACAATGACTGTGTATTTTGAGTCTCTAACAATAATATAAACAAAGAAGAGGTCACTCACATGCTACCATTATAACAAGAAGAAATCCCACCAAAGCCAATAGGTTATTTGGACATCTAAATTAAATCAACTAAGGAATGTTTAGACTGTATTTTGCCTGAAAACATATTTAAAGAAGACAACGACTCGGGAACGCTTTCAACAAAGTATTCAAGCATTTGGGAACCGAGACTCTTCTTCGCACCCCACAGATGATCCTGCAGGAAGCCTGGCGCCCACAGAGCCACGGTCCCAGCCCTCTTCAGGAATGTCCTTCCACTGGTGTGGGTGGGGACGTGGAAGGGTGGGGGAGCCAGAAGCGCCTTGCTGTCCGGAATTCCTGTCTGGTGTAGCAGACACTGAGCTTGCGTGTACTCCTAAGGAAGACACGAGCCACGTGTCAGCTGCTGGCCACAGACTTCAGCGGCAAGTTAGCCTTCGGGACAGGTGAGACGCAGGAATCCTGAAGACGAAACAATTCAGCCCAAGATTTTGAGTCAAGTATTTGGCATGTCAGTTATCCGCAGCTGAGTATGAGGAAGTGACTTGGAAACAGTGGCTCGTGCCCATGAAGCAAAGGTCTGCTCTCCTCATGGAGGCAAGAAACCACAGAATATTCCAGGCTTCCATGCCAAAGGGGGCGTGCCACTAGAAGGGTGGCGCACGGAACAGCCTTTCCAAACCCTCTCGGTTCTCGGGCAAGTCTAGAAATGCCTTTTCAGTCATGCAGTGCAGTTGCGGGTGTAAAATGGTGGGCTGGATCCTCTGTTTAAGCCTGCAGCCGCATAGCCCTGGTGCAGACAGGGCACAGAGACTGCCTTTCTTCTCTGCTCCGGGTTTACGTCCCATCCGGTCTCGCTGCCCAGAAAAGAAAGAAAATGCACTGACTTTGTCTAAGTGGTGTGCACATTTGTGTGCCAGCGTTTGTGGGCCAGCATTTGCACGGGTGCAAGAGGAGAAGTCCGTGTGTCATGCCCTCCTGGATGTGCCGGGCGACGGGGAAGCCTGTGGCCCGGGGACCGGAAGGCAGCGTCCGTCACAGAACACAGAGTCGGGTGGATGGTGACTATCTCCTCAAATGGCTCAGCGTATCTCCCCCCAGTGAAGCCACTGGTCAGTTGTGGCCAACGGTCCACTAGCCCAACCGGCAAGGAGCCACCGGAGAAGTGAGTTGACTCAGGGTATCGACACTATTTAGAGGAAAGGGAGAACAGATGTCATTACGACTTAAAATGACCCAGTCATTGCGCGACTGACAACAGTGACCCTCACTCGTGTTCATTGAGCTTTTCTGCCTTGCTGCAGGCATGCTTCTGAGCTCACCCATCAACAGTCCATCAGCTCCTCGATGACCTCCTATTAGTTTCCCAGGGCGGCCGGAACCAAGCCCCACACAAGGGGTGACTTAACAGAAATTACTCCCTCCTGGTTCTGAGGTCGCTCAAGGTGTGGGCAGGGCTGGTTCCGTCTGAGGCTCGGAGGGGGACGGTCGGCGTCTACGCCGCTCTCTTGCTTCTGGTGTTTTGCTGGCAATCCTTGACACTCCTCATAGATGTAGGTGCAGGACCCCGAAGTCTGACCTCGTCTTCACTGGCCTTCTCCTGCGTGTGTGTCTGTGTCCACATTTCCCCTTTGATCAGGACACCAGCCATACAGGAGCCATTTTCACTCAGCCACCTCTGCTAATGACCCTGTCTCCACAATGGGTCCCATTCTGAGGCACGTCCTCCCACTTTACCCACTATAACGAGTTTGAAATAACTGCATTTCAATACAGATTCCTCTTCTGGGTTTGTAGATAACTTGAGATTCCTTATAGAATTGAATATTGCCTCATTAAGAAAGCTATGGCCTTCCTCTCTTCCTTTCTCCATACCTGTCTCCTCTCTTTCCTTCTTTCTGGGATATCTTAAAAATTTAAGAGTCTGCCAATTTCAGATATTCCAGCCATAGGACTCAGACATCCTTAACGGATGCATAATTTGCAAATGGTTTTATTAATTCATTGATGGCAACTTGAGGTAAATACAGGAGAAATAATAGACACTGGGGAATTCTTTTAAAGTAGTAGCGTATCAGAAGCCTTTCACACAACTTATGTTAGAAATAGTCAGCAAAATTCTCCTGCCCCATCCCTAATTCCCAAGGAGAGCAAAGAGCTTGTTGATTTTTCCCGAGTTTTTTGTTTTGAATGTTGTTCTGAGCATCATTCAGTAATGCAGTGGATGCACAGGGTCAAGAAAAAACTGACTTTCTGAGTCCTGGGAGGTATTTCCATTTTCCGCTCGCTTCTGTGATCTATCTATTCCTGCATTTAAGCGCATCTTATGTACTCTGAGCTGCTCTCCTGAAATGATGCAGAGCTTCCTTTGGAGAAGAAGGAGGCTTTGTTTTGCAAATAAACGGGGATACCTCCTCTTTGCATTTCTTTTCACCCTCTGTGAGATGATGGGAGATTCTATATTTAGACAGACTGTGTCTTGAGAGCCACCCCCTCAGTCTCTAGGAGAAGCCAGAGACAAATTACAGAGTTATTTTGAGGGATGCAAAGACAGCCCTGGAGATCAGCAGGAGAGGCACGGGCTCTGCGCAGGAAGGAAAGCTTCTGATCTCAATCTCAGTGCGAGCATTCACCGAACCAGTTTCATCTCCTTCATTTTTTTCAGCCTCTGTGGGGAAATGAAATCATTCCAACATCAACTGCTTCTCTCATTCAGCATTCTCAAATCCAGAGGCAGACATGGACAAGACGACGGACTCAAGCAAACCTGCCGCCCCAGGAAGGAGCCTCTGTTTCCAAGCCAGATTCGCTGCTCTGAGAGTCTGTTAATAGGTTTCACATTAACAATCCTGAACTAAAATGATAGGCCAGCGTCAGTCCCGTCATTTAGTTAGTTACAATTTGGGGTTTTACCCTACCTGCACCCCACGTGTCCATATCACACACTCACCCGGGTCATTTCCTTAGCCTCCCTCAAGCCTTATTTTCTTAATCATTTCTTTTCTGATTACATGTAATTCAATTATGCAGCACAATTTACCATGTTCATAAATGTCTTCATGGCTTGCACAGAGAAGAGCCAGACAGTAAAGGGGATCCGATATTTCCTAGAAGCATGCAAGAAGCAGATGATTTATTTGAATGTACAATTTCTTTCCAGTGGGAGCAATGATCTAATTCCAATTACTGATCTAATTGCATTGGCTCAACAGAATGGAAACTTCATATAGATGTGAATTAGTATATTTTAAGGTATTTTCTTAATTGTGTGTTTAGTAATAAAATTGTTGAAATATATAATATTAGTTCACTGGATACAGAATAGATCTAATTGCGTATACTTAACTAATAAATCTCATTCAACATGGTTATTCCAATGATACTCCCTAAAGTTAGGTAGCTGTAAATGGTGAGATCTAATAATCCAATGTTCTTTTCTCCAACAGGATGTAAATGGTGCCTGTCCTTTGCCTATCTGTAGGCCCCTGCATAGCAATGGCATCAATCAGAATGTAAAATTGCATGCTAATGATGTTATTCATTAACATACATTTTAAAAACACGTATCTCATTTTAGATATGCAAATTCCTGAGTTAGGGGACTTGCTCAGAGACAGAGTCAAGAACACACATCTAGATAGCCAACTGAACGGTCTACTCCACTAGAAAGCATCAGCAAATCCTCTAAAATCAATTCTCACTACGCTCAGAATCCACGGAAACCTTTTCCTCCTCCTGCAACCTAACCCAGTGCACACAACAGGCAAAACACCATCCTGTCTGGTGGGGTCCAACCGTTCCAGACCTTGTACAACCCCCTCCGGCTGGTTGATGATTAGTTAACATCGGAAAAGAAATAAGGAAGGAAAGCAGGAGCTGGACACATATGCATTTGGTTTCCTTTCACGCAGATAAAAGGGACAGTAGCTACAAAGGAAAAAAAAATTCTATTCATCTTACCCCCTAAATGAATGTTTCTGGTTTTTTTTTTTCCTTTATGTTGACTATCCTAGAAGAGAAAACCAAAGAAGGCATGAGACAAGTTCTCGTTCAGTGTTTTATACAAAATTTCTCACATTTTTCACAATCAAAATAACCATCTTCTAGACACGGTTGATATTAAAAGATTCAAAACAATTGTAAAGCCTGAGTTTATGAAATGTTAGAAGCTGTGTTGGGACTCACTTTTGATTTCTCGGTATTCTACTCTTAAGTTGTGAATGTGGGAAAGCCACACGGGTCTTCACGCTTAACACATGGATGGAGGCATACGTGAGGGAAGGCGACGTGCCAATACTCGGCAACAAACCAGCAAATACACCATCGATTCTTCCCTCAGATGTTTTTTAAAAACGTCTTCTAGAGAAATTAATGCTGAAAAGCATGTTTCTGATGCACAGACCAGTGCGGTCTTCATTCTGCATTATCCTAAGCAGTCTCTGAGCACAGCACCAGCGTTTATCTTGCCAGCAATTAAAAGCTTCTCCGTTCCGTGTTGCCGGCTTGCCACTCTAAGCCATCAGCTGCTCTAGGTCAACCGCATCTCACTGACGCTGAAGCACCTTGGCCAGCGCCTTTCAGCCGCGCTCTGGCCTTAACAAGTTTTCCTGGGTCGTTATGTTCCGACTCCTGACCTGTGAGTCTGTGCAATCGTGACGGATAGGAACTGTGTTACCAATATCGGGTGATTTATTTGTATTGTCCTCTAGGTCGAGAGAGAAATGACTGTTCCCTTGTTACCCTTTGGATTTTTAAGGATTCTACTTAAGTCTGATGTTTTTGTTTGTGCCACCGGGGCCTGGAGATGATTGCTTCTCTGGGTTCACGCTGGATCCATTTGTGGGTCAGAGGCAGGGTCTGGAGCCGGTGCTGGTCTGGCTCTGACGCCTGCCGTGGAGTTCAGGGGAAACACCAGGGCTCCCAGCTTTAGAAAGAATGGAAGCACTTAGCCGTGTGTGATGTCCCCTCGCTGCAGAGGGGTCTCAGCTGTGCCATCCTCTGCTGGATGATGTCAGGAGCAGCAGGGCCTCCCTTCAAGTCCCCACGTATACCATCACTGCCAGCGGTAAGACTCCAAGCAATCCTAAAAGCCCTCATCACAAGGAAAAACACATTTTCCAATTTTCTTTCCTTCCCTGCCTCTCTCTCTCCCTCCCACACCGTTTCCTCCCTTCCCTCTCTCTCTCTTTCTTTCAGCTGTATGAGGTGATGGGTGTTCACTAGACTAGACTGTGCTAATCATTTCACACTACATATAAGTCACCACACTGTACAGCCCAAATTTATACAGTGATGTGTGTCGATCGTATCTCAATAAAACTCAAAGTCAAAAACATATGATTTCTACCTTAAAAAAAAAAAAAAAAAAAGCAAGAAAGAACAACTGTTTGCTGGCATTTGGCCTCTGCTTTTACATGGCCTCCATTGGTTCACATTTCTGGGTATGAACGTCCTACCTGAGTCTGCTCTAGGCCTGGCCAGGATCCTCGGGCAGAGTACCTGACTTCTAAGGGAGAGACGTCATTTATACTTTGATGCAATCACCGCTCTTCTGCTCAAGGCGATTGTCTACTTGGTTGCTTCTGAAAGGAGCTTTATTGCTTTGCATCGTGAGCAGAGAGCAAAACTGAATTTTATCTCGTAGGAAAGGAAACCAGTTTTGCCTCACACTGGTAACTCCCAAAGGAGCTGGCAACAATGAGTTAATGTCTTCAAGCCACCTTTGTTTAGATTTTCTATTTTAAATTGTTCTCAAAACTCTTTTTTCTCCCTTCTCTCTGAAAATATTAGTTCGTATATTGACTCATTCCTCCCTGAGACAAAATACAGAGGTGACGGATGTTTCATCATGAGGCTGATACTATAAGAATTAGTTCATATTTGTAAAGATCTTTGAAGATAAATTGATCCATTTAGGAGCTCAGCACACCTCAACCCTTACGCGTGATCATCTGTAATATGTTCCCAGTGGGTCCTTTACAGATACCCACTGGAGCTTCACAAATCTGGGTCCTCGGACAGTTCTCCCCTGGTGGCTTTGCCACAATCCCAGTGTAAGACAGAATCTTCCGTGCTTGTTTGCTGGAAGCATCAAATGTCAATTCCAATTCCATCTCCCTTTCAGGAGGACAACTTCCTAGGATTCTTTTTTTTTTTTTTTTAAGATTTTATTTATTTATTTGACAGAGAGAGATGACAAGTAGGCAGAGAGGCAGGTAGAGAGAGGGGGAAGCAGGCTCCCTGCTGAGCAGAGAGCCCAACGCGGGACTCGATCCCAGGACCCTGAGACCACGACCCGAGCCGAAGGCAGTGGCTTAACCCACGGAGCCACCCAGGCGCCCACTCTCTAGGATTCTTGAAGGAGAGGGCTCAGGCAAGGTGTGTGCTTTCCTGGGAGAATTTCTTCAGAAAGAAATGGATTGAAGCCTTCCTTCATGACCAAGTCAGAAATGAAGATGAAACTAGTTGCTCTCTTCCTCCTCTTGGCCCCGCTGAATGTTTTCATTAAAGTGCGCTGCCTATGAGTGTATGGGCAAAGTATGGCCTGTTTAGAAGCTATAGTTGTAATACAACCAACGGCACTTGAGTGCCCAGTGCTCTGAGATCTCCAGACACTAACAGCCATCGTTGATTATAAAATAAAGTCCAGAACAGGATTTTATCAATGGGCTGCTGGGTGTTGATTCTGGCAGGAAGGAGGCACGCAATATTACTTGCAGTCATCCAAACAAGAGTGGTTTTAGAGAGGTGTGGCCAAAGAAGGGCAAGAAACAAAGTAAAGAAAGTATTGTAATGGAAGAGTGAAGGAAGCTGGGTGATTGCACATGCGTATTTCCCTCTGGATGCATCCACTAGTCCACTCAAGAAGCAGCTACTAAACATGTACTTTCTACCTCGCACTGTGCTGGGTCCTGACACGAACAGAAGAGTAAGTTCATGTCCTTGTCATTGGGAGAGATGTGGAAATCCAGGGGCTGAAATAACACGGTATAGATTGTATAAAGAGATGGCAGGTTAACACAAGAGTTGAAAGAGAGAAAGAAGTAAAGCAGGAAGGGAAGAAGAGAGGGAAGAAAGACAGGTCCCCGGTGGGGAACCGTGATCATGTTTGTGCCAGTAGGAAGTAGAAATGGTCTCTAGGTTGGTTAAGAAAATGCTGTGCAGGACTTGAATGTGTGAACCCTGAGAGTGGGACATTCTTACCCAAATACCAGACTGACAGCAAGGATGGACACTCAGGGACGGACAGACGGCCACGATTAGAGGTTTTACTCAATTGATGATGGAGGAAATGAGCACGCATACACGTCCTGAGCGAGAGAGTTACAGAGACAAAGGCCCAGGGCTGAGTCGTAAAATGTGCGGCATTGGTGGACACACACACAAGCACCAGGAGTAGAGGCTCAGTGGGGACGTGGGTGAGCATCGTGTATGGACTCGGGCATCTCTGTCCTCTACACAGAGGAGTGACCAGGGCATCTTGAATAACAAACCTTCTTCCATCTGCAAAAAGTTCAGTTTATGTTTTTCAATGTGTAGACAAAACCAACTGGCTGCTTGAGTTAGAAAGCTCTTATCAGAGGTATGAAGATAATGATTTCTGATGGCTTAGTCAAGGGTAGCAGGCTGAGCTTTGTTCCTTTTGCCAGAAACATCCTATAACTTATTTGGAATCAGGTGGTGAGGGGGGACAGATGTGAATCCATCACAGCTAATGGAGAGAATAATTTGAACCTGGTGATGGGGGTCCATGGCATTACATATGAAGAAAATCACATTGAAAGCCTAAATAAAAAGGAGGTGTTTTATCTAGTTCAAATGTAGTTTTTTGGGTTTTTTTTTTTTTTTTTGGTCAAAGCTAGCAAAAATGTGCACTCTGATGCAAATATATTTGCTAGGTACTACTTATCTATAAAATTGAAAATTTGCTCATAAGTTTAAAATAGACTTTAAAAGCAATCAGACAAGTTTGGAAAACTCACAAAGAAAAAAAAAGTTATCAGCTGTCTTCACAAAAGACTTTCTTTGTCCTGGAAAATAATAAGTCGGTACTGTTTTTACAAACAAATTTTTGTAGAATAGATATTATTCATTTATTCTAAAAGCATTGAGGTTGCCTTTTCATGCAATTATATCTTTGTTTTTATTCAACTTTCAGATAGTATTAAGAACATCTTATGCATTCATGTGTGGATCAAATATCAGTTAATCGAATATACATTTGAGAAAGTATACTTAATCATCATGAAATGAATAAAAGAATCCACTTTACTCTGGCCCCATTTTCTTATTTCCTGAGAAAAATAAGGTACTCGGGAAAAAACCCATATGGTAACTATTTACTGAAGATATGTAATTGTAGATTCAATGCTAAATAAACAAACAAACCCAAAATTCTCTAAAAGCAAGAAACTTGCCTGATCTGTTCACCAACTTATCCTCAGTGCCTAGAACAGTACCTGGTATGTAGTAGATGCTCAATAAAAATTTTTTGAAAGACATAATCAACCAAAAAAAAAATATTATCATGATTTGCTGATTGGTTTTGAGTTTTCTGTCTGATTTTACATCCTTAACTAAAATTTCCTTTGATGGCCAAAGATTTTCTTAGTTACTAGCAATAGACTAGGCTACAATGAATGAACCTAAGGCAAACACAGAAATATTCAACAAATTGTACAAATTGTACAAAACAACACAACTAGAGGCACCCTAACGACTTGGAGCTTAATGTCATTATCAAGTTCTACTTTCTAAGATGGATTTCCTGCAAGTGGGATTGTTACTGTAAAAAGTTATGGAGGGACTGGATGAGTTTTTCCAGTACGTATGTATACACATGCTCGAGTAAGGCTGAGACACATATAGGATGTTTGGCACGCGTCTTGTGATTAAAGGAGAGACTTTGGGCATTCAGTATCTATTCTTGGCCATAGAAAGTTGAGAGTAGAAGGGATATAGTTGTCAACAAAATTTATGTTGAAACCAGGCCACAAGGAAAAAAGTTGGTTGAACTGAAGCTGGTTTAAACTATACTGAAATCCCTTTTATATGCGTGCAATTTCGTAACTCCTAGTTGTTTTCAATGAAATCTAAAACCACTGATTTTTTTTCTTTTTAAAGATAATCATCCATCAATTATGCTCTAAGGTTTTAAATGTATTATCATCCTCCACATACCCTCTTTTGCTTTTGACTGACATTTAAACTTCATTTCACCTTTAGAACTTATCAGAAAAAAAACCAAGGAACAAATAAAAATATGTGAGATTTTTGTGGCCTTTGGCCCTTTACAAACAAAACAAAACAACAACAAAAACTACTAATCCCTGGCGAAAAATATATCTCGGAGATTCAAAAAGACAAAACAAACAAACAAACAAACAAAAAACAAAAAACCCTCAAGAGACAAAAGATGTGATGAATACAGGAAGAGGCTCTAATACAGCACTAAGAAGCAAAAGAGAGCAAATAAACTAGTAAATACCTCAATAATTCTGAATAAACATTGGCTATGAAATTCAATAATAATAGCAGTGAATAATCTGATGTCCTTATAGTGAAATGGCATTTAAATATCTGAATCAAATAATATGTAACATGAAATTGAAATGACCGATAGGAAAGTCATCTAACACATTGTCGCTATATAAGAAAATGATACTTATATGATTTAACTTTAGCCATTTTTAGATAAGTATGCATACCAATATGTAAGGGTAAATGCCAAAAGATACTTTTGCAAAATGCAGCTCTGAAACAGGCAACCACAAAGGAAAATGATTGTGCACTAACAACAGTAACAATAGAGGGAAGACGACAAGTCAAGGAATCGGGAGCATCCTAAGGGAGGCAAGGAAAGAAAAAAACAGAAAGAGAAGAGAAAATGAACACAAATGGTAGTCGTAAGATCACCAAAATGAACGATGTGGGTCATAAATATCCCATTAATCACAACGTGAAAAATTTAAATCATTTCTTAAAAGACGGAAATTCTTCGAATGGACAAAAACATGGTTAATTTTATGTTGCCTTCATTAGTCCATGGGGTGCTGAGAGATTTGGTCAAACATTATTCTGGGTGTCTCTGCAGGGGATATTTTTCTGGATAAGATTAACAGTGCCATCTGCTGAGTAACGCAGATGGCCTTCCGTAGTGTGGATGGGCCTCGTGCAATCAGTTGAAGGCTGGCATGGAATCAAAAGACTGACCCTCCCCTGAGTAAGAGTGAATTCTCCAGCAGACTGCCTTTGAGCTGGAACTTGAGCTCTAGACCTCCAGCCTAAAATCCACCTTGCAATCTGGGCTTGCCACCCACCTACATAATCACGTCACCTGATACCTTATAATGTAAATATTACCAATGACTTGGTGTTGAATTCCATTATCAAGTTCCAGTTTCTAAAACATATCTATTTCTCTTGTATTGTCTCATTTCTCTTGAAAATCCTGACTAATACAACAACTATATATAATGTTCTCCCCCAAATATTTAAAATATATTACACAGACGTTTGAAGTTTAAAAATATTTATCAGGAAAACTGACCAACAAAAGAAGATCTGGTTATATTACATCTGTGAAAATGCACATTGTGGCAAAAGAAAATATTAGGTTAAGAGAAAGCAACTATTTATTGACAAAAGACATAATTCATCAGATAAATGTAAAAGTTCTGAAAGTATACACATATAAATATATGCATCGAACAAAAGGATCTATAGTGATATTTCCCTGGTGATGAGTGATGTTGAGCATCTTTTCATGTGTCTATCAGCCATCTGGAAAATTGTCTATTCATGTCTTCTGCCCATTTTTAATCGGATTATTCACTTATTGGGTATTGACTTTTATGTTCTTTATATATTTTGGATACCAACTCTTTCTCAGACACCATTTGCATAAATCTTTTCCCCTTCCGAAGGCTGCTTTTTAGTTTTGTTATTTGGTTTCCTTCATTGTCCAGAAACTTTTTATTTTGATGAAGTCCCAGTAGTTTATTTTTGCTTGTCTCCCTTGCCTCGGCATCACTGATCATCAGCAAAATGCAAATCAAAACTATAACGAGATACCACCTCACATGTGTCAGAATGGCTAAAATCAACAACACAAGAAAAGCAGGTGTTGGTGAGGACGTGGAGAAAAGGCAACCTTCCTGCACTGTTGGTGGGAAGCAAGTCGGTGCATACATGTGGAAAACAGTATGGAGGTTCCTCAAGAAGTTAAAAATAGAAGTACCCAGGACACCTGGGTGGCTCAGTGGGTTGAGCCTCTGCCTTCAGCTCAGGTCATGATCCCAGGGTCCTGGGATCGAGCCTGACATCGGGCTCTCTGCTCAGCAGGGAGCCTGCTTCCCCCTCTCTCTCTGCCTGCCTCTCTGCCTACTTGTGATCTCGCTCTCTCTCTCTGTCAAATAAATAAATAAAATCTTTTAAAAAAGAAAAAAGCACCCTATGATCCAGGAATTGCACTATCAGGTATTTACCTAAAGGATACAAAAATACCATTATGTTTACATCAGCATTATTTATTGTAGTTAAATTACGGAAGCAGTCCCAGTGTCCATTGACTGATGAATGGATAAAGAAGATGTGATGCGTGTGTGTGCGTGTGCACACACACACACACACACACACACACAGGAATATTACTCAGCTATATAAAGGAATGAAATCTTGCCATTTGCAGTGACACAGATGGAGCTAGAGAATATGATGCTGTGGGAAGTCAGTCAGTCAGCCAAAGACAAACACCATGTGATTTCATTTATGTGTGCAATTTAAGAAACAAAACAAACTAGCCAAGGGGGAAAAGGAGAGAGAGAAGCAAATTAAGAAATAGACTCTTAACTATAGAGAACAAACTGGTCACCAGAGGGGAGATGGGTGGGGGATGGGGGAAGGAGGTGAAGAGGATGAAGGAGAGCGTTTGTGACGAGCACCAGGTGTATGGAAGTGTTGGATCTCTGTACTGAACACCTGAGACTAATGTGACACTGTATGTTAACTAACAGAACTTAAAAACTTAAGGAAAAGAAACATAGTGACAAATTGATAAGACAACAAATAAAACAGAAAATTTTAGTATACTTTTTAAAGAAAATCACAGATAAAGCAGTCATGATTTTAATAAAATATATAGATTCAATTTGAGTTTAACATCCCAGACTTGCTTTTTCACTTTCTCTCTTTAACTTTTTTGCTTTTTCCCAACACATAGTACTTTATTCTAGAGAAATAAAGGATCACTTACTAAAGAGAGTAATTTGAATGCATCTTCCATCATAGTCCAAATGCAAAAGTCAGAGTCTTTTTTGAAATGACCGTAGACATAGTTATTTTTGTGGTCCAGTTGTCCAAAGACATTTCATAAGACAACTTGCAATTATGTTACAAAGTTGATACAGGCCCTAACATATGAGGTCGTGTGATTTTCAAGTAAGCATTATGAAGATCTCTGAATTAGGATGACTTCCAGGAAGAGGTTTGGAAAATAAAATCATGAAAGCATTAGGGGTTTGAAAAATAAAAGCATTTTAGGATCATTATATAGATGGATCATTCTTCCTAAATTCAACAGAGTTCAGTGTTAGACGATTCATATCTATTTTTACCTATTAAGTGACTTTCTCATCAAAATAGTCTTCAAAGGCAGTCAATGTAATCCCCCAAACCAGAGTCAGAAGGAAGTGATGCAGGCTATGCCATTCAGCCATCTACCCTTCCATCCATCCATCCATCCATCTGTCTGCTCATCTACCTACCCATCTATCTATACATCTGTCCTCTACCATCCTCTGTCCATCCATACCTTTAATCATCATGTGGTTATTCCAACAAATATTTATTAGCTGTTACTATGTACCAGACGCTGTTCTAAATTTTAGTGAATGAAGTAACAAAGTCTCCATCTTGGGCTTTAAATTCTAATGAGGAAAGATAGACAATAAACAGATATACAAGTAAATGCACATTTGCTTGCTTTGGTTGTAGAAGATTATGGACAATGATTTATGGTTAATTAATTCCTTGGTCCTAAGAAGTTCAGTCTAGATTAGGTAATGGGTCACTCACTACATTTCTCAGCAATCTTACAGCTGAGATGCAGAGAATCCGAGTGTCATGATATACATAATAAACATAAATATATATACATATATATTTACATGTATTTAAACACACACACAAAATCTATGCATATATGTATACACACATGCACATGTATATAAATATATACATATGCAAAATATAATATACATAATTTACATAATACACATAATTATCCCACAACTTCTCAGCACAAGGGAAAGCAATTGTCAAGGTTATGCAAACAGCAATAATATTTAGAAATACATGTAGATTTCTTCATAAAGAAAAGAATGTTGACTTAGGTAGTTGAAGTATTAAGAGAGTATGTTTATAAGGCAGTGTACTAAGATCTAAATAACTGATTTTGGTTTTTCATAGTCGTCATAGTGCATCTAGATCATTTATTCCTACTTCCCTACTCTTTGCTGTGGGACCTGGATGATGTTCCCAAGTTATACAGCTGGTCTATGAACAATTACTCAAAGTGGGGAAGCCACATGGGATGGATAAGGGTAGAGTCCAACTGAGTAAGAAGCTCAAAATAATATGACGGACAGCATTTTAAATGTTTACTGAACCAAGGAGGTAACGTCTATCCAGCTAGACACGTGTGAGACACACTTTGAAGCATGAGTTAATTCTTTCTTCTTGCTCTTTCCAAACACTCTTTCCTCTAAAAACACTCAACTCCTTCACCAGTTCTAGCCTCTGACATTTCCTGAACAAAAATATTAGCAGTTTTTTAATAATAAAACTAATTAGTGACCTTAAATACTTCTAATTGCTTCCATTTTGACTATTACTTCATCAATCATAATGTACATATAATGGAACTCATTAGATAGGACAAAATATAGCACAATGGGTATCCAAGAAAAATAGAACAAAACAAATGACTGTAATTAATATTCAAAGAAATATAGCTATGTGGAAAATATGTATGCTAATACTTTTAATAATATTGGCAGCTGTATGCTTAGTGATACCGATTTGGTAGTGCTATGCTTAAACTTGGAATTGGGCTTGGAAAAATCTGGGTCACGAAAACCTAACAGCAAGAACTTTTGTTTACGCACATGGATCCCATCTTTGCTTCTTGGAGCAGCATCATGATATAAAACATGGGTTAAAATGGAAATGGGAGCTCTGGATCGAGAGTCAGAGCCTTGCCCACCGATTTTAAGACAAGGAGTTACACTGGAATGCCTCGAATCTGCTGCATATTTTGGAAGAAGCACAAGAAATCTTTTCCCAAAGAGTACAAAGGTAGAGTGAATGAGTCAATGAGTCAATGAATGAGAGGCATCTTGCTGGTATATTTTTTGGTACATTCAACACATCTATCTGAGAGAAAATCTGAGTTGCCAGTCATGGCTTTGACCTCTACATCATGAGGCTTCCAAGAAGGTTTTTCGAGTCAGTGGTCAATAGCTTGTCAGCAGGGTGGTTTTAAGGCCAAAAGCATTCTGTGGAAGGACGAGTGATATAGCCCAGCTTCTGCCCAGGGGAGGGCAAATCTCTCTCCTAGAAGAGGAGTTTGATCAGCACCACTGTTCCTCACCAACCACACCCAAAAAACACCATCCAAGGGCACTGAGAATACCTGCTCTGCCACCAAACCCAGAACCATGAAATGTAAAGTCTCACTGCCTTCCCTAGGAAGAAGGATTCTTAGGCATCCGTAGAAGTTCCTGGAAATACCACTTTACACAGCTGTCAACTTCCCTCTTCTACATATTTACCGATCACACGTCTTCTTAACATCACCCTTACGTGGCAGAAACTGAGAAGAACTGCATGTTTTCTCACAAATTTCATTCATGCGCATGAATCTAGGCTTCTATTTCTCAGCACAGCCAAGGAAAAGGATGCGGTGGAATATTTAAAACAAGTAGGTGCTGAGTGACCTCTCACGTTCTTGGATGATTTACTCAAGTTCTCATTGTTATGCTAATGTGCACTCGAATTGCTCTGCTGTTCAATGGGGCTAGTTTTCCTAGAAACTGTGAGAGGCTTTAAACATCACCCCGCTTATACTTGGAAAACTGAGTTAGAGCCCATTTCCTGCCTGGGGGTCAGACCCGTGGCACAAGAAAAATTGAACAGATAGATGACTTGGTTCAAGGAACTTAGTCTCTACAGGCTTGAGCTTCATCGTTTGTAAAGACAAACTGAGTTAATCCACCTAAAGCATGTGGAAACAAACCAAATGTGTAGTATTTGCTATAAATATATTCCCTGGGATTGGTGTTTGCAGGATCAACAAAGTGCCTGAGAAAAGAGTTTCTAACCTAAAGTGTCCATCATCCATGCAAGCTTGTTCTTCCTAGCAGAAATGTGTCTAAGAAGATATTAAATAATTACTAGATGTATTTGTCCTAGAGTTTACTCTTTGAGGGTTCACCTGGGCCGTCCTTATGTGTTGAGATTGAGCCAATGCCATTTTGAAATGTCCGCAGGCGCACTTGCATTACAGACAGAATTAACCTAACCTGGGATTTATCTGTGGACACATTTAATTAAGCATTGCCTTTTATCTTGCTATTTTTTTTTTTAGAGCCTTGTAGCTGCAAATCTGACATGGCTACAATCCAGTAGTTTGTGTTTCTGTGTCCTGGAGGCATGAGTAATTTAAAAGCTCACTGGAGATTTATAATCTCGTTCAGACAGGTTTTGTTAATATTCCTTACAGACTGTACCCATTTATTAATATGTCATAAGGTCTCTTTAAGCAATAATTTTTCTCATCAATTTAATGTGACAAGACCTGCAGTTTCATAGTTTGATATTATCCCTAAATCTGATTATATCACACATGTATAATGAACAAAGACTAATTATATAATTAGCTCCTGTCCTGTTGCATTTGAGAAACTGTCCGTATTCTGTTACCCGAAAAAGCTTCCTTGGAATCACAGTGACATCCTACTGCTCTAGAAGGGGATATTAGTTTTGAATGATTTTTTTCTCTCTCTCTTTTTAAAACATAAAAAGCTCCTTTGATGGCAGAGATGAGTTTTACTTCTAATTGTATGTCTACCATATAAACACTCTTTCCCTCCCAGCACCTATGATATTACGACTGGGGCTGTAGAGCACCCCCAGTAGGATGAGGTGGCCTTTCAGATGATATTATACTTATTTTTCAAGGGGCAACACTGTGCGTGGGAAATTCTCCTTTTAACGAGAAAGCTCGTTCCCTTTGTTCCTCTCCAGTGTATCTCCAGTGTTCCCCAGTGTTGCTCTCTTTTCCTCGATGATGGTCCATCTGTGGGGTTTATGATTTTGAATGCGCTTTGAAAAAGCTAAAGGTATAATAAAACAATAGCTTTCAACCTTTGATCACCAAGAAGTCTTTTACAGCATACTTCAAAAGGCATTTCACTAACTGCTACATATATTCAAAATAAAACTTAAAATCTTGCAAAAGAGATAATTATTCTTACTGGAAGAAAAATGTATGACATTCTAATGAAGAGGATGATCTTGTTTTAAATAGGGAGCTCCTGTAATTTTATTTCACTTGATATGCAAACTAAAGAAGAAAATGCTTAAAGTTCCAGAAGTCAGGAGTCTTTAGCATTTTTTTAAAAACTTAGCAAAAAAAGGGCGAGGGGGAGCATTGGAATATAGGTGTTAAGTTGTTTTATTAAAATATTATGCTGTTTGTCAGCATGAATTTTTATTATAAAACGAGACACACTGCAGTGTGGAAAGAAATAGAAAGTGTTTCAAGCTATGACTTTCCCCTTATTGCTGACATACAAAGTGAACGATTCTGTACTTGGTGTAGCAACTGGCTATTACATGTTAGTGTCTTGGCACACTCCCCCAATTTTTTTATAAAATATTTTATTTATTTATTTGACACAGAGAGAGAGAGCACAAGCAGGGGGAGTGGCAGACAGAGAGAGAGGGAGAAGCAGGCTCCTTACTGAGCAGAGAGCCCCATACAAGGCTGGATCTGAGGACCCTGGGATCACGACCTGAATCGAAGGTGGACGTTTAACTCACTGATCCACACAGCCCCGCAATTTTTTTTAATGTGCATCCCAGCATTAACAACAAACTTTCAGTATTGTCAATGTTTGGGGTTTAGTGTCTCCCTGGAAGGGGCGGCTGATGGTGGAGGCATGTGGTCCTGCTTCTGATCAGAAACCTAGGCGAAGCCAGCATCCCCAGCTCTCTCTGCGGGGTGTGCCTGTGTCTTGATGAACAGCAGAGCAGATGAAGAAGGACGAGACGGATTTTCTTGACCCTTCCAAATAATCTATTAATCCATTTTCTGGTTTACCATTGCTAACTAAACTTTGTATTCCATGTGAAACACTGCACCACAAGAAAACCGTGTCATATATTTTTGGAAAAGGGGGTAAACGTAAAATAGCAATAAACGGTTTTATGTTCTTTAGCTAAAAACGAAGCATTTAAATTTTACACAGAAGAGCCCTATCTAGAGTAAATTATAAATGATATGTGAATTATGGCAAATAGAAACCCCTCGGTGTAATGTAGCTCATGTTTATGATGAAGCAAATTATGTGCTGGAATTGTATTAGCAAGTGAGAAATACAATTTTATTTTTTCAATGGAGTTCTTTTAAAGACTGTTAAAATGTAATGCTCTTCAAAGTGATGTTATGATTATTCCCTGCTGTAGTTGTAGGGCTGCATAAATTTTATCTCATGTTCGAAAGCCAGTTGTGCTCATCCATAAGCTCCCACAATGTGACCTCCCTCCCAGATAGCTCATGAGGGTCGGCCAGGAAGTGGAGGGAGTGCAGAAGACAGGACACAAGCTGGCAAACCCTCGGGGAAGCCAGCACATTATCTGCCCTCCATCCGGAGCCCCGGATGTCACTGCTGTCTCCTTCCTCACATCCAAGTACATCTGACAGGTCGCACCCCCCCCCACCCCCCGCATTGCTGTGTGTTCCTAAATGCCAGGTTGTTTTCCTGATGATCGTCCTCGTAACCTTCACAGCCATTCATTCACATCGGCAGGGAACACAACACTCAGACTGTGACTGTATCATGATGGTTAGAACGTGCAGGAATGTTCCACGCAAAGGAGCAAAAGCCTGTTCAAGATTAAGAATTTGTTTACAGAGATCCATAAAGCAAGTGGTAGTTTAGGACCGTCTTTTTGGTCTTCTGTGTTCTCAGACTTGAAAATTCCTTTAAAAGGTGCAAAGCCAACGGGGCTCCGGGTTCTGCAGGAATGAATGCCATTGGGGGGGGGGGGAATGTGGATCTTGGGAACTTTCTAGTTGGGCAAAGTCTTCCAGGCCACATCACGGTGGGAAAGCGAGCGCACACCGGCTGGAGGCCTGCGGCTGTCACTTCCAAGAGCAGGCCCCGAGCTCTCCGCTCACGTCTGCCAAACGTCTTCCCTCACAGCTAATAGAGACCCGGGCGCTGGTCTGATTGTTTTTGACAGTCCTTATTCTTCCAAATTGCCTCGGTGAGCATGGAACACATTCCCCAGAGCGGCCGCTCTGCCCTGTCCTGACAGCATGCCGTGTGAGAGTACTGTCAGGAACCATCACTAATCAGGCACAGAAACGCTCTGAATAAACAACAGTAATAACTGTCACAAATCAGAATGCACTGCACCCTTCACTCTGCGTCATCTGACCACAGATCCAAGGAGACCGCACTCTCTAGCAGCATAGTTACAGATGAAGCGCTAGAAAAAAATTAGAAATTGAGGCCAACTACAAGTGAAGGGTGTGGTCGAAGAATTTTTAAACTCTTTATTTTATTCTTTATTTTAGTAACGACGTTTATTTCCACGAAGCCTGTTTTAAAAATGACAATTGTGAACGAGGGCATTCTTGAGGCAGGAGGGGGAATTAGGCAGAAATTATCAAAGTTCTTAGAGATGAAGTAAGTGAACAGAAGATTATTGAAGGTTTTATGGCATCAATGAGCTTTAAGGAGAGTATCCATGAGCTTAACCGATTCTGACGTTTTTCATTCCCCAAGAGGGTGGTTAGATTGATTCTCAGTTCTTAAATATTTCTGTTTGACTATGAAACCAAGATCCACATCAATATCTGCTGAGTATTTCTTTAATTCTGAGATTATATCTATATATCTAGGCATACGGATATATTCATTTGAGCCTCAAAAAATAAAACCAGAAAACAGAGTTATATCAGAGTGGTTTCAAATTTAAAATTTAACAAGGACATTAAGTCTATGTTTTGATTATAAAATCATAACTAATTATTCTAACCTCATTCACATTGCAACTACATTCTATAGAAGAACATATTGTATGTAAGGAAGAATTTTCATGCACTGTAGCATGTTCTTAGCAGACCACAGAAGCCAAATATGTCATATTAAATTTATATTTAAATGTATGTACATATTTTTTGCTATATGTTAAAAATGGTTGTGTGACAAAGAAAACAGAATTAAGAGAAAAGTTCTAATCCTACTTAAGAAAAACTAATTTTCAAGAAAACGTTTTCAAGAAAGCATTTCATACAGTAGTTACAAAGCATTTTTATGTGTCCATTAAGGAAAACCCTCAAGGTTTTTATTAAGAAACTTATTGTCCAGACTACAGAATAGCAACACTTGCCAACCCAATTCTAGATTTTCAAGATATTCTCTGTTTATTCCAAATCTTTAAAAACTTAACTTATTGCAAGGAGACTCTATGGGTATGTGACAGTGCATAGTTTAATTTTCATCAATTATTATTTATACAGTTTTTCATAATACCAATACGTGGTATTTCTTAATATTTATTCTTGATGCATAAATCCATATAAATACGTATTTATTTGTGGCAAACTGGTGAGACAGAGATGAAATGATCTAGATTGTACCAGGCAAAGAAGCCTGTGGTTTATGAGTACTTTATGATGTCTGCAAATGTATAGAATCCACACTTCAGGTCCACCTAGAAGGCCACACTTACGAAATGGAGACATGAAAGCTGACAGAAAGGAAAGACACTTCCCAAGGGACAGGCCTGGCGAGTGGTATGTTCTTCCCACCCTGCTTCCCTTGGGTAGGGGGGTGGGGGTGGGGGGATACCAGCAAGAGGGTGTAATGGTGGCTGGAGACCATGCTCTGAAATGACCTTGAAGATGGGACCCTCAGATGGAGAGAAGATGAGACTCTGGGAAATTCCTCTAAGTAGACCATGAGATTAGACCTGTTCCATTTTTTTTTTTTTTCCTTTTGAAGAAATGCACCAACACCTTTTTGCATAATATACAGTGAGATTTCTGAACAATCAGGGACAAACAGGCTGCATTACAGGTCTGTGGCATGGCTTCAATGACAAGCAGCTCAGTTAATCTGGTGGACTGCGGATTACTGATGAGTCTCAGGTACAATTCGACATGGGAGTAACACTGAGCTTTCAGGGCTGATGAAAGAATTTATGAAACTCATGCATCAAAATGAGCTGGAATTCCATGTTGGCATTTGTCATGCTCTTTGCCAGGTATCCAATGATGAATACGTTATAGGAGACCTACCTCGTGGAAGTAAAACTTCAGCCAGTTAAATGTTACAACATATTTAAGAAAGGACTGAGCTAAAACAACCAACCAAATAAAGATGTAATTGGAAATCTGATTACTGAAGTAAAGAGGAAAGACGTGATGTCATGACAGACAAACTTAACCATTCAGCTCCTCTGAATACATGACATTGTAACCAAGATCAAAAGAGTTAAAAGAAAGAAAATGAGTAGGAACAAAAGGATAAAAAGAAGCTGGGCAAACACCAACATTTCCCAAAGCAAAACCACAAGGGGAAGAGTACATCATGCTTCATAACTCAGAGAGGGATGGAGAAAAAAGTAGGGGATTGTCTTGGAGAAGAAGAGAGGAGCCAGCCTCTGAGGGTTCTGGGCTAAGACCCAGGTTCTAGACATAAACTCAAGTGTCCTGAAAAACCAATGAAGGAAAGTGGAGTGAGGAACTTTGATCAGAATTGGGTTTCTAAAGGATAACTGGTGCTATGCTGACAGGGGATGGATTGGCAGGTGACCTACAGTAGGTCTCCAATGACCCCTTCGATGTGCCTGCAGGAATCCAGTGGGATGGTGGAGCTGTGGGTATAGCAGGGGAAGAGAGACAAGTGCAAAGATCCGAGGGGCATTTCAGAAGTGACTGACTGGGTCATACAGGAGGGATACGAAAGAGAACTAAATTGAGGATGACCCCAAGTTGTCAGGCCTGGGGAACAAGACAGAAAATGCATCATTTCAAGAGATAGGGGACACAGAGATGTTCAAAACAGATGGCATCTTGTGATCTCTCTGTGGAAGGAGAAGATGCACTCTACATCGAATACATTGGATTGAGAAGTCTTTGGGATGTCAGGTGAAGATGATGCAAGGTGGCAGGTGCAGAACCATGGAGTACAGACTGCAGATAGGAGCTGGGGAAATAATTTTGAAACTGGTGAATCAACAATGAACCCATGAGCGTGGGTAAAACTACATATAGAGAAAAGATAGATTAAAGAGAGAAGATGGCCAGGGGCTGAGTCTTGGTGAGGCTCAGTGTGCAAACACCAGTGTTAGGAGGTGAGGCAAGGTGTTGTGAAACCACATAAATGGGAGCCCAAGAAAGGGTGTCAGCCATACACCAAGTGCTACAAGGCAAATAATTCTTGAATTTAACAGCATGGACTTTGTTTGAATTAAAAATAATTTTGTACATGGAATTTCATTTAACTCTCTGAAGAGTGGAAAACTTGAAGATTTAGAATCTAAAGATGATGACTTACAGAATCACGTGCTTGTAATTAAAATCTATGAGCTATGATGACAAGGAAAGAATGTACCCAGGGAATTAATTCATTGAGGGGCTGTATAGGAACAGGAGAAAGGTGACTTCCAGAAAGGACTGTTATGTGCCTTTCCCTCAAAAACCATACAGCAATACAGATCTTTGAATGGGATTTTGAATGGGGATTACCCCATTGTGTGGTTTACACCCATTACACCTCTAGGTATTAGTAGTTTAAAGTATGGCATCTCACTTCTTACATTTAGAAGCAAGCTTTATTTGGTACTAGATAGTCAAAGGTCTTATAATTTTGGGTAAGCAGTTGGGTACAATATGAGTCACGAGAGGTATTTGTAAAACTGCTTCATGGACCTCCTGTCTTAGAGTCACTCAAAGTGCTCATTGAGAAGGGTAGCATTCTGGGCTCCTCATCTAGTCCAACGTACGTACAAAACAACTATTATTACTTATGATTTGTAATAATTACAAATAATGAGATTCTACTTTCTAAGCTACACTACTTTTTAGAGAGAATTTGTTTTGTTCTAAAACATTTTCCCTCCTGCACTCTTGGAGATTAGATTTTCTATGAGGCCATCCACGTGGGATTCCTTTAAAGTGCTCATCCTTGCCATTGGACCCCCAGGACAAATTTTGCCCAACATTTCACTCTTTCTTGGGTTCTGTTTCCTATTTGAGTATTTGTAAACAAATTTTTCAAAGGCAGTATGGGACAGATAAACTTCCCAAGTCATTGTATTTCTGAAAAAGTATGTGTTTCTCCTCGGACTTAGTGGTGTTTTGGTTGGGTATAGAATTTTATGTTCAAAATTGTTTCCTCTCTCCTTCCCCGACCTAGACTTTTGTGGACATTTCTGTACTTTTTTTCTTCCTCTTAAGGTTGCTAAGGGAAAGTCCGAGGAAAATCTAATTCTGATTTGAAACTGACCTGTCCTTTCTTTCTGGTAGGCCTTGGGCTTTTCTCTTTATACTTAGTCTTTTACATTTTTATGAGGGTAGCCTGGGTGGGTAGCATTCATCTTCTTTGGACTTCTTCATACATGATTCCAACTTGGATACTCTGTCTAAGATACTGAGCTATCTGTCTGCAGCCATGGTAAACGTGGCTTCTCTTACTTCTTTGATAATTCAAGCCCTCTCATTTTTTTCGTTCTCACATTCATAAACTCTTTAATTGATTCTTTATGTGTCTTAATATTTCACTCATGCTATCCCTCATCTTTCTTCTTGTTTTTGGTACTATATTGAAGTATTTCCTTCTTTATTTCTGGAAGTATAAGAACGGTTGGAATCCCTGCTATGGAATGCTTGTAATTTTAGCGATTGTGCTTTTAATTTTTCAAATCTACTTATGCATAAAATATTTATTGCATAATTTCTGTCTTGTTTCCCTTCTTTTTAAAAATTCTTTTCTCTTTCTTAAATTCGCTTCTTTTTTCCTCTGGATTCATACTTCTATTGGTTCATTTTGGTCCTTCATTTTAGATACAGGAATTTTCCTGAAGTATCTGGATCGTTTCTTTATCTTTGCAAATCATAGGCTCCTTGGTTTTCTGTTCTTTTTAAGGAAAGTGGACTAGGATGTCTGACACTAGGCGGCTGAGGGGGGCTTGCTGTGCACATGTGTGGTAGGACACCTTCTTCAAGAACTCACTTCTAACCTCATCATCTCAGAATGCTGGGTGGGTGAGGCAGCAACCTTCACATGGGGGTGTGGGTAAAGAGGATTCTCTCCCCTACATTGTGAAAATGAAGAGGGCTGATGTGGGAGAGGACGCATGCATGCCAGGAGTCTGTCTTCACCCCAGCATGTTTTCTTCTTGGGTTCCTGACTCTTACTTTCAGCCTGAGGGTGCTGGCACTTCTTCTGGTTTGTGTATTGTTCTCCAATCTCTGCAAAACTCCTGCTCTGGTTCACCTATTATGGCCCTCCCATCCTCTTGTGATGCACCAGATATGTGTCAGCATCTCTAATGGCCCACCACCCCTTCCTGACAGCCCCATAATTTTAATGATCACATCAAAGAGACTGCAAGGGAGAGAAGGTAAACCAACGTGAAAGTTTTTGTTCTCTTGTTTATATCTTCCATCAGAATGTTGATATATCCATTGTGTACAATGACACGGTTGTTAGCTTGGTTATCTAATTTTCTAGGAATATCAAAAGTGTCGTATTAGGGTTTTGTGGAGAAACAGAACCAATAAAACATATACAGATGTACAGAAAGAGATGTATCCTGAGGGACTGTCTCATGTGGTTATGGAGACTGAGACATTTTCTGATCTACCAGTCTACAAGCTGGACACTCCGGGGGACTGCTGGGGCAGTTCCAGGGGAACCAACGATGCAAATTCTAGTCCAAGGCAAGAGAAGACCTATGTCCCTGTTCAGGCAGTCAGGCGGAGAAAGCAGATTCACCCTTCATTTGCCTTTCCATGCTATTGAGGTCCCTACGGGATTGATGAGGCCCTCACCCTGTAGCAGGTGGTCTTTGTTACTCACTCCCCCTATTCAAATGTTAACCCCATCCCAAAACACAAACACAGAAATAATGTCTGGCCGAAACTCAGGAGCTCACTGAAGGAGAAAAGGAACCTTGAATTCCTGAACTGAACTAATTAGAATGTGTGGGGCTAATGAAAATGCTCTCCTTTATCTGACTGAAGTCCAATACAGTTCATGATACCACACAATTAATACCAGAGTCTCTGACATAATGAAATGCTTTTGGGGATGCAAATTAAGATCATTAAATGATACAGAAACAAAGTAGTCAAAGAATAAGAGAATCTAGACTGGATGAGGTTAGGGACGTTCGCATTCATCACATCTACACCTGCTTCGTCAGTTCTTTAATAAGAAGAGCTCAAAGTTAGCACCAAGCACTCTCCGTGTGTCATCACCATCATTACCTTCATATAAAAGCATCACTAAACTGAGTGTTTGGTGAAGTTGTTCTGTGGTGTGAGTTCAGGAAATACCAACTGTTCTTCTTTCAATATCATTGTAATTCCTCCAATTCAAGAACTTACTTTTGTATTGTGCTGCATCAAGAAGAATTCAACCTGACAATCACAGGTAAAGTGCTAGCGTTCATACTGAGCACACCAGGAAATTGGTGTCCTCAGAGCATGCCTATTTCTTTAAATGTATTACCCTCTGACCGTATCACATATTTGATGCCTGGTTAATGTAATAGTCTGGTGTTCTTAAGAGGATTCATGTGGCTTTAGTAGATGTGTAGTTGACCCAGCTTCAAAGGATCTCCAACTATATGCAATTTGGGGTAGCATTTTCTGGGTTTTGCATTTTTTGCTAGGGATTGCAAGGAGTTTTACCCCTGATAGGTTTAAGAACCAGTAGGACAAAAGTTTGGGGAAAAAAGAGTTAGGCAGTGTAGAAGGGTGGGAAAGGGATATTAGACTGGTAAACAGAACAGAGCCACACACTTGATTTTGGGTGTATTTTGGTCTCTTAGAGGAAACTGCTCCCCAAAATTTTAAAGAAAGAAAAACTTACACACACACAAAAATAAGGGTAAACACAATGAAGGTATGGAATATGACTGTAAAGATGAAAATTTAAAAAGATTCTAAAAAGGGAATTGATAAGATAAGAAGTGGGTTGAAAAAAGAAAAGAAAGAGGAAAGAATATGATCAGTCTGGAGACTAGAACAAAGCCATGTGCTAGATTTAGGGTGTATTTTGATCTATTAGAAGAAACTGTATCCCTAAATTTTAAAGAAAGAAAAACCTATATGTATATAAAAAATAAGGTTAAATACAATAAAGGGATAGACTATGGCTATAGCAATGAAATTTTCAAAAGATTTTTTAAAAAGGTATTGATAAGATAAAATAGTTTAAAAATGTTAAAATGGGAAAGAGGAAAATTTTTTAAAAATATAATAAGAAAAAAATAAAATTCAAAAAATCTAACTTTGATAGACTAAAGGATCATGGGGGAAAAGCCATGTGCCCTATTCCCATAGCTCTGGAGTTTTGCAGTTCTCATTGATTGGTGAGCTTGGCCCTGGCTGGATGTTCTTGCTGGTCTTCTGGGGAAGGAGCCTGCCGTAGTGATTCTCAAATGTCTTTGCCAGAGGCGGAACTGCAGTGCCCTTGCCAGGGGCCAGGCCAGGTAATCTGCTCGGGTTTTCTCTCTGGAGCTTTTGTTCCCTGAGCACTGTCCATACAGCTCTGGGAGACAGGAAGGAAGATGGTGGCCTCCCAATCCCTGGCCAGAGGAGCCGAGAACTTGGGGTCCCACTCCTCAGTGCGCCCTCAAAGAAAAACAGTCAACCCGTCTCCCTGGTCTCTGGCCGCACTCCGTGCTCACCCGGCCCAGGACTGAGTGTTTCTGTCTCTGGCGCGCAGCCCTGTTTGGAGTCTCCAAACCCAGCAGATTCCTGCTGTGTACTCCTGTGCCATCCCCCGGGAGGAGGAAGGAGGGGGTCTCCCCAGATATGCTGCTTGTGGGGTCCCTCCTCAAAGACCAGGGCGTGATGGTGCCTCGGACCACAGTTTAAGGTAACCCCGAGCTGAGAGCCCCCTCCCCAGCTCTGTCTCTGCAGACGGCTTCCCCACTCCAATACCTGGGAGCTCTGCTGCACTCAGACACCCCCATCTTTCTGTGTCCCCGTGGGTCCTGAGACCACAATGTCCCCACGAGGACTCCCCACATCCTACCTTCTAGAAAGTGGTCACTTTTCCATTCCTAGACGGCCGCTCCTCTTCTCCTCAATCTCCTGTTGAGTCTGCAGGTGTTCAGGATGGTTTGATAACTAGCTGACCTCCTGGGGCCCGATGATATCAGGTCTCCTACTCCTCTGCCGTCTCGCTCCTCCCGTGCTAGGGTGTTCTCATCTTTCTCAAGATTGATGTTGGCTCTTCTCTGTCTCCAGGGTCCACACAGCAGAGCAGGGCCTCCAACATCCATGTAGCTCTGGCCCCGCACAGAAGAATGCACTCCAGTGAGCCCCTAGCAGCAGCCTTCCCAGGCCCGGCACTAGCAAGCTACAGGATGCCAAAGCCACAGGTGAGATGCGATTTACAGCAAGAAATGTGTATTTGGTCTTCATCCTGCTCCTGGCACAGAATTCCTAAAGCCCTTGGAACTTCCTAAGTGAAAAGAGTTTCAAGGTGTCTTTTGGTATGTTAATGACGTGACTTTTGGAAGCAACTAAGGGTGGATGTTCTGGAACTTTTTTCTATTATAATCAACAGGTCCACCTCTAGCACAGGGCTTGCAAACTGCAACCCTGGGGGCCAAGCGCTACCACCCTCGTTCATAGACACATGTTTGTAGGGAGCCACTCTTACTCCCTGGGGACAGAGGGCAGATGTTGCTGCCCCTGCAGGACCACCAATAAACGGAAAATAGTTCCTCGTTTTCTCCTGCTCTGTGCTGCTGGATGCCAGGAATGCCGTGTCCCCCAGGGACCGTAGGTCAGTGGGACCCTTTGCCCATAGTTGCTGGTGTATTTCTGATTATTACCATCATCACGTTGACGACTTTCCTGTGAGAGAAATTCTTTGGTCCCAGGAGTTTTGTCAGGCATCCTTTAGAAGATGCAGTGTTGTTTTTGTCGATGATTCACGTTAGACATGGAAAGGTGGCTATTTTGAAAAAATATTTTATTATATTTTTAAAGATGTTATTTATTTATTTGAGAGAGACAGTGAGCAGGGGGAGCAGCAGGCACACGGAGAGAGAGAAGCAGGCTCCCCGCTGAGCAGGGAGCCCGATGCGGGGCTCAGTCCCAGGACCCTGAGATCATGACCTGAGCTGAAGGCAGAGGCTCAACCCACTGAGCCACCCAGGCGCCCCTGACTATTTTAAAAGAATTAGAAAATAAATTGTTAATACTCATTTTTTTACTGTGATTACTGCTCTCATTGCTCACAGACCCACTTACCACCGCATCCATTATCAGATTACTCAGAGGTATTCCTAGTCCTTGGGATAAGCCCTGAGTACCTGCCTGTTTCACACTACAGATCAGGTCATGCTGCTGATGATAGTCTAGATAAAAGCCTTCTTACAGGTCTAGGATAGAATTTTCAATAAAACCGAGATGTATTCCAGCTGCATGGCTAGTTCTGAGTATGAACTAGGGTTATCCTAGCATTCTGGGAATCCAGAAATGCCTTTCTGTGGGGACACTCGGGGATGGTCAGCTCAGCAGCCAGTGGCAACCTTGAAGGGACCTGCCACACTGAGCCTTGCGCATGGCTGGCTCTGGCCTCACCTCCCACTCGGTCTGTCCTGCCAATAGATGTCCTGTAAGGAATACGATTTGTGGCCCAGTGGTGGGAAGAGAGAGCAGGAGAATCTGTGGGAGCTCTACACCCGATGTCCAGTGCTCCGTCATGCTTTTGTGTTGTGTCCTGTTGTGTTTTTGTTTATGCTGACTCTGTCTTCCAGCTACTTAGTACAGGTAAACATATCATAAGGACAATGTAATTACGAATCCTTCACCCAACTGTTCGTCCCATCATGAGATGTGTCGTATTTTCTGGAAGCCCCATAAAAATATTCCCTTGGTGAGGATTTTTCCACAAAACTACAGCAGAGAGAAACTGCATTAGGTTTTACATGTAGGCATTCTGGCTACAACACCCTAAATTCCCAGCATCCATTCCTGAGGACGGCAGTCTGAAGGAGAGGTCGTCTGAGGATGAAATGGGGGGCAGGCAGGTCTGATAGACCTCTGTGTCCTGTCTGGTGTTCTCCCCAGTGTCTCTGCTGATTGATTTACCCTGGCCGTCATGGTTGCTAAATAGTTTTGTTATTATTCTAGGCGACGTCGCTTGACTTTTAAATGGGGGGTCAACATGTGATGGGAATTAAGTGAGAATTCTGAATGTACATGTTCTCTGATATGTGTTTATGTGGACCAAGAGAAATAGGGCACTGCTACTACAGTGATCTGCTCAAGTGGGAGGTCTGGTGGAGAAAATCATGAGTTGTGTTGATATTTTTATCCATTCTGCAAAAAATTAACTCCAGATCATTATAACATATCAATGTGCCTCGAGCTATGTATCATCGACAAGATTAACCAAACCCCCCACCCCCACCATTAGTAGTCTATGTCGTTTGCCTGCTGTAAAGTAGCAGATATGCACTTCCCTTTCATCCTAATGAAAGCTGGCTAGAAAAGGGATATTCAGAGTAGAACCTTGTAGCTCTGTCAGCTTATAGAACATGTCATGACTGCAGACACAAATGAGGTGACACACTTCTGTACCGATTAGAGGTGCTTTTAGATCAGAAATGTGAAGCTAACTATGGTAGGCGATGTTACTGATCATTGTTACTTCATGTGAATAGCTATTCCTCAAAAATCACCGCATCCCAGGTATAAAAATAGATGCATTTAAAACCCCAGACACCTGGACAGGAAGTAAGAAGACTAGGGAGAAAAAAACGTATTTGATTCTTGGAGCTGTCTGGAGTGTGACTGTGTCTTTACCTGAGACATAATTTGTCTGAGAGCTGGTTGTGCCTTAAGGAGAATAATTAGAATCAAGTTATAATTTGAAACAATTTCTTAATATATTTCTTTTTTAGGGCTTTTAACGATCTGGTTTTTTTGTATTCTAATTGAGATAAAGGTATTGCCAGGGTCTGAGCTAAAGAGTCTTGAGGGAGTCTTTCCTTAGAAGCATCTAGACCTTGCATTTCCATAGACAGCAGTGTTTTAACCAGTGGTGTTTTAAATGTTTTTGTACAACTGTTCAGTTCTGCAATTACATGATGTTATATGGTTAAATGGTTGCATATTGGTAATGAAATGCCCTACTCTGCAGGGTCTTTATTTGAAGTATGTTATGAAATATATATGAAGTAGGTTATTTGAAATTTATTTCAAATGTATTTAAACAATGATTACTGAATACTGTGAAGACCCCTTAAAAGCTTCTTCTCTGTGCTCTGTGTTTAGCTGGTCTCCAAGTCACACAATATGAATCTCTCTTTAGCTAATGTAACTACCGCCTTTATGCTTCCTGGGTTGTGATCACAAGCAAATTGTGTCATTTTTTTTGTTTGTTTGTTTGTTTTGTTTTTTTCGTTTCTGGAATTTGCTTCCTAGCTAGCTTGAATTCAGACATTTCACTAGACTGTCAGAATTAGCGATTGTAATTCTTTTTTTAAAGATTTTATTTATTTGTCAGAATGAGAGAGAGAGAGAGAGCACAAGCAGGAGGAGCAGCAGGCAGAGGGAGAAGCAGGCTCCCCACTGAGCAAGAAGCCCGATGTGGGGCTCCATCCCCGACAGGACCCTGGGATCATGACCTGAGCCGAAGGCAGATGCTTAACCGACTGAGCCCCCTAGGCATCCCAGCCATTAAAATTCTTTGAACAGTGTGGGTTTGTGTTTGTGTATCAATTTTATGGCAGCTGCAACAATATGGATGTTTCACAAATGCTTTATAGTAAGTGAGTTAATGGGAATAGAGATAGTCCCTTTGGAGAAAGGGTTTTAAATGACAGAAACTTCTATCTTGGGATCTCTAATTTGCAGGTGTTATTACTGACAAAGTTTGCCTTTTTGCCCTGGTTTATTTTTATTTTTTCTTAAGAATTACTAACTCATTCTTTAGCCTTCACATTAAGTGGCTTGACTGAATTTCACGCCTATACTTAGAAACTTTGGGGCACTGGTTACTTTAATTTCTTTCATAATCTATCAACCGATGATTCATGCCTGTTGTGTAGATAAGCTTCCAGGTGTCTCCGTCACAAGAGCCAAGTATTTCTACTGACTGTGGCTTTGAGGTTTGGGTTATACACTTGTTGTTAAGTCCCATGGGTTATACACTGGTTTCTTAGAACCACATCTGTTTCATGCTGTCAGCCAAAAAAAAAAGAAAAAAAAAATCAAATGAAAAACATGAGCATGATCCGTGAAGATACGCCCATGTACATGTGTGTATAAAAAGTGCCAAAGATTTGTTGCTTTAAGTAACAACGAAACATCCGCCATCACTTCCAACATGTTATCCGGGCATGAAATCCTTCCTCGGTCCATGGGATCCTAGCCTAGATGAGCTGAGTCATTTTATTGCTGGATTCTGAAGCCAACTGTAGACTCTTCAATGTTGACAACAACTTCAAAATGAATGACTGTATATATATTTTAATAGTGTGAATTTTTAACATTATAATCAAAATGCTACAAGGGAAGACAACATCATGCATGATGGCATGAAGAAGAAATCGAGGACTGACACAGACGGATTGGAAGCAGGCTGACCCACATGGAAATAAATCCACAGCACATGGAAGTTATTATGATAAAACAAATTACTGCTCCTGTTATCTTTTTATAGATGGTAATCTGTTAAAGGATATTGCGGGTGAGATTATGATTGCCTTAAACATCACAAATATAAACATATTTCAACTTATTTTTAGAGAGTAATTTGCTATGTTATTAATAATGCTAAAATTAACTGGCATTAAAATGGACGTAAGCTGCTGAATGAAATTTAGGGCTCTGTATGCACAACACACACACACACACACACACACACACACACATACCAGTGCACCAGTGCACACATAAATTTTCTTGGAGTAAGAGTTTGGAAGTCAAAGTCAGAATCCTGAGGTCACGCAGAATTCTGGGGCCGAAAGAGAATCTTACAACTGGGCACTACCTATTGAAACAAAATGGGTTTTACAAGTGTCAAAGCAGAACAAAAATCTTGATATTTGAAAGATCCATGTATGGCAGCCCAAATCCGTGAGGGGAAAGACTGACGTGCCTTTATTTCAAATGCGTTTGGCCCCTAAAAAGCCACCCCCGTGAGAGTGAGCCGTGGAAAGCCTCCGGAAGCCGTGGGGAGGGACACTCTTGCTCTTGGTCGTGTGTAAAAACCGCCCGTTCTTTGCTTCTCTCCCCTCTGCTTCATCAACATCCTTGATGCAGAGAATAGCTCTGGCTCCGCTCCTCCCAGTCAGTCGCTAACTAAACTCTCTTTTGTACTCTGGCAAAGATAATGTATCTGGGTTTCCTTAGTGATATTCTAAACACAGATTTTCTGTCCTTCTGTACGGAGCACATGTTCTGGGTGGATGCCGGCTGTGTTCGAGGCCGGCTACCCCCATGCGCTCGCCCGCTCCCGGGCGCGGCCCCCTGTGCGTGGCCCGGACTAGCTGCATCCGCGGCCAGACGTGGGCTGCACAAGGCCACTGTCCCGCGTCCTGCTCAGGGGCTGCAGTGGGCGTCTGCCCGTTCCCTCCCTGATTTGCTTGGTGTGCCCCAGCCTTTCCTTATTGTCGTCTTGCGCTGCGTGAGTCACGCCGTGGATAAAGTTGGCCTCCAGGAGAAGGGAGCCCAAGTGCCTCCCGAGAACTTTCACTGCCTTGGTGAGGACCAGTGGGACCCGGGAGAAGGCAGCTGGGAGAGGGAGGGAGGGACATCAGTTTAGCACCTCCGATTGTCAGAGATCATGCCCCTGTGTTAAAAACTCAAGAAATGGGGCTGGCAGGTTGAGCAACAGAAGGAGGCCGGCTGTTATTATTATCGTTAAATTTTACCCCCACGGACTTATTTAAAAAAAAAAAAAATCTTTCACTGAAATAGAGTCTAAGGTCTCTGAAAAGGTCTCTGTTCGGAGGTCACTGCGAGGTGGGACTGGATAATATTTATACTTCTCTCGGACTAAGAAAGCCACTGTGTGATCACTTCAGGGGGACACCTGCGGCACCGGCTTCTGTCAACAGGACCTCGGCTCTGAACAAAACACACACAGTCATTTCCCACCAGGATGTGACACTCTGGACCAGCCCTGAATGTGGGCACATGTGGAAGGTCACTATCTTAGGCAAGAATGTTCCCCTCTACACTTGGACTGAGCAGTGGGCTGTCCGGGAGGGGGTTAGAGAGAACGTCTGCCGTGAAAAGCTCACCCCCAAGCCTGAGGACAGGGGCAGGGAGAACCATAAGCTACCACTCCGCCGAGCCTGACTTAACCAAATGCCCGGGGGGAAATACGGTTCTCAAATAGACTTGTGCTTAGAAATGGACGATATAAATGTTACTCATTGTACAAAGGAGGGAAAGACATCACTCACAGGAAGTGATTACGATTCTTTATCTTCTGGGCCCCAGTCACTAAGGAAACTCTGACCGAGTGAGTCAAAGAAATCAGTCCGTCCCGAGTTCAGGCTAGTTGGTCATAACAGCTTGTATTTGCTCTTATTAATGGGGATCCCATTTACCAAGTGGACAGTCCTTCAGACCGAAAACCATGTCCATATGCATGAGTTTGCTTTACTCACATGTGAGGTAAACACTGTTCGTTCTCATTTTTCACATACAGAAATTGAGAGCTTGGGTCTGGCCGGAAGAAAGGTTCCAATTTGGGCTAATTTCAAACATCATTGTCCTACTCTAAAGCTTTTTTTGCTTAGACACACTGGTGTGAGCTTGCACATACACAGAGTCACACCAGTAGAAGCTAATCACTAACGCATGTTGTGCAACCCTCTACAGGCTTATATGTACCATGGTAGCAAGCACTGTTATTCCTCTATTTTTAATCAGAAGAAAAAATGCCAAACAGTCCTTGGCGTTTACTGAAATGTTTTCCTGGGCCTGGAGAAGGAGCTGTCTCCCAGCACAATGAAGTCCAAATCGGGCATGTCTCTCTTTGCTAGAGGGCTTGGAGGAGGTCCTGATGTGGACGAATGTCACATGCTTTCATACGCTACTCTGTTCTTTTTTAAAATGCCATCTTGGGGATTGTTTAGCTTCTGGAGATGTGCAGTCTTTATTTACACTGGAAAACACATAGTTTTACATGGGTTATCTTTTAATCTTCGCGAGGCAATGAGCAAAGAAAAACAAAACTTCTTTAGAGCTCCAGTGATAATACATTGATTGAACGTTAGGTTAACTGTCAAAATCAGAACTTTCCCATACTATCTTAGGAATGAAAACACATCCTGATTAGTAACCCCAACAAGTTCGGAAGGTTAGAGGTGATTCAGTCTCCACGAATGTGGTCTGGTCGTATTTTAAGCAGGACCTCTGAGTCATGCAGAGTTGTGTCAAAATATGTGTTATGTTATTTTAAAAAGGCAGCTTGGAGAGAGGAAATTGAACCATCTTTTTTCAAAAAACTCTGGCCTTTAATGGAAGAAAAGGGCAGGTCATTTCCCACACATCTCACTTACTCTACGTAATGTGGGCTGGGATGTATTTTTACCACAGACATATTCCTCATGTGCTCTGGTATAACCTTACTTAGGGTATTTTAAGTTTGTAACTTGAGCTGTTCTTACTTAATATTTATTGATAGATGCGGTCAAATGCAGGACTTACAATCAAATAAAACTTACTATTGATCTACTATTATCTTGATGGCTTAACCATCTGGAGTGATGGCCATATAGATACATGTACTATTTTATCAATATAAAAAATTCTTTTTATATATTTTTTTAAAGATTTTACTTATTTATTTGACAGACAGAGATCACAAGCAGGCAGAGAGGCAGACAGAGAGAGAGGGAAGCAGACTCCCTGCTGAGCAGAGAGCCTGATGCGGGGCTCAATCCCAGGACCCCGAGATCATGGCCTGAGCTGAAGGCAGCAGTTTAACCCACTGAGCCACCCAGGCGCCCCCCAAAAATGCATAATTCTAAATGAACTTCTCAACTTTCCTCAACTCAGAAGAACAGGAAGAGAACCAATCTTCCCTATCTTCCTGAGTTGTAACAATGTATTTGAAAGTCCTCAGAAAAGTCACAAAAGAGTATTGGTGGGTCGGACAGCACCACCTAGGTCATGATGGGCTGTCAGGCTGACTGCTAACTTAATGGCTCAGAATCGGGTATGAAGTCACTACAGTAGCCTAGTGAGGTAGAAGTCATCCTAGGTGGGTAAGCTGATCTGGCACCCCGATCTTCCTATACCTTTGAATGCCTTTCTCCCCAGTACACTAAGAAAATTCTGACATTTCCACTTCATGAGGCCCCCTTTGGGTTCGTGGTTCAGCCTACTTGTCAAGCAAATTGCTGGAGCCATTCTTAACCCTCAACAAAAACACCGAGCCAGGGAACCATTCTCAGTAGATCCAGCCTGCGTCAGCTTTGTAATCGTCCCGTCTTACCCCCATACATTACGATGCTTTGCCGCCTTGCTCTCCAGACCGCTGCTGATACTAACCCACCATCATGAAACTCCTCTGTGTGTACAACTCCCCACCGCATATCTGGGACTTGAGTCTACACATAGGCCAAGGAAGGAGAAGACAGATGGTGAAAGCAGATCTTAACAAGGACGATTAGGTAAGCACCTGAGGTCAGGGGCATCATAGGTCCGTCGTAGGTCCACCCGGAGAAGGTCACACACTTCCCGAGGCAGAGGTAAGGCTCTTCCACTGGTGAAGAAGGCAAAGGAGGCTGTCGGAATTAGGAAGTCCCGATCCCTGGCTTCATGAGAATTTGCTCATATAAACCCAGACCAAACTTCCAAATCCCATTCTTTTCCAATAAATGTCTTAATTTTAATAAAAGAGACCCTGTGAATTTGGGAATTCAAACTGGGCTGTAATTTGTCTGCCTGCAGGATGAATCTTTGGGTTTAATTTTCAGAAATCTTGGCCCTCTGACTACACGAGACAGGACCTCTTACAGGGCCAGTCTAGAAGCCTTTAGATTCCTTCATCTTCAGGCCTTAATCTGGGAAGTTAAAGCCCTGAGCTCATCATCGTCTATTCCTAAGTTAGCACAGTTAGAAGTAACCAGCCAACCCAATTATACTCCTTATTTTCATCAAAATGTTCTCAGTAAATACCTGGCCACCCAGAACCTTGTCCTCATAGGCACTTAATCGCAGGTATGTAAAGGTGATAATTGGAGGAACTGTTTTGCCACTGTATTCTAAATACTCCTTTACCACTGGAAATAGGGTCATTAGCACCTCCACACCTAATCAGATCAGAAAACCAGTTCCAGAAAACCCTGAAGCAACTCAGAGAGCTCATCCTTAAGATCCTGTTCCCCTGGAACCACTTTCAACACCAAATTCTGCCTCAGTCAAGTTTGAACCAGGGAAGCATAACAAGTCTACAGGTTTGTGTTTGGGTAGCTGACCTTCTACAACAGTGGCAGCCGTTAGGCTACCTCTGTGAGTCTCCTGTCTTTGTATTTGATACTGGAGCTTACCCTCCACAGAGGGCAGGTGTGAAGGGCAACGGACGGAGGATGACAGAAATAAGCTGGTGCTCAGAAACACAGACTAGAACCCATATTCTTCTTGCCAGCTCCACCCCTGGGGACGGTCATATGGGGGAGCTGCGGAAATGGCCACTCTATCTGGATTCTTGAGGAAATGTTTCAGGAGTTCCTCTTGCTTCAGTAAAACCTCTGAATGGTTACTTTTAAGTCATCTAGACACATTCTTAAGAGCCAGCACGCGGTCGTGAAATTTTGATCAATCTTCCACAAAGGTTTATCTGGATCTTTCTTTGTCATGTCACCACCATCATCAACAATATAATATTTCTAAAATAATAGATGTACAACACAGGGAGGGTTCCGGGATAGCTTCACATACAAAAATCCTTACTGACCTTCCATGATCGAGAAAATTTCACTGTCAGGTACATAGTTTTAAGTATCCTTGTCTGGCCTGTTCTGATCTCCCAGGACCTCACCCAACGGATGAGGAACGTATGATGATGTGGTCAGTCTCTGGACTGCCACGGCTTGAGCCAGGTTGTCACTTCTTCACTGGCCTGTCTTGGAAGAGCAGTGAATAGAAGTGAAGAAGATACATCTGGGATTTTAGGGTCATAGCCTGGGGACCTGGGAGGAGCCCAATCAAGACTGATGGGTGTACTCCGGGCTTTCCTTGTGCTGGGCTTGCGTTGAGGTTGAACCCCAGAAGAAGGAGATGGTCCGCAAATGGTCACAGACCACGCCTAAGTTGTGACAGAGTACAAATGCAGAGCTGCTTACTAATGACCCTCTGGGAAACAGAAGGATAGGGATCACCTCCCCCGACAATGTTTGGAGAAGAGACGGTATTTCAAAATCTGCTCTAAGAAGATAAGACTTTCACACAGGTTCATGGAGCAGACTTCTACTTGACAGGAATTCTGCAAGCCGCTGAGACACAAGGCAGGCTGTCTGCTCCAGGATCGGATTACTCCAGGCCTTAGAGCATTCGTTTAGGGGAAAATGCAAAATACATGATGTCAAAATGAAGGAAAGAACCCAAACAGAAAGTCTCAAACTAATTGCTTAGAAGATAATTGGGGGGAGGTGTTGGGATTAAATATTTAAACTTTCTGATATTCAGCGTCTTCACAATGTGACTAAAAAGTCTGTGCTTTGATATTCTCAAAATAGATCTTTATTACGTCCTTTGAAAAAAACAGACAAGATCCTTCCTGACCTGCTAGTAGACTGATGTGTCTCCTGTCCCAGGCAATTTTCTCAAAAACGCTGACTACCTATCTCATTTCCACCCTCTTATTGTGTTCCCACTTGTGAGCACACCTCAGCCTGACTTCTACCCCAGAACCCCACGGACAGAGCCTAAGGACGGCTTGGCCCTCGTGCCAGCAAATCCGATGACACCATCCACACAGCCTCTTGGAACACTGAGAGCGTTTATCACATCTGGTGACTCCTCGCTCTGTGAAACTCCTGCTTGCTGGGGGCCCGGTCGACCGCTCCTTCGAATCTTTAATCACGGATCTAGCCTCTCAGCCTCCTTCTCTGTCTCATCTGGGAACAAGGCTCCGTGTCGGGCTGGAGTTACTTAGACTGGGTCTTTGTTCTTATCCTATACCCTCTTGCTAGTCGCTCACATGGTTTCAATAGTCAACTGAGCATCAGTGACTCTAATGTCGGAAAACCAAAACAACCCTTCGGAGATCGGGAAGCACCCATCCCACCGCACACCTCCAGTCTCCCTGAGAGTGGAGGGACCTTGAGTCACTTCCGCTGCCATTACCTTGCCACCTGGGTCCAAACCTGCCGTCATCTCCTGCCCGTGATGCCCACACAGCTGTTAACGGTTGTCTCTGCGTCCATTCTAAGGACCCTTTAGTAACATCATGCTGTAGCCGGAAGGATTTTTCAAGATGAAAATGGTTATTATATGACTTTTCTTCTAAAATCCTTCAGTTATTTCCCTTTCCTTATGAAGTCCAAGAGCCTGATTAAGGTCTAAAAACCTCTCCGTGGTCTGGTTTTGATCTGACCCAGCTGTGCCCTTCTGAGTCCTCCTTCTCTTCGATGTTTCGGGCCCCTTCCATGTGCTTGATTTTATCCTGCCAAAGCCATCTGCACACTGGCTCTCTCTCTCTTTCTCTCATCCTCAAAGCCCCCTTTTCTGGTTAACCTCTACTCATCCTTCAAACTCGAGTCCCTCAAGGACCAGCCACTCTCTTGTCCAGCTCTATGACTTGTCTTCCCTGACCTGGGTCTTTCTCTTTTACTACAGTCTCTGATTGTCCTTCCCTAGACTGGTGGTCCTAGGGTGCCAGCATGCCTTCTGTCCTCTGGAGGGCTGCCTTAAGCACAGTGTTGAGACCTATCCCAAGAGTCTCTGATTCAGCAGGTATGAGGTGAGGCCTGAGAATCTGTCTTCCTAACAAGTTTCCCATTCGTGCTGCTGTGGCTGGTTCAGGGACCATAATTTGAAAACCACTGCTCTCCTGGGATGCTACACTTGATGTCTTTTCCCTCCACATGAAGATGAGCTCCCCTGAGTTTGGGAGCATGACTATTTTGCTCATCAAAATCATAGTCTGCTAGGACAGGTGTTCAACAAATAATGTTTTGAAGAGATGAATATTAGAAAGAATAAGTCAATTGCAAATCATTTTCTGTGGTTAATAAAATGATGCACTGACCAAGATGTAATGCATTTACCCAAATCTAAAGTATATTAGCTCAACCAAATATTTCCATTCTGTTATCTCAGTGTCATTTCTACTTCTCGTATGTATCTCCTATAATATATTTTAAATACGTTTAATCGTGGTTAAAACCACACAACATAATATCTATGTGTAGAGTTCAGTAGTGTTAAGTATAACATTGCACAACCAATCTCTAGAATGTTTTCATTCTGTAAAACTGAAACTCTAAACAATAATTCCCGTTCCCCCCACTCTCCAACCCCCGGCCACCACCACCCTACTTTTCTGTCTCTATGAGTCTGACTGCACAGAGTGCCTCAAGTAAGTGGGCTCACACGTTTTTTCTGTTTTTGTGACCAGCTAATTTCACTTAGCATGAGGTCGTCAAAGTTCTTCCACGTGATAGCATGTGTCACAATCTCTCTCCTTTTGGAGGCTGAATAACATTCAACATTTTGTTTATCCATTCATGTACCAGTGGACACTTGGCTTGCTTCCACATTTTGTCTACTGTGAATAATTCTGCAGTGAATATGGGTCTACACATATCTCTTCATATTCTTGCTTTCAGTTCTCTTGGGTAAATACCCAAAAGTAGAATTTCTGGATCTTATGATAATTATACTTTTAACTTTCTGAGGAGCTGCCATTCTATTTTCTGTAACAGATGCCTTATTTTACATTTCCATCAACAGAGCACAAGGGTTCTAATCTCCCCACATCCTCACCAATACTTGTGATTTTCGGTTTCCTTGTTAGTAGCCATCCAGATGGGTGTTAGGTGGTATCTCCTTGTGGTTTTTATTTGCATTTCCCTAACGATGAATGATGCTAAATATTTTTTCATAGGCTAGTTCTGGCATTTGTATATCTTCTTTGGAGAAACATCTATTCAAGTTCTTTGCCTATTTTTTTTTTGACTGAATTCTTTTTTTTTTTAATTTCATTTTTTTATAAACATATAATGTATTTTTATCCCCAGGGGTACAGGTCTGTGAATTGCCAGGTTTACACACTTCACAGCACTCACCATAGCACATACCTTCCCCAATGTCCATAACCCCATCCCCCTCTCCCGACCCCCCTCCCCCCAGCAAACCTCAGTTTGTTTTGTGAGATTAAGAGTCACTTATGGTTTGTCTCCCTCCCAATCCCATCTTGTTTCATTTATTCTTTTCCTACTCCCCCAAGCCCCCCACGTTGCATCTCCACTTTCTCATATCAGGGAGATCATATGATAGTTGTCTTTCTCCGATTGACTTATTTCGCTAAGCATGATACCCTCTAGTTCCATCCACGTCATTGCAGATGGCAAGATTTCCTTTCTTTTGATGGCTGCGTAGTATCCCATTGTGTGCGTGTGTGTGTGTGTGTGTGTATACACACCACATCTTCTTTATCCATTCATCTGTTGATGGACATCTAGGTTCTTTCCATAGTTTGGCTGTTGTGGACATGGCTTCTTTGCCCATTTTCAAAGTAGTTTATTCGTTTTGTAGTTGTTGTTGATACTCTGTGATATTTTGAAAGTTGCTACTCAGTAATAAATTACTTTTACAGATTATACATATATGGATAAATGTCTTATATCTGAGAGTACTGAAAAAGCAATGTCATTTTCATAAGTGGCAATTTCATTTTGATCTTTTCATTTTAGCCTGAAAAGTTAAACAATTGTTGTACTGTGGCCCATGGTGGGGTACTGGTGAAGGGGATGGTGGAGCAATCTTTTGTTCTATTTCAGATGCACAAATCCCAGAGGATCATTCGAGGCTGTTTCAGAAGTAAAGTAACATTCTGTTTAAAACATTGCCCATCCTTCCACCTATGGTAGAGATGCAAAATTAAGGGCTCATAATGGGTTGTTGGAAGCAAACAACTAGGCTTGAGTGTCCAAAAGATGTGCTTAGTAGAAAATAGTTTCCCTCTCTCCTTGTGTGGATTTCTCATTCTTCCTGGTCATAGCATCCAGCTGGACTCTAATTCCTAGACCTCCTGGTGCCCAGTGACTAAGTTCTTCTCAAGAGAACATGCTTCAGCAAAATATGGACATATGAGAACATGTTCAACTTGTACCTAAAAGGACCTCTCTTTCTTCTGGGTGGATGTAAGTTGCAAAGGTTGGAGCTCCTTGGGAAGATATGAGGATGGTAAAATGCCAGACCGGCCTGCTCTTGGAGGTAAGTCCTCAGCACAGAGCCTGTCTACCCACCCCGGACTGTCCCTCAAGTGAGAAAGAAACCTCTAACTGGTACAAATCATTGCATTTGGAAGGCGTGTTGTGTACATTGTCCTTCACGCCGTATGTGCTTCTTTGCTTTTCCTCTTACACTTGCTGAAGTCACCTCTTTGCAGATCTAAACATGACTTATTTGTAGACCTGGGTATAGCTCACTGGAAAGTACAGAACAAAACATGATGCACACATTTGGTATTTTTGTTGAGAAAGTCAAGATCATGTGCACAGGAAACACATAAGTAGCGACTATATGACTAAGTGCCCATTTAAATATATAAATTGGCAGGGTTCTAGAATCCTAAATGGAAAGCAAGTCAGAACCTTCTAGAAAGTCAGAGCAGTTTGGAGGAAGGATCGGTAGAAGCCGGAGTGGCCTTGCAAGGTTTCTAGGTGGAGGGACTTTCAGTCAAATCCGAAGGGCCGTTAAGTGTGTACCTGTCTGGGAGACCCAACCTGAACCCGGGTCAGGAGAGGGGAGACATCTTCCACCATTGTCAAATAAAGTATCTCTCGCTTTTCTGTTTCTCCCATCTGGGCTGCCAGTCCGAGTTCTCAGCTCTGAGGGTTGGACGTGAGACCTTGTGATAGGAAAACTTTCATGATGGCATGTCTGGGGGGTTGCATACGCCTGTGCTCAGAACCCTTCTCCCCAGGTTATCCTACCAGCTTCTCCCACCACACCTCGTCTTGAATGCCCCTTTCCCTGGAGCTTTGCCAGGCTCTCAACCTACATTCTGTGCCCGTCACATAGAGGTACCTCGACTTCCCATCACAGCCTTGCAGCACGAGGCCTCAGCTTCCGGGTAACTGACGGTTCTTCCGTGGGACTATCAGCTGTACGTGGACCCACGTTATATTTTGTTCAAAGAATCATTCCCAGTGCTTAATACCTAAAAGAAAAAAAAAAATGTGGTCTCAATAAAAATACCATAAGTAAATGAACAGATGAATATTTGTGCTTTGGGGCCAGACCAAAATAGGGAAGACACTGCAACCGAAATTTATCCTATGGTCGATAATACCGAGTGTCTTCTCAGTAAGGTGGAAATTTTTCAAATGACAAGTTGTTCTATTAACAATATGTGGTCACATGGGAGTTCGCTAAATTCTTCTGTCCTTTTTTGGGAGCTTAAAATATGAAATGAGTTCACAGAGGTGGAATGGTTTCAAGCAGTGAAAGGCCAAGATTAAACTGCTTCTTATTTCCCCTCTGGGAAGGAATCATTTATCTCTAGTGGAACTATCAGAGTCCCGGATAAAAATAAAAATGTGAATTTTTAAAATAGGGCTTCACTTTTTGAACTACTCTTCCAAAATGAATCATGCAGTTTGGCCTTTTTATTTGAACTATTCTGATGCAATTTTCCCCACACAGATGTAAAGTGTATTAGAACTGGCTCCTCCATTGTAGGGTTTAGGAACTTGGGAAGATTTTTCAGGTTTGCAAAAGCTCAGCCTCATCTGCTGGGTGCGGAACAGATGAATCCTCAGCTCTCAGTCCTCGTTTGCTTTGCAAACGGAGGGAGAATCACAAAATTAAGTACCCGGTTGATGATTTCTTTGGGCTCTGCATGGTAGCAACTAATTAAAAAGTAAAAACGGAACATGGAAAACATGTTCCTGCCCAAAACAAATCCCTCTTTATCAGTAGAGGCAAATCCTACACTAGTTTTTCTCAAGGGGGTGGTTGTGCTGGCCCCGGGTACATTTGGCAATGTCTGGAGGCATTTTTTAAAATGAAAGGTTTATTAATTGATTTTAGCCAGACGGAGCACAAACAGGAGAGGCAGAGGGAAATGGGGAGAGAAACTTGGGTGCCCAGGACTGCTCCCTGCGTCACGCATCAGGCCCTGAAGTATCAGCATTGAGCAACTGCGTTCTGTACTCGGCCAAGTCCCTCGTATCCTAGCGAGGCAGGAGGCTCTCCTGGCGACCTGCCTTCCCCATGACTCAGGGCCACATCTTGCAGTCCAGACCCTTCCAACATGGACTCCATCCACACAGGAAACAGGGACCTGTGACCCCAGTTCAGTGGAGGGCGGGTCACCTCTGACCCACTCATCCACCTCTGGGGGCTCGAAATTCCCAGTGCTGAGTCCACCGGGGATGCCAGAGACACCCCCGTGGAGGCAATGTAACACCCCGGGGCCGGGGAGTGGGCGTCCTATACGTGGGACTTTGGGGCTGCTGGTCAGGTGTCTGTGTTTCCTCTTGCCCGGCTCCGGGACCAGGGTGGGGATTACACAAGAGAGTTGTCTGCTGCGGGAACTGTGGCTGTCCTGGAGCAGATGCCTCCATCAGCACCGTCAGGAGAGGCTGCCCCACGCTCACACTCTCCTCTGCTAGGAGCTGCAGAAAACCCAACAGAAAGCAGTCCCCAGGTTGGTACCTGCAGGATGGCACGGGGCCGGCCCCTGTGCTAGCAGGAGCCGAGCGGGACACATACACTCTCTAATCAGGGAGCTCTGCTTGGCTCTGGGACCCGAGCTTGATTCCGCAACAAAGGATGTTCTGGAGCTTAGAAATTATTTCATCGCCAGCTTATCCACATTCTTGGAAAGAGGTGACGGTTAAGTCACCAAACTTTCCTCTGTTTGAGCAACTCTACAAAGGAAAACCATTTTTTTTTTTTTTCCAGCTGAACTTGCGGTCACTGCTTAGAGGCACAGGGGTCTAATAATGTTTATGTAATGGTTGTGAATTTAAATAATCCAAGTGATGGAACATTCGCCAAGTCATGCCAGCGACACCGTCCACACCGCATCCGTGTCTGGGACAGCGTGAGCATGAGCGCCAGGGCAGAGCGAGGCTGAGGACCCATACACGCGAGTCAGAGTGGAGATTTAGAACCACATCTTGAACATCGATGGTGTTTATAACACATAAGTTCTTTTGTTCTTAATGATTGGTCATGTTTTAAAGCTATTTTAGATTTGCAGAGAAACCGTGGAGAAGGGAGGGGAGGGCCCCTCTGACCTTCTTCCCTGCCGCAATTCCTCTGTCAGTAACATCTTGCATTAACGTAGTAAACTGGTCAGAACTGATGAGCCCATACTATCAGTATTTTTTAATGGAATATGAGCAGAGTGACATAAATGCAGTAATCACATCAATATTATATTAGTTTCAAGTGTGCAGCAGGGATTCAATAATTCTGTATCTTACAAAACGCTCACCCTGATGAGAGTACTCACCGTCAGACACCACATGACATCATCACAATGACTCCATCACAATTCTATTCCCTATGTTGCATTCACTCCTGTGACTTGTCTGTTTTCTAAGAGGAAGTCTGTACACGTTCATCCTCTCACCTATTTTGCCCGGCCCTTCTCTGGCAACGAGAAGTCTGTTCTCTGTATTTATGAGTCTGTTTCTGGTTTTTTGTTATTTCATTTGTTTTGTTTTTTAGAGTCCACATGGAGGTGAAATCATGAAGCATTTGTCTTTTCTGTATGACTGATTTCACTCAGCATAATACCTTCCTGATCCGTCCGTGTTACCACACATGTCAAGATTTCCATCTTTTTTATGGCCGAGTGATATCTCATGGTGTATCTATACCACATCTTTATCCATTCATCTATCCATGGATGCTTGGGTTGCTTTCATTTCCTGGCTTTGTGAATAATGGTGCAAAAAACACAGGGGTCCACATGTTTTTTGAATTAGCGTCTTTGTTTTCTTCAGGTAAGTACCCAGAAGTCGAATTGCTGGGTTGCAGGGTATTTCCGTTTTTAATTTTTTGAGGAACCTCCATACTGTTTCCCACTGTGGCTGCACCAGTTTGCGTTCTCACCAACAGTGCATGAGGGTTCCTTTTTCTCTATGTTCTTGCCAACGTTTGTTATTTCTTGTCTGTTTCTAGCCATTCTGACAGGAGTGAGGTGATGTCTCATTGTTATGATTTGCATTTCCCTGATGATAAAGGATGTTAAACATCTTTTCATGTGTTTTTTGGCCATTTGGATGTCTTCTTTGGAAAAATGTCTATTCAAGTCTTCTTCTTTTTTTTTTTTTTAATTTTATATGTTTTGTTAGTCACCATACGGTGCATAACTAGATTTTGATGTAGTGTTCCACGATTCATTGTTTGCATATAACACCCTGTGTTCCATGCAAACTATTCAGGTCTTCAGCCCACTTTTAAATCGATGGTTTGTCTTTTTTATATTGAGTTGTATGACTTCTTTATATATCATGGATATTACTCCCTTATGGGATCTGTTATTTGCAAATATCTTGTCCCATTCAGTAGGTTCCCTTTTCATTCTGTTCCTTTCCTTCACTAGGTAGAGGCTTTTCAGTCGGCTGTAGTCCCGCTTGTTTTTTTCCGCCTTTGGTTCCCTGGCCTCGGGAGACGTATCTAGAAAAAGACTGCTAAGGCTGGTGTCTGAGGGTTACTGCCTGTTTGCTTTTGAGGGTTTATAGTTCCAGGTCTTACATTTAAGCCTTAAATCCATTCTGCGTTTATTTTTGTGTATAGTGTGAGAAAGTGGTCCAGTGTCGTGCTTCTGCAGGTGGCGGCCCGGGCTCCCAGCACCGTTTACTGAGGAGACCGTCTTTTCCCTATTGTACATCCTGCCTCCTTTGTCGTAGATTAATTTGACCCTATAAGCGTGGGTTTATTTCTGGGCTCTCTATTCTGTTCCATTGATCTAGGTTTCTATTTTCGTGCCAGAAGAGGCAGCATTATTGATGATACATCGTTATTAACTGAAGTCCATAGTGTACATTAGGATCCACTCTATATTGTCTAGTTCCATAGGTTTTGGAGGAGTGTTTCACCAATGCAACATCCTACAGAGTGTTTTCACTGTCCTGAAGACTCTTTGTGTTCCAGCTGTTTATCCCTCCAACCACCCGCCCTCCCCAAGCAGGCAGCCCCTGCCCTGTTTCCTGTCTCCATGGTTTTGGCTTCCATTTTTCTTCTCAGTGACAACTGGGTCTTGTTCCTTCCACTCCTGTGATCTCCCATCCTCTCGTCCTGGTGGGCTGCTGTCCCATTCATGCTCTCTGCACGTTCTGCCTGTGTTTATGGGAGATGAGGGGCCAGTGCCCCCGTTCCCATCTGTTAATCTCAGTTGCAGATGTGGTAAACATTTCCATAGAGAAATGTTACCATGTTTCTTTCCTCCTCGGTGACCTTTAGTGGTGACCCCTGCCCCCCAAAGAGAGCAAGAGGCTTTACTAGGACAAAGGAGACGCCAGGGATCAGGCTTCTGCAAGCTGCTTCCCTCTCTCTCGCTTCTCAGGGCCAGCATTCTCCACCCAACCCTCCTCCCTTTATGTGTTTCATACTTCATCATGCAAGGAAGTTAAAATTCATCACAATTAAACATTCCTTTTTGCGCAGAATGAACATTCCCTGCTCGCTGGGTCTGTTCCTGGTGGGTGCAGAGCAATGTTAGCTGCTGTGACAGAGGGATTTTGGTGCTTTCATACGAGTAACATTTCTTTCTTCTTCACAAAGAAGCTCCAGGTGGCATTCCTGGTTGTCGGGAAGCCACATGATGGTTCAGGGACCTGGTTTTGTTCCGTCTTAGGGCTCTGCCCGTCATCTACATGTCATTGGTGATATTTATAAAGAAGACATGAACAGACACTTCTCTAAAAAAGACCCACAAATGGCCAATAGACACATGAAAAAATGTTCATTATCATTAGCCATCAGGGAAATGCAAATCATAAAACCACAATGAGATGCCACCTCACACCAGTTAGAATGGCTAAAATTAACAAGAGAGGGAACAACAGATGTCAGCAAAGATGTGGAGAAAGGGGAACCCTCCTACACTGCTGATGGGAATGCAAGCTGGTGCAGTCACTCCAGAAAACAGCATGGAGTTTCCTCAAGAAGTTAAAAATAGAGCTACCCTACGACCCAGCAATTGCACTACTGGGTATTTACCCCAAAGATATAGACATAGTGTAAAGCAGGTGCACATGCAGCCTGATGTTCGTAGCAGCAACGTCCACAAAAGCCAAACTGTAGAAGGGGCCGAGATGCCCTTCAACAGATGAATGGATAAAGCTGTGGTCCATATATACAAGGGAGTATTACTCAGCCGTCAGAAAGGATGAACACCCACCATTTACATCGACATGGATGGAACTGGAGGGGATTATGCTGAGTGAAGTAAGTCAAGCAGAGAAAGAACTATTATATGGTTTCACTCATATGTGGAAGATAACCAATAGCACAGAGGACCGTAGGGAGAGGGAGGGAATCCAAAGGGGGAAAAATCAGACAGAGAGAGATGAATCGTGAGAAACTATAGACACCAAGAAACAATCTGGGGGTTTCAGAGGGGTAGGGGTAAAATGAGGACGGGTATTGAGGAGGGAACATGCTGTGATGAGCACTGGGTGTTATACTTAACTAATGAATCGCTGAATACTGCATCCAGGACTAATTATCTACTTTACAATGGCCAACTGAGCAAATTTTAAAGATAAAATAAAGAGAATATATTAGCTCATGTAAAAAAAGAAGAAGAAGAAGAAGAAGAAGAAGAAGAAGAAGAAGAAGAAGAAGAAGGAGGAGGAGGAACTTAGAAACACAAGCCCACTTCTGTAAAGCTGCGGCCAAGTGACTTACGTTATGCTGGCCCGTACCAACTGTTACGTGGCCACCTCATCTTGGTTGTTTTGTTTGATTTTTTGTTTTGTTTTGTTTTGTTTTTAAAGATCTTATTTATTTATTTGGCAGACAGAGATCACAAGTAGGCAGAGAGGCAGGCAGAGAGAGAAGAGGAAGCAGACTCCCCGCTAAGCAGAGAGCCCGATGTGGGGCTCGATCCCAGGACCCTGAAATCATGACCTGAGCCGAAGGCAGAGGCCTTAACCCACTGAGCCACCCAGGCATCCCGCCACCTCATCTTTGAAAGGAGGCTGGGAGATAGAGCATAACCATCTGCCCCGAAAAGGAGAGGTAAACCAAGGATTTTGTCTGAGCAGTCTCCACGAATACAGAGCATTATGTAATTTCATAAAAGTAAAGAAAACAGGCACGTGGGTGACTCATTTGGTTGAGCCTCTGCCTTTGGTTCAGGTCATGATCCCAGAGTCCTGGGATCGAGTCCTGCATGGGACTCCCTGTCCAGCGGGGAGCCTGCTTCTCTCTCCCTCTCCCCTTCTACCTGCTCTCTCTCTCAAAGAAATAAATAAAATCTTAAAAAAAAAAAAAGAAAGAAAACAGAACAGAGGCTGATCTATACACTCAAAAGCTGGGTGGGGGGAACGGAGATAAAGACAGTGGAGATGGAGGGAGGTGGAGGTGGACACCGGCCTTCCACAAGCTGGCAGAGACGGAGGGCACATCCAGCTGGGGGCGTGCGCACCACTGGACGCTCCCTGCGGACATGGCGGTTGGGCTGGTGGCAGAGTGACGCTTTTCCGTTGACGTGGGTGGTAGTTACACTTAACTTGTCCACTTTCCTATAGGTATTCTTACTACAATAAAAATTTGAATAAACACACAAAAAAAGAGTCTCCTTACACTTGAGAGTTTCTCAGATATTTTATAGCTAATTAAGAGTTTAGGTTATACATTATATATGCTATTGCTATGAATACACAGATATCCTGGGTCACGTGAGTTCTCCCTTGTAATTGTGGTCACAAATCATGCTGCTTTACGTGTTTGGATCCTGTGGATTTTCTCCTTCTGTTCCCTCTTCTTAACAATTTCTTTCCCCAACCCCGTCTGGCTAATAAATACTTACTAATTTTAAGGACTTTGTTAAACAGAATCCTCTTTATGAAGCCTGTTCTGATAGAACTGACCATTCTATTGTTCATGCTCTTGTGACACAAAACCCTACAATATTTCAGTAACCTGGTCTGCCTGCACTTCCAACATAGGAAACCCTTTTGATGGTAGGGATTATGTTGAATCATCTCTTTACCCCTGTCCTCCAGGAAACATAACAAATGCTTAAATAATTCTTTGTTGAATAGATGTTTGAACGTATATCTGCATAGTAGGATTCCCAATCATGGCTCAGCGATTGTCCGTTTTATAGTGAAAACATGGGCTTACGAGTATAGAGCAGAGTGTAACATCACTTAAACATCTACTGAAAATGAAGACATTTCCAGGTACCTAGTTGAGGTTTTTAGTTTGGGTAAAGCAACAGGTTTCAAGTACTTGGCTCGTAAGTAATATCTTTTTGTCCCTTGGTATCTATTTTCCTCCCCGTTAATTACTTATGATGCAAATAGTATAAATTAAAAAGCCAAAGTGCGATTTTTGAGTCAGGAAAACCCAGACTTGAATCTCTCAGCTTTACTCAGGCTGTGTGGCTTTGGACAAGTACTTCTAGTGAAGCCTCAGTTTATTCGTCAACAGAATGAATTAATTCAACCATAATGGTAGTTGTACGGATTAATGGAGTCTGTTCTCTGCACTGACTCAGGAGATCCTCAATAAATGTCAAGTGCTCACTCATCTCATCCATCTCCTTAATAAGAGTTCTTAAGTTTATCATAAATACGCAATTAGGAAAACCCACGACTTGCTAGATCTGTTCATTTTCCATGTTTCTCTATTTTCAAGAATAATACCCAACCTGAACTTTAAACACAATTTATGCCACTAATTGGCCCGATTGGTGCTGGGGGTGGGATAGGAAAAGGATATTTTTCAGTCTTGTTTCCTCGTCCCAACTTCTGTTACACATTCCTGGAGGCAAATCTTCATTTGAAAAGTGCTTCAAAGACAAGCATGACCGGGGAACAGTACAGCTTAAGTAGGGGACACTGGGTTCTAGCACTTCGTTGCTATCTAAGGTAAACACAGCATCACGGATGCACTGACGTCCTAAAGCAGGAGCAGAAAGTGAATGTATTCGTTGGCCCACGAGAGCATGGTGGCACACGGTCTTCGCCCGTGCAGCCGCCACCCCTCGCTACTAGCCAGCCGTGCGTTTCCTGCGCGCGCGGTCCCCGCTGCACAAGAGCCTCCTTGGGAGGGTTGCCCCGGAAAAGCCCGGAGTCCAGCCTTGTCCCTGCTTCCCTCTCGCCACAGCCCCACCTCCAGGGCTGATCCCCAGAGCCCAGGAGCCCCTTCCTCTGTCTCCAGGAGGAACAAATTGTGCAGGGAGTTGCCACCTGGGTCTCCCCATGGAATCACCCAGAACCCTGCTTGTACTGATCTCCCCCACTCCCTTACCAGTTGGTTTCTCTAGGAAGAATTTTCGTAATAAATATTTGCCCTAAACCCTCCTCATCTCCAGGTCTGTTTCTGGGGCAGCTCAACCGAAAATGAAAGCAAACCGAGGAAGGAAAAGGGCAGAAGGGAGCGTAGGGCACAAATCAGTGCACGTGAGAAGAGGCCGCGCGGAGACACAGAAGCAAGGCAGACGGCAGCCCGGCCGTCCTTACCAGATGCCTAGTTCAGACCCTTCCGTGTATGCGGTGTGGACCTGGGGGGGTGGGGAGCCTTGATTCTGACAAGCTGATGAGAGAAAGTGTCCCACGGAGCCCAGAGGGTAAAAGATCCTTTGTGAGGATGTTCAGAATCACAAATGAGTGTGGGCCAATTTTGAACTCCTTCCGTGACATTCTCATGACAGCGCAGGCAAACGGGATGGAAAGTGAGACCTGATCTCAGGGAGGGCCCGGTTACCTGTATTTTCCCCGACAGGCTTCTAAGATAAGAGGATGTTTTATCGTATAAATATTTACGTTCCTTTGTGCTCAGCACACCTTGCCTACGCAAGACAAGCTGGAGACAGGAGACCTGAATAGGAATGGTCACAGTACCTAGTGGTGCCGCCACTCCTCCCTCGTGTGCTGGGAAACAGTGTGTGTCCACGGCGGCGGGGAGAACAGACATCGGTCCTTCTTCGGCCTGTTTTTACAAGCACTGAAATACACCTGCCGATTCCCAGCTGCTGTTCAATGCTGTCTACATAAATACAATCATTTCCTAGTAGGTATGTGTCTAGAAAGAATAAAATCTCCCTTTTGTGGTGTATGACCTAAGTTTTTAACTCTCAAGTGAGGGCGAGGCAGGTCGGGGCAGGTGGATTTGAGGACCGTCCAGCAAGCATAATCGGCATCATCTGAAGAGTGTGGGAAAAACAAAACAAAACAAAACAAAACAAAACAAACGAACAAACAAAAAACCACACCTAAGTCCTAAGAGCAGTGACTCCGGGATGTTTCTGCAAATAATGAGAACGTTTACGGGAAATATTTCAAATCATAGCACTGAAAATGGAAGTGTGCATTTATCGAATAAGGTGGCTCTTTTATTATAAAAGGTTAAGTAAATACTTTCAGTAATAGAAACAGCTAACAAAAATGTCTCTCAGGGAAGGGAAAATCATTCCATTTTAATTGTATTCCATTTTCGCTCCTGGGGGTTCATCCTGGGGACAGTCTCTGGGCTGAGTGTAGGTAAATCCGTAGTGGTTGCCTCTCATTACTCTGACGGACGCTAGTTGCCAAAGTTGAAATGTTTTTAGTTTCAGACCAGTTGCCACTAGAGTCAAAAGCCCTAATTGTTCATTTAGCCACAGTCTTCTAGGTGAGGAAAGGGTGGCACGGGTAGAGAGAGGCCTTCCGTCCCCAAAGACACTGTTCTGGAAGGTGTGGGCTGCCCTGATGTCATGGAGCTGCTGGGTACACAGAAGACCCAGCCACCTCGTCATTACGGTTATGACTATGACTATGATTGTCTCCAATTCCATGAAGCTCCTCTCCAAAGCGCTGGTTTCATTATTTTACAAATAAGATCTTTCAACATATCAGGTTTCCTCACCGGGGTCTGCTAGGAACAGGTGAGCCGCGCGTGTGCCCTTTTAACTGCCATACTGAGCGAGGGTGAGGCTCCCCTTCCCACGCTCTGCCCGCCCCTGGCCATTAAGGCAGGACGCGTCCTCGCAATGCATCAGGCCGACAGAGTACAAATGTGCTTAGTAAATATTACAGTTTCATCTCGTGCTTCATCTGTGAAAACAAATGGCCGAAGACGCTGTTCGCATAGCAGAGAGGAGGTCAAAATCTCCCCGTGCAGATACTCCACACGCCACTATCACAATACACTTTTTCACAGAGGACTTATTTATGGGAACCTATCAAGAATCGTGGCAATTCATAACACCATATTCTATGGAAAATCCCATTCTCGACTTGGACACACAGCACTCATTTTTGATTAACGAGCACCCTAAACACACCCCCAACAGGTGTAATACAGTAGTTTATAGCCTTAGCCTGCATCGGCAGATGCACTTTTTCCTTCGTAAAACAAGGGAAGGGGCGTAGAACGAAATCTTCGGAGCTCTCGGCAAGACGGCGAGCTGGGCGCAGCCGTCTTGGGGACGGTCTCATTACCTGCTTATCGGGGTCTGGTCTCCTCCAGCCTCCTTCTTCAGTCTCTGTGCTATGCCTTCTTCGGCTGCTCTATAAATACCTTCCTAATTTGAATTAAGATAATGTGCTATCTGCACTTGTGAGATGTGGCAAAACGCAGTTTGTACTCACTTCAAATCTCACCAAGTCAGAGAGCAGTTTTGCATTCCAGATAGAGCTAAAAATATTCACCCATTAAAATAGTAATCATCATTAAAATTAGCTCACTGATTTTGCTGATTAATTTCTCAGCGACAAGTACGCTTTCTAAAAAGTTTCAATTAAACGGTTTTTTTTTTTGACAAAACTAGATTTTTAAAATGTAAACTATCTAAGAAGAAAGAGGTTGTGAAGGAAATAAAAATAGAAAATTTGAATCTACTGTAATTCGTACAGACTTATTAAAGTTTGCTCTCAAAAACGGGAGAGGGCAGAGGATGGCCATGGTTGTCGTAACTGGAGTAGGGGACTGAGGTCCCCGGTCCTCATTTTGAGGGGTGACTCGCATACCTTGGGAAGGTGGTGTATTTTTGTCCGTGCAGGAGAAGCACACTAGCGGGTATAATAAGTGCGCGGGCCGTCGGAGCCGCCCTTGTGAGATTTACACGTTTCTGTGCGCTCGACTTCCCTACGCAGCCGGCACACCCCCAGTCCAGGGGACGGTCGTACAGCAGCGCCCGCGTAAAGGTGTACTTTCCAGGCACGGCTGAGACAAAAGACTGCAGCTCCCCAGACACAACTGGCACAATCTTTTCTCTGTCTGTGGTATCTTTATTTAGCCCCTATGTTTTGTTACTGTGTTCCCATTTTATATGGAGTTAAAGACATCAACAGGAGAAAATACAGTTGTTTTTTTTAATTTTATTTATTGAGAGAAAGGAATAGAGAGCATGAGCATGGGGAGGGGCAGAGGGTGAGGGAGAAGCAGACTCCCCACTGAGCAGGGAGCCGGACGCAGGGCTCAATCCCAGGACCCCCGGATCACATCCTGAGCTGAAGGCAGACGCTGAACCTACCGAGCCACCCAGGCTCTCTAAAATACAATTTTGGTCAACCCTATTGCAAACTGTGTTTTCCTTGAATCCATTAAGCAAATCAACCCCTGATTATAATCTTAAGAAAACAGGCGAAAACAAATGTCTCTGGTTTTAAAATACACTGACCATGTTTAAACTAAAAAAGGGGACACTAGTTATAAGACAGAAGCCTGTTGAGAAAAGTATAGAATTCAGAGATCAGGAGAAAATTATAATGGGCAGTTGTGTTTAATGTTTGTGTATCACTCGATACTAATTAAGGCAATAAAGCATCCCTTAGCTACGAATGTTGAAGGTTTCGCATTATTTATAATGGACATACAGTCCAAAGCCACAGTGAAAGCCAGTATGTCAGCCGTGAGTACCGTATTGTAATGGCCACGGAGATACTTCTGACCCTTCTCAAAGAACATGTAGATAACCGGCGATCCAGAAAAGACGTAGATGCGTAACAGAATGATCTGGTGTGCGGCAGGCAAAAAACGGCAGCACGTAATCCAAGGGTGTCCATATTCCCACAAAAACAAGACTCACATTTCTTTTGCATTAAGAAGACACAGACAATGGGCAGTTCTGTATGTTTTACTTTCAAATGAAGCTATCACAGCGTCCAGCTGGTTTTAATAACCTTTTAGATTATTCTTTAGAGCTTTAGTGCGTGATTTTCCAAAATTTTTTGAGACTATGTCATTTGAGGAACACACATCTTGCTCTGTCATCTCTCGCACATGTTTATTGCAAGAGATACTACACCGGACATCACAAAAGTTCACTCAGGTGTTCTGTGATGCCGGGTCTGAGTTGTTTACGATCTGAGACAAGATCACCTGATTCCTCTCCTGTAACTGGACATGTAAATCGGGTCTGGCATAAGGGGATTCCATGAGGAATTATGAGAATGAAGTCATCTGTGTATGTGGCTGCGTGTAGATTGGTAGATAGAGACAATGAGGCAAAGCACCTCATTTGCCACTTATTTTCAAGTCTTGGCTCTTGCTTAAATCTGGAAACATGTCGTAATAAAGATTCTGATCTATTTTTTTTTAAAGATTTTATTTATTCATTTGATAGAGACACAGCGAGAGAGGGAACACAAGCAGGGGGAGTGGGAGAGAGAGAAGCAGGCTTCCTACTGAGCCCCATGTGGGGCTCGATCCCAGGCCCCCAGGATCATGACCTGAGCCGAAGGCAGATGCTTAACAACTGAGCCGCCCAGGTGCCCCAAGATTCTGATCTCTTTTACATCTACCATACCCGTGTGTACTTCCAGCTCTCACCTCTGCCCCTTGCAAATCGTCTTCCTTTCGGTTCCTGAAATAATTCAAATACAAAACAGGAATGTTCCCGGCCCTCCGAAGGCATCCCATCGAACTCAGACCCAAATCTAAGCCCCGGGCCCTGGCCTCCCCTCCCACGGTGGCCCTCCCCTACTCACTGCGCTCCTGCCCTCGCCCACACCCACTCCCGTCCCTCTTCGAGTCACCTGTGCTTTCCCTTTCTTCCCCCCGGGGTGACCTTCCCCTGTTTGCTCACGGGACTGTCTGGGGGCACCTGGGCCTCCCCGGAAAGCTCGGTAAGTGCCTGGAGCCGGAGCCAGTGTGTGAAAGCCCAGCTTCCGTCCCTCTCACGGAGCCAACTCCGGGGGCAGCGTGGTCTCTAGAGCCCGCTGGGAAAACAGGACTCCCCGGAGGCTCCGGCTTCTCTTTCCCCATTTTGCTGCCTGGCCCCCAGCCTGGCTTCTCGGGGAGGGAGTCTCCGACAGGTGATTTCCATGTTAATCCTCATCTCCCGGCACAACTCGGAGGAACTTGAGCTCAGACAAAATCCCTGGGCATCTGAAAGGCCACCTTCCAACCCCTTCCCCAGGTCCCATTCAGGGGCTCTGGGAGCCCCAGAGAATCCGAGGGAATGACATCCTCAGAGCTACGGGTTTTATATTGTCTGGCTTCATTCACTTTATGACACTTATCTAAGATTATGCTTCGTTTACTTGGGTATTATTCTCCCTGCCGCGTTATAGTTCCAGGAAAGCAGCAACGTCTCGCCCTTCACTACTGGGCTTCATGGTCCCCAGAGCACCCCACAGGACGGCAGGCTCTCCATCGCTGGAGGGAGTCGAGAGATGGTCTAGAAGGCGAAGGTTGACCTCTCTCCGCCTGAGGTGTCATGTCTCCAAGCTGGATTCTTGCCTCTCGCGTCCCCCAATCTAGCACTGAGAACAGTGAGCTGTGGGCTTCTGGGGGGTCCGCACAGAGACTGTGCGGATTCACGAGGGAATGAATGAGTGGCGTCCTCGAGCCGTGGGGTAGACGTGCCTAATGCCTTTCCTGGTGCCCAGATCTAAGCCACCGTGGGAGAATCACATCAGTACGTGTGAGGTTGCTGCCAGGCTCGGAGATTTTCTCCCCCGAGGTGAACTGGGGCGAGCGTGCCTGTGAGCACGCCCAGGTAGCTGTCAGGGGAAGTGGCGTGTGACCAGGCCGGGTGTCCTGGGGATCAGACTCTAGGGCGTCTGTTTCCCACGTTCCCCAGGGAGGAGGTTGGTGGGGGAGAGGCGGGCGGAAGGAAAGTGAGCTGTGGCCTCAGGACTTCTCACCCCCTAGCAAAGGTCTGTGACAGAGTATGTAGACGAATGGAAGTCACAGTTGAGTTTTAAGTCTGTGTCTGGTGACACAGTAAACCGGATGAGAGAGGAATTCCACGAAGATTTATGGAGCATTTTCTATGTCCTAAGCACTGGTCTGGGTGTTGGGGATATAAAAGTGTACACAACAGACGCCTTTACTGCTTTCTTTTGGTTTATATTCTTGTTGGCCGAGAAAGACAGAAGCCATGTCCTAAAAACCATAGTGAGCCGGGAAGAGCGATAGCGACAGGGCTGCGTGGGAGGGGCGCGGGGGGCAGAGGACATCCTCTGAGCAGAGTTGAAGGCAGCCAGGGCGCAGTCCCTGCAAACGTCCGTGGGAGGCAAGGACGGGAGGTGCAAAGGCCCCGTCTCTGCAGTGGGGCAGTGGGAAAGCAAGATGACCAAGTTGTGTTGAAGGGGCCCCATTAACACAAGGCTAAAGAGCCTGGGGTACTTTCCCTCAGGACCCAACCCAGTAAAGGAGTTTCAGTTTCCATAGACACATGATTGCTCTTGAGTGAAAGGCTGAGTACGACCCCCTTTTTCTGTCCTATGTCAGTAGCAGAACAGTAAAAGGCAACCTGACCAACAGTTTCTCGGTTATTCTTACAGGAGCTTCATAGTGATTATGGATTCGCCTGGGGGAACGTCAGGACAGGGAGCTCTAGAGATTGGCAGCAAAGTAGAACTTCGGTGTGACACGCCGTCGTAAAACTCAATCTGGAAATAGAGAAAACCTCTTTCTCACCATACAGATAAATCGGGGAGTAACCATGGACATGAAACCACTATTCACCGCGTACCAAAAAGGTTCTCTGTGAGAGCCCTGCATACTATGGTTTCCTCGGGAGCCGTGAAAGTGGGCTGTGGTCCCCTCCAGAGGAACCCAGAGCTGTGGTTTCACATTGTGTGCCGTCTACAGTGAAATTGTGTTTGGTTTTAGTTCATAAACGTTTGTGCAACTTGAGGGCAAACAATCAGATTCTCTTCTCAGTCCTATCAAACGGAGGGGTACCCCGGTGGATTGGAAAATATGTATGGATAACTGGATTGTGTGCACGTGTGTGTGTGTGTGTGTGTGTGAAGAACGTGGTTGTGTGGGTGCATACCATATGGTCCAAGCCCCCCTGCTCTATCCCATCTCTATTCAAGGCCCAAGTCCTACAGGGACAGATGAGCTTGCTTCGAGCATCTGGCCCAGCATCCCGCAGATGTGGCCACTTGGGAATTGTGTGCTGAGGGCGGTGATTAGGTTGATGACAAATCTGGGTGTTGAGTAGAACGAGCTTATTGATTAGTTTCTGGACTTGTTACCCAGCTTCAAAAAAAGGGGGAGGGGGCTTTGCTCTTTTCATTTGTTTTTGAATGAGCAAGTTCTGTCATCTACTTAAACCGCGAAGGCTGCATTAAAATTAACACGGTCTAACCTTGCTGGGATGTGTGTGTACGCTAGGATTCTCGGCCGGTGTCTTCTGGGGCGTCCAGGAAGCAGCCGGCTGGCAGAAGGAGGAGGGAAAAGCTGCAAGGTGTCCTCACGGAGCAGGGCTCTGAGTGTATTTCTGTGCATCTTACAGTCTTTCTGTAATTTCTCAATCCTGCGCCTCAGAAAAATGCCCAGGTCAGCACTTGCCACACCCCTCCAGCTAGAATCTCCCTCACTCAATCCTGCTGTCACGGATGTGATTTAAATATTTAAAAAAAAAAAAAAGGAACTGGAGAAATCCTTTGTAAGCGTCTGAGCAGAGCTGCATATGAATCAGAGCACTCCGCCTCGCTCCAGGTTTCCTTTCTGTAGGCTGAGTGCTTGAAACCTTTCCAGGAACCCTGCAACCCTTTTACAAAGTCTGTTTATGATGGCAGCTCCTGGGATGGCTTACATTCTGTTCTCTGTGTTACTCAAAGAAGAAGCAGGACCTATTCCCCTGAGCTGTTTCAAGGAATTTAAGAAATACGAGACTGGGCGATAGAGCCCTGCAGGGCAAGGATTCAGAGGGGGTGGGTTTCGATGCTGTGAAGGACGGATGATAGTGTAAGGACCTATTTTGTATTTTTACATTTTAGCCAGAGGCTTCCATTGAGGTTAAAGAATAACCTTGTTGTTTAACCCTTAAACTGTCCCTGCTCCCCTTCCCCCAGGGGATTCACTTAAAAACAAGTCCCGGAAACCAGCTCCAGGTAACAAAGCCCAGATACAAGGGTGGGTCAGGCCAGGTGGAGACATTGATCAGTGGGGGGTTGCATACTGTCTCCCTGGTTACCAAGGAGTATGGGCCCCGCCCTTTGGGAGCCTTTTTGGGCCAATCCTAATCAAGGTGTAATAGGCTGGTTCAAATGTCTACTAGGGTAAATTGTAACTCAATGGGTCACCTAGCATCACTGTGGAGTTTCCTGTGTGTGTTACAATCTCATTGGTCACCTGTGCGTGGCCAGGCCCGACCACATGGCCTTTGCCCTTAAAAGCTAGTCTGTGAAACAGAGAAGGGTCACCCTCCCTTGTAAGAGGTGCCTCCCCAAACGTTCGGTCTGATTCTTGATGCTTGGCGCAAAATAAAGCTTTGCTTGACCTTCGCTTTATATCAGTCTCGCTCCTTTAATCACGGACCCGTTATTGGGGCATAACAATAGGTCTTTCCTAAAAGGCAGGATTAAATAGGAAGGAAATGGCTTTCCCTGATTCCCAGGGAAATTCCACTTTTGGAGAAAGTTGCTGTTATCAATCAGCTGGGATTTCAGACAATGAAGTGTCTGATTGGAGCATCACCGGTAGGAGGTGGCAATGATAATTCTAAGAAGGAATGTCCATTTTAGTTCCCAGTTTTGCTGTAGTCAGGATTTTCACTCAATTAAGAACATGTTCATCGATTGCATTTTGTGCCACTAGGTGAAGAAGGTAATGAGCCTTTCTTCCAGGCACTCCGAGGGCACAGCTGCCCAGAACCACACAAACTTCACTAGTGGTGCCAACAATGGGGTTGACTTTACATTTTATACAGGGTTGGGATTTTTGGTATTTATTACAAAGTATAACAAAGATATGGGCAATAATATCATGAACTCCCAGATTTATCAAGTCTTCACAGTTAGATATACATGTTTCAAGCTTTTTACCGGTAAGTTTGAAGTCCCTTACTGAGCCTTTTCCTCCCCGCTTAGAGATCACGAACACCCTAAATTTGTCATCCCATTCCTATTTTATGCTACACTCATGTGTTGTGTTCACAAATTCTATACTGAGTTGTTTTGTTTGTTTTTTAAGTTTTCTTGTTCAAGTATGGTTTACACGCAGGGTTACATTAGTTTCAGGTGTGAAATATAATGATTTAATTCTATACATTTCTCAGTGCTTTTGATCCCCTCCGTGTACTTCACCCGTGCCCCCACCCCACCCCACCCCCGCAACCACCAGTCTGTTCTCTGTATTTAAGAGTCTGGGTTTTTTGTCTCTTTTTTCTTTGTTTGTTCATTCCACACATGAGTGAAGTCATGTGGTGTTTTTCTTCCTCTGACTGATGGACTTCACTTAGCATTTTACCCTCTAGGCCCATCCATGTTGTCGCAAATGGCAAGAGTTCACTCTTTTTTATGGTGCATATTCTCTTGTATGTATATATACCACATCCTCTTTGTCCATACGTGGGTCTGTGCATACTTGGGTTGATTCCATATCTCGGCTAGTGTAGATAATGATGCAGTAATCATGCGAGTGGCGAATGGGACGGGGGCAGCAGAGAGAGAAGGACAAGCAGACTCCACACGGAGCACAGAGTCCAACGCAGGGCTCAATCCCAGAACCCTGAGATTATGACTGGAGCCCAAACCAAGAGTTGGACACTTACCCAACTGAGCCACCCAGGCGCCCTCTAGTTTTCATCTTTTGAGGAACTTCCCTATTGTTTTCCTCAGTGGCTGCACCAATTTGCATTCCCACCAACAGCGAAAGACCCTTCCTTTTCCTCCACACCCTCACTAATGCTTGTTGTTTCTTGTGTCGTTGCTTTTAGCCATTCTGACCGGTGTGAGGTGGGATCTCACTGTGGTTTTGATTTGCATTTCCCTGATGATCGGTGACGTTGAGCAACTTTTCATGTGACTGTTGACTGTGTGTACGGTCTTCTTTGGAGAAACGCCTACTCAGGTCCTCTGCCCACTTTAAGTCGGATTAAATATTTTTGGTCTACTCTTCATTTTAAATGTTCGTGTGCCGTAGAGTCCATTACTTAGGCAGCTTTTTCCAGAAAGTTTCGGTGAATGTATGTATTACATGAGCAATCTTTTGAATGGTTACATAGTATTTTGCTGTATCAATTTTCCTGTTTGCCTGTTCTTCTGTTACGCTCACGTGGAGCAGTTCTAACCAATGCTGGTAGGAAAGGGTCTTTTCCAGGCCCATTTTTTTTAAGAGCATGCGTTGGGGACCCACTGACCTACGTGCATCGAAGCAGTCCAGAAAGCAGGCTCATGTACGCTGTACCCCGGTCCGCCGAGAGAGCTGCATGGGCTGAGCGTGTTTGCCCCTACAGCCTTGATCTTGGAAGCAGAAGCCAGGAGGAGCGCGGCACAACCCACACCACGTCCCGCAAGCGTGAGATGGTGGGATTCCTCTGGGAGCTTCTGCAGGTATCAATAACGAAGAGATGGTCCACAGTTCTGTACATGTGAAATCCCCCCAAATGTTCTTTTTTCAGGAAGCCATTGAGTGAATGCTCCATTACTAGTTTTTAAAAACGAAAATCAATCAATCAATCAATCAATCAATGAAAGTGTATTATATTGGCTGATTATACTTTAATGTATCCAGTTAGAATTCAAGGAAGAATTAAATGCTCCTGAGGGAAACACAAAGGTCGCTACCAAAGGGTGGCCATGAGAGCAGAACTGGACTGGGGACATCTGGCCGCCCTCTGCCCTTCTGTTGCAATGGCGGCTCCAGCTCTGGGGCTGGGCTCCCTCCACCACCACCATCCTGCACACATGGTCCAATGTCCTAGTGTGGATTACCTGCTCCCGGAGTTCCAGTCTGTCCCCCCTGGTGCAGCTCCAGCTTCCCACGTTCTACTTCCTGGGCTGTCTCCCCCAAGTCCCCTTCCTTCCGACACTTCAAACATACACAAAAACTTTAGCTCTCCCATTACATTTCACGAAACTCTCTTACCTGATTGCTCTTTTTTCTTTCTTTTTTTTTTAGATTATTTATTTATTTATTTGACACAGAGAGAGAGTGAGACATCACAAGTGGGCAGAGAAGCAGGCAGAGAGAGGGGGGGAAGCAGGCTCCCCGCTGAGCAGAGCTGGGCTCGATCCCAGGACCCTGAGATCATGACCTGAGCCCAAGGCAGAGGCTTAACCCATGAGCCACCCAGGCGCCCCCACACCCTGATTGCTCTTTTTATCATATGTGGAGTCTGCCCTTGTTTCAGAGAGGCAACACTGTATCATATTTTTATGGATATTTATCATTATTTCTGTAAACAAGATTTCTTGTGTTTCTTTTAAGGCTCTGTTGCCAGACTTTCCCTGTGTTACAGTTTGCCTGTTTATTCTCTTTTTTTTTAAGTTAAGTTCAAGGCTTTCCTCAAATACCTACAAATGCAATTTGACAGTAAAACTGAATGTTCGTCTTCAGTTTTATTGGATGCTGCCAAACCGTTCTCCAAGAGACTGTAGCATGTCAATGTCACGAACAGAGAAGACTATTCCTGTGACCACCCTCACCCACCAGGGCTGATCATCGCTGGTGCCCTGGATACAGCATGGCACCACCACGCCTTCACGCGCAGACTTCCCGACGTCTCAGGGAGGAGCACCCTGGACCCCTTTAACATCGTGCGTTCTATCTGGTTCTTGACTGATGTACCTTAGTGTTAAATGTCTCCTCCTCAACTGCTTACGTTTTCAGACCTTTAATATATACTTTGGTATTTCTTGCATAAGACATATATTCTTTTTGGGGTGGATTTTTTTTTCACTGAAATAATTCTTTTTTAGAATTGTTTTATATATATTTATTTTTAATCTGGCTAGCAAATAAAAATGAGGCACTGGATTAACATATTTCCTACTGCTTTCGTTTGTAGAATTCAACATTTTGATCTCTTGAAAAGAAATGTATGGTGAGTTTCAGTAAAAGAGCCTTTATTCTCTTATTTGTGCTTTCTGCATAGATCTATTTATCCAGTAATACAAATGGGAAAGCCCCGTGCTACACAGACTTATTTCAGCTGCACATGCTGGTGCTTTCTGTCCTTATAAAATGTGAAATATTCTCATGGGAAAGCAGAAACATGCTTATTGGCATTTCTAAAGGGCAGTTATATGAAAGAGTATCTTTGCAGGACTAGGGTACTCATTTGAAAAGACTAGAACTAATTAGGATGAATTTAATTTACTTTCTTCGATAAAAATCTTCAGTGGTAAATTTTGAAAGATGAGGGAAGAATTTGTGTTACTTTAAAATAAAATGTGATTTTCTTTTTTAATCTAGATTTTTCACTTGGACCAAATCAGAAACATATTTATCATTATTCTCTCTCCCTGGGTCACATAGACACATACACATGCCAAAACTATTCCATCAAAGTCTAACACTTCATTACCCGAATGGAGTACTATTTTTATCAGACAATTCAATTATGAAATGACTTTCATTTTTATTATCTAAATTATTTATTTCTCTCTATATACATATGTATGTGTATAGATAGATCTTTTGTTTACTATAGTATCTATATTCTATATAGATATATGTATCTGCTGAAGGTTAACTCGAGAAAATAAAGAAATTATCTTTGGTAATTATTGTGGGAAATTATAGGAGAAAAATGATTTTGTCAGTTTTCTTTTTGTTCGCAGCTTGTTGGACATGTGTTTTGTGGATTACCATAAAACCCAATGTTCGCTTATTCGTTACTATGAAACTGGAGATGAAGTTTCTTCAAGAATATTTACTTCTGGAGACATTTCTGCTTCTCCTCGGCTCTATGCGCTGGACGAGAGCAGTGTGGTGGGCAGGGGTGACCCACAGAGAGCCTGTGGGAAGGAGACATCCCTGACGGGGCCACAGGATGTCCGGGGCCTGCTTGCCTGAACCAAGACTTGCTCCAGGATTGTGATGCGTCAACATTATGCGTCGACTCAACTGATTCACAGGGGGCCCAGCCACCCAGTTAAACATTACTCTGGGCATGTCCGTGAGGGAGTTTCCAGATGAGCCTGGCGTGTGAATCAGTGGACTGAGCAAAGCAGATCCCCCTCCCAGTGTGGGGGCTCACCCAATCCCTCTAGGGCCTGAAGAAGACAAAATGTGCGGCAAAGTCGGATGTGCTCTCTCTGCCTGGTGGTGGAGCTGGGACACCAGGCTTCTCCTCTCTTTGGATTGGCATTGACCCCGGCAGGCTTCCCAGATCTCCGGCTTGGTGGACTGTGGGACTCCTCAGCCTACGTAATGGCGTGAGCCAGCTCCTTGTCGTAAATCTTCTGCAGGGTAGCCCAGGGGTCGTGTTTCTCTGGAGAACTCTAATAGAAGAGTCATTTATTATTAAAATCTGAAAGAAGCAAGATTCAGACTATGCACTTTTAAAACACCCAAGGAGGAGCTGAGATGAGAAAACAAATATTGACTCATCTTAGTACATAACAGGCGTTTACCCTGTAATAAGGGAAGTAAAATTTTAAAAAGAGGAAACTGCCTCGAAACTATGACTTATGAAAATGTGTAACTTAAACAACTTTTAAAACTAGTTAACCAGTTCCCCCTTTTTTTTCTTCCAAGAACATCCATTATGACATTTTCTAATAAAAAATCAAACAATTAGAATAAGGGACTTTGTTTAATATTACCAAAACTGGTTATTTGAGAGAATATAATTTTAATCATTTCTATACTACATCAGAAGTTCTGTGACAATTGCTTTTGAATTGACTTAGGTTACTTTCTTGATGTATTAGTAATGGTCATTATTCTATTCAGGGAAAAAAAAAACCTACAAAACTGGGACACCTGGGTGGCTCAGATGGTTAAGTGTCTGCCTTCAGCTCAGGTCAGGATCTTAGGTCAAGGGATTAAGGCCCAAGTTGTCTGCCTCCCTGCTCAGCGGGGAGCCTGCTTTTCCCTCTGTCCCTCCCCTTGCTTGTGCTCTCTTTCCAATAAATATATAAAACAGTAAAACAAACAAACAAACAAAAAAAAACTTTGGTTCATACATGGTTTACAGAATATTAATATAGAAAATCCACCAACTCTTTAGTCTTGGGGTATTTTTTTAATATGATTTTGAGAATTGGAAAAAAAAATACCCTCATGACTTCTACCTGAATCGATAGAACAAAAAGTCAAATGGTACTGAACTACTGGCTCTTTGCTCTTTCTCCCTTCTCCCTTTCTCCCAGAATCTGCATCAGACCTCGCATCGGAAGGGAGCAGTGCACACACAGTAAGACTGTTCTCTCTCCTGCAAGCCATCCTGTGTGAAGACCTCAGGAATCATCTTTCTTCATCCGGGTATTTGTCTAGGAAATCCGTCCTTCCGGAAATGCTTCCTTGTCCCTTTCAATGACACATGTATCACAGAAGCGGGAAGCATTACCCCTGAAATCCTAAATTCTCTTCAAGTCTGGTTCTTACAGGAGAAACCCTCCAGATATTTCTACATCTCTGACTGTATAATATCGATTGGCCCAAATGTTACTTCTCCCATGATTTAGCTTTGCTTCATTTCTCCACTTTCCAGGATTCATATTTTTCGAAAAGTTAATCATGGCTGTACCCAATTTGCTGTAACCCCTTCTTCACTTTTTAGTGATCACTAAGGGATAAAAAAAATTTAAAAAAAATTAATGAAAATCCCCAACACACCACATTCCAATATGACATGATCAAAACCAAACACGTTTGCCAATCCTAAAGGAAGCGTCTCTTTTGTTGACCAGGGCCTGTGTCTCGAGGCTAGTGCAAATCATTCAGGACTATTTGTGTTGTATATGCCAACAAACCCAGCTTAAACCAGCTTAACAAAGATGGGAAAACCTCAGCTCATGTAACAGAGGCGTCTACCGGTAGAGCTGTTTTAGACTGGACTTGATGCAGGGCTCAAATTGTATAACTAAGATCCCAGGGTGCCTGGGCTGCCCCATGCCTTTCCACCAGCACCATTAAGCCCCGAGGTCTTCTTCAAAAGGAGCAGCACACATTTTCTCACTATTTGGGGCACCCGGCTCTTCACCAATCATTACATCCGAGGGGCGTGGGATGAACTGATCAATTTCAGCTGACTGATCCAACCCAGGGAGCTGGTTGTGGGGTCTATCCCCCCAAAATAGGAAAAAAGGAGAGGTTTCCTTTATCGAGATTTTGGGTTCTTTTATTACCAAAGGTAGGAGAATAGATGTTGGTCAGCTAAAAATTAATCTTCTGAAATTGGAGTCCAAGGATATTTGGAGTTTTGTGAATTGACTTCAAAGAGTCTTGAAATTTCTTGAAATTGTATGTCAAAAAAATATAAGGGAAAACATCCATATCTTTAAAAACATTTAATTGGCCTCAAATTAATGGCCACTACCAGCGAGTCTGTTAGAAAGGAGCTTAAATAAAATAATATGCCAAAGACATATCATCACTATCAATGATCTGTGATTACTTTTCTTTCTTTCTTTGAATAGCCCATTTTTCAACAGAGGAGGATGCTTGATACATATTACTTGATTTAGATAGATATTTAGACAGAAAATCAACAAGACGTTTGTATTCCATGGTGGCAAGAAATAGGGTTATTATAAAGAGATTACCCAAAATAAATATATGACTTTGTATTCTGTGAGCCTGCTTTTAATAGTTTCTCTTTTCATTAGTGGGAACAAATAAAACATTGTAAGAGAGATCAAGAGCATTGGAAACACTGGAAAAGAGAAATGCAAGACAGTAAACTTGTAATAAACTGTCCTTTAATGGGGCCATTCTGCAAATACTTTAAAAATCGTAATAGTAATAATGGCAATAATAATAATTAGGACTTTCAGTCTGTAGTGTCTTCCTACTAAGGCCTATAAAGCATTTCGATATAATGGGATAATATTCATGACAAAGGAATAACCATAGCCATAAATGTCCACGGCACTTAAGCACTAATGAGGAACTCTGGCGTTCCATGGCTTGTAAAAGTAAAAGCATTTCCTCTAAGTACTTCTCAAAGATCGGAGCACCGTCAGTGTCAGCTAGAAGCAGGGAGAGGGAAAAGCAGGTGAACGGGTTCAGCAGACAAGGCACGGAGTCTTTTTCACTGGTCATCAGCGACAGGGAGCCCTGGATCCACAGTGTTTCATGCCCTCCTGAATCTCCTCATCATACTCAGAAGTTGGCCAAGCCTCCTTTCCCCCCATCTGCTGGTGGCTGCCTCACTTAGTTCAGGACTTCATCTTTTTCTTGGAGTAAGCTAACTGACTCAAACTAGAGGGAGATTTCTGAAACACAAATCGGACATCCCATTTCTTAAAATTTTAAGTGGCTCTCAAGCTCATTCAGGGTGAATGCTCCCGCCTTCCACAACTGGGCTCTGTCTAATTTTCTAGATGGTGGTCTTAGGAATCCGAGCTCTGGAGTTGGCCAGACCCTGGATCTGCTGCATTAAGTCGCTCTGGGGCTTTGAGAACCCTTTAGCATGTTTATGCACCAACTTCACCTATAAAACTAACATAAAAATGAACCCTACTTTGTTGACATGCTCTGAGAATTAAGGGAGAAATGAGGGGCTCAAGGGACCCCAGTATAAGTATTCACTGAAATGTCTGGCCGAGATCGTCCTCTCTGAAGAGCTCCGTGGGAGCTGGATATTAGTGGTGCTTGAAGTCCACCTCCATCCAGGGCTGAGCTGACGGGCGGCCCTGAAGGCCACCCATCTGCTGGGTCATAGAGCTAACTTCAAGGCTCCGACACCAGCATCACGCATACACACGGGAGCACTCAGAGAAGAGTAATTCAAAGGGGTGGGGGTTTGAACTTGGGCTTCTAGAGCATCTTAGCAAAAGAACAATACGTTTGTACAGAGGTGGCAGAACTAAGGAAAAGAATTTTGAGTCCCTAGAGCAGCAAGTTATAGGGAGGCGAGTCCCTGGGGAGTCAGTGGGAGATAAAGCCTAGTTAGTGAGGTTTGCTGTGTAGACGCTTCTGTGTCATCTCTGTGCTGATCGGGGTCTAGGGTTAATTCTGGTGATTGACTTCTGTCTTTCCTGGAGGGGGGGTGGAGCACCTTTGTGAACTTACGTCCTATTTTGAGGCCAATGAGGCAGACGGCTTTCCTTCTACCAGCTCCTTCTCAGTCATCTTCAGCTTAGAATTATCCTTCTGCTAAAGTGGCACAACCTGGGGGGACATCATCGGAACCCCTTCCATGTCTCTGATGCTTTGTTGGAGTTCAGTCCGTCCCGACCCGCTCAGTAGCCGCCGTACTCACGGATCACGTGAGATGCTCGATGAAGGGACAACTGACCAACGACGCTCCGTTTGTCCGGCTTTAGTCCTTTACCCTCTGAGACCTTCTCCTTCTGTCTCCTTTGAAATCTTTCTTTCCTCTCCCCCACTTAACTGCAGTTCCCTGAGAATTCATCTCTGACTCTTCTTCTCTTCCAATCCCGCCGACTGACCCCTTCCCGGAGCCCAGGTTCTCGCCCTTGAACTCCAGGGCAGCGCACCCACAGCAGAGGCAGCCTTGTTGCGAGGAGCCCGCCCCTGCCATCACCCCAGCTCCCACCTGCTCCGTCCCTGCCTTCCTCCTGCCCTCACAGAGGAAGCCACAGAGCCCCCAGGCCAGAGACTCCGTGGTCACCCTCCGTTCCTGCCTGTTCCTCAGCACCTCCTTCCCAGTCACATCTACGTTTCCCTCAGCTCTGGCTCTGCATTCCCTGAAGCTCCTTCCTTCTGCCTACGTCTCTGCCTGAGCTCAGCTTCTCGTCACATAGTCCTGGGATTGCCCCAGCAGCCTGAGCCTGGCTTCCTGTCACAGATTTTGCCCTGTTAGATGTATTGCATCTTCTGGGAGCCAAGCGTTCGTATGAAATGCAAATTTTATGCCTGAGTAAAGGACCGAACACCATACCATCTTCCTCAATCTCCCGGATTGAAACTGCAACTTGGGTCTGAGGAGAGGATGCCCCCCCCCCACCCGCCCTTAGGAGATAACCCCGGCACTGTCTGGGGTGCAGCAGGTGTGACTCTTCTGCAGGAAGCTCTCTGATACCTGTGTCCAGTTAAGGGCTCCTGGGACCCAAGGGACACAGCCAGTCTCCACACATGGGCCCCCAGAGGAGAGACCAGATGAGCAGTCTGAGAAAGGACAGACAACACTGGCTCCCTCTGGCTCCTCCCCGTCTTGGAGGCCTGCTTCTCTGTTGCTTTGGTCTAAAGGACAACAGGATCCTCTACCTTAAGATGTGCAGCTCTGGTATACTGGTTCTTCTGAGCGGAAGGCTTTGGAAGAGATGCCGGGGGAGGCTTTCTCTGAACTCCCCCCAACTGTGTGAAGACAGATCCTCTAAAAGGACCTCAGTGTACTTGTCCCCTTCCCAAGAGTTTCACCAACCAAGAAGATTGACTTGTCACAAGAGAGGAGACATGAAGCAGATCCCCCCACCCAGACAGACTGTCACAAACCCTCACCTTCCCATCTCTTCCGCTAAGGGACCATTCATGTCCCCGAAGCTGTTCACTCCCCTGAGATGCCTCCACCAGCCCCTGTCCCTACGAGGATGGCACGTGGGCCTGAACCTAAGGCACCCAGAGTGTTGTTCATCGACCTTGGTATCTCCCATGTGCATGTGAGATATCCATAGTAATTTCCTTTTTTTTTTTTTTCTTGTCCATCAGTCTTTTATTATAGGAGTCTCAAGAACTCCAAAGAGTAGAGGGGAATTATTTTTCCTCCCCCCACAGTACCCAGTATCTCACAGTGTTAGTGAAAGGACTCCTTCTGTTTGACCACAGCCCTTCTTTCTCCAAACACAAAACGGGATATTTGGGCTTCGGAGGACGGATCTGAGCACTCAATGCCAGGCTGTTGCACAATATCCGGTCCTGCCCTTGGGCATTCACAGGATGTGATTCAGCCTCAGAGAAGCCGAGTCTGGGTCCCGCCTGCCGCTTTACTCTGCACATTCAGTCCTGTCTGCACGCCGCGGTGGGCCCTCCCCCCGAGTCCTCCTGAAGCTCTGTCCCCCCGGCTAGACCATACATTCCTGCAGGCCAGACATGAAGTCTGAACTATTTGGGGACGGTCAGAGCTTAGCGGGTACCTAGCACGAGGCCGTCACCCGACAAGCGTTGAATGAGTCAATGAACCCATTGCCTCCTATTTCGATTTATCGTCATCAGGCAGGCAATACTTCCACGGCTCAGTAATGAAATTACTGTTTTAATTATTCTTGTAAGCCAGAGATGTGGATTAGTTTTCCCCAATCTGTTGCCTGGACAGAGTGAACCGAACAGGTAAGAGCGGGTGACCAGGGCCACAGACCTGAGACGGCAGGTGGGTATCGTAGCAGGTGCTCCCGGTTAGGCCTGGTGCTGACGATCCTACAAGCACCCCCTCTTATTTCTCCCAACAGCCCCAGGAAGCACCCCATCATCTCCTGAGGCTGCTGAGGCTTGGAGAGCAAGTGACTCGCTTAGATGTTCCTGTCCCCATGTCCTGCCCAAGCAGCTCAACAAAGACCCCTCAGGAGGGGTCCTGTTGACACCAGGGGGACTTGGAAGCAGGAGACGCAGCCTTGAACCCCCAGCGTGATGCTCTTCTGATGCTTGGACCCACGTGCCCTGACACTGCGTAATACTCCCGGAGTAATTAAAAGTGATATTTCAATATTTATCACAACGATTCTTTTCAAAGCCTTTTAGTTTCCCAGGACATATTTATCTTTTCATTACTTTCTAAGGGAAGCAAGTAATTATTAGGTAGTACATTAACTTTATTAAAACTCATGGAAACGCCAAATATTTCAAGTCACGCGTAGAATTCAGTATACAGAATACGGCTTCTTTGAAATGCTACTTGAGGAGGTGTGATTACCAAGAACACAAACAAATGAGAAACAAAGATGATCACCAGAGCTCCCAGTAAGAATACAAGTACTGTGGGAACCCAGGTCAGGAAGGTACTTCTGAGGGGTGAAAAGGGCAGATAAGATGTTAGGGGTAGTTCATGTGATGCTGTCAAGTCAGACTGAAGCCATCAGTGTATCAACCTGATATTTGGCCCTGGGCTATGGAATGGATATTTACCATGCTTTGGTTTAAATGTTGTTAAAACTGTGCACAAGATCATAAACAGAAAAAAACCGTGAGGCCATCATGAGCATGAATGTGGTGGGAAGAATCTTTTCTTTAAAACCCAGATGGGGGAGTGTCTTCCTGTGAAATTCATTATTTCCACATTCTCACGTTTGGGTCTGAGGGCCTTGGTATGGATGCGCACAACTTTGAAATATTAATTACAGTCGGGATTTTTTTTTATAACATTAATAAAAGCCTTATGTATGGGACATTTTCCCAAAAATGTAAGAAACTCCCCACCCCACCCCCCAAACTTCCCGCCTTCCCTCCTCCTTCCTCTCAACCCTTTTGGAATATGTGCAAAACATTTCCAAGCACAGAATGTACTTTTCTTCAGTGTAGTCAGTTTTTCCTCATGACCGTTTACATAAACCTTGGTAATGTTGAGAACAGAGAATTCCTGCAGCAACATAAATAGCTCGCAAGAACTCTGCCCTTGACCCCCACCGCACCGAGGGAATAATGTGTGTAATTACGGTATTCTGTTAGGGGCCCGTAACCAACAGACGCCGGCATGGCCACTTCTGTTTCCTTTGGCTGGTCGTGATTCCAGCACCGAGGCACAGCCAGCGTTGAGCCGATGACGGGGGGCACCCCGGGCTTGGTCGCACTGTCTGGTGCTAGACACACGGCCCATGTTCGCCGGGAAGATATTAACCGGGGTCAGAAGAGAATCATCCCCAAATGGAGATGCAGGAACTAGGAAGTCCTCTCAAAATGCGTCCTCACGGACTGTGGGCGTCTCAGCTCTGGTTTTGGGGAAGCATGTGGAAATGCCCCCAGGGAAACAATATGCCAGACGACTCAAATTGCGGCCTCAGAATAAACATAGATTTCCTGAAAATCCAGATAATACTCTTTGTTCTACCATTTTCTCCTTTTGATCAGGGTTAGGTTCACTGGAAAACACAACGTTTTCAGGCTTCACTGTTCATAATCCATTTTCTACATTTTCTTCTCCCCAAACCCACTTCCTGGTGGAATGTATGAGCTTTTTAGCAAACAATGGACATCTCAATAATTCCCACTGGTTTGGTGGGAGCAGCTCAACACAGAACAACTACCTTTCTTCAGCATGATGAAATGAGGCTGTAGGAGGTGCTCATAACTCTCTAGAAGGCTCCATCGTCTCCTTTAAATTGTATTTTATTTCAAAGATTTTATTTATTTGAGAGAGAGAGAGAGAGAAAGAGAGGGAGCACAAGTAGGGGGAGGGGCAGAGGGAGAAGCAGGCTTCCTGCTGAGCAGGGAGCCCGATGCGGGGCTCGATCCTGGACCCTGCGATCATGACCTGAGCCTAAGGCAGATGCTTAACCGACTGAGCCACCCAGGAGCCCCAGAAGACTCCTTTCTGTGATGATCTGGTTCTGGGGGTACTGCCCCACACAGGGAGGGAAGTATCCAGATGTCTTCAGCTCTACATGATGGAAATATAAAGTCAGTTCTCCCTACGTTGAGTCATTACCACGAATTCATTGTGACACCTTTATTTTAAATATCCGTGAATACACAGTATTGTCTCACCGGGGCTTGGTTTATGACTGCAGAGAAAAGAAGGGCTTTGGGATGCCGAGGTTCCCTGGGTAACTATGGGTTTCTTCCGTAAACGTGGATGAGGGACGTGTGGGCTTCTGTGGAGAGCTGAGCAGAGCTCTACCCTGACTCCCACGTCACCTGTGATTGCCCACACCGATGCCCTGATACTGCTCTGGAGTGCATGTGACAATTTTCTGTTTAAGTTTAATTCCAAAAGAGGGTAGACGTCTCTGCAAACAATCAAGGTGTTTTCCCTCCTTAGAAAAGACTGGCGCAATGGTGCGTATTCTTTTTTTTTTTTTTTTTCCTTTCCCAGTTACCAAAAATCCTTAACTGAAATGGAAAGATAATCGTCACGTTTAATATTCTTTTATCACAGGTAGGAATCTTAGCCTTCAGCTGCTTTTGGATGATTCCTTCACTCTTTAAAATCTCCAAATTTTGTGTTTGACTACTTTGCATTGCATTTTAACTTGTCAAAGAACTCTCTCTTTTTTAGAAGTGGAAAGAGTAAAAAAAAACAAACAAACAAAAAAGCCTTTCTAATAAGAGAAAATCCTGGTTTTATGTATGCCATGGCGAGGCCTTTAATTATAAACACAGAGTGGGGTTTGCTCCAGCCCACCCCAATACTCAATGAAACAGTCGGCGTAGAGGATTCTACACACTGACAACCAACTAGTCACCGCCAAAGTCAACCAGCAACTTCAAGACGGTACTGGGAACAGGCAGAGCAGAAAGAAGGAGGGAAACCAGCGTCTCCGTCAGAACCATCCCGCACAGCCCCTCGAGGGCGGTGCACGTGGCTCAGGGCGGCCTCTGACCACCAGCAGCCCGCTCTGCCCTTCCTTGGTCTTCAGTGAGGTTTTGCCTTTCCGGCCCCAGATGCGCTTCATCACCAGGAAACACTCAGGATCAGAGGAGATGTCCCTCTGTGATCATTCCCTCTGACCTGAGCGCCCATCAAGCACTTAGCTCCCCGCGGACGACGGCCCCAGGGGCCTCCCTGGCGGTCTGTGTGTCCTTCTCCTGGGAGGTCTGAATCCTGGTTCCCACTCCCCACCTCTTGCCTCGGTCCCTTCTTATCCCGTGCTGTGATCAGATCACTGTTCTTGAGCATCTCTTCTTTCAAATGTAACCTGTGCTTGTGGGAAACTTTCTCTCTTTCTGTGAAACCGGGAGAGAGGAGGAGTAGGGGGCTTCTGCCGCACCGGAGTCTCCTTATGTCACCCCAGTCCTGCTCCCCACGACTGGAGTGCTCTCCAGGTAGAGCATGGCTATGTTACAGCGATCGGACGCGAAACGTGCTCCTATTTAATAGACACAATGAATTCATCGCCCTTCCAAATACTGTCTTTCCTTTTTCTGCTTTTTCCTCCTAAGCTTACAGGAAAAAAAAAAAAAATGTTCTTTCTTATCAGAGTCTAACATGGAGCCTAGGCTGAGATATTCCTGTCACTGAGTTTTATCATACACACCACGTGGAATGCACTTTCACAGTCCTCCTTTGATGGCGCTCCGTGCCCTCACTGCCATATGTTGACGACAAACGTCTAGTATTTCGGGAGCACAGCCGAGTACACTTTGCATGAGTACAAGGAGCAGGACCCAGAGATTGAAGTCTTGAATAAGTCTTTAAAACATGCTTCTGAGACACACAAGATCTTCAACTCTAACTGCCCTAAATATGTTCCTCAAGGAGCCTGCGTGGTTCTGCTGAAAGTGAAGCCCGAAGGCGGCCATAGTTGCTACATGGAACCATTTATATACAGTTTGGGGATCGAGGGTGAGCACCTGATCCAAGCCGGCCGGGTAGGCTGGTCTGGAGCCTATACTTGTAAGGCCCAAAAATTCTCTCTCAGGACTTGGGCCTGAGACTACAGAGAAAAGGAGACACGGTAGCCCGTGCTTATCTGCAGTTTCACTTTCCAGGGCTTCAGCGACCCACCCTTAACCACGCTCCAGAGCGGAAGGTCCTCGAGGACAGCCCACCCCTCCACCCCAGGGTCCCCTCACCCCCCTCACTGCATGTCATCACGTGGGTGTTTTATCACCTCATATCGTCACCAGGAGAAGGGTGAAGACAGTGGAAGACGCTCTTTTGAAAGAAAGACCACATTCACGTAACTTTCCTTACAGTATATTGTTACAACGTTTCTACTTGATCATTAGATGCTATTGTTGGTCTCCTAATGTAATACGCAAATTAAACTTCATCATAGGTACGTATGCATAGGGAAAGGCGTGGTACATACAGCATTTGGAACTATCCCCGGTTTCAGGCATCCTTTGGGAGGGTTGGAACATATCCCCGCAGGTCAGGGGGCACATCTGTAGTTAACGGTGGAAGGTGAAACACTAACAAAAATTATGGTCAACCTTTGAAAGTACAACTAGCTATTCTTGTCCCAAAAGGCATTAATTTCCTGGATGATCCTTATTTTTTCCGAAAGGAGACGCCTAAACTAAAATATTAACACCATTTTGAAAATGTGACGGTATCTTTCAAAATGTTTGGGATGGTTGTCTTCACATGATTTGGCAAGAAAAATAGGAAGAGACTAAACGGGAAAATAAGCTGCTCTCACCGGAGCTACAGCTCAAGAACAGTGGGCTAACTGAAACCATTTTCCTTTGACATTTCCTGCCTCCCTTGAACAAAAGGTTTCCAGGCTCTCCATAGCTTGACTCTGAATGAGCTCAACGATTAATTTATCTGACGAAAGGTGCTCCATGCCTCACTATGTCCTTCGGACAAAGAGAAATTGATTCTTCAATATCATTGTTTTCACACGGTAAGTGGGAGCACAAATGGTTCATTTATAATTCTCTAGGCATAAACCTTTAGATTATGGCAGGTTATTGAAATACCTCAAGCTGTTTATCATGATCTCATCAGCAGCACCCAGACAAAGAACTAATCTTATCAATTCTGGAGTAGAAACATTAAAACAAAACAAGGTGACTTTCGTTTGTCCGCGTGCCCCATAAAGGATGGCTATGCCTCTGAATGGGGGAGCCCTTCCAATACTGCATATGTTTTAGATCGTGTATTCTTGAAGAATGCTTGCCACGTCCAGCTTCATGACTGACCAGGAGCTGCCGTTGATCTTAGGTGGTTTGCCAGCTATGCTCTGGTCTTAATTATCTGAGTTTCAGTGAATGCTTCATCCAGTAATACACATACAGTAATGTGTGACTTGATTGAGTTGTAATGAATGGGCTGACTCGTGCTAAAGTCTGACTATTTGTGTCCCTGCCAAATTCACATGTTGAAACCTAACCCCAGTGTGATGGTATTAGGAGGCAGGGCCTCTGGGAGGCTACTAGGTCATGAGAGGGGACCTTCATGAATAGGTTAGTATCCTTCCAGAAGGAATCCCAGAGAGCTCCCTTGCCCCTTCCATGATATGCGGATGCAGTGAGAAGACGCTGTCTGCGAACCAGGAGGTGGGTCCTTACTAGATACCGGATCTCCCGGCCCCTTGATCCCAGGCTTCCAGCCTCCAGAACTGAGAGAAGTATATTTCTCTTGTTTATAAGCCAGACTGGACATCTACGGTATTTTGTTGTAGCACCCTGAAGGGGCTAAGACAAATGGTGTTTCCCAAAAGATATGCTGAAGTCCTTACCCTCAGCACCTATAAACATGAGCTTATTTAGAAACAGGGCCTTTGCAGATAATCAGGTTAAGATGATGAGGTCATCCCGGAGGATGATGGTATCCTGGGGTAAGATGTGAAGAGACATGAACACAAGGAGGCGGCCGTCTGAAGAAAGGCAGAGACCGCAGGATGCATCTACAAGCCAGCAGAGGCCGAGGGAGAAGCCAGGAACAGACCCTTCCTCTGAGCCCCCAAGAGGGAACCAAGCCTGATGAACTTTGATTTCAGACTTCTGGCTTCCAAAGACGTGAGAGAACGCATGTCTGCTGTTTTAAGACGACCAGTTCCTAGTAATTCGTTAGAGCAGCCTTAGGAAACTCATACGTGTGGAAATGAGTGGATTTTTTTCTGTATGAAGTTAACACATGAAGCAATCAGTTTTAAAAAGAGAAACACTTCTTGAAATACAGTTAAGATTACTGAGTCTCTTTATCTCCGTCTTTGTCACTCCCTCGTAATTTTGTGCATGTGCGCATCGATTCTACCTAATGGGTTTAGGGCTTGTCTTTATATGGAGATCCAGAGATGATTTTATATGCCCTCAAACTAGGTAAAATAGAACAGAACAAACAGAAATCAAAGAACCCGACAGTGGGTTAGAGAATGCATCGTGTGTTTGTAGGACTTCTCTGCCTCTGTCTCTCTGTTATGTTACTAAGCTTTCATAGAACCGTGGAATGGGATGCCCAGTTTTGAATGGTTTTACACAATGGACTGTATGTAAATCGAGTGTTAAAAAATCTGTTTTATTTTTATGGAAAATTGTTTTCTCTATGACTGCCAACACAAAGCTTTATTCGCATTGTTTCCCAAAAATCCAGAAAACAATTCTTATTTTTATACATGTGTGAGTACTTTTATAGAACCATGGGATGCTGAGATTATGGCTTATTCTCTGAAAAGATCAAAAAGGGGTTTATTTCTTCACCGTTTTGAAATTCCCTGAAGAAAGGGCTTGGGTTTTGATGGTTGTCATATTCTCCAGACCAACTGCCGTGCCTGTCATTATGATGAATTAATAAGTATTGATTCTAAAAAAAATTATTATAAGTGATCCTTATAAGTAGAATGTTCATAAAATCATTCTTTCTTTTTAAGTCATCAGGCACTTCTGTCTTGGCAGCAGTTTGAAGGCCATGTTGAGTACCATATTATTTTTTCGACGTGAGGCTTTTGTTGTTTTCTTTTGCTGGTTGAAAGCAAAGTCCACATAGCATCTAAGTTTTCAGAAGTATTTTTTCTCATTGAGCCATATATATTTTAAAATACGTAAAAGTAAAGAGACCTCAAAGTCTAGTGTTGGTCTCAATGCTCTGCCAAGATCCGCTATTGTTTGTTGACTGTTCAGGAGGCCAAAAAGTAAGTGCCTCATCATTTCTGGTGTCTCTGAGCTTGAGTAATGTCTGCAAGCTTCTAGGTTTCCATCCTACCTAAACAGGGTAAATACACCCGTTGTTTGGACAAGGAATGCCATTCTGATTTATTGTTAGTATTTAAATATTAATGGTCAAATGCACTTGTAGCCTCCAGGGAGAAATTTGTTTGCTTTATTTCCAAAAATACATTGAGGATTTAAAGTATAATATATGTTTATTATTGCTACCTGAACATACATACCTGTAATAATGCTTGTGAAAACTATTAATTGTATATGTAGGTATAATTTTAAGAACTTTTGAATAGTTGAGTAGAAAAATACATTAAAATAATGTAGTATTAAGGGGCAATCCTTTGCAATGTTCCCATAGTAAGACCATTATAACTTTCTGAGTCACATTTGATATTTAAATCAAATATTTGCATTGAAATAATAATACAAAGTAGGTTAATAGAGATTTGGTTAAATTATAATTCTCTTCAGAAAAATCCGGTGCATTGCCATTTATAGTGGAAAGTATTCCTTTTTTTTTTTAAGATTTTATTTATTTATTTATTTATTTGTCAGAGAGAGAGTGCACACAAGCAGGCAGAGTGGCAGGCAGAGGCAGAGAGAGAAGCAGGCTCCCTGCTCATCAAGGAGCCCAATGTGAGACTAGATCCCAGGACGCTGGGATCATGACCTGAGCCGAAGGCAGCGGCTTAACTGACTGAGCCACCTAGGTATCCCGAAAGTAAAGTATTCTTCAAGAATTATATTGAATTTGGATAATTTAGACATGAATGTCTCAAAAAAAAAATAAAAAAGAACGAAAGAAAGTAAGAAAGAAAGAGGAAAAAGAATAGAAAAGATAGGAAAAATCCCCTTTAGGGAATATTTCACATTTTATGAGGATGAGTTTAAAAAAACATTAACGACTGTACCATGTTAAATTTTCTCAGTAAGGGGGCGCCTGGGTGGCTCAGTGGGTTAAAGCCTCTGCCTTCAGCTCAGGTCATGGTCCCAGGGTCTTGGGATCGAGCCCCACATCGGGCTCTCTGCTCAGCAGGGAGCCTGCTTCCTCCCTTCTCTCTCTGCCTGCCTCTCTGCCCATTTGTGATATCTGTCTGTCTAACCAATAAATAAAATTAAAAAAAAAAATTTTTTCTCAATAAGGAAAAACTCCAAAATTTATGCCATACATGACAAAGGAGCATGGGAAAGACATACCAAGAATAGAACACAAGTGTATTTCATAAAAATTGTAAAGAAAAGAACAAAATGATAGGAAAAAAGGGAACTCTGTTTATTCTTCTAATTAATCTTCTAAATATTGTATTTCAGTCATGGCAATAAGAAATTCCTTGAAGTTGATGGAATAAATTTCAGATTATTGCTATGAACACTGAATCATTTTCAGTAGTTAGAGATAAAACACATTTAAAGTTGTCCAAGCAGTAAATCCTTAGCACAAAGTTTGTTCTAGAAAAAAAAAAGACTTCTGAAAATCTTTTCCCTGAATTACATTCAGCCATGCACCAGAAGGCTCCTAATATCAAAAAAAAATGTGCCAGGTGGGACCGAGCCTCTGTTTGGTGTTGAAAGGACGGAAAGCATGCCAGCAGGAGCACATCTGTAGCTGACAGCGATGGGATATTACCGTTCTTGAATAAAAAGTCCAACTTTGAATATTTGGGCCTGAAATTATAACAAAGTTGTCATGGAAATCATTTTGGGATTGTGCAGGCTCAGAATGGTTCTTGTGTCCCAGAGAGATCCATTTGGACGAAGAAGCACCTTCGGCCTCGCCGTCAGCTGTGTATTCATTCTAACATCGTGCCATCGGTTGTCTCAGTCGGCTCTGGCTGCTGTAACAAAACACCACAGACCTGGCAGATTAAACAACAAACATTTATTTCTCACAGTTTAGGAGAATGGGAAGTCCTAGATCAAAGTACCAGCACACGGGGGTCCTGGTGAGATCTTGCTTTCTGGTGTGCAGATGGCCGCCTTGCTGTATCTTCACAAGGAAGAGAGAGAGAGAGAGACTGGGATCTAGTCTGTGTGCCTCTTCGTAAGGGCATCAGTCCCGTTCCTAATGTCCCCACCCTCATGACTTGATAACCTCCCAAAGGTCCATCTCCAAATACCATCACTAAGGATTAGGCTCTCAACATCGGAATCTGGGCAGGGTGGGCAGAGGCACAAATACTCAGCCTACAGCCGGGGGTGAGGCCAGTATACGTATTTCCCGTTGGTTTCTACAAAAGTAAGAGACAGTGATCTGACCTTTGTTTTTCAGAACAACATTCCGTACTCTAACTTTTGCCCAAACTTAAGACAGGGGAGTAAATAATATATAGGTAAAATTTCATTTTTTTAATTTTTAAATCCAACTAGCCAAGATATAATACATCACTGGTTTTTGAGAAAATGCTCAGTGAGACATTAGCTGCATATAACACCCAGTGCTCATCGTGTCATTTATTTTTTTAACTGCTTTTTTTTTTTTCTGTACCTTAGGAAGAATTTCTATCAGTGTGAAGAAATGATAGGAAATGACTTAATGTAACCTTAAGACGAATGTCTCCTAAATATTAGGTCTAACCTAAAATCGAGCTTGACTTAACCAAATTAGTTTGACTCAGAGTCAAAGTCAAAGCCCATTCAGTTTGCACCTTATGGTGATGCACCATTTTTTTTTTCCCTCTACCATGCTTCTGTGCCCTCAAATCCTACTACTGTCTTTATGGCTTGCACCACTCTATACATACCTATCTCTGCTATTCGTAGAACATTCTAGACATCCCTCCATTTGCTGTTACACTGTTGCTTGCCACACTCTTAACTTTCCTTCCTCAAGTCTTCGATCATCTATGACTTTCTCAGAAGGCCTTTCCCTGACTATCTCATTTGTACTCATTTTACACTTGCAGTAATATCCTACCTCTTCCTCTCCACTGTCTATACCATTCCACAGCTTTTTCATACCATAGAACTCAACAGTTTTTAAAATATTATGTAATTTATTCATTCCATTTATTTAATTTGTTAAGCTCCATCAAAACAGGATTTTTTTTTCTTTCTTGTTCCCTGATACATACTCAGGGCCAGAATGGTGCCTACCCTCCAACAGGGGTTTAGTAAATGTTTAGTAAATATATGAATTAATTCACTGAATAGGTAATTATCCTCATCTTTGCTTTATTGTTCCTATTCACCCAAATCACTACAGGTTTTTTTTTTTTATGCTGCTTAAGAGCTACTTTGAGAAATCATTGCACAAGCAGAGGGACATAGAGGCAAATGCAATTCCCGACTCTACAAAATGAGAACTCAGAGTGCTATGGTGAAAGGTGACTCTGTGGCAGAGAGTATCACATCTCACAGCAATTTCTGTACATTTCTAGAAACCTGGGACTATGACTATTTGGCTAATAAAGACCATCCCTCTACCATGCTCTTTAAATAGAGAATATGAAGCCATAAAGCCAGTATTCAAAAGCAGAATTCCAAAACTGAAGTTAAAGATAGAAAGCTCCTTGACATAAAATTCCCCCTCGCACCCTCTTCTGTGACTCCTCCTGTCAAGAGAAGGCACGTGGAGGAATCTAGAGGAGGCCTGGAGGTCTCTGGATGGGCAGATACCCAACCAACACGCACACCGGTCTGTCGTGTAAGCAAGAAACACAATTAAATCATGCAAAGCCACTAACATTGGGAGTTAATTCTTCAGAGTAGCAAGAATTATCCAATAAATCCACTCCTCGCTGACATATATATTCCTTGATATTAGAGCTACATGCCATCCATCCTCCTCAACTGAACAATCCCACATACTGAATGAACAATTGAATAAACAAGAAGATGCCTGTGGCTTGTCACTATCATTCTTCCACAATTCCACAACAAGGTGCTGTGTTAAGCAGTCTGACACATAAAATTCAAGTCTAGAAGTGGCTTCAGAACACAACGCACCATTCCTCCTAATTTTATGAATGATTAAATTGAATCAAGCAGTTAAAAACAAGCAAGACTAAAAGCGACCACTCCCTGCTATCTGCTCATTCAAAAAAGGCCCTTTATTTGCAAAGATCACTCTTTATTTGCATGTGAGTGTGCAAGGATGTAATAAGTGTGGGTAATGGTATGCATTATATATATATAAACAATTGGATGTCAAATTTCTATTTTTCTTGTCTAGCTTTATCTAATTTATTTTCTAATTTGCATGTAATTTTTTAGTATAATTAATCTACAATGTACTGTATGTATTTCAAGTATGCAATTTGATGGGTTTTGACATAAGAATAAATCCATGAATCCATAACCACAATCAAGTAATAAACATTTGCATCACCCCCATAATCTCCTGTGTCCTTTGGGATCACTCCTTTCCTCTCACAGTGCCTCATACCCAGGCAACAGCTAATCTGTTTTCTCTCAGTAAAGATTCCTTTGCATTGATCAGAATTTTACACAATTTTGTACAAAAGGAATCACACACTATATACTCTTGTGGTGGGGGAAGGTGGGCTTCCTTCACTCAGTAGTCATATAGAGATCTACCCATTTCGGTGTGTAGCAGTTGTTCATTTGCTGAATAATATTCACTGAAAAGATATATTACAATGTGATTATTCATATATACTAAATATATACTTTAATTTCTTTTGAATGACTACCTACAGTCATAGAGTAGACATGTGCTTAACTTTTTAAGAAACTGATAAAATGTTACCCAAAGTAGCAGGGAATTTTACATTCCCACCAGCAAGTACTTAGTTGCTCCGCATCCCTGACAACACTAGGATGGTTACTCCCTCTGATGTTAGAGGGAGTCATTTTTCTTCTTTTTCCAAGTTGTCTTGGCGATTCTAGGTCTTTGCAATTTCACATACATTTTAAAATCAGCTTGTCATTTTCTACTAAAAAAAAAAAAGTTCTGCAGGGGTTTTGGTTGAGATTACATTGAATCTAAAGTTGAGTTTATGGAGGACTGCTATTTTAACAATAGTGAATCTTTCAATCTAGGAATGAACTCTCTCTCTCCATTTATTTAGATCTTCTTTAATTTGTTTTAGTAATGTTTTGTTTCAGGGGACAGAATTTATATAGACTTTATTAGATTTATCTCTAAGATTCATATTTTTTATTCTACTGTGGTATTGTTTTTTTTATTTCTATTTTTGAGTGTTTATTTCTAGTATACAGAAATACAACAATTTTTTCCAATTTTTTAGTGCAGTAAAATATGCATAACATAAGGTTTACCATCTTATCCCCTTCTAAGTTTACAGTTCATTAGTATCAAGTACATTCATACACTGTGCAACCATCACTATTATCCATCTCCACGACTCTTCTTGTCTTGTAAAACTGACTCTCTACACCCATTAGACAATGACTCCACATTCTTCTCTCCCCACATGTCTTGCCATCCACCATTGTATTTTCTGTCTTTTGACTACTCTAATTACTTCATATAAGTGAATTCAAGCATTATTTGTCTTTTTGTGACTGCTTTATTTATTTTTTAAAGATTTTATTTATATATTTGAGAGAGAGAGAGAGCACAAGCAGGCAGAGCAGCAGGCAGAGAGAGGAGGAAGCAGGCTCTCCACTGAGCAAAAAGCCCAATGCGGGGCTTGATCCCAGGACCCTGAGATCATGACCTGAACTGAAGGCAGAGGTTTAACCCACTGGGCCACCCAGGTGCCCAAATGCAGTAATGACTGCTTTATTTCATTTAATACAATATCTTCCAGGTTCATTCATGTCATAGCAGGAGTCGGAATTTCCTTTCCTTGTAATGCAGAATGATGTTTGTTGTATGGGTAGACCACATGTGTTTATCCATCCATTTGTGGGAGGAACTTGGGTTGCTTTCACATGTTAGCTACTGTGAATATGCTGCTGTGAACATGGGATATACATATCTCCTCAAGACCCTGCTTTCAGTTGTTTTGAGTATATATGCAGAAGGAGAATTTCTGGACCATATGGTAATTCTATTTTTTACTTTTTGGGGACCCATTATAGTATTTCCACAGTGGCTGCCCCATTTTTACATTCCCATCAACAGTGCACAGGAGTTCCAATTTTCCATGTCCTCATCAACACTTGTAACTTTCTGGGGTTTCTGAGAGTAGCCATCCTAATGGGTGTGCAGTGGTATCACCCTATGGCTTTGATTCACATTTCCCTAATGGTTAGGGATGTTGAATATCTTTTCATGTTCTTATTGGCCATTTGTATATCTTCATTGGAGAATTGCCAATTGAAGTCCTTTGCTGATTTTTGAATTGGGTTGTTTTGGGTTGCTGAGGGTTTTTTTTTTTTTAAGTTTTTATTTAAATTCATTACCGAACACATAGTATAATATTATTTTCAGGTGTAGACACAACAGAAGAATAAACACATAAATTAGACTTCATGAAAATTAAAATCTTTTTTGCACCAAAAGACACTATTAAAGAGTGAAAAGGCAACCCACGGAACGGGAGAAAATATTTGCAAATCATATATCTGATAAGGGATTAATATCCAGAATATAAAGAGAATTCCTAAAACTCAACAACCATTTATGTTTAAACTTTATATTTTTCATGAAGTCTAATTTGTGTATTTATTCTTTTGTTGTATGTGCCTTTGGTGTCATATCATTGCAAAACCTATTGTAGACTTCATAAGATTTTCTATGTCAATGATCATGATTTACCAAACAGAAAGATAGTTTTATGTCTTTATTTCCCATCTGGTTTTGGTTTTTTTTTTTTCTTCCTTGACTAATAAGAGAACCATCAAAACAATGTTGAATAGAAGTTGGGGGTGGGGTGGAAAGCAGGAGCCCTATCTTTGTTCCTGTTCTTAGAGATTCGGTCTTTCACTACTAAGTACGATATCAGCTCTAGACATTTCACAGATTCCCTTATTACAGTGAAGAAATACCTTCCTATTGCTAGTTTGCTGAAAGTTTTTATCAGGAATGAAAATTGAATTTTGCATCTATTGAGTTTTTTTTTAATCTGTGATGTGGAGACTTATATGGATGGATTTACTCAACTCTTCAACCAAATTGAATTCCTGGGATAGATCCACTCGAACGTAATGTTGAATTCAATTTTCTAACATCCAATTAAGAATTCTTACATCTATGTTGATGAGGGATATAGGTCAATAGTTTTCTTTCTTTATAATGTCTTTAGTTTCAGAGTAATGCGGGACACATTGTTTCAATCTCCACATGATCAATGTGGCTCTCTTTTATATTTTGTATCTCTGGTTAACATCCTCAATCTTTCATCTACCTTCTTGATCATATGGAAGATACTTATGGTTGGATATTGGTATAATGTTCTCGTCCACCAGTTCTATCACTGGTGTCATTTCTGCGTCTGTTTCTACTGATGGATTTTTCTTCTCATCACGGTCATATTTTCCTGCTTCTTTGTTTGTCCAGTATCTTTATTGGATGACAGGCAATGTGAATTTTACTTGATTGGATCCAAGCTGTTATGTTATTCCTATAATACTCCCAACCTGGCATGCAGCTAAGTGACATTGAAGGAGTTAGTTCCTTTTAAGGTCGTATTCTAGATGGTTAGCAGTCCATAGTCTGGTGTAATTCTGCAGCACTACTGAGGCAATGCCTTTTGAAAACTATCTGACACCCACGGATTACAGTTTCCCACTCTTACTGGTGGGAACACAGATTGTTCTTGGTCCTGTGAGAGCTCGCAGGATTATTTCCTTTTCTCTTTTTGTGTACTTTTTCTACATGTGTGAGTTCATTATGACTCAGCTGGACATTCAAGGGGGTCTCTGTGGGTCAATGGACTCTCTTTTTGGACTGCTTTTCCCTCTCCATACTCTGCCCCAGACTCACACTGGCCCCCCTGGCATCTCAGTGCTGTCTCCTCAGCCCAGGCAAAGCACTGCACTATATTTGGGTCCTCCTCCCCTCCCCTACACTTTGGCCTGGATGCTGGCCCAAGAAGAAACTTGGAGCAGCCACAGGGCTCACCTGATGTTTTCTCCTTTTCAAGGATCATTTTATTTCCTGATGTCCAATGCTTGTATATTCTGTCCAGTCTTTTAGTTTCCCAAAGGAAAGCGATTTTGGTCCCCGTTACTCCATCTTGGCCAAAAGTGGAATCAGTCCTCTAACTTAAAATTAAAGGTATTCTCTTAATTTCCTGCATCTAACCAAAGCCTATCATTTGATGAAATTGCCTCCATTCATGAGATTTTAAAGCAAATATTTGTTCTTACTGGCCCAGCATCTTGGATTCTCTAAGGTGTGGGCCCACGTGGTTTGTAAATAGACTGTATTCACATATTAGGACCTTCTCCAACAACTATGTTGCTGACTTGCTTCTTCTGAAATTGATCTTAGAGCAGCCTTACTCTGCCAACATTGTCATTAAAGCTTTTTCCTAAGGTCAATAGAGCCTTTTTCAGCATTATCATTAGCATAATTTGTCCTATTAATCAAGGTCTGTGTTTTAGAAAGGGATATCAGCAGTCCAGCCCTGATAGCATTTCAATGGTTGCATCTTAATGCAATTGTTGCAGTTGTAATTATTTTCATCTGTCTCTCCTTTTAAACTACAAATTAGAACAACCTATTAAAATGAGAAGTAATTACACACATTAAATATTTTTTTTACTGGCTTTGGTTTATCTATTGTATAAATTCGGGTGAGAATGAAGAGTCCTATATTTGAAATTACAATTTATATTTATACATAATACAATTATAATTATATATACATATATAAATATATATATAAATATATATACATATATATAAATATATATATGTATAATACAATTTGAAATTACAATTTATATTTTTATTACAATATGTCAGACTTTATACTTAGACCCTTTGGGACGTATGTAGACCTCGTGTGAGCTTTTGGGCTTATATGGAAAATGGATGATTTTAGAAAGGTAACTTGAGAAATGTCTTCTTGTTGTGTTGTTTCCTCTTGCTAGTAAATCTGAATTTATTTTGAAATGAATTAATAGCATGCTGCCATCAAACATGAGTGTCTGTTCTGTTAACCATCCTTCCAAGTCTAACAGCATTCTGGCAAAAACCATTGTTGAGTATGAAAAACCATAAGTCATCACTTTGTAGGCCTTATAGCTTCAATATATGTGATGTGTCAACGACTTCATTTCAAAGAGGGTTTTGGGGGGTTTTTTGCAGGTTTTTTGCTTTTGATTTTGTTTTTGCGAGGTTTTTTGGTTTTCTTTTGTTTTGTTTTGTTTGCTTCCTATAATTTTCTCATAAGGGATACAGTTACAAAAGAACCTATTTCATATAAATGAATTGCACATTTTGACTCAGGTTGCCCTGCTAAATTTTACACTTGATACTTGATAAATAAAAAATGAAGATTTAGAATGGAGAAGTGTTAAAGAGACAGCACTTCCCTCCTAGAAAGAGCTTCCTGCTGGAAAAACTGGGCATGGTTTCATGCGGTGGCTAGGAATCTAAAACACAACAAACAACTGTGATTTGGTTTAGAGAATGATTTAGATAATAAATATGCCCAATGCCAATTTCTTTTTCAGTAATCGCTATATTTAGTTCATTTTAAATGGGACAATTTAACACCTAATATAAAACACCCTGTCTAATGTCTCTGAGACAGAACACAGAATTCTCATGATTTTTTTCCATTCATATACTAGTCTTTAGTTCAGAAGAAACAGTCAGCTATTTAAACAGCTCATTATGCTTAGTTAATAGTTTTAAGTGTGAGCATTTTAAGGAGAAACAGAACATCATTCTTCCAAAGACCAGCTTTAGTTTAGATGCTCTTTAAAATAATTTTTAAAAATGTGTATTTCCTACTTCGTAAGTGAAAAATACAGCCTTGTTAAAATGGCACTGATTCTCTCAAAAACGTTAGAGTATTTTATTGAATTGATATGACTCCCTTTCTTATCAGTGCTATTTTTCTTTAGAAGGGCAATCGTTTGAATTAAATTGATGGCTCGATCTTCATCTGCTCATTCTGTGCTCTGAAGCCTTCAGATGCTACTTTCAACAGAAGAAAATTAAGACTTTCAGCATACTTAAAATATATTGTTTTTTTTTTTCGAGGATCTCCCAATTCGAGAGAGGAGAATGAGGGGAAATTCCCTGATGGCAAGTTGCTTCAAACATGTTCAACCTGGCTCGATTGCCAAGTTCCAAGAACGGAGCTCCGCGGTCTTCCCTTCCCTTCGTTTTTCTTCTTTGAGACTTTACTGAGCTATGGCTTTTTTTCTTTTCTTTCATGATGACATTTTGGGTACCAGGAAGTAAAGAATAAAGCCAAAATCTCCTGTAACTCCGACAGATTTTGAATCACTTTCCCAGGGCTGCCAAACAAATGGCCACACACCGGGTGGTTTAAAAGAAGAGAAGTTTACTCTCCCACAGCCCTGGAGTCTAAACGCCGATTCCTCCAAGATGGAGGATGGTCCCTCCTTGCGTCTTTACAGCTTCAGGGGTGCTTGTCAACCTTGCCTTGCAGAGCCGCTCCAGCATCTGCCTCCCTAGTCACGTGGCCTTCTCCCTGTGTGTCTGTCTTCATTGGGCATTTTCCCCTTTGCATGAGGACGTGGATCCTACCACCTAGGGTTCACCCTGTATCTTCACTTGATTATATTTGTAACTACTCTTTTTCCAAAAAAGGTTATATGCATAGGTACAGGGACTTAGGATGTCAGCATATCTTCTGGGGGAAATCCCCATAACACAATTCCACTCCATCAAATGACAGTTGATGAAATTGACACATTATTCTCTTTTATTTAAAAAGAGTAATTTGCATCATGAATGTTGTTTAAAACCAACTAATATGACCATTCAGACTCATTTAATGAAGAAGGAATGTTTTTAAATTATTGGGCTTAACCCTAAGCTTACTTTTATCTTTTATCAACAACATTGGCGTGAATGTTTCATTGATATGAGGTTATGGATCTATGAAGTATCCTCATATTTGGTCGACACTCAAACTTAATTGTAGTTTATTATTCTTGAGAACATCATATCAAGTACTCTAATTCCACAGTTCTGGACTCGTTTCCCCTGACTCATCCACAGATCATCTTCCTTTCACTTCTCCTGAACTAATTCCCCCTCCCCCCAGTTTTTCTCTAGTGATTGGCACCAGTATTCACCCAATTCTCATCCACATACCTGGAAGTCATCCCTGTAAGTCCCACATTTTCATCCCCACCCACCCCCATATATATGCCCACCAAGCTTGTCAGTATCATGTCATTGGCAATTTCCAAATAGGTCAACCATCACCCAAGCCATCTCTCTCAGCTATACCTCCTCAACTGCTTTCTAACATATATCCTTACATTTGCTCTTGCCTTGCGCTAATCCACTCTCCAGTTATAACCAGAGTGAGCCTTAAGAAACAAAAATCAAATCCTGCCCCTCTCTAACTGAGAAAACACAATGCGTACTCACTTCTTGCTAGATAAAGACAAAACAAACAAACCAACCAACAAAAAACATAACTAGTGTTCTAGCTGCCTAACCTACCACTGGGTGTTTCCTCTCTGTGGTTTTGATCTTTGTCTTAGCCTATTTGAACTGTTACAACAAAGGACCATAGACTATGGGGTTTATAAACAACAGAGATCTCTTTCTCACATCTCTGGAGCCTGCAAGTCCAAGACCAAGTCACCCAGAGGTGCAGTGTCTGGAGGACCTTCTTCTTGGCTCACAGACCTCATCTCCTCGCTGCATCTTCACACGAGGGAAGGAGTGAGGGGGCTCCCTGAAGGCTCTTTTATAAGGGCACTAATCAATTCATGGGGCCCCCACCCTCATGACCTCATACCTCCTAAAGGCCCACCTCCCAATACCATCCCACTGGGGGTTAGGCTTTAATGTCTGGATTTAGGAGTGGGTGAACATTCAGTCCCTAGCAGACCCCCAAACTATATTTCTTCTTTTTGCTTTGAAAGCGCTGTACAATTACAGCATTTACAGCCCAAACACAGGCTATTTCTCCAATCCAGATCACACCCTCACAGTCCTCCATGGTTTCACAGCTACTCTCATTTAATTGATCTCAGATCAATTGTCACATTGGTGCCTCACAGTCAACAATTTCCCCATGCTCCCTGATATACACTCACGAAGGACACTTCCTCTTCCTGGAAAACTCACAGCAATCATAACCAAGTAAATGTGTAGTTAGCTATTAGGAAACTTGTTTTCATTGATGGGATATAAGGTTCTTAAGGATGAAAACCTGATCTGCTTCCTTGTTAACTCTGTCCCTTGATTCTAGTACTTACCACCACTGGCAGAGTGAATTAGTGTGCAAGTAGTGGGGACCTAATTATTAACAGTTGATTCTATTCTCTTATGACTCCCTTAAAACCATCTTCCTCACTGTGGAGATTATAGTGAGCTTCAGACCCCAAAGGACTACACAAGGATTTAACAAATTCCATGGTCTTGGGGCACCTGGGTGGCTCAGTTGTTTAAACATCTGCCTTTGTCTCAGACACGTTCCCCGGGTCCTGGGATCGAGTCCTGAATCAGGATTCCTGCTCTGCTGGAAGTCTGCTTCTCCCTCTCCTTCTGACCCCCACCCCTGACCTCATGCTCTCTGTCTCGCACAGGCTCTCTCTCTCAAATAAATAAATATCTTAAAAAAAAAAAAATCCTGGTCTTGAAGATCCAAGTGTTGAAAGCGACAGTACATGTTTCTTAACAGAAGGTAAGAGGAGGTTTCTATACCGATTTCCAGAATGAAGTAGAGTGAACAAGCCTTCTTATTGTCTGAGAGCACACTTGAGTCCCTAAGTATTTTTAGTGTAGATGAAAGAATGTAGCAAAATGCAAATAATTTGTATTCTGAAAATAGAAGTATAAATAATGTATTGAGTATATGAACCAAAACTATACATAATATACTTCTCTAATCTACTTGGAATTCAGAGTGCTGTAACAAAGAACTGATGTATGGTATAAAAAAATGCATCAAAAGAATGAATGACACTATGAGAAGGCCTGGAAATCCTCTGCCAGTGCTATCATCTCCATTTTTTTTTAAATTTTCCTGGAAATTTAGAGCTGTATGACGGCATTTTCTCCAATTCCTCAACCACTTCATTCCTTTTAGAGAAGAGGAAGATGTCCCAGCAGAAAGCTCTAGAGACCAAGTTATATAAATAGTAACACAACTCATGATTTTCACCAATGAGGAGAGATTCTATTTCTCCCTCTTTGCTTTTTTCCCTAAAAACCTCAATGCACTTGCTTATTTTTAATACTTAACAATAAATTCTTATGTTCTGACAAATAAAATGGAAAGCATGTGTTAAGCAAAATCAAGATGTACCTTTTGAGGCCTGATTCACCACTGTGAGTGACTTCCTCATCAATGAGGTGCCCAGTGAGTTTCTTATCTTCACTTGTTTAATTTTCTTCCACTGTAAATCGGACAGAACTATTTTCTCTACTTCAGAGGGCTACTGTGGGGACTGCTTATTCCAGACACAGAGATCATTAACTTAACTGTTAAAACTCTTTCCTTCTTTCCCTTTTACCCACAAAGAATGTGGATCACGTGCAGCACGTTGGCAAAGGCCAACTGGGGAAATTCAGAAGAGAATCCCTACTACGTGCCCAGGGCTCTCAGAGGCTTTGGATCTTCCTGGTTGGCTTTCTCATTGATAAACTCTTCTACATTTAGGAAGTGAATACTTCACTTATGATCATGTGTAAAGCCGACCCCAATGGGTTGCACTTTTAAACAACGATGAAGATGGTTCCAGAAATAAACCCAGTTCCTAAAATGGCTTATACTAACCTCATTTACATGACAAAGACTTGGTGTCAAAGCACCTGTGTTCAGATCCCGGGTCTGCTGTGAGCACCTGAGTGTAGATTTTCTTATTGAGAAAACATTGACAAAGATTTCTTTTGTACGTGTATTGGGTGAGGTGGAAGAGGAAAGTCCCTTCCGCAGCGCCTGGCACGTAGTAGGTCCTCAACGACGGTCTGAATATGGCCTCTTTCTATTATGAACAGTCCTGATCTAACTCATTGAATAATGTCATTATTTAACTCCATTTAAAAGAATGCGAAAATATGGACGCTGTGTGCTTGAGATGTAGACATTACGTCACTTGCTTTTGCACGCATGCCTCGTTATAAAAAGGAGAACTATCCTCTCTAGAAGGGCGCACACAGCTGTTGGAATCAGAAACCTGAATACGGTTCCAGCTGCAGCGTCCACTCTGTGTCAACCTCTCCGTTACAGATGTCCTCGTCGGCAGCCTCCTGGGATTTGTGGGAAGTCTTGTAAGACAGTGGCTTTAAAGTCTTCCGCCCAGTGCTGAATGCCAACAAAACAACAAATATGAGATATTTTAAATAGCATAACCATAAATGCACAATGTATGTAATCTAAACAGCAATACCGATGAATGTGTAAAAGGGAGAGGCATTAGGACCATCAGTGTTCCTAGTGCAAGACTATTTTTAATTATAGCACTTTGAAAAGAGCTGCTGTGATTATTCTGGACCTGACAGGGATCTGGAGCTCAAAACATGCTGTGGAGTGTTATGCTAATCAGGAGTGCTCTCCATCCATGAGGGAACACGGCCGCTAACAAGCCTGGATTACGATCCCACAGTGTGAAGCCTCGCATCTTGGAATTATTGTTGCTGTTATTTGTGGGGTGTAGAATAGGGGTGCAATGAATGCACTTCTTACTTGCTAGTGAGGGAGTGAAGGTGTTTTCTGGAAAAGACACAAGATCTCCAGACCATTCGTCTCCGGGGAGCCCCTGTCATCTGTGGCTGGGAACTACTACTTCTGTTCCTTCTTCTAGCCTGCCCAAAACCCCCATCAGATCCGTGCCCAGATGTGTGTAGTGCAGTCCCCTAAGTCAAACACCCTAACGGTACCTGTCATCATAGCATCCAAAAAGGTTATTACCGTAGTGCTTCTATTTTTTGGTGGTGCACAATAATAATTGTTAAAATACTTGAATTTTCTTCACTTACTCATGTCTCCGTTCTTTCATGTATGGAATATATTTTATTGCCTCTTGCCAAATGTCTTTCATCCGCCACCCACACTACCATGAAAGGAGGTATCGTGAAGAACACATTGGATCATATTATCACCGCTCCGTGACTGCTCTCCTAGATCTGTCTCCATTGTGTGAGTTTAAGTCTTCCCTTGCCAGCACCACCTAGATACGACCACTGCCAAAATCTAGATCCTACCTTGCTACTCACCCAGTCCACAGGAACACACCTCTTTGACTTTTCTAGGATCACTTCTTAAGTCTCAAAAAGTTCAAATGCCTTATCTTTTATCAGTCCTTTTCCCCAATCTCATCATTTGAACATGATTCTTCATTATTACTGTTGTCTAAGATCATATAAAATTTTGCTTCAATAAATGGATCCATAGTTACGTTGCGAGAGTTCCTCTGTGGCTGTGCATTCACTCAATCCTCAGAACAAATCATGGAATAAGTAGGACAAGTACTTCAACCCACACGGGCAAGAGCGGAAGGAAGGGATGTGTACACATATAAAGCAAATGAAAGACATTACATTTGATACTTTTGATCCTCTATATTTCCTGAATATTATTGAAAGGACCTTGAATGGATGAGATAGGACAGCTTTCAAGTATTTTACATGTGTGTCTTTTTTTTTTTTGCCATTTATAATTTTTTTTTTCTTGAGATCCCATGGTAACTCCGTGAGATAATTGGATGAGGTGTACACAAAAGTATTTTGTATTCATTACTTCATTTAAAAAAAAAAAAAAACAGACATTGAGCACCTACCAGTGTTTTTACCAAGTTTCACTAAAATTCAAAGGCAATGGACAATGAAACCAAGACAGTGCATCAGGTCCTACTGGTGGTCACTGTATTCTCCGGTGGTGCACTTGCAGAAGAAAACCCCAGTTGTGTTTAAGAATGCCTCTGATGAATCAGAACAAAATCTTAACTTGGTTAAACCTTCATTCCTGAGTATGTCTTTTCATTACCTGGGAATAAAAATTCAGAAATGTATATAAAGCACTCCCGCTGTGCCAAAATACAATGGGTGTTTTGAGGAAAGGCACCTGTGTCCCTGATTAGCCAGCTCAGTGGCCCCTCTTCCATGGGACACCACTTTTATTTGGAGAATGGTTAACAGACAAAATTATTTCATCATAGGGAAGATCCTTATAAGCCAGTGAGCCAACAGTTTATAAATGAGCAATGCAGGTAATTGCACAATTGAGGTCCAGTGGGTTTTCACGTCAAAGAGCGTGCAAAGTTCATTGATGGGGTTTTGGTTTCCACATTGGAGCTAATCCCTAAGAAATAACCACTTGTGGAATTTTGGTGTATTATCAAAGAGTATTTACAAATATAAAGATTAGTTATTAAAATACTTCTTGCATTCCCAACTGCATGTCTCCAGGGACAGATTTTCTTCATGCACTTCAACAAAAACAACATATTTGACAGTTGGAATGCTGCAGCAGATATGAAAATCCAGCTATCTGCTGTCACTCAAGAAATCTGCGAACATGACACAGTGCCACTCTTCTCACCACATTTCCTTTGTATTAGAAAACAGTTACTATAAACCGTTTAACATAAAATGTGATTTATGTTAACCTGTAATGAGTTTATTATGGTAATTTTTTAAAAATTTATTTATTTGACAGACAGAGATCACAAGTAAGGAGAGAGGCAGGCAGAGAGAGAGGAAGGGAAGCAGGCTCCCTGCGGAACAGAGAGCCCGATGCGGGGCTCGATCCCAGGACCCTGAGATCATGACCCAAGCCGAAGGCAGAGGCTTTAACTCACTGAGCCACCCAGGCGCCCCATGGTAATTTTTAAAAGGATTATTACATAAATATATTTTTTAAATTCTGTTTTTATTTCTAATATAGAACATATTGATAGATACAACTCGTACTAACAAAGCCTCTTTGAGGTCCTCTATAAATTTAAAAAGTAAAAAAGAGTTTCCAGGGCACATACATTTTGAGAATGGTGGCATATAACGGGAGACAGCTGCTAAATGTTTTGTATGAAGAAAGCTTTAAAATCTCTGACCATACAAGAATTGTCCCAAAATATATTGTTGTCCCAAAGACTGATCTTTCATTCTGAACAATGGTTTCCCTTTGGTTAAATACTGTTCTCTCCATGTGGTCCTAAACAACTCTGTGTTAAATTATTTATGTCAAATTGGGTGAGGTAGTGGAAAGAGGTTAACCATCGGAGAAAAAAATAGGGTATGTTTCAAAGGCTTTCTCTAGGACTTGCTTAGATGACATCAGCCTTGTATGGGCCATGTGTAAAGGGGGGAGACAATTATATTATCCATTATTGTAGATCTGTTTGGTTGCTAAATAGGAAAATAGATGCAAAGTGCATGTTACAAAGGGAGCCCTTAATGAATGTGTGTATCCTGTCTTGGTCTCCACTGTAAGTTGAACTAGCTCCCTGGTTCATTTTCCCTAGCGGAAGAAGCCAGTTGCAGAAGAATGGTCCAGGAGAGAAAGAAAATGAGAAAAGGAATTGTCTGAAAATCTGTTGGGGGCCTAAGGTGAATGTGCTTCCTACCACACAGGTCCCCGTTCCCAGGCAATGCCAGACTGAATCCCAACGATGGACGGTCCTTTTGTGATGTCCACCCCAGCGTTGCTTCATTATGGATTCCCAATGTCACTACAATGCATATTTTGAATGTGTGTTAAGCATCCCTGTTTTTAATAATTGAATCTGTTGGCATACACAGAGTCTGAGACACAGACTGTTTTCTCTTGCAAGGGTGTTTGCAAACAACTCCATTGTTTGTCGAAGTTCTGAAGCATTAATTGGCTTTGGTCGTGGCATGCAAAACCACCGATGAAACATCAATATTAATTCTTGTTCAGACAGATCATTGAAAGGATATCAAACACACGCGATCAACCTGCAACTGACACATTTTACCCTTTTGTTACTCATTCCTGTGCAAGGTCGGCCAAGTATTAGCTTCAACTTCACTCTACGGTAAAGTGAGGCTTTTCTACACTTAGGGTTCACTTCAGAAACACCTTATTATGTAATAGATGTGAAATTAATATTCAATACCTAACAAGTTACATTTTAAAATGTTTTTAAATTGTAAAATTAATATGCAGTTACATTAAAATATCTAGAAAACTGTATTTTAAATACAACAGGCTTTATGACATCGATTTTATTTAGCTAATTCACCAAATGGTAAGTCATAAAGAAAGGAAGGTTAATAGTCACTGTGTAGGGCAGACTGTCAGCAGTCTCATGTGGTGGAAATCATGTGAGTTCAGTCCTCGCTCTGTTCTTCCCATCGACGTACACTGTATCAGACTATCCCCGTAGAACGTAAAGACCTATTCGTATAAATCTACATGACCTTGAGAAGCTATTCAGTTCTTTGAGCATAATGTGTCTTCTATAAAAACAGAGATAGTAATTTTATTCTTAAAGATATTTGCCAGTGTGTGTGTGCACATCCGTGAGTGGGCGTGTGTGTGGGTGTGGGTGTGGGTGTGTGGGGCAGGTGCATAAAAAACCCCAAACCTACATGAACACAGTCAACGAATGCCCTATGTTGTTCTACTGAAACAACCAGGCAATGGTGCCTCTTCTTTCCCGCTGCCGTTCAGTGATGTGTTTACTCATTTCTTCCCAAGATAATGGCTTTGCACGGCAGCGTCGATGGGAAACTGCCATCTCCTGTGTTTTTTCTGGAAGGCGAGTAGAGGAGCGAGAGCCAGAACTCCACCGGGGGTTACAGATGTTTTGAGAGCGCAAGTAGATACTCACAGCTTCCAAGCGCTGAACGGTCCTTGCTAAACATCTTTTTATGGGTAATGATTGAAAATTTTCAATGGAAATAATTTTCCAGTTGAAAGAGTAAAAACAAACAAAAAAAATTATTATGAGAAACAATGAAAATCCCTTTACCCCTACAGATTTTGCTAGTCATTGTATCGCTTGGGTGTTCTGAGCAATAGGTTAGGTGGGGAAGCTTCCCTCTCCGTAGGTCGCTCAGCCTCTTTGAGCCTCACTGAGGGACACAAATGCCTGTCCCTCAAGGTCTGTCACTACTCGTGCAACACACAGGAAGGAAAAAGCATTTCCATTTGCAGCTTTTACACTTAAAATCTGCAGGCTGTTCTCTTTCCTGTGGTCCCTGCTAAAAGGCACGTCTCAGAGGATGATCTTTCTCAACTTGAGGAGAATTTTTTAAGAAACAGATTACCTCTTTCAAAACAAAAAAAACACAAAAACACAAAAATCGTAAATAGCAGAAGTAGCTCTAAGGCAGGACCGTACCTACCAGGCAACTGGTGTCATCAGTCTGGGAGAAAAGGAGCTGAGCTATGTGTGCACCACACAGACTCTCTTTGTCCTCGGAGCACTGGAACACTCAGACAGCTCGGCCGGCGTGCGGCAGGCTGGCATGGGAGGTGGGGGCGTGCAGGTCGAGGGCAGGAAAAAAATGGTGTTCGTTGTAATATTGGTTGGTGTCACATTTATGGGAATGGAACCAAACAAAAACCCAGTGGCTGGGTGTCGTGTATGTGGCCCCAGGGGGCAGCATGCCGTGGAGACGTTTCTGTGTGATCCTGTCCCCCCCCGGGAGGCGGGTCCAACAGCAGAATGCCATCACCACCCAATCTGCTCGGCTTGTGAACCGTGGGCCTGGGCATCCCAACAAAGGACACTTCAGAGAGTCTCACTGGAACAATAAGTTTCCATGTGTCCAGATGACATCACCATCAGGAAGCCCGAAGGAAAGGCAAGGACAGGAGGGGGGGCCGGTCCGAAAGACTGGCCTCATTTCCAGCAAGGGCCTCAAATTAGACAGCCTTTTTTCAAGGCTTTAAAAAGGAGAGCATCAAAATAATAAGCAGGGGGTTGGGTAGCACTTTCAGGGAACACTATGCTGTTTTTATAAATAACTCAAAGAATGCTGTCTTTTACATTTTCTTGGCTGCGGATACTAGAGCAGGAAGTAAACAGGGATGGAGACCAACACCATCTTGCTGTGAATATAGCAATTCCGAACAGGATTTAGGTGGGAAAAACCGTCTCTCCCCCCAGAGAGATGAAGTTCTCCTCCTTGATGTATCCACTAAGAGAGACAATCTGGGAACCGTGAGCTGAGCCCCGGGACCAATGCTGTTGTAAAATCATGACTCGGATTCAAGTCCCAGAAGGCTGGTAACTGAGCGATAAGAGTGCTTGATCACGGGAAGCAGATCTTTAGAAATCTGTGTACAAAGGTGCCAATCTATGTCCTGAGCTTAAGGAACGATAATAAGGATCCATTCTGTCAATTATCAATCTCTCTCCCCTTTACTCTTCTCAAGCTTCCACATTTGTGTTCTAAAGAAAACAGCCGAGTTCCAAACCGTCAGCAGGAGCTCCTAGGTTAGGTATCCTATTTTATTCTGTGACGTGGAATAAACTTGTCTAGTGGGAGAACAAGGAATTCGATAGAAGTAAAGAAAGGGGAGGAGGAGAGAGGAGGGTCGTTATGTATTTGCATATCTTAGGAAATTCTTCCAAGGGAAAAAAATGTTGTAAAATTTGTGTTTTCTTGAATCTTGTATCCTAAACCTCTTTTCTGTAAGAAACACCAAGTAAAAAAGCTTAAAACAGCTGATGCTTTTAAAATACATTTATCCTCAAAAGGATTTTTCCTTCTCCACTATAAACAAAATTCAGTAATTGCCCTGGACCTTCTATATTTCCCCAATACATTATAACTTGGCTATATGAACACAGACTAGCTTTAAAAGGCCTTGAACCTAATCCAGCGGCAGACCTCCCCTCCCTGCTTTGTGTCTTTTAATTGTTAACACAGTGAAGTTCGTTTCTTGACCTAAAATTTGGCTCGCACAAAATTATACTTCTAGTTGGAAATGGTCAGAGACCGCTTGAGAATTCATTTTGCTCTTAAATGAGAATAATAATGGATTTGTGTTATTAGAAAGAAGAAAATAACGAGCTGAATGAAGAGATAGCAGCCGCAGCCCCGTGTTTGATGCTAAATTGTTTCCAGAAATGAAATGGCTTTTCCCCGGAGGCCTTCATGGGTGGAGACAGAGACTTCATGGGAGAAACATGTTCTTGGCAAATGTCATGAAAAGTGTAGCTTCACGCCACAATTTGTTAACATTTATGCTCAGAATAGTAAACCACTCCTTCCAACAAGTTGAATTTGGCAGAAATCCTATAAAAAAAAGTTAGGTCAGAGAGCCCTGCTCAGGAACACAAACAGAGAGATCCATGGAGTTTCCCTCTGCAGGAATACGGACGGCCCCACCAGCCACGACTGTGTCCGTGAACGCCCCCTCGGCCACCTCTCAGGAAAAGAGCCGAGCAGGCTCCCCTGGAGAGTAGACGGGGGACTAGAAACATCGCAGCCTGCATGACTAGCAATGTCTTATGACGTCCCGAGCGCACGGTGCTGTACCCTGGGAGGAGTAGGTCAACGCATCCCGCATGGAGAATCTATACTCTTCCTACCAAGAACCGCTGAGTAATTTGCCAAGAAATCAGCTGAGTTCCAAAAAAACTAGTAATGGAATGAACAAATGCTATTCACTAATGACATAGAGAAGATGGAAAAACAACAAAAGAAAGAAAGAGAGAGAGAGAGAGAGAGAGAGAAGAAGGAAGGCAGGCAGGCCAACAGGTTCTTGACCAGTCAACTTACCCCGTGAAAGAGAACACGGAACATGGCTCGGAAGTACGTTTTTAACATCATGTTAAGACTAATCAAGGGAGGTCAGGGTACTACGGAGCAGAGAGGGGGCCTCTGAGGAGGGAGATATCCAGAAGACAGAAGACTGGTACAAGCCAAGGAGGGGACAGAAGGAGGTGGTGCTCTCTGGCAGAGGTCGGCCCTCCCACCAACCCAGGCCGTCATATTCTCCCTCAAGAACGCCCGAGTCATAACCGTTTCAACCACGAGAACAAACCAGAGGAAGGAGCCTGCCCAATGTACGCATCCCGCATAGAGGGCACAAAACTAAGCTAAACAAAATCAAATCTCAGTATGCACTAGAAGCCTCATGGGTAAATGCAGTGGGTTCTCCTGAGGGGCTGGGCTCAGTGCTCCCACCGCCGGCCTCTCTGACATGACAGCCCTGACAAGTGCCCTCGAGGAATCCCTCTCTCCTTAGTGTCTCACCGTTCTGATGTGTTAGGATAACAAGATTATGGTTTATTTTGCAACCTCAAATCACAGAGGGTAATAATGTGAGTTTCCCAGGGATGGTTTTCTACTGTGTTTTTGCCAAATCCTTTTTATCATCTTTTTAAAATTTTGAGCCATTTTTCAGTGGATTCCCCCTGCAAGGTCTCATGTCATATGATATTTTCATCTCACCTGGTTGTCACCTCACCCTCATAATCCTAATATAGGGGAACCTGAGTTCCAGGGTTTAGGGGAGAGGGACGTGTCTTCTGTTTCCCACTCCTCCAACCACCTTGACCCAGGGAGCGTGTGGGGGGAGGGTGCGTCCCCCACCAGAGCTTCTGGGACAAAGCACTGCAAACCACGTGACTTCACAGAAGCATACCGTCTCCCAGTTCTGCTGCCTGGAAGTCAGGCTGTTGGCAGGACTGGTTCCTTCTGAGTCCTCCGTCCTCAGAGTATCGATGACAGTGTTTTTCCTGTGTCCTCACTTGGTCTCCCTCTGTGTACATCTTTGTGTCTGCATTTTCTCCTCTTGATGGTTCAACAGCCATATTGGATTAAGAGCCACCCTAAAGGCCTCCTTTTGCCTTGATTATCTCTGTAAAGATGTGCAAGGAAGGAAAAACATCCCCTCCGCTCTCCCAGTTTCCACAGCTGGGTCTATAGAATGTGCTGACAACAGCAAAATCAGCAGCAGAAAGAGGTGCGCATTGATTAATTTTTAATATTATGTGCACGGGAGCGTCACAGGACGAAAAGGAAATGCCCCCAAAGTCCGTGAGATCTGAGAGCTCATACGCCGTCCTAGTAGGGGACGGGAGACATGGGGGAGGGGAGATGGCTGGGTCCCTAGAGGAGCAGATGGGAGGGGACAGTTTGTGACAGTCTGTCTGGGTATAAGGTCGACTTCTCAGTTCCCCTCCTGTGACAAGAGTCCGTCTTCCTGGTCAGTGAACCTCCTGGGGGGGACAGAGGACACTGAGGTCCCTCTGGGGAATCTGTCTTCGGGCAGGTGAGGGGAGTTCAAGGAAAGCCTCTCCTCGCGCCTGCTGTGTTTCAAGTGACCTCCGCTCGAATAACCGGTATGCCACGGCCACGCGTTTGGGGTGGCACGTCCCGGACTCCTTCCGACCGTATCTCCAAACACAGCCACAATTCGAGCTACTAGAGGTTAGGATTTCAACATGCATTTTAGAGGGGGACACAATTCAGCCCATAACAGGAGTCATGAGATATATGCCCCCCAGCCCCAACTCCTTTTAAAAGGACGATTTGATTGTAGTAAACACTTAGCGTGAGGTCTACCCTCTTAACGGATTTTCCGTGTAGCTGCGTCACCACTGACTACAGGTGCACCGTTGCGCAGCAGATGGGCTTCCTCACCTACTGGAGACGTGCCTGTCGATGAATGCCTCCCCACTGCCCACTCCCCAGCCCTGTTAACGGCCATTCCCGACCTCGACTTTACGAATCCGACCATGTGGAGATGATCTCCTATAAGCAGAGTCGTGCAGTCTGCCCTTCTGAGTGTGGCTCATCTCACTTAGCACGACGTCCTCGACCTTCACCTGGCTTGTACTGGCCTTAGAATTCCCTTCTGTTCAGAAGCTGATAGGACTCCGTCCGTGCGGCGACCCCACATTTTCTTCATCCACTCAGCTGCCTCTCTTGGGTTAAGACTCGAAGGGGCTTGTTTAGAGGAGGAAAGGCAAACGTCTCTTTACTTAAGGGCCCGCTGCCCAGTCTCCCGTCTCTCGCTTGTTCTTCCCGCTGCGGCCCTCAGAGGTCGGCAGGGTCTGTGAGCGCAGGACCCCGTGGCTGGATCCAGCCTGTCCTCCTGTGCCCTCTCTGCCGTCACAGCCCGGAGCTGCTCGCCAGCTGTGGGCCCTGCGCGTCTCAGGGCCTCCGGTGCAACGGCAGCGAGTCGATGGGAGTCTGGACCGGCACGATGCCACGCGCCCCCGCCCCGTCGTCGCGGTGCCCAGCTGCAGCTCGGCCTCCCCAGCCCGGCGCCGGCAGTGCACACAGATTGACCAGGCTGCTGGCTATCGGCTGTCCGGGGAGAAAATGCCCACCTTTTCTCCCAAAGAACCTAGAAGCCCCTCTCCCTGGCTATAGGGAAGCGAGAGAAGCACTCATTTCCTGCTGACTACGGCAAAAGACCTACAACAAAGATCCCCTGCTTCCCTCTCCTTTTGTAAACTGGACCTTGGGGTGATGATTGAGAACAGGAGGCTGGCTCATTCTCAGGAGGTTTCTGGCCCTACTCCCGGAGGACTTCCATACGATGTGGGATTCTTAGCGCTCCCCGGACCGCCCAGCTTCAGGTCCCAGCCATCAGTCCCACAGGAGCAAAGACAGACCCACTCAGTCTTGTACTACAAAGAGTTTTGGAAATATCCCAAGAGTACTTTCTCAAATGTATCCTTTCACTTCCAAAGGACACTACAGAATTCTATGTTCTCGGCAAAGACATTGGATTCTCTTACTAAAATGAGAGTTCTATGATGGACAGAACTAGGAAGAATTAGCACACAGAGGTATCCAAATTCTTCCTCAAATTAACCTTTCCCTAGGGGACCAACATGACAGTTGCAGTAGGAATGACGACCAGAAGAAAGCGGGATACAACGTGACATCTAGAAGGACACAGAAGTTCTTTGCTGAGAAAATATGTCCAGAAATCTCCTCTTTTAAGATCATGGAGATATGTAGGTTGTTACATTTGAGTAAAATGTTGTCTCCATTCCTTGAAAATCTCCTGTTCCTAAAACACAGCCTCTTAACTTGCATTTGGCCATTACTGGAAAGAAACACTGAGTATTTCTGAAACTCCAACCATACTCTCCTCATCTACTAATAAGATGTTTTGACACAGTCTAAAGTTACATATAATAATATTTTTGGTCTCTTCTAGTTTTAAATGTAGGAATCCGGGCTCATTATAAAAGATGACAAAGTTTTCACAATTGCTATCTTCTGCATTGTTAAATAATTTTCAAAACATTTGTATGAACTATCCCCAAACTAGAACTTCTCAGTCTTCATTAGCATAAATGAGGCCCCAAAAGGTACTACAGCTTAGGAACTAAAACAGATTTGGCCATGGGCTTGTTTCACTGTGAAATATTTTTTTGATGTTAAAAAAACGATTTTAAATATCTTGTTAACACCACTTTTAACATCTTGATAACACGAAACACCCTATAAGAAACAGTGTCATGAACTATATTCAATCTATATGATGAAGAAAAGATAGTTCATAATTGGAAAGACAGACAAGTCAGTGTTTTCTAAACACATTTTCATGGTTGTCAAGAATAATTGTCATCGAAGTCTTGATGATATTCTTTTTTTTGAGGTAAATACATAAATATCTATAAAAGTACGCAGTTTCATGTATTACATTCTTGTTTTTTCAGGCTGAAACTATTGTTTGAAACATTCGGTGGTGTGAAAGGAAAAAGTTGTTCTTCAAAAGGTCAGCGGTTTCCCACAGGAGGGGGAGAGGGTCGATCAGTGAAACAGATGGCAGGCTTTTCTGTAATGCAACTTTTTATGGTAACTGATTCTGCTGTAGTGAGTTATGAAAACGATTCAGATGATCTTCTGTAAGGACCCTGATTCCTTCCTCAAAAGAGTCCCTACCCATTGTTTCACACAGAAAAATTTACAGGTGCTTCAAAAAAAAAAAAAATGACTCATAATTATAGTACGAAAAGCAGTTATATTTCTTTTATACAAATATATAAGGTAGATTTTCACAAATATTTATAAGAATTTGTGAAAATATCACAGGGTATTGAAAACTGTCCACAAGCAGTAATTAAGGATTTTAAAATAAAATTTTGGCAGGCTTTGGTTGAAAAACAAGTTGATATGTGTAAACATATGCCGTTCGTACCGTTGTTTTGGTATCCTATTTTGGAATGGAGTATTTATTTCCGTGGCATCCATACCGTGATGAGTGCCCTCGGTGGCTCGTGTCCATGGGTTTATTGGAATGTAGGGCTGCGTGTGGACCCAGTGTTCACTATCACCCGTAGCTTACCCATTGACTTGGCTTGACCAAACTAAGGAGGCGTCTTTCCTCCCCACAGGGCCCTGAACTCTGGGTAACCTACAAGCATGAGAAAGTACTAAGGGCACAGAATTCCCCCTCAGCTGTTCATCATGAGAGTCCGGAACCAACTGACCACAGAGGGATTTCCAATGAAGCCACCCCGGTCGTACCGTCTGCTGTCTGCCTGACCCCCCACCCTCCCAAGTCCTCTATCCTCCTTAGTCTCCCTAAAGCAGACCCTGTTTGATTTTGAGATGCTTGCAGATCAATGTGCTCTCCCTATTGCAATAGTCTTTTCTAATATGTCTCTCTTAAGTCTAAATTTCTCTTAACTTGACCTTACACACACACACACACACACACATACACACACACTACCTTTTAACTGCGAGTAAGAGGGTGTTTGACGTGTTTATTAAGTGATTCGTATGTGACCTGCGAGGTGTTAGATGAAGTATGAGAAAATGTCACCAAGTAATTTATTTTAAAAAACCACACAAAGCCTTGAAGGAAGCAGTCCAGAATGATTAATCACGGCTCTCGGAAGAGTCTGGACGTGCAGACAGCCTGTAGGGAACGTACAACTTGGCTACTTCGGTAAATGAAGGAGGTTGTGATTGGGCTGGAGCCCCAAAATAATGTCTGAAAATGAACAAACAAACAAAACGTGGAGCTTCCTCTGAAAAGAATGAAGGAGGACAGCGTCTGTATTTAACAGATTGGCACCTTCCCTCGTTTCTTGTGTATTTAGTATTTGTTATAGACCTGGCACTTCGCAGGAACTCAAGACCAGATGAGGGCCTGAATTTGACCCAAACCATCTTCTCATCTCATGTTATTTTACCGAAGTGGCTGACGTGATAACCCTGAATTGCGAATTTTTCGTTTGTGACCTGACTTTGATAAGCTTCCACAAGAAACCAGTAGGTTTTCCCCTTGAAAAGGAGACGGGGAAGTACGCAACTGGGGAACCTGGGCAACGGAGCCACAAGCCCTTTCCTGTGTGTGGAGGCTGGGCTCTGCGCCAGGTTCCCTACAATGTGCTCAAGTCCACTAACACACTCGTCAGATACAGAAGATCGAACCAAGATGCCACCCCCAACACTGACGCATTTTCTCAGCAGATCCTGGCTTATTCTCCTAGAAGTGGGAGGAGAGGATGTGAGGCTGTGGTGGGCAGGGGCCCCAGATGGGAATGAAGTAGTCACTCACTGAGTACAAGAGCCAGACCCTGAACTGAGAGTAGTGGGGATGCTCTGTGAGAGGGGACGGAGCTCCGTGGACAGCAGTCAGGTGGCCTCCACTGGCTTCAGCTCCCCAAATTGCTCTCTTGAATAAGTTCCTCTTCCTTGAAATTAAAATGCTCCACTATACACCTCGATCACCTAGATAGCTTATTCCAACCTTCTGAATCCTTCCAATCTAAGAAACACAAGGTGCTCATTGCCAACGTTGACTCTCTAGGTCTCCCATAGACCAAAGAAAATGTAAAACACGGAGGATGTTTCTGTCATAAGAAAACAGAAGCAGAGAGAATTAAGGCAAACAGTACATTTTGACTTTTGGTTTTTGCTATTTCTTCCGCTGTACCTATTGACACGGCATCCAAAAATAGTTCTGTTTGTCGAGCTGTTTGTAAACTCGAATCGCAAGAATCAACCCAAGTTGGTTCCCTGTGCCAGCCGCTAGGGTAGGAAGGAATGACGCGTGGATGGAATTTGACAACAGCTCGGCGCGCTGGAACCCGCACGGAAGCCGTCTGGGTGGCTGTGTACGGACACCGGGACTGGACGAGCGCAGACACAACAGCATCCCGTGCCTGAAGAAAGCGTGCCGATCGCACACCGTTGGGTAGGAGACTGGAGATGAGGGTTGCTGGTTTTGTAATGCTGCCTGTTTAGCTGTCTTTTCTCCGAACGTTCTTTTGGGGGATGCCATTCGAGTCATCACCTCTGAGCAATCTCCTTAAGAATGACTTGAAGATCATCAGAACTTATCTGGGTTCAAATAAATATGATCTTTCCAGTATTCCTGGGTGGGACTCCTCCACTGGAATTTAGAAACTCAGTCATTACTTCAAGTACATCAAGCTGCCTCAGCGTAACTGTACACAGCTTTCCTAAAACTTGATTTGTGTTGTATAGGTAAATCATTACATATACAGAGTATCAGCTTTTTGCTATTATTCTCTAGCAAATGTTTATGTCTATTGGCATTTGTCAGGACTGGGTCATGACCATTCCCCTCACTCGCACCTGCATGTTGGAAAGGCTCATTCCCCAAAGCTGAAGGTGTCCCCTGCTGGTGGTCCCCTCAGCATGAGTACCATGGCAGGACTCCCCCTGTTTGCTCACCTGGCCTCTACTTACTAATTTTACTGACATACCAGGGTTTCTATCTTAAATGTAAGCCCTATAAGGCTCTCTGTCTGTCTGTCTGTCTCAGATTTTGAGGCTTTATTTTTGTTGTCATCGTTGGTTATTTTTTGTTGTCGTTGTTTTGCTTTGTCTTGTTTTTTTTGGTGGGGGCAGCGTTTTGCACCACATCATGAGTTGGAATCCATTTGTCCAATTATTTTCCCCCAAGAGGGGAGGTTTAATTTATTGGTCTCTTGGGTACAAGTATGTTCCCAACTGGAAGTTCGGACACTGTGATCCAGCATCCCTTGCAGAGCTGGACCACACCTTTGACCAATTAAATCAGAAATGTCGGGGGCCGGGATGCTTTGGCAGCTGCCCGGGGAATTCTAAAGTGCAGCTGATGATAACCGCTGGTGGGGGTCTAGGGGTGCCCTCTGCGATTCCCCAGCCAGGGAGACAAAGAGACCGGCTCTAATTCACTTCCTCTTCGCACTTCAAAGCGGTTGTGACTACACTATGGGATCAAAGGGATTTCGAGCCCCTGGGGCCCTGACTGCCCGAGGGCTCACAGTTCTGTGGGCCCACAAGGCTTTGAAGTCCCCGAGGATTGCTAGGGCAGAGAGATGGGTTCATTGCAGGCATCAAGGCCACAATTTGCCAAAAAAGAACTTCTTCCCCTGTCCCTACGCAGCAAGTCTGAGGTGGGGAGAAGACCATCACCCCAACTTACACTTTAATCTTCACTCTATTAAATGTTGCCCTTTACGGTAAATGAATACTTAGTGTTTACATGAAAGTTAAGAATGATTTTCTTTTCAGCCCTTAATTCGTATGTCATTAAAAGTTTATCTGAGGCAGTGGGGAAAATTTTATGTGTTTGATTACAGAGAAAATAACAGGAAGATGAATTCGTTGTCCATGAACATTCTCCTGCAGAGAGCCGGCCTCCTGTAGACATCAGGTCTCGGCAGAACATACTTTAACTCAAAAACCCATTAACAACAGAAGAAAAATGCCGATTCTACTTTCTAAGTCTCCAAATGTCTCAGGCCATCACTGTGTCTGTCCAACCTAGAGAGCAGGGGGAGGGATTCTGGAGCTTTACGATTGGATGTGATAATTAACCATAGGTGCTCTCTCTCTCTCTCTTTTTTTGAATGAACGTTTCTAGAAACAGATGGTCCCCAATAGTTTGACTTTACTGTATTTTTATGTCATAATCTGGTTGGTTCTAAATATTAATATGTCAAAACTACTAGATAAGACAGGGATTGATAACATTGCATTCCTAGAAAGAGGCAAATCCAAATACTTTTTCTAAAAAAACCGCACAAGAAAAGAAAACAACAACAACAACAAACCCATAAGCCAATTTGCTAATTGGGCAAATGCTTGTATTTACATATCTTGTGAATTTTGATCATCAGGTCATTCCTCAGCAATAATTACCTATCTTCATAATATCAGAAGCTAGAAGTAGGTTATCAGAGTTTAGGAATAATTCACCAAGTCTTTTTTAGAAATAAAGTAATGACACAGCTTAGAAAGTAAAGCATAGGGCAAGAACAGACTTCACTCAAGTCGATTTTGATAATTAAAATTTAATCTATTAATGTGCATTATAGGTAAATTGCGTTTTATGAGAAGTCATCTCATTTTTTAACAAATTGAAGTAACATTTTAAATACTAACAGGCTGAATTAGTTATTTCTGGATATAGGAATCCTTCTATGTACCCAAAGGCTGTTTGTGAAAAAAATGCACTAAAATGTGAGAGGCCCGTATTCTGCAGGTGGGAAAAGGAAGCCTGTCCCTGCAAAGCAAGGTAGTATCAAGCAGTGGCTTGGTGTGGAGTAAGAAAATAGCTACGTCCCTCGTTCATACCTACTACCGTCAGCTCATCGAGGAAAGACGCACGAACTCTTAAATGCTTTTCCTACCGGCACAAGTGGAAGGGCGAATGCTCCATGAGCCGAAGCCGCAGGACAAACACTTCACACCTCTCCCGCTATGACGACGATGACTAAGCAGGGCTGTGCTTTTATCGACTTCCGGCCAACTTCACAACGTAGCTGAGATTCGGGCAGAATCCTTAGACCTGATTAAATATCTGCAATACTTAGATTTCCCACAGGCCCTGAGCTGGAAGAACGGCGCTCGACAGGCGGGACTGACTTTTCCTGGCCCTGGTTCCCAGGCCCCAGGTACTGAATGCTGGAGGCCTGGACACGGGGTGTTTTTGGAGACGGGCCTTTTGGAGACTTAATCCGCAGTGGCCCACGAGACCACTGTCTGCTGTAGCCGGAGGGCGGTGATGTAGGGGAGACCCTCTCCCACCTGTGTGCGGACTTCCATAAGCCTGGGTTCCTCACTTGCGAATGCAAATGGTAGCACTTGCTACTCAGACGTGCTTCTGAAAATCAGCGGAGACGCTGCGTGAAGCCGAAACCGCAGAGACTGAGGACCAAGAAGCATGTAATGCACGCTGAAGCTCTTCCCCACCTTGGAAAGGAGCACATTACTTCGCTGTCAAGGGACGATGGTCCAAATAATACCACATCATAATTTCCCTTGTCTTGGAGACTTTAGTCCTATATATGTTTATTTTTTCCCATAATAATAGGCCGGAAGTGCATTACATTTTCCAAGGGCTAAGCACATCCGACTTCAGTTTGTTCACATACAAAATCACTGACAGACAGAGGTCGTCCTGGCGCTTCGCTGGTCTCGGTCGAAGCGAACACAGATCACCAAGAGAGCTCTTTCCATTAGATGTGGTGGCATCGTGCCGAGTAATTCTCCTATGTTGTTTGATGACTTTTCAGATGCCTGAGGGAAAAAAAATTATTTTTTTCCTTTTGGATATGTTTTTCTCATAATAAAAACTCCCTCTAAAACTGAAGGCAAAATTTACTTTAATGTGGAAATATATTCCAGCTTGAGAATGAATCAACGCCACATTTTTTCCACGGAATGAAAGCATGATGTCACTAAGCTTTTGTGTGTTTTCACAGATGTTAGTCTCCTTTGGTCTGGATCCTCTATCGGGGTCCCATTTTGCAGCCACATATTTTGTATGAACAGGTTGAAGCGAGAAATCAGGGAGAAGTTTGGCTGAAGTTTTCAGCTGCCTAAATTTCTATTTTTGGCCATTTTGCCCACCCTTAGCGCAAATATTTGGAACGTATCTATGTTGAATGGCCCTTCCCAACTCGTGATGGAACTTTTAGGACAGAGTGAACACACTGTTTCTGCTCCTTGTGCCCAGAGGGTGGGGACAAGGCCATTTTCTCTTTAAATAGTCACAGATTGTATCACTAACCTTTGTGACCTTTCCTAATGATCCGTGCCTGTAACTTCAGCTTGAGAATACTGACAAGTTCAACTCGGAGTAGTGTGACCTTTAAAAACATATGTTCTTACTCCCTAGAATTTTCCCCATAAAAATATCTGGTAGTAAGAGTCCACTCACCTCCCTTCCCCATTATGTGAATGAAAAGAAATGATCTTGATCTCTTAAAAAAAGAAAACAGCAGGGCATAGTCCTGAATGATGGAGTCTTAGCTTACACACCGTCTCTAAGTCTATAAGAAACACAGATTTATATGTTTTAATATAAATTGGTCCCAAAGCATTGCTGTACCTCTTCTATCATTGTTCAGTATACATGCGGCTCGAGACAGAAATGAAAAAGAAAATATAATGGACAGAACCTAAAACAAGGGTATGATGATGCCAGCTATGGTATTGTGGGAAACAAAAGGATTTGGAGCTCAATCTAGGGAGACCAGCTGTCCCACTCTGTCTGAGACTGAAGGGTGTCCTGAACCCATGGACTCGCAGGGCTAACACCAGGAGAGCTCGTCACCTCACCGGCTGCACGCTGGGCTCAAATATAGACTACCTTTACCGGTCTTGGGGACTTTTCAAACCAGCTTGTCAGATCTTTAGTCATCTCTATGGTAAGGAGAGTAAAAGTAACTAACTAGGGGGACTGGGTGCCCCTAACCAGGGGGCTGAGCGTCCAACTCTTTGTTTCAGCTCAGGTCATGATCTCGGGGTCGTGAGATCGGGTCCTCCATGGGGCTGCACATTCGGAGAGAAGTCTGAGATTCTCTCTCCTCTCCCTCGGTCGCTCCCATTCCTGCTCGCTCTCTCTCTGCAATAAATAAATAAATCTAAAAAAGAGAGAGACAGAGTAACTATTCCTTCCGATTTTAAAGATCAGAGGCAACATCTGCGAAGAGAATGGTCTGGAACATGACGGTGAAAATAGCAAGAACGCGCTAAGCCCTCCTGATGTATCCGACCCGGTACGATGTACTTGACACACTCTCTTCTTCACTCCTACAACAGCCCACCAGGGTGGGGGTCAAGCCATTTTCACCCCCTCCCAGAGGATGAAGCCTTGGCCTCCAGAGGCTGGACCTCCCCCAGGTCACTGCCGGCGGCAGGCTGAGCTCCGTCTTGAGCGCAAACCCTCTGCGTGCTGCCAACACCTGTGCCATCTACACCAATAACCAACAAGCTGGTGCTCCAGATAAAAATAAAAATGATGCCTCCTGCCCTCCTCCTCGGCACCCCACGCATGCACATAGCAGTATCCCCAAAGCACTAAGCTTAGGAAGGGCCGCTGCTGCGGTGTGACCCCGGAATCAGAGACCGGTCGCCTTTGGGGTCCTGCGGAAAACCACACAGATTCTGGCCCAGTTCTCCACAGCCAGGGTGGAGTTTGGGTCGACGGATCCCGAAGCAGAATGCAGCCCGCGCCCTCTGACCCGTTCACTGCCCCGTGTGTGAGTGGGCTGTGCCTCCACGTCTTAGCAGTGCCTTGCACTGGGCAGGCTGTGGGCTGTTCTGCGGTGATTTATTTCTGGATCTCAAGAAGCTAGACTTTCATTTCATAACTATTCAAAACTGGCAGAAGTGCTTCTGCTGTCACAGTGCTCCCCACCCCATCGCCGCAGCCGGACAGGCTGAGGATTCAGGGCCCGGGGATGCCATCGGGCCTCCTTGTCTACGGGGATCGGCTTTCTTTTCCGTGGACCGCTCATCTGAGCTCTGGCTTCTGCCAGTCGCATCTTCAATTTATTTTGTGGCCTGAGTGCTCCCTACTGAAGACAGCCTGTGGCCATTGTCTGCCCAACCGTGCAGAATAATCTATTAAGGAGAATTCTGCTATTTTAACAAGTCAAAGATCCATGATTCCCTTGGCATGCTTTCACACGGTTCGTGTTGCCAGGACTCGGGGCTTTGTTGGGTGGAGGCTTCTGTGACCGTTCATGCCAGACTCTCCTTGCCTTTCCCATCAGTGGCCAATTTTTAATCCCTTCTCTTACGCTGATGGAGATGTTCTTTTAATCTCCCTTCCCGACGCAAGTGGGAAACTTCCAGAGCCCAAAAGGGAGACGGAAAATTGACCTCCCTTGTTTATTTTAGTTTATTTACTGTGCGAATATTTTTTAAATATTTATATGTCCTATGAATCACTTAAATTCCAAAGTTTAGTGAAGTTATTTCCTTCACTTACAAAAAAAAGAAAAAAAGAAAGAAAGGAAAAAAAAAAGTTGGAAATAGTCCTATGACCATTTAATGAGAATAAAAAAAAAAAAAAAAGATCACCATGCATTTCTTACTCCTGATTCTGTCACTGCCTGTCTTTCATCAGCTTTTTGGGGACCCATTATAACCCTGGGTCATTACCATAGCTCAGTCATTTTTTGAAAGTCTGAGTCAACCATTACAAGTAGGCTTAAACTTCAAATATCTTCTGGGCATCTCCCATTGATTTTGCAATCTCTCCTGGGTTAATAGAGAATTAAGCAGATTAGTTTTGCTTTTTAGAGTAATATATTTTGGCTGGCATAATCACTCCCTTCTACCAGAATCACTGATGAGGGAAAGTAACATTTATATTGGATTTATATTTTAGGGGGGGAAAAAAACCACTCGTGTTTCACTGTCTCCCCCCAATATAATCAAAAACCCAAGACAAAATAACCAAGTCAACAACAAAAAAATTGTTCGCACTATTTTTCAAAGACTTTTAAGACATATAATAATGAACCAGTTAACTCTATGCCATTGATTTCACTATTTTCCTATCTAGAAAGCAAAAATGTGGAAGTGAGCAAAAAAAGGGGCTGATGGAACCAATAGAGTTTATTTAATTATATCATATCCATGAAAGTGCATGCACTTTATTTTTAGCAGTTAGCTCATGCACAAAATCATTGATTACTAATTATTACCATAAGCACAATTTCCCCACATTTTCTTACACAAGTTTCCAACATAGAAAAAAGTTAGCAGAACCGCATAATAAACACATAATCACCACCTAGATTTTACAATTAACATTCATTATGTCTTATTCCATACCTATCCATCTTTTTCATTCCTCTGTCCATAAATCAATCCATCATAAGCACAATTTTAACAAGTTAAATTACCTCATTTTCCACCCATGGAAGTTTGGAAGCAATCAATTAGAATGGATTTCTTTCTACAGGCAAAGAGTACAAGGGCTGATAGATCCTGGTCTATTAATAACCATAAGATTTGATGGGAATGACACTCGGTGAAGGAACAGGTGCCAAGTACTAAGAGGAGCTCAAGAATCTTGACCGTTGGAAGCAGTAGTGTGGAGGGTAGGCATAATCCAGCCTCATCATGGAAGCTACAAATCCCATCCTGGGCACAGGACAGACCATGTTCATAATTGTCTGTAATCTTCATGAAGCGTAGATAGGGCCACAGAATCCTTCTCAGCACAGCACTCTGGGCAGCACCACCAACAGCTCAGAACTGCCAGGACAGGTAAAACTTAAATACCATCCATGGTAGGGCAGACACTCTTGATACACACCTCACAACTCCCAGGGCAGCTACATCAAACACAGGATTGATATTGATTATTGATGACCAGGAGATCACCAAGTACAGAGTCCCTAGTATAAGCAATACCACTACTCCTCCATGTTTTGCAAAGTCAAGTATTCTCCACAAATTTTGCTTAACAAGAGGAGGGAAGGACAGAAGGAAGGAGGGAAGAAAACTAAAGTTTTTCATGATGACTGTAACCCTCCTGAGAAGTTCTGCTGCCTGGGATGGACCTGGGCAGTTGTAAGGACTAGATGGTCTCCAGAGGGGGCTTTGGTTTTACAGAAAAAAAAAAAATCCAAATTAAGAAAAAAGTTATGGAAGATTTGCAGAGTCTGGATTCAGACACCGTTTGGATTCACCAGATGGCCTGAGTGCATGCCGGGTGTTGGAGACAGGGCAGGGGGTGGGGATGAATAATGAGGAGGAAGGATGGTTATAGGTAAATATATAGCCATTTTCCGAATATTGGATTTTGTTGGAATAAACATGATTTGTCTTTTATCATTTGGTATGCAGTCTGAAAGGCCTTAATAAAATGACAAACCTCACTGAGCTTGATTTTGAATTTTCATGATTTCTTCGTCTACTGGCTGCACACTCTTAGTGGCAGCGTAGAGATTATGGAGTAATCTGAGCAAAAAGTATGTAATTAAGACGGAAGACAGTGATAATTTTAATACATATTTTTAATAGTCTACTAGGAGAATAAAAGTTAACTTTCCAAAATGTTCTAGCATATTAGTGGGAAACTTCATTCATCCAGAAGTTTCCTAGAAGTGAACTAGCTCATTCTCTAACCAAACCAGAGATGAGACATTAATTAGCATATCCACCGAGCAACCTGTATTTTGTGACAGGTTGACTTTTTAACTAACGTGAGAAAATTGCTTTTAATTCATCTCATCTTTACAAACTCAATGGGATTGTGTTTTAAAGCCTGTGCACACGCGTGGTGGTGGCAGCGGGTGTCTGAATTCTGTGTATATAACTTGTCTCCTTACATTGTTTGTTTAGCTGGTCACTGAACAGAAAGTGTTCCCTTTCTTCTCTTTCATTCTAAGACGCCTGAGGTCAATAAGGAATATCATGTTTCCGAGTAGTGTGCTATAAGAAGAAGATTCCCTTGTGAGGCTCAGAAGCTCCATGTGTCCCCAACTGTGTCCACAAATACTTGAGCTCTGTTTCCATTCTGTTTACGGTTCAGCTAAAGCTGTCACATCTTAGAGTGGAGCCCTGGTGGGCAGTGGTGTCAAGACAGTGGCACCCTGGACATTTGCATCGTTAGGGTGGTCTATGGAGCAGCATGGGGGAGCAGGAAGACAAAGCGTCTTGACACATGTTGATAAAATGATGACACAGCAAACACATGAAGGGACACAGAGTCCAGTATGGGCCAGATAATGGTCTCCAGTCAAGTGGAGCCAAGCCCTGGTGGGTCTAGTAGAAATAAAGATTCAAAGAATGGAAAAATCATTAAAATGCTTACAATTTGCCACAGTCTAAAACACAAACACAGGCTAGTTCCTTAAAGACTCTCAGGATCCTGCCCCTTAACCTTCCTTGCATTCCCAGCCTGGCATAAATGCATCCCGTTGTTGGCAGTCTTGTCGACAAAATCCTTTCCGGTGGGCTGCTTCAGAAACAATTGATAATTGTGCATTCTTAGAATTATATTTTTGGCTTAAAGGACATTTGAGAAGGGCTGACATGCTCTTTACAGAAGCGAAATGATTGTGAAGTTACTAGCTTAATAACCTACATGCTAAACTCATTTGGGATGTGTATTTAGTATGTGAATGCGAGTTTGTGTATGTGCATATAACATCCTTTCTAGACCCAATATTGGGGAGCCATTGTTAGTATTTGGTTGTTCAGAGAAATAGAGAGGTTTATTCCTGGCATTTCTTTTTTCTCTAGCCATTTATCCTAACTCTGATATTGACAGAAGAGAGTTTTCTTTGTTGAGTTGTTACAAAGTAGTGTTGATTTTATAGACTGGGAAGCTGCAGTGTATCTGGAATTCTGGGACATCAGGGATTCCCAGCTGTCCCCCTAAAGCATCGTTCTCTCTGTGACTGGGCTATGACCTTTGACACTGAGTCGCACTACTGCCCCCCACCCATGTGGACCACCCCACACTGCCCCTTCCTTGTCTGGGGACTGCGCAGAGAGAATGCCATATATTTTAGATGCTAGTTTATAATTCTGGATTTATGTACACTGTAGAATCAGTGTTATATAAGAAATCACATTTTTAAGTTTGAAGTGTCTATGGTTTACATACAACAGAACAGCCTATTCTAGAAAAGTCCGTGAACAAGCAGACGCATTTGCTTTTGCTTTTGTTCTTGTTTTTTCTGTGGAGGAGTTATTATGATCTTAAAACCTTTTCACCTTGTTTTCCAGAGCCTGTTTCTGGTGTGTGAATTATCACAGGAAGAGTGGCCATTGCTGGCTTATTCACTCTTAGGTCCCAGGCCCCAGGGCAGGGCTAACATATGACTCGTCTTTGACCACAGTGTTTTGAATGCAAGCCTAGATGAACGTGTACTAGGTCCTGTCTCTCCGATGGAGTCAGAGATCATGCAGGCAGACTCGCTGATAACCTCACGCAGCCCCGTGAGAAACGGGGCTGGGAGCCATAGAGTATTGTTGGTGAAGGGAAAGTAGGTTACAAATAAGGGGTTCTTCAGGACACAAAATAAATGCACAGAAATCAGTTGCATTTGAATACACTAACAATGAGACAGATGAAAGAGAAATCAAGGAGTCGATCCCATTTATAACTGCACCCAGAACCGTAAGATACCGAGGAATAAACCCAACCGAAGAGGTCAAGGACTTGTACTCTGAAAACTATAGAGCACCCATGAATGAAATTAAGGGAGATACAAAGCACCCATGAATGAAATTAAGGAAGATACAAAGATTGGAAGAACAAATATTGTTAGAACGTCTATGCTTCCCAGCACAATCTGTACATTCAATGCAAATCCTATCAAAGTGCCATAGCTTTTTTCAGAGTTGGAATGAATAATCCTAAAATTTGTTTGGAACCAGAAAAGATCCCAAATAGCTAAAGGAAAGTTGAAAAAGAAAACCAAAGCAGGTGGCATCACAATTCTGGATATCAAGCTATATTACAACAAAGGTGTAGTCATCAAGACAGCATGGTAATGGCACAAAAACAGACACATAGATTAATGGAACAGTAATGTACCAGAAATGGACCCTCAACTCTATGGTCAACTAATCTTTGACCAAGCAGGAAAGAATATTCAATGGAAAAAAGACAGTCTTTTCAACAAATGGTGTTGGGAAAATTGGCCAGCCACATGCAAAAAAGTGAAACGGGACCATTTCCTTACACCACACACAAAAATAGACTCAAAATGGATGAAAAACTTAAATGTGAGGCAGGAATCCACCTAAACACTAGAGGAGAACATAGGCAACAACCTCTTCGACCTCAGCCACAGCAACTTCTGGCTAGAAACATCGCCAAAGGCAAGGGGAAAAAAGGGCAAAAATGAGCTATTGGGACTTCATCAAGATAAAAAACTTTTGCACAGTAAAGGAAACAGTCAACAAAACCAAAAGACAACATACCAAGTGGGAAAACATATTTGCAAATGTTTTATCAGAGAAAGGTTCAGTAGCCAAATCCTATAAAGAACTTATCAAACTCAACACCCAAAGAACAAATAATCCAATCAATAAATGGGCCAAAGACATGAACAGACATTTCTCCAAAGAAGACATACACATGGCCAAAAGACACATGAAAAAATGCTCAACATTAGTCAGCATAAGAAAAATACAAACCAAAACCACAACAAAATACTACCTCACACCTGTCAGAATGGCTAAAATTAACAATTCAGGAAACAGCAAATGTTGGCGAGGATGCAAAGAAAGGGGAACCCTCCTACACTGTTGGTGGGAATGCAAACTGGTGCCGCCACTCTGGAAACAGTATGGAGGTTCCTCAAAAGTTAAAAATAGAGCTATCCTACGACCCAGCAATTGCACTACAGCATATTTACCCCCCAAAATAGAAATGTGTAGTGATCTGAAGGGGCATGTGCACCTGAATGTTTATAGCAGTGATGTCCACAATAGTCAAACTATGGAAAGAACCTAGATGTCCATCAACAGATGAATGGATAAAGAAGATGTGATATGTGTATACACACACACACCATGGAATATTACTCAGCCATCAAAAAGAATGAAATCTTGCCATTTGCAACGACACGGATGGAACCAGAAGGTACTAAGCTGAGTGAAATAAGTCAGTCAGAGAAAGACAATTGTCATATGATCTCACTCATATGTGGAATTTAAGAAATAAAACAGAGGATCATAGAAGAAGAGAGAAAAAGTTAAAAGAAGACGAAATCAGAGAGGAAGGCAAACCAGAAGAGACTCAATCACAGGAAACAAACTGAGGACGGCTAGAGGGGAAGGGGTTAGGGGATGGGGTGACTGGAGGACGGACATGAAGGACGGCACGTGATGTAATAAGCACTGGGTGTTACACAAGACTGATGAATCACCGACCTCTACCTCTGAAACCATAATACATTATTTATCAATTAATCAAAACTAAATAAAATTAAAAAAAAAAAATAAGGGCCTTTCATCCCAATATGGTGATTACTGAGAAACCCCTCAACAAGTGTCCTGCATGTGCAAAGCTGCTGGAAATTGTTAGGATCTCTCTTCTCATTCTAAGTAAGTAGTTACTTTTGAACCAATTTCTTTGTATTCACAACTTTACTGTTTTTATTTTTAAAAATGATTTTAGGACTTGTATACGTTTTAGACTCCACAAAGTGTGGCTCAGTCCCAAATAAAAGGTCACGGTATTTGGAGGGGGGGGCTCTCTTTTTCCTTTTGTTCTGTTCCTTCCCCCACTGCTTTCCCACATTTTCCTTTCCCGGCTTCACGCCCGCCTTCCACCCGCTTAACGGCCTAGTGACGCATCTTCAACACCGTCTGCAGCAATAAAGTAGGACTCTCTCTTTTACCCACGGCATGGGTCTCGGGTCTCGTAATGTTGTGGATATTTCTCTCCCTCCCAGCACTACAAAAACCACTAACATGGGGGGGGGTCTCTCCCTTGTGACCTCAGGGCCACACAACCCACTCTAGATTTCCTGCCCTCCACTTCCCCTGAGTTACGAGGACATGAGAATAGGGTCTATGTGTGCGAAGCTCATGCTTGAAACCAGGATTTTTTTTTTTTTTTTTAATTTTAAAGAAGTGACACAAAAGCCTGGAGACAGCTCAGGCATATTTCAGAGGACTTGCAGATGGGGGAAGGCTGTCCAGGACCATGCTGGGATCTGACGGATCAGGGCTCGGCAGCCTGTGTTCCCCTACACCTGGTTTCCTCCGGGTCTTCACCGACTCCCCAGGCTCATTCTCCAGATGTCCTGTAATTTCTATAAACTGCCAGATAGCCTTCTGACAAATTCCTTTGTGCTTATATTAACGGGACTCCCTTTCCTTTGTTCCCATTCAGGAACCTGCCCAAAGCACATTTTAAATCTTATCTTGGAGGTCTTATCTCCTAAGCCACTTTCTCATTTTGTATAAGGGGAAACTGAGCCTGCTAGGAGAGTTTGAGGGGACAACCTATTTCACGGAAGGTACCTGGAACTAGGATCTAGTGACGAGAACTCTACATTTCTCTGTCACTCAGACTAAGTGTCAGATAAATCTCTACTATTGAATCATTTCTGGAGTAAACTCTTTAGTAAAACAGAAGCCTATACATCTGTACAAGGACTCAAGGATACTGCACGGAAGTCCTGACTCCTGGTAACACAATGGCCTAATGAAATATAAATTTCATTTCTTAAAACCTCTTTTTTCCATAAATCTTTGCTCTTCTTACTCCCATCACTCGACGGTCCCCACTGCCAGAATTTGGAGAACAGAAACAGAGGAGTAGAAGAAGACACTGGGTTCTCAATTTTGGGAGAACGATGACTTGCCTATCACATACATACATCACAAAAGCACTCAGCAAGGAAAGTGTGCAAGATGGTTTAAGGGGAAACAACCATTCTTGAATGCAGGAATGGGGACAGAGGAATGGAACTTGGTAACCGAAACAGCTGATACGTGGCCCCGTAAGAATCAGAAGGAGAAACCAGCCAGAATCAGGGGAGTGCACACCCTCAGGGCCAACAGAAGAGTGTGCTCTAACAAGCAGGGTGTGGCCAACAACCCCATCCTCAGAGGATGGTCAAGAAGCAGGAGGAATCAGTAGGAGAACAGATTTGGGATCTGCTGTGGCCTGCATGCTTGTGTCCCTCCCCCACCCCCCACCCCCCAAATCATGGGTTAAATCCCATCTCCCAAAACGACAGTGTTAGGAGGTGAGGCTTTTGGGAGGCGACAAGGTCATGACGGTGGAGCCCCCATGGTGGGATTAGTGTCCCTATAAGACACCCTAGGGAGCCCCTTGCCCCTTCTCTCATGTAAGGATACAGCGAAAAGATGCTGTCTATGAACCAGGAAGGGGGGTCTCACCAGACGCGGGGGCTGCTGGCGCCCTGGTCTTGGACCTCCAGCTCCCAGAGCTGTGAGAGCTCAATGGTTGCTTATGACCCTCCCAGTCTGTGGTATTTTGTTATAGCAGCCAAAGCGCTAAGACAGAAACCAAGATAACCACCAAAGATCTTATTAAGAAATGGCCCTTTGGGGCACCTGGGTAGCTCAGCGGGTTAAAGCCTCTGCCTTTGGCTCGGGTCCTGATCCCAGGGTCCTGGGATCGAGCCCCGCATCGGGCTCTCTGCTCGGTGGGGAGCCTGCTTCCTCCTCTCTCTCTGCCTGCCTCTCTGTCTACTTGTGATCTTCCTCTGTCAAATAAATAAATAAAATCTTAAAAACAAAAAAGAAAAAAAAAAAAGAAATGGCCCTTTGGCATAGAAAACATAGAAGATTGGGATTAGCTGAGAAACAGGTAGGCGGTGGGGATGTGAAGGATGAGAATATGTACCACTGCTCCTTCCAAGAAATCCGCCATTAAAGGGGTGGTGGCAGGTGGTGTTTTTGTTTTTTTTTTAAGATTTATTTATTCATTTGAGAGAGAGAGAGAGAGAGAGCACAAGTGGGAGTGGGGGGCAGAAGGAGAGGGAGAAGCAGGCTGACCCCCGCTGAGCAGGGAGCCCACCATGGGACTCCATCCCACGACTCTGGGATCAGGACCTGAGAGGCGAGGGCAGGTGCTTAACTGACGAAGCCACCCAGGTGCACCCTGGGAGATGGTATATTTAATCAAACCACACCCATGGCCATAGATTCTCCCTCCACACCATGCCATCTCCCTGAGGACAGTCCAGAGTCTACCCAGTGTGTTAAACAGACCTAACCATGCCTATGAGATAGAAGAAAGTATGTCATAGGTCTGTCTGGCCTCCCTTGCTGACATACACAGTCATTCTAGTGCTGCTTCAAGTTACACTTTGTAACCTGTCCCCACAGGGAGATACCACCTCACGCCTTCTAGGATGGCCATAACCTATTTTAAAAAATAAGTACTGGGGAAAATATGAGGATAATTAAGATGCTCACATGTTGGGGGGATATAAAGTGCGACAGGAACCGGCTGGCTAAGTGGACTCACTGAATGGAACTGAAAACAGGTGTTCCAACAAAACCCGGTGCATGAACACGGACAGCGGCATCATTTGTAACAGCCGAAACATAGAAACAGCCCAAATGTCCACCGATGGATGGATAAACAGGATGCGGTGCGATCATACAAAGGATAGTTATTCACGCATGAAAAGGAATAAAGACCTGATTCTTGCTAAAGTACGGACGAGCTCGAAAACATCAGGCTGAATGAAAGATGCCAAGACACAAAAAGCACATAATCATTCCACGTGTACGAAATATGCAGAATAGGCAAATCCATGGAGACAAAAAAAAAAAAAAAAAGGTCAGTGGGTGCCGGGGCTGGGGACAAGGAGAAATGAGGAGCAGCCCTCTGGTTTGGGGTTTCCTTTTGGGCAGCAAAGATTCTCTGACACTAGATGAAGGTGGTGGCTAGACAACGCTGTGAATCACTAAATGCGACATTATTCCGCATTTTTAAGAGATTAAAGTGGTGATTTTTATGTTACGTGAATTCTAATTCAATCAAAAAATCCTTTGGTTCCTTTTTAAAAATTATTTGACCCCTACACCTTGAGATTCCTCAGTGAAGGACATGTTTTTAATCTGAACGTTCCAAAGCTATACATTCTCAAGCGGTCTCTCGATAACCTTCCAAACCCTCGTTAACCTCAGACACGTTAGTCTGATTTCTAAATCCTACACGTGACTTCCAAGTCTGACTGAAAGTTGATTTTTTCAGGCATGACACAGTTGGTCAACTCTCATTTGGAAATAAATCAGAACACCAGGTTTCTAGAGACTTGTTTTCTGAGGACATAGAGAGGCCAAATCCTTCCACTGAGGGCTCAGCCAGCTCATGTAGCTCTTCATGGGACCTGTTTGAAGAGAGGTTCATGATTTATTGTGCAAGATGATCATCAGAATGAGCATTTACTTATTTTCTCTCTTTTTTTTTTTAAGATTTTATTTATTTATCTGAACAGAAAGAGACACATCGAGAGAGAGAGCACAAGCAGGGGGAGTGGGAGAAGAAGTAGGCTCCTTGCTGAGCAGAGATCCTGATGAGGGACTCGATCTCAGGACCCTGGAATCATGACCTGAGCCGAAAGCAGACGCTTGATGACTAAGCCACGCAGGTGTCCCTCACGGTGTTGTTGTTGTTTTTTTTTTAAATATTTATTTTTTATTTATTTATTTGACAGAGAAAGAGATCACAAGTAGGCAGAGAGGTGGGCAGAGAGAGAAGGGTAAGCAGGCTCCCCGCTGAGCAGAGAGCCCAATGTGGGGCTCGATCCCAGGACCCTGAGATCATGATCTGAGCCGAAGGCAGAGGCTTAACCCACTGAGCCACTCAGGTGGCCCTCACTGTGCTATTCTTATGAGGACAGTGATCTTTACATTCTTTTAAGTTATAAAATTTCAGACATGCTAGAAAAGTTCTCCTCCCCCAGAGCTCCGCTCTCACACGTCTGAAATCCTAGATTCTGTAAGAAGCGGTAACAGCGGCGGGGGGTGGCAGCCCCTCACGCCCCACGAGCACCAGCCCACTGCGTGATCCGTAACATAGACCCCCCTGCACTCCATCGATCCAGGGCTGGCGCGGGGGTGGGGGGTGTCTGAACATCGCCCCTCCGCAGGCGAGCCCGCACTGCCGTCACTGCTAGAGTCGGGAAAGGGATTGGAGGAAGACAGGCTTCCTGCTCATAGCCCACAGGTACGGTGCACCTTGCCCACTTCGGGTTTTCCCGCTCTCCGTCCTTCGGGAGAAAGCAAATCTCGAGGGACGCGCACACCTGGAACACCTCTCCCTGGGCACAGGCTCTTGCGGTTTCGGGAACTGGCGTGGGAGGCACAGCTGAAACTGCCGCAGAGGCTGGCGCTCCAGCGAGTCGTTCCAGCCACCGGGGCCCAGCACAGGGAACACCAAGATGCAACATAGCACACCGCTGACGACAGTCCCCCACATGACTCACCCCAGAAGCACGGCCCCGCTCTGGGCCTTACCCTTTCTGTGGAAAACATTCTCCAGGGCCCTTGGAAGAGGATGAGTCATGCCAGGGGGTATTTTTAGGAATCTGTTAACTTGCCTTCAGCATAACGAATCCAGTTGGAGAGGAGCGCTGAGCCGTTACCCACGAGCCGATCCCAGTGTTGTCCCCGTGCCAGGCTTTCTTGGTGTGCGGACTGAGTCATCTTCCAGGGAGGTAGGGGGGGAAAACAGAAGAGGGCTGTTGCTACAACAGGGAATTTGATATGATGCTAAAGAACCCAATAGCATCCCTATCTGTATCTTTATAGGATCGCACCTGCTCCCTCCAAGCTCATCTCATAATCCCGGTGAGATCTGACAGTGTCGCTCCAGGGCATTGTAAGGACCACGTGAATATCAGCACGGGGCTTAGAGTGGAGTCTAACACGCGAAAATGCTTTATGGACAACACTGAGTCCGGAAGGTGCTCGTACACTTGCCCCTTGCGTGTCAGACTACTGGACAAGAGCGTCATGACACGGCAGGGATGCCTGAGCGGTGTGACAGTGGCCAGGACGCTTTTCCGGAAGGTTGGGAGTCTCCCAAATGTGTGTGCATGTGAGCACATGCAGGTATGTGTGGGAATGTGCGTGCTTGTTGTGAGCACAGTTACGTGTGTGTTGTACATGTGCATGTTTCACTCGTGCATGTGTGGGTATTGCTGTGTTTGTGTTTGCACATGTGTGTACATGTGCATTTGTGTGTGCACGTGTGTATTTGTGTGTATCTGTGTGTGTTGGTAGGCATATGTATACGGGTGTGTATCTGTGTGTGTATTTGGGGGTGCGTGTGTGTGTGTGCATTTTAGTTCCCAAACACCCGTTCCAGCTACGTGGGTCCATCAGGCCACCGCTGGGTGAGCGAGTGAGTGGTTTACAGAGTGTTCAAAGCTGAGAAATGGAATCTTTGTTTCAGTAGCAGAAAAAGGAAATCCTGCCATCCAATGCCAAGAGAGCAAGCGTTCAGTATGGTGTCGTTTTACTAACGTGGCAAGAATTTCACGTTCTCCGGTAATGATCAAAGGCCACACCAAAAAAACAAGCAAATGTCCCAAACGCAAGGTCTTCTCGGCCGGCCTGCCGTTTTCCTATCACTTCCACTGTTGCTGCTTTCCTCTTTGTTTTTGCTCCGGCCTCACGTTTACGTTGCTCTTCCACGGCGGTGTTCCTGCCCAGACAAGCTCTAACCTTCCCTCCCCGGGGCGTGGAGTCTGTGCTGACGGGGCCTCGACCTGGCTTGGCTGGGTGACACCCACGTTCACGAATTTCCACGGTGCTTCTCTTCCAAGCGGCGCTGCCGTCGCCCAGGACCAACCCACAAGCGTTCCCTCCTCACCAGCAGCATCGTTCAGACAGATGGTGCCTTCCCACTCCGGCGGGGAGCCACAGCCACCAATTTTAGAGAGTAAATTGGAAAGCGGATGCTCCCTTTTAAATAAGCAAAGGATCACGGATCCAGCTCAGCCAACAGAGAAAACCAGATCTCAAATCTCACCCTGAATTTAAACCACTCTGACACTGTCCTTTGCTGGAAAAAAAAGAAGAAAAACACCACATAAGATTCTTACATTCAAACTCTGACCGTGGTTTTCTCCAGTTTCACTGAGCGTGGAAAGCACAAATCACCGTCTTTCTGACAATGCATTTGGCCTGGCCCAGAATGAGGGAGTATTCGATAATTCACACAATGTCTTGTTAGGGGGCCATCCTCAGTCATCTTTCCAGACTCAAAACATTTCAGTAACCCGAAGAGGCAATGTTATCCAAAATGGCCACTCTTTAAGAACTACTGATTATTAAAATGAACGGTCCAGAGATAATTCTGTTGTTGAAGTGATAGTCAAATGCCCCCGTTTAGATGCAGGTAGGATAAGAAAAAAAAAGAGAGAGAGAGACTTTAAAGATATTTATCCCTTGTCTTCAATAGGTGTGATGTGCAAATTGCCTATATACTTAACTTAGTCAATATCCCTTCTCCTCCAAATTTCCACTAAATTGTCTGTTTCTTCAAGGCACTTAGATCTGCAGGTACTTTCCTAGTATCAGCACAGTGCCCAGGGCTTGAAATTTGCATGTTTTCCCGGTTACTGTTGCTCAGCTTGTGATTACAGGGAAAAAAAATATGGCTCTTGCTCTACAATTTTATCTCCATGCTATATATAAAATACAGCCATCGGCGTGGTATGTTGTTTTGTACGTGAATGAAAATATTTGAATATTCTTGTGACTGTGACTGGAGGGTCAGGAATAGCAGGCGACACACTAACTGTATTCCAACTCAGTGACTCAGAACCTCTGGGCACCTTGTTTTCTCTCCCCCCATCACAGAGCCACCAAGAGTAAGAACACACTTCCGTGGCTGGAACATTCTATCAGGCTAACGTGGCCCCGTCTATGAATCACGAAGCCCCAGACTTCACGTAATACAAGGGCTGACGTGCACTTTTCCCACTGCTGCATCCCTAGAGTCCATCACTGTGCCTGACGGAGCTCACGTGATGCGGAAACACTATGTACGAAGGAACCAAAAAACCCTGACCTCACAGACACCTGCTCCTCCTTCCCTAGGTATTTTTCTAGAGAAGGGAGGAAGGGAAAACTAACCAAAGCCTGCCATACAGGCTTTAAAGCTCCCAGTCATCACAACTTCTAACATCTTTTCATCTACCAGAGTGGAATTATAAGGGCCTGTTTCACAACTCACATTTCATGAGATCAAGTTACTTTACAAAACAAAACAAAACAAAACAAAAAACTAAAAAAAAAGAATACGGTCTTGGTCACCTTTGCATTTTGTCGTAAACACTAACGTCCTGGTTCTGCCTTTGTTCCCATGGAGAGTCTTAGTTTTTATCAAGTAGACCACAAGATGTGCTCCAGCAGCCAGACATGACCTCTGTGTCTCCCAAGAAATGTGTCGGGTTCTGTCAAACATCCCCTCTAATTCTATAAAAGCCTCATGTCTCAGCCCAGGCTGTGACAGCAGAGTACTGCAGACCAGGGGGCTAAAGGACAGACATTTGTCTCTCACAGCTGGAAGCTGGAAGTCCACGACCAAGGTGCCACTGGTTCAGTTCCTGGGGAGGGCACTCTTGCCGGCATGCAGATGGCAGCCTCCTCTGTGTCCTCACGTGGCAGAGATACAGAGAGCTCTGAGGTCTTCTCTTCCTCTCCAAGGGCACTAATCTCACCACGGGGGCCCCACCCTCATGACCTCATCTGACCCTAATTACTTCTCACAGCCCTCCCCCAAATACCATCCCACTGGGGATGAAGCTTCAACATACAAGGTTTGGGGAAAGCAACATTCAGTCTGCAGCATCTCACCATTGAGGACCATGCCACACAGATGTATTTATTGGCTCTGAACTCATGTGAAGACAGCAGTCATCAAATATCCACCTCTAACACAGAACAAGGAAGCAAATAAACAGCAAATTTACATTTCTGCAGAAGATCACAGATCTATTTTTTATGTTATGTTAGTCACCATACAGTACATCATTAGCTTTTGATGCAGTGTTCCAGGATTCATTGTTTGTGTAGAACACCCAGTGCTCCATGCGATCTGTGCCCTCCTTAATACCCACCACCAGGCTCACCCATCCCTCTACCACTCTCCCCTCTAAAACCCTTAGTTTGTTTCCCGGAGTCCAGTCTTTCATGGTTTGTCTCCCACCCCAATTTCTCCCCCTTCATCTTTCTCCTAATGTCTTCCATGCCATTCCTTCCATTCCTCAAAAACTGAAACTGTATGATAGTTGACTCTCGTCTTGACTTATTTCACTCAGCATAATCCCCTCCAGTTCCATCCATGTTAATGCAGAGGTTGGGTCTTCATCCTTTCTGATGGCTGAGTAATATTCCATTGTGTATATGGACCACATCTTCTTTATCCATTCATCTTTTGAAGGACATCTCGGCGCGTTCCACAATTTGGCTATTGTGGCCGTTGCTGCTCTGAACACTGGGGTACAGATGGCACTTCTTCTCACTGCATCTGTATCTTTGGGGTAAATACCCAGTAGTGCAATTGCTGGGTCATAGGGTAGCTCTATTTTTAACTAGATGGGTTTGTGATGAGCAGATCACACATCTTTTGACATAAACGTTGTGTTTGGTATATTCTCTGACACCTAATTGAGCCTCAGTATTTTTTGAATCAATAAATGAATGGTGCTATACCTCAGTAATCTAAGAGAATGTTATCTATAAAGTCAAACTAAGCCAAATAAATGATTTAACCTAGCAAACGGAATGTAAGGCTTTTTTGTTTCTGTACTAAAAAGTGTCTGCCCCAAAATGACAATGTTGTTTTAGTATAACTGTTATTAAACAATTCCTGCTGACAAGAGTGGTGAGTAACATCATTTACTTCTTTAAGTCCCTCCTTGTTCAGAATCGTAAGACTCTATCATCCGTATCTTTATCTATCTTTCTCTTTCTTGTATTCATAAATGATTTTGCCTCAAGTTTGGTGAAATATTGAAAAAGTGATTAGCTAAGAGCACGACCATCTGCACTCAAAATTCATCTCCAAAAGTAAAGATGTGTGCATAGTAGTTATGCATTATCAGCTCACTTATTTTCATCAATGCATTTTTAATAGACCCATCCCTTAATTTTTTATCATTTTCCCTCAAACTCCTAGTGATTCAGGATTGCTCATTTTAATGAGTCCAAGGGAGAGCTTATGGTAAAAATCAAATATTGAATTATGAGTTGTGGTGGAAAGAACATTAAGCTATAAATTTAATGAATTAAAAATAAATGTTTTGGCTTTGTTGTTAGCTAAGCTGTACGATCCTTAAAGACTTATTATGCTTTCCTACACTTTATTTTTATTGAAAATGAGAGTTTGCCATAGGTGAATTCCGATTCTTCTTTTCATTGTTAACATCTACTCAAATTTGCCATAAGTTGTGATAGGTGGTAAAGCCAGAGGGCTTTCGGTAGGGAGGGGGTGTCAGGAAGCTCCACAGACCAGCCAGACCAACGTTTCTAGCATCAGAGACCTGTACCTACTCACCCGTGTCCTCTTCTTCCTGGAAGCACAGTGACCACATCTCCGGGCTTCTTTGTGGTTGTGAGACAAACTGACAGTGGATTAACTATGATCAAAAGTGACACACACCTCTTTCATCATGCCCTTCATCTGGAAAATAAAACTTGTCCATGCACAATCCTCAATGGTCTGTATTCCCTACAGCCCCCTTCACATGCATGAGCCCGGCAGCTGGATGAGCCTAAAGTGGGTGGAGCCACAGAGGTAAGGACCCTGGTCTCTGAGTCACCCCCTTGAGGAGAGCCACCACCAGCTAGGAACACCCATTCCTGCATGGTCTCTCAGGAACAAATGGATCAATCATCCCTTTAGAGCCACTCCACGTGTTGGTAAGGCTGCTTGTTTTTTTTTTTTTTTTTTTTTAATTTTTTATTTTAATAAACATATAATGTATTTTTATCCCCAGGGGTACAGGTCTGTGAATCATCTGGTTTACACATTTCACAGCACTCATCATAGCCCATACCCTCCCCAATGTCCATTTCCCCACCACCCTCTCCCGTCCCCCTTCCCCCCCGGTAAGGCTGCTTGTTAACAACAACCATCCGTGCCCTGGCTGCTGCATTCTGTTTCCAAAGCACTGCGTGGATCAGCTTGGCCACACCTACACGCGACTCCAAACCCATCAATCGGGTAACAAGCATGGCAATCGGTGTGGGAGACGCACACAAGGATGTCCCACCTGTTTGGGGTTAATGTTGGAGTTAATGGCTGGTCCTGGAAGGCTTGACTTTTCTTACTACTTCCTCTGTTTCTCTTTGCCTATTTTAACACTGTGACATGTTGCGAGGCTGTCAAGCAGACACATATCAATTAACCTCTGCGTGTACATCTGTATGTTGATTTGTTCTACTGAATTCCCCTCAGTTCATTACTCAGAGAGCTGCCTCCTGACTATGTCTTAGAGACAGCCTCAGAGACTTGATTTACACCCTCCTATTTCAGTACCCGTGCAGAGTCAGGCAGAGAAGACAACTCAGCCAGGCACGGAGGAGCCTTCTCTGCCGGGGCTGACTTGCCAGGGCCATGCCCTGCCCAGGTGACTGTTCCAGCCTCTGAACCAGCTCCTGGTCTCGGGCTCGCAGAATGCTTGGGTGGGACTTCAAAATGAAGACGGCCCCGGGGAACAGGGACACTGATACTGAGGCTCGAACAGCTAAGTGTGTTTTCAGATTATCCCCTATGCGGTGTTAGCACAAATCATGACAAGGAGGAAAGGCTACAACTGTAAAAAGCTTTTCTCCTCCGCTTTAGTTCTTGGAATCCGGTCTGCGTGACCACTTTCAATTTCTCCGTATTTTTCTCAATAAATCATCGCTTTCTACTTCAGCCTGGTGAACTTTATATAATATTTTCTGTAGGAAATAAGATTTTTAACGAGTCCTTGAGTGTCTGAAGACTGGATTTCCCTGAGTGTGTGCTGTGAAAACGGACATACGTGAGAGCAAAGAAATGTAGGTGAGTCCAAGTGAAGACCTTGATCTAGGAGGTGACATTTCTACAGAACTGCTTTCCTGGGTAAACAAAAAGACCGTTGAGATGTCCATGTTTCTGGAGTGGATTAAGTGTCTAAATATAGGACAGAAACACATGGTGTGGAGGAGAGGACAGCAACCTATTGGTTCCTTGGCTTGAGATCTGAGACTCACTTCACCACCAGCTGCCCGTGCAGCCTCAAGCACGTCAATTCTCCACTCTCAGCCTCCTTTTTCTCCTCTGCAGGCCAAGCACTTTGTAATGGATGCACTGTGACGCCCCTCCTAAGAGCACCAACAATTATCGACCAATGAGTGTTGGCTGAGTAAGGAGCTTATGCTCTAGGAGCTAATGAAAAGGATCGTGGTCCTAACTTCTAAGGGTGATCTTTTTCATCTGAAATAAAATGTCCTTTAATGCCAATACCAAGCTATTTGAAACTTTATTTAGCTAAATTGAATTATCAAAGCCAAACTGACTGTGTAATTCGATTCGGTCAAATACTCTCTTGGCTCAGATGCCCTATCAACCACATCACACTCAGGCTGTGTGGACACATGTAGTGGTGACAGCGCTGGTCTGAGAGTCAGAAGATATTGAGTAGATTTAAGAACAGAAGGTTTTGAACAGCCTGAGCTTTATATTAAGATGAAGTAATTTCCTCTTCAGATTTTATAAGTTAGTTCTTGAATAGAATAAATTAATTACCAGGGGAGAATCAAATGCCTTAAGTAGAACAAAAGAAATAATGAGAAGGAATATGGAAGTTACAAAAATAGATGCTTTAAATATACAACTTTTCAAGAGGTGAGCTCTGCACACAAGAATATGGGGTGGGTTTCCTATTGAAACAAACGTAGTGGTTTTAAACAACAAAATTTATCTTACAGATCTAGAGGTGAGATCTTCAAGATGACTCTCTTGAAGGTAAATTAAAGGGTGGGCAGGGCTGCGTTCCCTCTGAAATCTTCAGGCAAGAATCCGTTTCCCGGCTTTCCCAGTTTCCCGAGTCCGCCTACGTTCCTCAGCTCATGGATCCTTCCTCCATCTTCAAAGCCAACAGTGCAGCATTTTCAAATCTCTCCCTGTAGGACTTAGAAAGACCCTGTGACTGATCACATGGACCCCCCCCCCCACCCTGCCCCTGGTATAACCCAGGACAACCTTCCCATACCAAGGTCAGCTGACTAGCAACCTTAATTCCACCTGTAAGCTTAGTTACCCTTGGCTACATAGCCCAACATATTCACAGATCTGGTTAGATGAGGAGGTAAACATGGAAGGGGAGCAGAACGTACTGCCTAAGAATATGTCAGTATGCCATGAGGATTATTTTGAGCTGAAGATAATTGAGAAGAAGCAGATAGAAGTAAAGCTCTCTGCCTTCCACCATTTGCCTAAAAGTAGGATGTAACTTTGCAAAGGTGTTCTCCCTCTTCCTTCTCTACCAGAAAGGACAAAAATTGATCACCAGAGACAAACCTAGATCCTCATCAGCCCAGAGACAGCACCAGAGGAATCTACATAACAAACTTGCTAATTAGCTTTTATTTCTCATTGGTTCCTGGTATATTGGCCTTCCTCTAATGTACTGCCCTCGAAACTCAAATTCTTCTCCTGCATCTTGTCACTTCTCTACAAATTCATTGTCCTTTTGCTAAGATGCTCTATAAGCCCAACTTCTAACCTCCCTTTTGGGTTACTTATCACTGAGTTATCTCATGTACATGCACAATGTGCACATTAACAAATGTGTGTTTGGTTTTCTCTTGTTAATCCGTCCGTTGTCGGTCTCCTTGGCAGAGCCTCCACCAGTGAACCCAAGATGGGTAAAGGAAAAAGAAAATGTCCCTCTTCTACAACATTTTTGGGGAGGTGCATTAGCTGCCTGCCACAGATATCTACCCTTTAATATTGGGTAGTTTGCTTCCAACTCATGCAGTCATACATTCATCCATTCAACAAGTGTTCATTAAGCACACACTCTCTGTCAGATAGTGTGTGGAACCTGAGATTGGAGTGCTGAACAAAGCAGATGGGGGTCCCACACTTGTGTTGCACCAACTGAGACCCAGGGCTAAAGAGAAAATCCAAGGTAAGCTATAGAAACACACCCAAAGTGATCTCAGTGTTTCCGGTGGGACTTGGACATGTTTGGTGCAAATCCTAGTAGACACGGAGAGATGTGTCTGGTTCGGTCCAATAAGTTGGGATTGCAATTCACAGCACGGAGACTTTCTCTGCTTCCAGGGTCTGGGCATTCACAGGACATAGCCCCAGATCTTCTCTCTCACGCAGCTTGGTGAGTAGCTCCCCTAAAAATCCAGGAAGCATCCTAGAGACCCAATTGAGGTGGAGGCATGTCATCCTCTGTATTATGATTCCCCTTTCAAAATGGGACATAAGTCCCTGCACTCCCAGGGTCTTAGTAAATGTCTTACACACAGGCAAGTATGAAAAGACCATGACCTTATTTGGTAGACCTGAGCTTCTGCCAAATGCATCCTCTCCATTGTGCTCAGGGTGGATCCTCTTCAGCTCTTAAACAGAGTTTGGCCCATACTCCTGCCTGGACACCATCACATTGCATGATGACCACAGGCTGACTGTCCTACAAAGTACTCTTGATGTCAATCCCTCATTGGTGCTCCATGGAAGACAGGTGGGGAAAGGAGAAAGTGGAATAGTAAGGGAGGGAAAGGGAGGACTTCACAGGGAACCACTAGGCTGTCCTTTTAGCCTGCCTCCCCCTCCTCACCCTTCACAAGACTTCTCAGCCCCCTGCATCTCCCCTTCCTCCCCAGTCTCTTCTACTGGCTATTTGGAGGGAGAAAGTCTCTGGAAGAGAAAGAGGAAACTCCATCATGTAAGATGATCCAGCTGCACTCTGATAACAGGCCGTTGTGGTCGAGCTTCCCATGTCACCCCACAGTCACCCAACAGAGGTGTCGTCACGCTCTAGATGGCCCTGTGCGGCCAGCAGCCAACGCATCTGGGCTCACATCCCACTTTCCTGCCACAGTGCCGTCACTGTCTAGTGCCACCAACAAGAACCACAAACGCTTCCACTAGTGCCCCTGGCTAAGATTCCTGAGTGGAGGTGGGCTGAACCTAGAGAAGAGGTGACTTCCAAAATGAGAAGCAGCTGATTGTGTTCCTAGTGTCTAGTGACTGAGGACCAGCATCCAAGTGTATTTGTTAAACATCCCATCCAACCATTGTGATGTTTCTGGACTTACATCATGCCCTCTTAGGAAAACATTTAATATATGGACAAATTTAGGAGCCGCTGTTGGAAACAAAAATAGCTAATCTGTTAGGTAATGCTTGCAGATATTAATAGTAAGCCCTGTGCTTTCAACGTCTACTTCTATAAACAGATCCTGTTTCCTCTGCTGCTAAACTGAAAGCTAATTCTTTATAACTCCCCGATTACATCTCTTTTCAATATGTTTTCATTTCAAAATCTCATTGACTTTATTGTCTACACAGTGGACTCTTCATCACCAAATCTAGCCAAAGGGATTTCAAGGAAAATGAGGGGAAAGACATTGTCATTATGTTCACACAGCTCTGGCTCTCTGGCTCCTTATTAGAAGTATGGCAATTTCCAAAACCTGTTACCAGCTCCCACTTTCTTCTTCTCCTTCTCCTTCCTTCTCTTTCCTCCTCCTTCCTCCTCTACTTCTTCTCTTTGAGGAGCTCATTTTTGTTCCTGAATATTCACAGTTGCACTCTGGTTACTCAGAGAACATTTATTCTTAAACCTGAGTCTTCACCAGCACATGCGGGAGGAAATGCTTTGGGGCCTGGAAGGCAAAACATCCTCAGTGCTGCATCATTTTCCTCCCATAAGTTTCACTGAAAAGGGATAGAAAATAACATAAACACCATTCCTGGTAAAGCATGAGAGGCTGGGTGTGTAGACAACATGACTCCATACTATCCAGGCATGTATATGTGTATCCATGTTCCAGAGATCTTCTGCCAAAGATTTCTGTTTAACGGGAGTGGAGCAGAGTGGGAATGAAGGGAATCGGGATTGCCTTAAAGACCAACTATCTAGGCCAATAAGATAACCTTGAAGTTGGAAGGTAAATGTCAAATGTTGAACTGGTCATTGATTTAGGACTAAACGTATATTTCCTGTGATTAGAATGGACTTACAGAGGTGCTTGGGTGGCTCAGTCATTAAGCATCTGCCTTCAGCTCAAGTCATTTGATCCCAGGGTCCTGAGATCGAGCCCCACACTTCCCCTTGCTTGTGTTCCCTCTCTCACTCTCTCTCTGTGTGTCAAATAAATAAATTAAATATTTTTAAAAATTTAAAAAAATAGGATGGACCTATAATTTAAAGTATAACCCCAGCTCACATCGACGAAACATGCAATACAGAAATGCAGTCTGCCTGTGACCGAGTCAGCTTTGCAGGGAGGATTAAACATTAGTGAGCAGTAAAAAGGACTGTGACTTTTCTTTCTTTGGCCAGAAATATAGGAGGGAATGAGCAGCTGTATGCTATGAAAAGTCAGTCAACATGCGTCTATTCCTGGTCTTATTTGCGTCTGCTGCTGTGCGGGACAACGCAGGATTTGCAGGGCAGACAAGAGCTCTGGCGTCAGTGGGGTGGCTGCTCACAGGACAAGGGGGCATGGAAGCAGTAACCAGAAGTGGGGAAGAAGGCAGTGGCATGGAATCGTGGGCAAGTGTGTCGAGTAAGAGCTCAGACGACTCTTCGTCAAAATCTGGCTCCACGACCGATGGGACAGCAAAGCCTCTGAACCTGAGCTTCCCCATTGTAAAAAGGACCAAATGTAATAATACTTGTAAACTGCACACACAGAGTGGCTGGCCTATGGGAGCACTCACACGTGTTAGCAATGATTATTTCTTAAGATTTTTTCCTATGTGGTAAGTTTTGTGTTTAGGCATCTGTTCTATGAATTGTACACTATCCAGGCAAACTGTAGTTTTACTCTCAAGAAGATGCATACTTTCTCTAAGAAAGGAATTTGTAGATAACAGCATAATCCCTTTGTTTGTTCTCTCATTCCTATTCCAACTACAGCAGGATACAAGATGGAAGACGGTCCAAAACGACGTGGTTCTTACCTCCACTTTCCAAGCAGGGAATGTACGTCATGGATGGAGGAGGACACCTCCTCTCTTGGCTTGTACGGGGCTCCCTGTCTCAGGGCCAGATGCTGGGGAAAGCACAAGGAGACAATGAACATTGTTTTCTCTTCTTATGTTGTTCTTTACGCTTCCCATTGTTTAAAAGAGCATAAATTCAAGGAACACCAGATGCTGTTGTATTTCAATTAGTAGCAATTATCACTCCTATTCACTGGGAGCTGACTTAACGCCAGACATGGCTGTTAGCAGCCTTAAACTAGTACTCTTATGATGAGGTCTGTAGGGACGTAAAATTAAGTACATGTACTATGGCTGCTGATGGTCTCAGTTCCGCTCTCAACACATTGATACGGGGAAGGTCTCTCAACAATCTGTGAGGAAGATACCATTGTTATCCTCATTTTGGATGAGGGAGCTGGTAAGTGAGCTGAAGCGAAGTCAGTGTTAGGCCCCCTGTCACTAGTAGAAAAGACCTCAAACCTAGGTTTCCGATGTGTTCAGTCCGACTCTGCAGCAGCCACTCTGCTAGCGCGGATGATCAAAAACCAAGCCTGTCTTATTAAATTGACTTATGTGTCACACTAGAATAAATGGCCAGGTTATTTTTGTGACTTTGTGGGTGTGGATGTGTGTGTGTGTGTGTGTGTGTGTGTGCACGCACATGCATGTGTGTGCCTATGTGTGTGTAAGTGTGTGTGCTACCATATTCACCAGCCGTTAGAGAGCTAACAGGAGGACCAATGGAATTGTGTCCGGAATATTATTCTGGCTCACAAATTTTACCAAGCTAGCAATGCAGTGAAAAACAAGTTCCTAGGCTTTATTCTGAAGTAACTCTTCAAGGATGGTTTGACTATGTATTTGAAGACATTGCAATTTTCTTTTTCATTGCATTAGCCTGTCAATTCCAGTAAGTTTTGCTTCCGAGATAGGAGGGGAGGTTAAAATCCATGAAAAGGAAATTAGACAGGATTGAGACTCTAACCTGGAAACAGAGGCACCCCTGCTAATGCAGTGAAAATTAACTCATCACTGAATATATACGCACAAAGGGACTGGGAGCAGATTGTACACATCTGTACTAACCCGGAAGGGAAAAGGCCAGTTTCTCATGAGGTAGGCAAGTAACCATTTGTGAGAATTGTATTCTTTTATTTTCGGTATTGGCTAAACGCGATGCTGCATTTTATTTCAGGCTATGTCTGAAGACAGGAACTGATTCAATTCTGTTTGTCTCCAGAAGCCTCTGATTCTCCTGTTTTTTGTTCCTTTTGGCTCAAAATTATTTGAGGCAAATGCTCTCTTTCACCAGCAACTCTTCATTCCACCCATAACTGATTCTAATCTCATTTCTCATTGATAGTATCTTGTTGGCCCAAAATTCTTATTTATGTGGATGTGTCTAACCTGTAATTCTAGCTCTTTAAATGCTGGCATTATTTTTATAGCATTTCTCATTTCTCAGAGAGCCCAGGTCCGGTATCCACCCTAGTTGCCGGGACCATGCCTATCTTGGTGCATCTCTTTGATGGGTCTCCTTGAGTAAGAGTGAGGAAGAAAGGATTCTGAAATATTTTAATAATAAGTGCTCAGAGGAGTTAACAAAACTTGAGAAAAAGTTGAAAAGAGTTTTAGGCTTATCCAATTATTAACACAGGACCCAAAAATTCACTTTTTAAAATTAAATTTAATGTGTGTGTGTATGTGTGTGTGTGTGTGTGTTAAGAGAGGAAATATAATTTAGAACCTAGATTCTTTGCAGCTGGTTAGCAAGCAGACATCTAGACCAAGCAGGGAAGCGGGATTCTGAAAAAGCAGGGGACACAGTAAATGCAGGAGATTCCGGAAGGCAGAAGATGAAAGACGGCTGCCCCAGCCCCACACCTGCCCCGGGGCTCTTTCAGCCTTCCTTTACAGCTACCAAGATGGCCCCAGGGCTTTACAGACTTATTAAACTGCATCCTTGATCCTAGAAGAGCAAGCTACGAAGGAAGAAAGGGACACGCCAGAAATCTAAGCAGTAGGAAAGCCCGGCTGTCCTTGGGTGTTTGCCAAGCAGTGCGGCCTCCCACGGGGTGGAGGGGGGGCCCCGGCTCCCCGAGCCCCTGCGGTTGGAGCACCTGTGGTTTTTCCTCACTGCTGCTTAATTCTTCTATCACCAAATTCTGACTGTAGCTGCGTCTGGTGTGAGAGCCAAGCTTTCACCGGCTCTGAGCCACGTTTCCCAGGCTGGTTTTGACACTTAGAAAGATCTGAAAGAGGAATTATAAGGACCAGTTTGGCCAAAGGCAAGAAATCATGTCTCCCTGGGATGAAAGGAAATGTTTACTTAGGAAGCTACACATTTCGTAATGAGTAAGACTTCATCACTTACCAAAATAAATGTGTTTTAGGATTAAGAAAAAAAAAAACAAAAACAAATTATTTCATGTATTCTCAGGCGTGGGAACCAACATAATATCTTATATATGGCTGTGTTGTTATAAAGTGGTGAAAATGCGGCTTTCTTAAAGATGGGAAATGGCCAATTTTCTAAGTTCAGTCTTTGTAGTATCCAGTGGCTGTATACCCTGACTCTCACATGCTGCTGCTATAATAATTTAAGTATCTGAAAACACAATAACACTCTTCCAGCGCCTACTAATAAAGGTTTCGGACATCCCGGTATTGCATGAACTGAATCTACAACGAGCCTCTGTGTGGTAGAGTGGACAACGATTCCCCTCTGGCTTCTGAAGCCCCCCAAATATCCCCTTATTGTCAGGGCAATCAGTACACAGATTCCGTTAACCAATGTGTTAATATAAATGAAATAGAAGTGGAATAACATAAAACCTTTTAGAATTGCATTAGTCACTAGGGGCTAGGTAGACATAAGCAAATCATGAGCATTTTGGATATTCTAGTAGTTGTAATGATTTTAGCTTGCAGTCAGGTCAAGAGACATCTATAGATTTGTGTCCAACACTGTGAATGTAATGATAAAAGGAAGAAACACTATGAAATTATGAGCAAAAGCATCAGTACACATTTAATTTTTTTTTAAGATAATATAAAATGCATGCACAGGAGACAACACTGGGGCTTTTCTCAGCCTGAGTTCTGGGAAAGAAAAAAAAAAAAAAGAGTTGGTAGAATTTGAAACCATAAGTACGCACCTGGAATATGTTTTGAGAACGTCTATTTACACTACCCACAAGGTCCAGAAACCATCAAACTAAGATAAGAACTCAAGAATTATTCCCAGGCCAGTTGCTTGCCTGGGGCTCTTGGCAAAAGTAAATAAAAATCCACTACGAGAGAGGCTCACAGTCCAGGCCACAAGGATTCCCTGCTACAGAAAAGAGCCTCCCCTCCAAGAGTTACACAACAGGACATGAGTAATAGCGTGCAGAACTAAAGTCAAGACTTAAACCCAGTGATCTGAAATAATAAAAATGGAAATTTGAAAAGTATTTTTAAAAGAATATAACTAAAATGTTTCAAGGGATAAATATAATCAAAATCCTAAAAAAAATAAATAAATAAAATGCACAGTGAAAAAAAATTAAGTGAAACCCACTAGCACTTACATTAAAAAATAGGGCCTTTGAAATTAATGGAGAGATCTAAAAGCAGGTATAATACAGTCAAGGAGAGACTCAGAAGAAGACAGGGAAACAGCACAGAAAGACACCAGGAAATATTAGCGGGAGGACAAGAAAAGGAAATGAACCTGCGGGTAACTTAACTTGTCGCGGTAACTTAAATGGCAATTTAAGCCACATGAACTGTGGGATGAAACAGTGCAGCGTTTGTGTCTGTGGAGTTCTGCAAAACAAGGAGAGAGAAAACGGTGGCCAGAACAAAGGTCAGAGCCACAGAGTCTCTACACAGCAAGTAAATGACAAAGGAAGAAGACCTTACCCGGACAGAAGAATTTTTAATCTAAACCTAGATTACTTAACAGAAGAAATCCAAAATAATAATAATAACAAAAATAATAATTTAGAAATTATAAAATTCTTCTAAATAATTCATCGACCAAAAACACCATCACAGTAAAAATAAGATAATATTGCAAAACAATGTAGGCACTGCATAAAAAAAATTCATATGGTAAGTTAAATTTGTATCTGGAGAAAAATAAGTTTCCACTAAATGCATATATTAGGAGACAAGAATAACAAAATTACTAAGCAAAATTTTCGACAAAAAAGTAAAATTTGCTACCATAAGTAAACCTCGAAATCCAGAGTGTTTCACAGAATAAATATGAGAGCATAATAAATGAAGTAGAAAACTGTGTATCAATAGAAAGGGTCAGAAAATTTACTTTAAGGGTCAGAGGATTTACTTTTTACAGGGTGTGAAAAAAGATAAACTCTTAAAGTTTGAAGAATAAAAATAAGGAAAAGGTGTATGTAAATAACAAGAGAAATGAAATTATTGCATGTAACTCATACGCTTAAAAATGAAAAATGATAGCCCCTGAGTGGCTCAGCGGGTTAAGCCTCTGCCTTCGGCTCAGGTCATGATCTCAGGGTCCTGGGATCGAGCCCCGAATCGGGCTCTCTGCTCAGTGGGGAGCCTGCTTCCCCTTCTCTCTCTGCCTGCCTTTGTGCCTACTTATGATCCCTGTCTGCCAAATAAATAAATAAAATCTTTAAAAAAAAGTCATTAAGAGGGGGTGACTGGGTGGCTCAGTCAGTTGGGTGTGTCTGCCTTTGGCTCAGGTCATGATCTCAGAGTCCTGGGATCGAGCCCCGCATCAGGTTCTCTGCTCAGCAGGAAGCCTGCCTCCTCCTCTCTCTCTCTGCCTGCCTCTCTGCCTACTTGTGATCTCTGTCTCTGTGTCAAATAAATAAAATCTTTTAAAAAAAAGAAATATGTATTTTATATGAAGAAGTTATACTGACAAATTAAAAATTTTACATAAATTGAACTTCAAAAATACATAAATCACAAAAAGGGTAAGAGAAGAACTAAAAGATTGAAATGGGTTTTTGAATCCATGTAATTAGATTAGTAGGTAAAAATGTATCCCTCAATAAAACTCTAGTACCAGAGAGACTTAAGTAATATTTTCCAAATCTTCAAGGAATGTAGTCCCAATTTTATACAAACTCGACAAGTGAGAAAGAACAAAGAGGGAAAATCTCCCCAACTCATTAACCAAGGCTAAAATGACCTTGATTTCAAACCAAGAAAGATAGTATAGTGTAAGGAGAGTTCCATAACAATCTCACTTTCGAATGTGAACGTAAAAATTCTTGCGTTCAATATTAGCATACATGGGGGCTCCTGGACGTCTCAGTGGGTTAAGCCTCTGCCTTCGGCTCAGGTCATGATCTCAGGGTCCTGGGATCGAGCCCCGCATCGGGCTCTGTGTTTAGCAGGGAACCTGCTTCCCCCTGACTGCCTGCCTCTCTGCCTACTTGTGATCTCTGTCTCTGTCAAATAAATAAATAAAATCTTAAAAAAAAAAAAATTAGCATACATGGAACACTACCTCAAAAATTAATGAGGTACTGTAATGACTAACCTAACGTAATACAAATAAATAAACAAATATATTGGCATACTGATTCAATAAATTTTTATAAAAGATTTTATTTATTTATTTATTTGCCTATTTACTTGTCAGAGAGAGAGCACAAGCAGGGGTAGCTACAGACAGAGGGAGAGGCGGACTCCCCACTGAGCAAGGAGCCCAGTGTGGGGCTTGATCCGAGGACCTTAACGTCAGGACCTGAGCTGAAGGCAGACGCGTAACCAACTGAGACACCCAGCCACCCGGCCAACCAAAGTTTTAAAAAAGGATCACACAACATGGTCAATTTCAATAATATCTAACTAAATATGAGTTAATAGTAGAAATTCTATCAGTTTAAGTCTCTACTCTCATAGAATGACCTTAATAAATGGAACAGCAAGTCAGAGACACAAGCAATAGCCCACATTTATCAAACATTTATTTGTTTATAGCAGAGAGGTCTCAGTGGCCAGAAGTCATATAGACAACATAGAAGCAATTATCCAATCAGCTGGAAATTTGCAATTTTTGAAATGCTGTAACTCAGACTTGGCGATGGGGTAAGTGCAATGCCTGTGACCATGAAAAGGGTTTGGAATTAAGAGCATGGGAGTGAAAAGGAAAACCCCGGATCTGACACTGAACAACCTCAAACTGGGGTAATACCCAGAACTCTCTTGGGGAAGTAACCTTGTAATACTTAAAGATGATACAAGTCTTTCCCTGCTGGTTTGGTATCTCCATCTACCCTGATTAATTATGGGTTTCATGGAGACAAAGTGAATTAAACTTATAGAATCAAAAATTCTGATAAATATAGAAGAAATGTGTATTTTAAGAATTTAAATCCATCTCTTATCATATTAGACTATATAACAAGATGACATTTTAATTCCAATTTAAGATGATGTGAGTGAAACATTTTTATTATGTTATGATTTGAAATCTTGTTACGATTATAAATGGTATTGAAACAGATAAGAGAAATTAAAAATTGCTGTCTTTATTAGTTTATTAGATCCTTAGTATCTACTTGTGAGCTAGGGAATGCAAATTTATCAGGCAATTGAGATGATTAAAAATGAATTTGAATATATTACATTTACAAACATAGTTCGAAATGTTTAAAGGTATTTAATTAACTAAGCTACAAAAATACATTTACATTATAGTTAAAAATCTGATTTTTTTCAGTAAATCAATGGTTAAGTATTGAAACAAATTTAACACCTAAATTGCCCTTACTTTGATCCAAAAGCTACCCTTGCAGACAATCTCTGAATCCCTGTTCCCCCAAACCATAGCCGGCCACCTTTCACATCAGCAAGCTCGTTAACAGATTTGGAAGACTCAAATATGGTAAGAAAATCTTGGATAAAGAAAGGTTTTATGATTAAGACAAATCTTTGATAAAATTGAACAGCTATGCACTCTTCCGGCAGGTGTCCCAAGGAGTTACAGGGATGGAAGTTTGGAAGAGACCATTTTCCTTAACTCATGGATGGTGCGTTCCCAAAGTCTGAGTAAACCACACTGCTTAGTGCTGAAATCTTGGAATTGTTTCTATTACAAATTGAGAACAAGACAAGTCATAAACCAGTCCATTACCAGAGCTTCTTTTTAACATTTTCCAGAAGGTCTAGATAATGCAATAACATCCACAAATGAAGTAACAATTACAAAGATTGGAAAAGAAGAGAAAAATCTTACTATTTTACCAAACATATCATTTTCTACTTGAAAAGTTAAAAATAAGCTACAGAATCCTATTAGAACTAATACGAGAATTGAATCCATTTTGGCAGAGGATAAAATCAATGTGCATTAATGAACAGCATTTGCAAACACTAACACAATTGGAAAACATGATTTTTGAAAGCTATAATCTAATAGCACAAAAGCTGTACATAGGAATACATACAACTGAAAGATTTTATGTTGAATAAAAAGTACTGGGAGGTATAAAACAAGATCTAAGTGAATAAAGAGTAAATTCCATACATGTCTGGAGACAACAATTCTGTAAAAATACTCTCTCTCAAGGTAGCTATAACTTCAATGTTCATCCTATCAGAATCCTAACAGGTTCCATGATAAACATGTACAAATATCCATGTGAAATAGTATTAATATACCTATGAAAATGCAGAGAAAAGTGATTCAAAAAATCTAACATGTGATAGCACTTACTAAGCGCCAGGCACTTTGCTAGGTACTTTAAATACTGTAACTCCTTTGAGCCTACAAAAATCCCCAGGAAATAATGACGTCATCTGCATTTGGAGGAACGGATTGATTAAGCAATTTGGCCAAGATCAGTCAGTGGGAGGGCAAGGGTCTGGAGTCTTCCAGACACCGCTCCTCTGACAAACAAAGAGAAACGCACAGCTGAGGACACTGTAAAGACCACCGGTGGGAGACTCCTATCACAATATATCGTCACCCAGTAAAAGACTATGAAAAAAATAACATGGAGGACGTGGGGAGATGGAGAGGAGAAGGGAGTTGAGGGAAATTGGAAGGGGAGGTGAACCATGAGAGACTATGGACTCTGAAAAACAACCTGAGGGTTTTGAAGGGGTGGGGGGTGGGAGGTTGGGGGAGCCAGGTGTGGGTATTAAGGAGGGCACGTATTGCATGGAGCACTGGGTGTGGTGCAAAAACAATGAATACTGTTACGCTGAAAAGAAATTTTTAAAAAAAGTATAAAAAAAATACTATGGAAAAGGAATCTTGTGGAGGGATAGAAAAATAGGCCAGTGGAATAGAAATGCCAACCCCGAGGTCCCAGAACAGGGGGACTCCACACACGATAAAGCCTGAAATATATGAACATGTGCTGGAAGTTGAGGAGGGACCGTTCCCAGCCTGTCCGGGCAGAGCCGGCTCTTCATGGCGGATGCACGTTAGAGCAGATCCCTACCTCACGACGGCAGACGCAAAGTCCCAATTACCTGAAGGTCTCAACGCAAACATGAAAACTGCAGTGATTTTGAAATAAACATGGGAAAACATCTTTGTTCCCTCAGGTAAATCTTAGAAAGCAACCAATATGGAAGAAAACAAAAGATTAAGTTTAAGTGTCTTAACATTCAAACCATATCCATGAAAAATAAAATCACCAACTGAATAACATAAAGTACACATTAGAAAAAGAGGTCTACAGTCTACATAAAAAAGAAAAGATCATTATACAGGATATAGTGAACTCTTACAAATACATAGAAAAAAACTATTAAAAAATAGGAAAATAGACAAAAAGGGTCACAGATAGGAAATGGAATTGCTAATAAGCTTCTAAAGGTGATTGGTTTCAGTAGCCATCAGAGAAATATAAGTAAGTCCATGATAGAACACAATTAAATACCCCAACTACCAGTACAGATGAACGTCTGATAACAACTGGGCACAAATGGAGGAAATAAGATTGCACATTGTCTGAGAGTGAGAATTGGTACAATAGCTTCCGATAGCAATTTTGCAACCCTGGTAAAGCCGAAATGCATATATTCTAACCCAGCCATGCTCCAGGTTAATCGTGGACCCTGGAGAATAGATGCCCCCATGTTCACTAGTTTCCGTGCACAGACTATGTGCAGAAGAAAAGTGGAAACAACGTAACCGTCACTTAGAAGGTGAATGCATAATAACACGGTTTCATCACGCAGCGGCATTTCATACAGCAGCTACAGTGAATGAATTGGATCTGTATTTGCAGAGCGAAATCTCCCAATTACCAAGTACGGAGGAGAAAACAAAGTCACGGAAAGATATAAACAGGATAAAAAATGCAGATACATTTAAAAAAAAACAACAACAACAACAGTGCAGTGTGTATTACTTATGGATGCGTAGTTGTGTGCTAGAAGCACAGACACAGAGCTAGGAAAGGTTTCATAAGTAGAATTTCCAAGAGCGGTTAATTCTGGGGTAGATGGGGAGGGAAAAGGTCATGTGAAGTTTTAGCTGTATCTTTTCAGTTTTGTTTCTGAAGAAAGATACTAATACATAAAAACACAGAAGGATAGAAGGAAAGAGACAGTATGTGTGACTGAGCGAGAGGGACACAGAGCAAGCTTCTGACTTGTTAATCTTGGAGGAGGATCCATAAGCATATCCGATAACATTTCCTGCATTTTTGGCATGTTTGCAATGTTTCAGTAATTATAAAAATCATGTGAAAGGTCTATAAGTAAGAACAGAGTTTCTAGATTATTTTTATCTAAGTTTAACCGAAAATAATAATCTGATCTGATAATGATTGCAAAGATCTTGGAGTATTATGGTAATAGTTTTAACACAGGCAATTGCCGCTGTCATTTCCATGGTATGCCTGGAAAAGCTTTTCTTTCGAAAAATGGGTAAAGAAAGAAATATGAAATCCAGATGTATATAATGCGTACATAATTTAAAACAAGAACTACAGCCTGCAAAAATCGTATTTAGGATAACTTATTAAAAATGCTACTGGAGGGGCGCCTGGGTGGTTCAGATGGTTAAGCCTCTGCCTTCAGCTCAGGTCATGATCCCAGGGTCCTGGAATCAAGTCCCACATCCGGCTCCTTGCTCAGCGGGGAGCCTGGTTCTCTCTCTCCCTCTGCTGCTCCCCCTGCTTGCGCTCTCTCGCGCACTTTCTCTGTCAAATAAATACACAAAATCTTTAAAAAAATAAAATAAAATAAAAATGCTACTGGGTTTCACTGAAGAGTACGGAACTTATCCTGATGGAAGGTTCACTGGAACAGTCAAAGAGAGCACCCCCAGAAACTAAGCTTACGGATCTCTGTGATGTGTGTGCACCCGCAACAGAGGGAATGGGGAAGAAGCCGGGGAACGAGAGGGAGAGAGAGAGAGAGAATATGTGCTAGATCATATTTTTATAGTCTCTTGTAATGCATCACAGAGTTGGCCATTGGCAAGAAGTACAGACGACCTTCGAGGGCCCCCACAACAAGAGCGACCGTGCATTCCAAGGGCGGGAGGGCTGGGGCCAAGACCTACTATTGGAAGACGTGCTCGCAGACGTCGGGACCAAGAAAGACGAGGCACAGAGCACATGCGAGCAGGAGCTCTGCCCCCCTCTCCCCCCACCCCGCAGGGCAGTTACATCTGGGACACCCGAAGAGTGACACGTTTGTAGGTAAGCAAGACAAAAGTCGAAAAAGAAGCTTGTTCTCTGGGTCTGGGCCCTGGGTGGCCCCAGGAGGAAAACCCGTCACCTCAAGCTGGCCCTTGGTGGTGTGAGGAGCTAGAATGCACATCATGCAGCCAGCGGAAAGGAAAATGTACGATTTTTGTAAAATAGACCCCGCTCAGAAGTGTGTATGGGATAGGTGCCCGGAAGAAACGACCACAGATTCTCTCTTGAGAAAAGTACCCTGAAGCTCCATGCAGAGATGCAAAAAATATTTTAATTTCCTGACATAAATGCATAAAGGAAATAAGTTTAGAAGGCATGAAAATATGAACGTAAAAAATTCAGCGAAGTTTCAGAGGCCACTAAAACGACGCAGCAGACTTGAAAAAAAAAACTACATAAATTTTACAAATTAAAAAAAAATCACTGAGATTAAAAGCAGAATATAGTAATTGGCTTTAAAACCCAGTAAATGCGTAAATCTTAACAAATTTAGTGTGCTGGTAAATATATCAGAGATGGGGGAAGAATTTTCTGAAGGTACACCAGAAAAAGGAAAAAGGAGCAGTTATAAAAAAGAAAATGGGCAGAAACTGGGTTATAGACTGAGAAGACCCAGCAGGTACCAAAGGACCTTGGGGCCTTGGAAGGAGAACCAAGATCATGAGGAAAGGGGCGATTCGGAGGCAGCAGCGAAAGTTCTTTTGGAAATGCAAATCCAGCGAGCCCACTGAACACCCCACCTGCAAATCTCGTAGGCAAGCCGTACAGCGGCGAAGGCAGTGAGGTATTTCTTGTTGCAGAATAACAGAAAAGATAGGTTCCCCACAGAGGAATGGCCATTAAACGAACAGAAACAGCTAATGGCAGAATTCAGTGGAATGGTCTCTTCAAAATGCTGAGAAAAAAGAATTACTGCCGACCTGAAGTTTCATATGCAGTGAACTCGAGAATGAAGACAAAATAAATACATGTTCTAGCAAAAAAACTGAGACTTTATCACCAACAAATTTGCATTGATAAATAACGTTTGAAGAATGTCCTTCGGAAAAAAGCAGTGATTCCAGATGGACAATGTGGACTCAGGAGATGTGGAGAGAAGTGAAGAATGTGCGTGTGAAACAGTAAAGTAATGTCTGATTTGTGATACCAGAATAAGAGCAAACTACCCAAAAGCTGAGTTGCAAAAGCTGACCCAGTTAAAATACTTAGGGTTCTGGATTTATCCGAGAGTGTAGTACGAACAGTGCTTACATCTCGATTTCATTAAGTGAAATGTGCATGTTAAAATTTCTGGGGCAACCTTAAACAAAGAGAAATTGAGTTTATAACTTTTTAAAGGGTAGAATAAAAATGGGGACATGCCAGTTCCTCAGTTAATGCACACAGCGCTGCCTGAAGAAAAGTAAAGCACAGAAGCGGCAGAAATGAGATGTTGGGAACGAGTCTAAATATACAGTAAACACCATAAACGGGAAAGAACTGAATCATCTGGTTAAAAACAAAGATTGTCAGGCTCGATTAAAAATATCTAGCCATATGCTCTTTACAAAAGACACACCTAAAATAAATGTGAAAAGTTTGCACCGTGCAAAACATTAAAAACAACCCAGTTAGGAATTAATAAAAAATATAAGTCAGCAAACACACCAATTTTAAAAATCCTTCATCCAGTATTTGATATTTAAAATCCTTCTGACAAAACACTATCTCAGGAAGAAATGAAAGTATTGATAATCCTGTATCATTAAAGAAATTAACTCAGCAATTCACAATATTTCCACCAAGAAAACAATCTCAGCGAGTTTTGTAAAATCTACCAAACATACAGAAAACAAAACTCCTCTTACAGAAATCTTTCCAGAAAATATAAAAAGGAGAAATAGTCTTATTTATGAGACAAGTGATGCTTTACTATCACAACCAGAGTATTGCAATGGAAGTACAGAAAACCGGTGTCCCATCTCACAAGTGCATCCAAAAAATGTACTATCATCCCAGCGAACTTTTCAGCATAAGGAAAATTATTAAGGTAATTTACTATGTCAACACATGGACAAAAATAACCCAAACGATCATTTATTAATGCAGAAAAAGCAGGTGATGATACTGAACAATTGTTCATGATAAAAATGTGAGTGAACTGAGAAGAGATGACAATATCCAATAAACATTTTTATCCAATAAACATTATATACAAAAAAACCCAAAAGGGTAATACTTTTCATGTTTCATAGTGAAATGCAACTATTCCCTTTATGCTCAGGTAATCTGTGCACAAGACAAGGCTGTCTGCTTTTCTCTTCACCTTTGTCTTGATATCTTAGCCATTGCAGTATGATAGGGAAAAAATTAAAAAAGAATTAAAAAAGAAAACACACATATGGCATTATTTAGGAATGACATGATCGTTTTAGCCCAAAACATAAATATGTAATTGGAATTAATTAGATGCACTGGTGATGTTTTAAGATGTGGAAATAAACAATGGAATGTGTCAGCAAAAAACAAAACAGGATGAAATGTTTAATGATACATTGTTTAAAAAGATCTACATATAGAAGATATCTAAAAGTGAATTATTTTAAAAGATGTGTGAAATAATTATGGAGAAAATTATGAAATTATTTCTAATACCAAAAAAAAGTCCTTGAAAACATCTAATACACAGAGCTCTGTCATGATTTTACATAATTTGAATCCCATAAAAATTTGCACGATCTCCAAATTGCTCTATAGAGTCGATGTAATTTCACCATAATCCTAGACATTGCTTCACGAAGGGTACATTCTGTCTGTCAACTTATATGAAAAAATAAAGGGCCAAAAATATTACCCAGTTCATTTCCAAAGAACTTGATTGAGGTGGGGGTAGGAGTTCTCCGTTTACAAAGTACCAAGATTTGATAGAAAGCTGTCATGATTAAGATTCTTGAATAGAAAAACACACCATGAAAATAATAAAGAGTCCAGATATAGACCAGGCCATAGAGAGAGAGCTGGGCCAGGTGGTTTTCAGATCCCTGGGAAAAACCTGAGTTATTCGATAGCACGCTTATCTGAATTTGGAAAACATTAGATCTCTATTTTACACCGTGCCCCCCAAAATCAATTTTAATGTACTGAAAGACATGACCATGAAGAATAAATTTTTAAATCTTTAGAAAAAATACGGAAAAAAATGGAAATAACTTAATAGAAATCACGTAAAAGACTGAAAGGAATTTTACAGAAAAAAATACATATATACAAAACCAATGGACATCTTGCAAAGATGCTCGAGCTCATTAATCACCAGTGAAATGCAGATACAATCCCAGTGAAATATAATATTACAACCCCTAGTTTGCGAATTAAAAAAAAAAGCCTGACAATATCAAGTCTTGCTCACTGGTGGGAGTATAAATTGGCAGAGCTACTTTAGGAAACAATTTTGGATTTCCTGTTGAATCTAGAGCTGTGCTTAAAGAAATGAGGTTTATGGTTCTGTTCTGTATCATAAGAATAACTTGCACATATGGGCTAAATGGCATTCAGGCTTTGTGTAACCAGAAAAAAGTTGAAAACACCTAAACATGCACTGACAGGAAAAATAAACAAATTACATTATAGTTCTGCAGTGGACGATTATCTGTGAATGAACCAAGCACATGCATCCGTGAGATTGACCTCCCCCAATGCAATGTGAGATTTTTAAAAAGCAAGTTACAAAAGGAAAAATACTGCAGGATTTCACTTTTTTATATTTAAAATATAGGCAAAGCTAACTTATATATTATGTGGGGATACGCGTGGGGTAAACTTTTAATGCGAAGCAAAGTAATGATACACACAGACTTTAGGACCCACCAAGAGGATGTTTAGAGATGTCATTGGGGCCTTCACTAACCTTGGTAAGATTGTTTCTAATGCTTGGCAGTGAGGTATGCCTTAAACCATACCTGCATTATGTGTACTTTCCATTGGGGTATGTTTGAAATCTATGACATATTTCAGAATTAATAAACTATAATAAATAAGTAAGTCTGGAAAACTTTTTGGTCTAAAAATGTTGCAAACCATCATTTGAGAATGTTATCCATGGGCTTGTAAAAATATGTATTAAGCCTATTTTGAAATGTGGGCTAACGGAAAGTGTCTTGACACTTTCAATCTGGAATTGAAAAGCAAACTTAATAGTATTATATAGAGTATATTACATATTGAAAAGCATACAGTGAAAAGTATAATACATATCAATATGTCCTTTGTGTCTCAAAAAGTGACTATGAAAAAACACAGCCCACCTCTCCTAACTCCTGCTGGACAACCAGGGAATCAAGTCTAGATCGCGTCCGGATGCCCTCCTGGAACTTGCAGCTGCATAGACAGAGCGCTTTCTACAGGGGCGGTGAGTGATAACGCTAGCATTGTACAAAATCAGGCCAGAACTCGTGCCTGAGAGACCTCCTCCTCTGCTCCCACCAGTCAGAGTGAGAAGTGGGCCACACACCCAGTGTGGTCCAGTGCTGGTCACTGCTCTACCCCAGAAATAGCCTGTGAGGCAGGTACATGGGAAGGTGATGGGGAATTTAAAATTCAGCATCATCCCCTCCACGGGAGGGGCCGGAGGCCCTTGAGACTCTGTATCTGGTGCTGAGTCAACCTTCTAATATCCTTTGAGGATGAGAACTCTGGGCATTCTTTTTTTTTTTTTTTTTAAGATTTTATTTCTTTATTCATTTGTTTGTTTGAGCAGGGGGAGGGGCGAGGAGCTAAGGGAGAGGGACGAGCCAACTCCAATGTGGAGCTCCACAGGACCCCGAGATCGTGAACTGAGCCAAAATCAAGAGTCAAATGATTCACCTGCTGGGCCACCCAGGGACCCCTCAGGTCATTTCTAAACGACAGAGATGAAATTGAGTGACACCAGGACACTGAAAATGGCACAGTGTTGCAAAGCTACACAACAGTGCACCCCAAGTATGGCAAAACTTGGAAACTCTTCTTTAGCCAGCAACAAACAGGCTCTGCTCGTTCCGATGCTGTGTTAACATTTTGTTGCCCCAGAGGGGTAGAAGTGTTACCGTAGCTCACGGTTCTGTACACTCAGGACTCGGTAAAAGAGAGCGGCATGAGGGACTCTCCAGCCTTTGCTGGAAGTGCTTCCCGGGCAGCCGAAGCCCTCTGTCGCCCGCAGCTTGCAAGGCTGGGCCTGCTCGATGCAACTTCCAAAGGCCCCAGAGCAGAACGTACGTCTCAGTCCACGAGATCACAGATGACGTTACAATAATAGTGTAATGATGTAACTACGTAATGATGATGATGATGATGCAAAGAAAGGAAATCATTTTGGTGAAACTTAATTTGCATGTGTTTTTAATCGACAGCAGGTGCTCTAAGAAGCCACTATCACTAGGCAGCGTGATGACTGGATGTCGTGGGAGGAAAACGGCCCTTTGGGACTCTGCTGCCTGGGCTCTTCCGACTCGTGGAGTCCTCTGAAAACAGAACAAGCTGGAAGCAATTTTAGGTACGCGATGCGATGCAAGCTGGATAAAATCGTGAATAATTGGGGAAGAAAATTACCTTAACAAATACTTTGAAATAGTGCACCCATTTAATTTCTTAACAAGTCTGTAAGGAATATTTGACAGCAGGGAAGGTTCACGATCAGTGGATTAAAAAACACAATTTCATGTACTGTTATTTAACTCTAGCAAGGGTATTTTTAGGTAACTTGTGCTAATTTTAAAATAAACCTTAATTTTAGGGCACTTTTAGGTTCACAGCCACATTGAAGGAAAAGTACAGGGATTTCCCAGGTAGCCCTCTCCCCCACCCACACCCAGCCTCTATCAACATCCCCAGCACATGGCCCATTTGCTATATCCACGAATCTGCCCTGAAACACGGCCTCCACTCAGAATCCATAATCGTCATTAGGGTTCACTCTTGGTGTTATGCTTTCCGTGGGTTTCCACGAGTGTGTGATGACAAGCACCCACCGTTGTAGTATCACACAGAATAACTTCATTGCCCTAAGATCCTCCGTGCTCTGAGTACTCATCCCTCTACTCGTCCTCCTACACCTGGCCACCACTGATCTCCTTACCGTCTCCATAGTTTTGCCTTTTCCAGAACGCCATACCGCCCGATCGTCCGTGTGTGCGCTTCTCAGACCGGCCGCTTCCTCCTGGTGACACGCGTTTAAGGTTCCTCTGTGTCTCTTCATGGCTTGGGAGTGCATTTCTTATTAGTGCTGAGTACTACTCCATGGTCTGGATGGAGCGCGGTCTTTTCTTGGTTTTGTATTTGTTTCTAACGTTCCCCTAGTGAAGGACATGCCTCCATGTCTTGGTAAGGAACAAATAAGGCTTCTGGAAACTTCCATGGGCGGGTTTTGGGTGGCCACCAGCTTTTGGCTCCTTTGAGTAAATACCAGGAGTGTGGTTGCTGGGTCAGAGGGCCAGAGTAAGTTTACGGTTTCACAAGAAACCGTCAGACTGTCTTCCACAGTAGCCGCCCCATTTTGCCTCCCCCCGGAAGTGAGAGAGGTTCCCCTTGTTCCCGTCCTCAGCAGTATTTGGTGCTGCCGGTGATCTGGTTTTCCGCCATCCCCACCTCCGCGTGGTGGTATCCCGTTCTTGTTTTATTTTGTAATTTCCTAATGACATGCAAGGCTAAGCATCTTTTCATGAGTTTGTCTCCCATCTATCTTCTTTGAAAGGTGAGTAACTTACACTATTTTTTCAACCTCCATGTGATGCTGAAATATCCACGTTCCTTTCTACCAGCAATAATTCTTTACCATTTCACTGAAAATAGATATAAACTTATTCTAAAAACACTTCGCTGCTCTTGCACTCTGATAAAGCATGTACTAGAATCACAGAATTAGTTATAACATTTAAAACATTTGTAACATTTGAATGCTTAATTTAAAACATTTACAGCTCACACTTAGACACTGAAGACATTCCTGTGAGAGTAAACATCTTTGCACTGTGATCAGTTCTTTATTTGGGCTTGTCACACTCATGGCAACAACCAGGAAATGCAGATTAGAATCGACACCACGTTGACCATTCAAGAAAGCGGTTACGTGCTGTAGTAAGACCAAATTTGAATGAAAGACTAAATTCTGTTTTTAAAAATGTACACGGCTCTTCATCCAAACATTGTAACCTATTACTGTGATCAAGTTCAAACATTTTAGAAACATCAACTTAAAAATCTGAGGAAATGAAGACTTCACTGGAAAAAGCAACAGAGCCAAAATTATCACAATATTTTTAAAAACCACTGATGGGGGAGTTTTACACCAACTGCTGCATAGAGCACATGGACTATTATACAATAAGTCAGAAGTGGTTCTGTACATCTTTTTAAAAAAAAAAAGATTTTATTTATTTATTTGACAGAGATCACAAGTAGGCAGAAAGCCAGGCGGGGTGGGGGGGTGGGGGAAGCAGGCTCCCCGCTGAGCAGAAAGCCTGATGCGGGGCTCAATCCTAGGACCCTGAGATCATGACCTGAGCTGAAGGCAGAGGCTTTAGTCCACTGACCCACCCAGGCGCCCCCTGTGCATTGTTTTGAGACAGATGTAATAATGCTTACACAACCCTTGTAGAAATCACCTGGTACTGGAATTTTCATCAGGGGAAGTCTGGACCAGTACCACACTGGGCACCTTGACCTGGGGGACGACCATCTCCAACACGATAGCTCTGCTGAGGTGACATTCTACTTTACGTACAGAACGAGGTAGACTGGAGAGACTCTACAGAGGTCGTTATTGTCTGCTCTGACAGAGGTCATGGTTGGAGACCCAGGTGTTTTCAAAAGAGGATATAAAGAAAGAGAACCTTCAGTTTTGTGTGACTGTGAATGCATATGTTGATCCAGACGAGCATCTCTGAGAACCTTTGGGATGGTGCCAGGGAGCTCCCTCTCCCATAGACGCTGGTCAGCTCTGTAGGGCTCACACATAACAGACAACTGTACGCTCACATTCTCTTGTCTCGCTAACTAGTCTTCTACTAACCAGCCTTGTGATTTGGCCAAAGATAGAAGCCCACCAACTTGGTGTCCTCCCTGAGCTGCCCGGGTTCCACGCAATCCCATCAGTCTTCTGGCTAAGTGGTTTTCTCTGCCCATGCTGACTCCTCTCTGCTCCAAAGGCTGAGGGACACCAGAGTCAGTACCTGGAAATGTTTGGGTAAAGATGGTTCTTGGATAAAAATCCAAGAAAATCCAAGTGTCTCTCCTAGTGAGTAGATAATTGAGATATCAAGCCAAAATATCAAATATTTACAAAATGAGGTATAATGATCTAGATCACTAATATGGATTAAAAATTTCCAGACAGACTGTGGACTCTGAGAAGTAAACTGAGGTTTTAAAGGGGAGGGAGATGGAGGGATGGGAGCCTGGTGGTGGGTATTAAGGAGGGTGTGCATTGCATGGAGCACTGGGGGTTATATGTGAACAATGAATCTTGGAACACGACATCAAAAACTAATGATGTACTGTATGATGACTAACATAACATAATAAAAAAATTTTCCAAACAGAAAGGTAATGGAGATTCAGCAATCAATGGGTCAGCAGTATTTTCAGGACACAAATCTGATAATGATGTATATGATGGGTCCAAGGGGAGGAATCTGATAATGATGTGTATGATGGGCCCAAGGGGATGGGTCCAAGGGGTACAGGTGAAGGCAACAACATTCCCCCCCAGGAGAAGGCTGTGACAAACCCGATCTTGCTGGAGATGGTGGGAAGGAAGGGCAGATATGAGAACACTGTAAGAAACAAACCAACACACTTGGAACTTTTCAGATGTGTCTCCTGGGAAGAGGGGAGGAGGGGTTCTGCAGGACCCCAAACTTCTATTTGCTGACCAACTGTGGTGGTTCACCCATCGCTGCCTTTTTCTCGGACCATATCTCCATCCAGCAGAATCATGTCACCCCCTCTACAGACCGGTTTGTTAATCCTTAAATTGTGTGATGAATACATGAAAAGAAGAACTAGCTTCCATAAATTGGCACCACCCCTCAAACTACCATTATTATAATCCATACGTACTTATTTTTCTTCAGATTAAAGGTACTGTAGAATATAAAAATACGTGTGAAGTAAAACAGCCTAGTTTTTACGAGATGGAAAACTCAGATAACCTATAATACTCCTGTCCTCTAAAGCATGGTACCCAGCCAACCACCAATGCTCTCTCTGTTTCAATCTAATTATTTCTTAACTCCAACCTCCTTCATTTTTCTGCCTTTGTCTTAAAGTTGGCCATCTCTTTTTCCAGAATTCTGTGCTTTCTCTGAGGACACGCAGTCTAATATGAAATCCTCTTCGGTGGGTTTACAGTCTCAAACCCAAGCACTTAGGACTGATCCTTACTTCAAAAAAGGTAGGTAAGTTGTCCTATCCTTTCCAGATATAGTGCTGTCTTATCTAGCCCCTGTTCGCCCTCTTGGGGAAGAGGCTTCTGAGTCCTTCCACACACTCAGCCCTTATCTTGTTTCCCATTTGAAACTTTCTGGTTTCCTGAATGAGAGTCCCCGTCCTAGAAACTTGTCCAGTATTCGAAGATCGATAGAATCTGCCTCGATCTCTATCAATTTTGTCAGCTCTCCCTTTCAGAAAGGATAGCCTTTCCGATTGTCACCACCGGCCACAGTGGAATTCAGGGGAAAGCATCTGTGATTCTAAGTCCCCTTCTCCTGCCTCCATTACACTGCAGATTATCTGGACCACAGAGAGCCTTTTAGCACTTTCTCCAGACAAAATATTCCTCATGGAATGATGCCTTCAAGTGTTTGCTGGCCCCGAAGGGGAGCCCATTCCTACAAGCCCCGCACCCCATCGGGGACAAGTGCACTTCCAGCCACTGGCCCAGGACGTGCTCCTTGGCGGCCGGCAGTGAGGCCTCACGGTGTTCCAGCCCGAGCAGAAATGGGAGTAACCCAAGGGAGGAGACAGCGTTCAGTAGTGGGCCTTCTGAGCTGGATCTAGGATGAATATTCATCCAACAGCTATGAAAATACACTCTCAGCCAAGTGTCCCAGAGCCTACAAAGCTTGTTACACTATGGCATCATGTGCCTGAGACAAACCGATCTCATTCTGCTTGTTTTTCTTGTTCCAGTTTTCTTAGAAGTTGCGTATGTGGGAACACAAAATGTGTTTTCCACACTTTAAAATACTATGTTCAGCTTTATCGTGGTTACCCGGTAGACAAAATATCTGGGTGACTGACCAAAATGTTTCCTTTTATTCATACAAAGATACTGTATTTGATGGATCTGATTGATATCAAACAGTTGCATTCCTAAAAATTCATTTATAGACTCTCCAGGATGCCAAAGGTTTGATTGCATTTCCAACTTTCAAAGAACTATAGTTTATTTTCTTTTTCCTGCAGTTTGTCTTTATTGGGGAGAGCATGATGGGAGTCAGGGGGAGGCATCACCCACAAGAGGTGCGGGGAAGAGCCTGGGTTGGCAGAGACAGCATGCAATTTAACCAGATGTGAGAGGTGACGAACATCACAATCTTTTGGAATAAAACCGAGTGGTGTTTTCTGCAATATCTCCAATCAGCGAAAATGTAGGTTTGGCCTCAACTCTGATTCAAATGAATATCAAAAGGAAAGCAGACAACTGTAACTAATTCTGGGCTTCCCAGTGATGGGAACAGACAGTTCATTGACGAAATACACACGCCGAGCTAGAGGGGCCCAGGCCACCCATGGCTTCAAAGGTAATTACCAGCACCTTTTACTATGAGGAGAACCCTAGCATGAGCTAGTAAACTTCCGGATTTATCATTGACTTCCTCTCCTGCTTAGATTATATGATTGAGTCAGACAGCTCTGAAATGTGCAAGTTAATAAAAATGTGTGTTTATATCTACACCTTTCCCAAGAGAAAAATCCGAAGAAGTCTGTGCTTGTAGATTAGAGCCGATTTCTGTATAACCCGCTTCGTATCCTTTTCAACATGCAGGAGCTATTTCGCAGTAGAGAAAATGGGTGCTATGTGTACAAAAACAAAGCCACAGAGAGAAAAAAAGAGGAGAAATCTCTAAGCTAGAGAAAAGAAAGATAAAAAGAAGAGAAAGAAAATAATAGCGACACAATGTTGCATGCATAATAGCTAGGATATAAGTAGAGTTCTTAATATAGCGTGTTAGTAATCAGATTTTAGTTTCTGGCAGGTTCTAAATGAAGATTTTCTAAGTTATTTTTTATTACTTTCATGGTAGAATACAATATAGATGGTTACAGAAAACTAGAGTTAAAAACACAACAAAAAAATAAAAAAGATTAAAATGTGTTCTACAGCAAATTTATATTTGTATAACCTTACTATCATCATATGAATCACCATGTTCTAACGTAAAGGACAATACCTTTAAAATGTCGTTCTTTCGAAAACTCTTGTTTCGTATGTTAAGGACAATCAAATCACGGCAATTTTTTTAAATAAAATTTGCCTTTTTTTACAGGATATACGGGTTACTTTAAATATACACCCATACACATACCACCTCATAACACATAAACTCAGTGTTTCTTATATTAAGTGACTTTAAACTCCCACAATATGTGATTACTTTATATATTTTTGCAACTGTTTTCTAGAAGACATTTTTGCTTTTGTTTTTGTAGCTAATCAAGGTTGCAGAGATCATAATACCCAAAGGTCAAGACTCGGGATTTCTTAAGGATAAGGGGTAAGTCCACGTGAATTAGTATGATGTAATACAGAAGATACAAGTCTCCATATTCAATATGTTCCTGTTTGGGCTCACAATTATGTTACCACCAGACTGACTAAAATTAGAAGGACACACGGTGTCCACAAGGATGGGAAGCCATTGGAACTCTCAAAAATTGGCAGTGTAAACTAAAACTGAACAAATGCATACCCTCTGATTCAGTAATTCCACTCCCAGATATGTGCCCAATGTCTGCCAAAAGACATAATATTAAAGCAGCATTGTTCACAACAGCCCCGCCGTGGACTCATCCTGAATATCCCTCCCAGGAGGGGAATAAATAAACTCTTGTATATGAACGGGGGCGAGGGGAATATTACCACAGTCGGGGAAAAGAGTGAACTGCTCTTAGTTGTAACGGCATGAACCTAGCTAACCTTACGCTGAGATAATGTAACCACACACAAAAGCCTACACCCCACTTGTATGACATCCCCAAACAGGCATTGCGCGGAGGTCAGAACAGTGGTTACCCCGACTGGCGGTTGGCAGCCTAGAAGTGTTCTTTATTGGGATCAGGCACATGGTTCCAGAACACACATGCCTGCAAAAATTCATCAAGGATGGTCTTAAGACCTGTGTGTAGTTATTAGTCAGTGAAATATACACATACGCGGATAAAATAAATGCCTGGAAGAATTAAAACAGAACTCTACCAAGGTTACTTCTGTGTAGTAGAACTACGATCAAGGTCTTTTCCTTCTCTGTACTTTACTTTGTGTCTCTCTTGGTTTCTGAACGGAACAGACACCGTTCTACATTTATGATCATAAACAACCCACAAGCGTGTTTATAACAGAGAAGTTGCCATAAAGGCAGAAATGAAGGCACGAATAAAACTCGAATTCTTTATATTTTCTAAAGTTAATTAAAGGGTTCAAAGTTCAGTTCAACATGTTTTTGCTCAATTTGTACTTGTTAAGTTAAGAAATTTATGGCGAGGATTCGTAAGGCGTGGCTCACTATTTAGTCTACAGAATAAATTTTTTTTCTACTGGGGCATGTTATCTTTTTGTTAGAAGTGTTTTGTAGTTTGCATTATCCTCATAAAAACTGTCCAGAAATTTAACTCTTAGGCTTCGGGGAGAGATGTCTTCACCAAAGATGAAAAAGGCTGTTTTGTCTCTGTGCACGTCACTGCGGTTTGTTAAATTGAGGACAGCTGTGTGGAGGAAACGGCTCTCTAATTAGAACAATGTGCGAAGTAAACCAATGCAGGCAGGAAGGGAGCCTGAATAGTGTTTGAACAAACTTCCAAGGTTGAGTTTTGTGTTTATAGGCAGATGTTGGGTACACATCTGTTTCTACCGACTGCATACTCCTTGGGCTCAGAACAATTGAGTCCCATTCAGACAGGCCCCCTGAAAAAAGTTTTGCTTTAGTCTGTTGGGTTGTTTGTGTTTTTCAGTTGAAATGTTTTATTGGGATAATTGTAGGTTCACATGCAGTTGTAAGAAATACTTCCCCCATGGTTAATATTTTGCAAAACTATAGTTCAATATTACAACAAACTTACTGACATTCATTCAACCCATTCATCTCATTCAGATTACCTAAATTGTGCTTCTACTTGTGAGTGTGTGTGTGTGTGTGTGTGTTTGATTCTTTACAATTTTACCCCATGTGTATATTTGCGTATCCATCACCAAAACCAAGAAATGAACACAAGGATTAGTCATTTTGCCCTTTGCTAACTAGACCTATCCTCCCTCCCCGCCTCCTTCCTTAGTCTTTGGCAACTGTTAATCTCTTCATTTCCAAAATCCTGTCATTTCAAAAGTTATATAAATGAAATAATGTATTGTGTAATATTTTAGAATCGACGTACTTTTTTTCACTTACGCACCATATTTCCCTGGAGATTCATCGAGCGTGTATCAACAAATTTTTATTTGGCACGGCTGAGTAAGACTGGAATTTTAAGTTGCAGTTTACCTATCAATCCATTTGATGAAATACGTCTGAACCATTTCCAGTTATTTGGCTCTTACAAATAAAATTGCTCTCTACATTTATCTGTGAAAATACGTTTTAATTTCTCTGGGATATATGCTTGAGTGCATTCGTTGGGTTTTGTGTTCATTGCATGGTTACATTTATACAACACGGCCAGACAATTTCAGAGCGGGTCATGCCGCTTTACACGCTACCGGCAAGGTGTGAGTCATCCGCTTTCTGTAATTCCTCACTTGATATTGTCGCTATTTATTTATTTTTTCATTTTACCTGTTCTAATAGGTAAATAGCGATACCTCACTGTGGTCTTAACTGGCATATTCCTAATGGCTAGTGACGTCGAAAATCCTTTCACGTGTTTATTTGCCATCTATGTATTTTTATCAGCCAAATGTCTCTTTGTATCTTTTGCCCTTTTTTGAGTTGAGCTATTGAGTTGAGCTATTCCTTTACTGTTGAATTTTGAGAGTTCTTTATCTATCCTAGCTATCAGTCTTTCAGAAACGCAGCTTACGAATCCTTCTTCCCAGACTGTAGCTTATCTTTGATCTTCTTCACAAGGGCTTTCACACAACAAAAAATTTTTTTTAATTTTGATAAAGACCAATTCATCCATTTTTCCTTTGAGGATCATGCTTTTGATGTCAATTATAAGTACTCTTTGGCTAAGCCTTGGCCTCCCAAAATATTCTACTATATATATATATATTTTTTTTTAAGTTTTGTAACTTTACATTTAAGCCCTAGTAAATTTTGAGGGTTTTAGTTTTGTTTTTCTTTTTAGATATGAGGTTTATGTCAGTGGTATTTCTTTTTGGTTTTTGAATGCTCAATTTTTCCAATACTGACAGCTTTTGCAAGTTTGTAAAATATCAGTCAAGCATATTTTTGTGGGAGGTATTTCTAGTTTCTATATCCTGTCCCACTATGCATATCCCTCTGCCATTAGCACACCATTTCGACAATTGTACTTACACATTAACAAACCTTAATGTAGGTTAACGTGATTTCTGTAACAATATTCTTCTTTGTCAGGATTGTTTTGTTTTTTCTAGGATCTGTGCTTTTACATACAAATTTTATTTTATTTTATTTTATTTTTTAAAGATTTTATTTATTTATTTGATGGAGATTGCAAGTAGGCAGAGAGAGAGGAGGAAGCAGGCTCCCTGCTGAGCAGAGAGCCCGACGCGGGGCTCAATCCCAGGACCCTGAGATCATGACCTGTGCCGAAAGCAGAAGCTTAACCCACTGAGCTACCCAAGGTGCCCCTTACATACAAATTTTAGAATAAACTTGTCTATGTTTACCAAAAACTTGCCAGGATTTAGTAGTTTCTATAGTTCAATTTGGGGAAAACAGACATTTTACTATGTTAATTTTCCTAATTCATGAACATTATATGCCCCTCATTCGTCCAGGATTTGATTTATTTTATCAAAATCATATCATTTTGAATGTCTAGTAGGCAGACCCTTTTTTTAAAGTACTTCATTTCCTCTGAAGTGATAATAAATGATATGATGTTTTTAATTTAATTTTAATGCTCATTCATTGTTAATGTACAGAAATGTGATTGATTTTCTGTGTTGACTTTGTGTCTTGGAAATTTGTTAAACTAACTTATTCTAGGATTTTTTTTTACATTCCTTGGGGTTTTCTATACAGACAATCACGTCATTTGCAAATAGGAAGTTTTATTTCTTCCTTTCCAATCTGTAAGCCTTCTTAAAAAAAAAAAAATGCTCTTTATCAAGCTGCATTCCTAATTTGCCAAGAGATCCATCCGGAATGGTAAATGGGTGTAGGATTTTGCTAAATGTTTTTCTACAGCAATTAATAGGATCAGATAGTTTTGTTCTTCGGCCCGTTGGTATGGATTGTGTTGGATGTTGAACAGGCTTTGCCCACATGCAGTAAATCTTACTGGATCGTGGTATATAAATCTTTCTGCATATTGTTGTATTCTACTTCCAAATATTTTGTTGAGGATTTTTCAGTCTAAGTTCATGACAGGATCATTTTTTTCTTTTCTTTTCTTTTCTTTTAAGATTTTATTAATTTATTTGACAGAGAGAGAGAGAGAGAGCACAAGCAGGGAGAAGAGCAGAGGGAGAAGCAGACTCCTCACTGAACAGGGAGCCTGATGCAGGGCTCCAGCCCAAGACCCTGGGATCATGACCTGAGCCAAAGGCAGACACTTAACTGACTGAGCCACCCAGGTGCCCCAAGGACCATTTTTATTTTAACTCTTTGTCTTATTTTAGTATCAAGAATATACTAGCTTCATAAAGTAAGTAAAGAATTAATCTTTCCTCTTCCATTTTCTGGAAAAAAAATAAAAAAACAACTGTGTAAAATTGGTCCTAATTCTTCTTCAAATGTCAGGTAGAATTCTCCAGTGAAGCCACGTGTGTTTGGAGATTTCTTTCTTCAAAGCTCATACATTATAAATTCAATCATAGGCCAAGTCACAGTGTCCGTTTCATCTTGGTTGAGTTCTGGTTATTTTGTCTTTTGAAGAATTGTTTTATTTCTTCCACACTGTTGAGTTTATGAACAGAAACTTGCTTGTACTTTTCCCTTATTGCTCATTCATGGCTCCTGGATCAGAAGGATCGCGTTGTAGTCCTGATATGGGCGACGTATGTCTTCCCTGTTTTTAGTTTTAGTCAATCTTGATAGAGGTTTATTTATTTTATTCTTTTTTTAAAGAAACAGCTTTTTGTTCTGTTAATGTTATCTATGGTTTCTCTTCTCCAATTTGATTGATTTCTGCCTTTATCTTGATTATGTAATTCCTTCTGCTGGCTTTGCAATGATTTTAGTCTCCATTTTCCATTTCTTGGGGTAGAAATTTCTAGATGATTGATTTGATATTGTTCCTCTTTTATGTTTTTATTTAAATTAGTTAACTAATTTATTTCATTTAATTTATTTAAATTAGTTAACATACATACAGTATAATATTCGTTTCCGGTGTACAATATAGTGATTCAACAGTTCCACACAACATCCACTGCTCACCACAAGTGCCTCCTATTCCCCATCACCTGTCTCTCCCATCCCCCACACCCCTCCTCTCTGGTAACCATCAGTTTGTTCTCATAGTTAAGAGCCTGTTTCTTGGAGTGTCTGGGTGGCTGAGTCGGTGAAGCAGCTGCCTTCAGCTCGGGTCATGATCCCAGCCAGGGTCCCGGGATGGAGCCCTGCATCAGGCTTCCTGCTCAGCGGGGGGCCTGCTTCTCCTGCTGCTCCCCCTGCTTGTGCTCTCTTCCTCTGTCAAATAAATAAATAAAATCTTAAAAAAAAAAAATCCGTTTCTTGGTTTGCCCCTCTCTCTCTTTTTTCCCTTTGCTCATTTGTTTTGTTTCTTAAATTCCACATATGGGTGAGATCATAAGGCATTTGTCTTTCTCTGACTTATTTCAATGAATATCATCCTCTCTGGCTCCAGCCATGTCATTACAATGGCAGGATTTCATTCTTTTAGGACTGAGTAATATTCCATTGAATATATATGTATATATACCACATCTTCTCTATCATTCATCAGTTTATGGACACTCGGGCTGCTTCTATAATTTAGCTATTGCAGATAATGCTGCTATAAATATCAAGGTGCGTGTATCTTTTCAAAGTAGTATTTTTGTATTCTTTGGGTAAATACCCAGTATTGCAATTGCTGGATCCTGGGATACTTCTGTTTCTATCCTTTTGAGGAACCTCCATACTGTTTTCCAGAGTGGCTGCACCCGTTTGCACGAGGGTTCCCCTTTCTCCACCTCCTTCCCAACATTTTTTTTTTATTTGTGATTTTAACCATTCTCACAAGTGTGAAATGACACCTCATTAGAGTTTTGATTTGCATTTCCCTGATAATGAGTGATGCTGAGCATGTTTTCATGTATCTGTCGGCCATCTATATGTCTTTTTTTGGAGAAATGGCTGTTCCTGTCTTCTGCCCACTTTTAATTGGATTATTTGGTTTTTGTATGTTGAGTTGTATCAACTCTTTATATATTTTGGATACTAACTCTTTATCAGAGATGTCATTTGCAAATATCTTCTCCCATTCCATAGGTTGCCTTTTAGCTCTGTTGATTCTTTACTTCATTGTGCAGAAACTTTTTATTTTGATATAGTCTCAATAGCTTATTTTTGCTTTTGTTTCCCTTGCCTCAGAATACCTATTTAGAAAAAAGTTGCAATGGCCAATGTCAAAGAAGTTACTGCCTGTGCTTTCTTCGAGGATTTTCATGGTTTGGGGTCTCACACTTAGGTCTATAATCCATTTTTATTTGTTTTTGTGGACAGTGAAAGAAAGGGGTCTGGTTTCATCCTTCTGCATGTGGCTGTCCAGTTTTCCTAATACCGTGTGCTGAAGAGAGACTGTCCTTTTCCCATTGTGTATTCATACCGGCTTCACTGAGGATTAATTGGCTAAATAATTGTGGGTTTATTTCTGAGTTTTCTGTTCTGTTCTATTGATCTATGAGTTTATTTTTATGCCAGTGCCTTACTGTTTTAATTACAATGATTTTGTAATATAACTTGAAATCTGGAATTGTGATACCTCCAGTTTTGTTTCTGTTTTTCAAGATTGCTTGGTCTATTCAAGGTCTTTGTGGTTCTATACAAAACTTTGGGATTGTTTGTTCTAGTTCTGTGAAAAATGTTGTTAGTATTTTAATAGGGATTTGCATTGAAATGATAAAACATGGTATAAATATAAAACAAATGTATTTTAAAAGAATGATTTCTGCAAGAGTCTTTACATCTATTTATATAGACAAGATTTACATTGGCCGTAACACAGATTTAGTGCATTCTATAAGCAAGATTTGACATTTTTCAGAGAAATGGCTACTGTGATGGAAAACTGTCACTCCTTACCATGTCAGCCTCATGGAGGAAAATTTGCCTTGTGCATACATTTCACTCATAATTCCGCTCAAGAGAATGGCTCAGGGGCTAAGTAGAAAAGGAAACTAGTGGAAACTGAAACCATATTCATAATTAATATATTTCACATATATCATATGTTTCCCCTTAATGAAAGACAGATTTGAAAGACCCATTAGGAAATATAAAAAAGAAACCTGAAACATTTTTTCTTGGCAAGCAAGATGCCAAACAAGAGGACAGTTGATAACATTTCTCTATAGAGTTATAGCTTCTGTTTTTCACTGTGCTTTCTAATCTTACACACTTAGAGGAAGAGAGACATCATTCGTAGTTTTTGTTTTATTTTTTTTTAATAAACCTGTAAATTCTTTAAGGATTCGGGTCAACTAGCCTTTCTGGTTGTGTCGCTTTACGTGTTGAAGGCTGGGGGAGTCAGCCGGGGTGTCCGGGCAAAAAGGGCAGCGTGACTGGTGTGGGTAGCAGTGGGAGAGACGGTGTGGCACGGAGTCTCATATATTCTATTTTGATAGTGTTGCTTTTGAGTAGCCACTGAGACATCCAAGTGGAGATGTCAAGTCAGCATTTTGATCCATGATATGGACCTCAGAAAAGGAGTCAGGGCAAGGAGCATTCACATGCTGAGGGTAATTAAAACCAGAGGCTGGAAAGAAATGTATGCGGAGAGAGGGTAGGGAGGCAAAAGAGGACTTGGAAAGTCTTAGAGAACTTAATCATGTCTTAGTCAGGAGAATGGCAAGGAGCCAGAAAGGAATATGAACAGGGACCGGCAGCAGGACGCCAATCAGGAGAGTGTGAAATTACAGAAGCCGAGCATGAGAACTGTTTAAATGACACCATAAAACGAGACAATGTTTTAATACTGCTGTTAAGAGCTGGCTGAAAAAAGCATCATTCTCTCTGTCTTTTGAAAAAAACAATTCTCAATACAGAGACCAGATGAAAGTGTATGGAAGGTGACAGGAGAGTGGGGAAGTGGAAACAGAACAGACAAAGCTTTCAAGGAATTTGACTTTGGAGATGAGAGAAAAAGGAGAATCTATCAGAAGATGCTGTGAGTTACGGGGGATTTAACTGTTTTAAAAAATAGTACTTCTTTGAGTATGCTTATTAACAGAAAGCAGGTGACAAGTTCAGAAGGGAGCAGAGCAGATTGAGGGAGCGGGATCTGTTCTACACGCAAATGGGCACAAGGGAAGGGTAGATACCGAGGCAGACATTCTGTAGAGTTCACAGAAAGCAGGGAGCATTCCTGGCTGTGCACTTGATGTTTTCTTTTTCTGTAAAATTAAAGATCATCTGTTGAGTTTGTATTTTTGTTGTGAGATAGTTGGAAAAGAGTGTAGAAGTAGTAAAAAGTGATTTTGGAGTCGGGGAGAGTCATTTGCCTACGGATGTAGAGATGAATGCTTGGCAGTGCCATGGGTGCAGCTAATTAAAAAAAAAGTGTTATCCGCATATTTATTTATATAGGCACATGCATAGATATATACACTAGCACACGCATAAATACGATGCTACCCAGAGGGGTAATATGCACACACATCTCTGTGCATGCAAACATACACATCTATGTGTATACCCTTTTTTTTTTTTTTATTGGACAGAGAGATCACAAGTAGGCAGAGAGGCAGGCGGGGGGTGGGGGGGGGAAGCAGGCTCCCCGCTGAGCAGAGAGCCTGATGCGGGGCTCGATCCCAGGACCCTAAGATTATGACCTGAGCCGAAGACAGAGGCTTAACCTACTGAGCCACCCAGGCGCCCCTATATATGTGTATCTTTACACTTGAATGTAAAGAATTGGTCAGTGACACATCTGACACTCATGCATATAGAACTACCTTCACTGATGTATCAGAATACCCATCTACATGATAAAACTCAAGATGGATTTTGGTTTATTTCTTGGAGTTTTATTCATTTTTGCACATTATGAATGAGCATGGACTTACTGTCTTTGCACTAAGGCAAAAAACAGGAGAATTATTCTGTAAGTTAAATTGACTATGTTACCTGCAAAACAATTGACTGTAATACCCAACTCTATATTTTTACTTTGTCGTCCTTACTCATCTCTAAGTAATTCAGAAGCTCAGTGTTTCAACAAGTTCCAACCTCAGGGGTTAGGACCAGAAACCACAGTGATATAGCCCCTATTTTATAAAAGCCTACTTTCCTACAGGCTCCTTTTTATGTTACTGACACCAAAAATCATTTAACCAATCAGATCTCTCTTATATGCTAACTTCAGCAAAGTGTAGAGTCTGTTAATTAATACCCACAGGATTCTTTGGCTCTGTCATCACAGTGAGGGGACAAAAAACGACTTCCGGGGTTTAACCTTAGGTATCACTGGAAAAAAAAAATTCTCTGATTTTATACTTTGGGAAAGCTGTAGATGAAATGGAGTTGATATCAGGTTTGTGTTTTCTGGCTTTTTATTTTTACTTCAGAAGTTTTCAGAGCCTTTAAGGTTGCCTCTAAGAGAAGGAGTTTGGAGTATTTCCCAGGATTTCTTTTCTCAGAACACGAGGATGTGTGTGTGTGTGTGTGTGTGTGTGTGTGTGTGCATTCAGGCATGTGTGTTTGTACCTATAAGACCCACATGCAAGTGCCTCACGGAACATATTTTCAAACTGAGAAATGATGTTCACAGCTTTCCCTAAATTTGCTTAATTCCTTCTATCTCGGATATTTTAAATTTATGTTATCTTGCTTATTTATCTGTAAGAAAAATTTTGAAACAAAGGAGAATAAATAAACAAACTTTATGTCATAATAAGAGAGCATTTTTTCTTCTACCAATCATCAGGATTATCATAACAATAAGATGTCTAAAACTGGCATTGTCTTTTAAGTAATTTTTAACCTCCATGCTAAAATCAAATGATAACATTGAATTATATATAAAATATACACAATCGTGGATTAAAGTGAATTCTTATGCCTTAATTATCAGATTTGTCAAAAAGCAAAATTTTCAAATTAGAAAATACTGGTAAAAAGACCTCACAGAGATGTGGAATTCAAGTATTTTCTATCACTTAAATTTGTGAATACCTTGATTATTTAAAAAATAATAAACATCAAAATATTATAATTTGCAGTCTATTGTTTAATTCCTTTAAGTTAATTTAAGTATGTAATATTGGGTAATCAAATAATTTGCACTGAATTAATTTGATTAATTTAAATAAGAAGGAACAGATCTATGATAGTAACAATCTGAGAACCAATTACATTCCTTAGTCATTATTTTATTAGTCATTATTTTACATATATATATATAAAATATATTTGAAAATCACTTAAAATATTGGACCCAGCTGAGCACCACTTAGGAGTTACACATTTATATATATTATATATAAATATATGTATATTATACAAGTATATTTATATAAATACATATATTTTATAAATATATAAATCCTAAGCGGTGCTCAACAGGGTCCAGTATTTTAAGTGATGTTCAAATAATCTGTATTTGGTAAGTAAAACAAGCTTTAGAAAATCAATTTTCCTTGAATTTCATTTTTATTTATTTGTAGGGAAACTCAGCCCATGTGTTTCTGATTCTTCAGCATTTTCTCATCAAAACATTTGTTTTGGACATAATACTTAAAATAAGTTCCCTATCCAAAAATTGGGGGATAGCTTTTACTCTGAGGAAATTATTGAGAAAAAGTGGCTCAAGAGAAATTAGTGCTTCCAAACCAATAAAGTTTAAATAGTGAACTATTTTGGACAAATATTCCCCTACTATTTAGAATTCTAAATTATACTCTGTATTAAGAAAATATGTATGTTCATTTTTCCTATTCCTGTAGACAGACTTCCAATTAATTCTTCTTGTCTAAAAACATATCTTTTAAAAAAAACTTAGAATTTTAATATGAAGATAACATAAAACCAAAATTATACTTTAAAAAAAGAGACCCAGGGAAAAGCAGCAGAAATTAAATGTACAAAATGATGAATTTTTAGTATATGGGTATATTGTTAATAAATCCAAGATAATTTTTTTTTTAATCAAGATTTTATTTCAGACAAAGATTAAGAGTGAGAGAGAGAGAGAGCCTGAGCGGGGGGGGAGGGGCAGAAGGAGAAGCAGTCTCTGGCTCAGTGGGGAGCCTTATGTGGGGCTTGATCCCAGGATCCTGGGATCATGACCAGAACTGAAGGCAGACACTTAACCGACTGAGCCACCCAGGTGTCCCTCCAGGATAATTCTTAAGCAGTAGTGTTGCTTGAAACGTCTCATAGCCAAATTTGCTAGAGCTACAACTGTGACCAAAATTCTGAAATTAAAAAAATGCTTGCTTAGTAATATTTTTAACCATACAGTGTTTTATTAGTTTCACTTTCCACAATTCCATTGATCATCTGCTGCTCATCACAAGTGCACTCCTTAATCCCCATCACCTATTTAAACCATCCACCCCCCCACCTCCCCTTAGTAACCAGCAGTGTGTTCTCTGTAGTTAAGAGTCTGTTTCTTCATGTCTTTTTCCCTTTCCTTATTTGTTTTGTTTCTTAATTCCACATATGAGCGAGATCATATGTATTTGTCTTTCTTTGACTAACTTATTTCACTCAGAATACTCTCTAGCTCCATTCATGGTGTTCCAAATGTCAAGATTTCATTCTTTCCTATATCTGAGTTATATATATAAATTCAACATTGCAAGAGAGTTTCCCTCTCTCCACATCCTCATCAACACCTATTGTTTGTTGTGTTTTTTATTTTAGCCATCTGGTAAGTATGATGTGATATCTCATCACAGTTCTGATTTGCCATCTTCACGATGATCAGTGATGTTGAGCAGCGTTTCATGTGTCTTTTGGCCATGTGTATGTCTTCTTTGGAGAAATGGCTCTTGCTGTCTTCTGCCCAATTTTAATTGAATTATTTGGTTTTTGTATGTTGAGTTGTATCAAGTCTTTATATATTTTGGTTACTAACCCTTTATCAGATATCTCATTTGCAAATATCTTCTCCCATTCCATAGGTTGCCTTTTTGTTTTGCTGATTCTTCACTGTGCAGAAACTTTTAATTTTGATATAGTCTCAATAGTTAATTTTTATTTTTGTTTCCCTTGCATCAGGAGACCTATCTAGAAAGAAGTTGCAATGGCCAATGTCAAAGAAGTTACTGCCTGTGCTTTCTTCTAGGATTTTTATTGTTTGGGTCTCACATTTAGGTTTTAATCCATATTTATTTATTTTTGTGTACAGTGAAAGGAAGTGGTCCTGTTTCATCCTTTGCATGTGGCGGTCCAGTTTTCCTAATAACATTTGTTGAAAAGATTGTGGGTTTTTTTCTACTGTATATTCATTCCCGCTTTTTCAAAGATTAACTGACCAAATATAGGTTTATTTCTGGGTTTTCTGTTCTGTTCTATTAATCTTTGTATCTATTTTTGTGCCAGTACCATATTGTTTTGATTACTACAGCTTTGTAATATAATCTGAAGTCCAGAAATGTGATACCTCCAGCTTTGCTTCTCTTTTTCGAGATGGCTTTGGCTATTCATGGACTTTTGTGGCTCCATACAAATTCTAGGTCTGTTTGTTACAATTCTGTGGAAAATGCTGTTGGTATTTTGATAAGGATTGCACTAATAGTGTAAATTGCATTGGGTAGTATAGATATTTTAACAATATTTGTTCTTCCAATCCATGAGCATGGAATGTCTTTCTATTCCCTTGCATCATCTTCAATTTCTTTCATCAGTGTTTTATAATGTTCAGAGAACAGATCTTTCACCTCTTTGGTTAGGATTATTCCTAGGTATTTTCTTATTTTGGGTCCAATTATAAAAGGTTTTTTTTTTTCCTTTAATTTCTCTTTCTGCTTCTTCATCATTCAACAGATTTCTGCACACTGAATTTTTATCCTGTGACTACTGAATCTTTATCAGTTCTAACAGTTTTTTGGTGGAGTCTTTTGGGTTTTCTATAAATAGTATCACGTCATCTGCAAATAATGAATGTTTTACTTCTTTCTTACCAATCTAGATGCTTTTATGTCATTCTGTTGTCTGACTCTGTGACTAGGACTTCCAGGGTTATGTTGAATAAAAGAGGTGAGAGTGCACATCCTTGTCTTGTTCCTGACTTTAGGGGCAAAGATCTCACTTTTCCCTCATTAAGGATGGTGTTAACTGTGGAGTTTTCGTACATGGCCTTTATTATGTTGAGGTATGTTCCCTCTAAACCTACTTTGCTGAGATTTCTATCACGAATGGATGTTGTACTTCATTAAATGGTATTTCTGCATCCATTAAAATGATCATATCATTCTTATCCTTTCTCTTATTGATGTGATGTATTGATTTGTGAATATCAAACCACCCTTGTAACACAGGACTAAATCCCACTTGATCCTGGTGAATGATTTTTTTAAACGTATTGTTGGATTAGGTTTGCTAGTATTTTGTTGAGGACTTTTGCATCTATGTTCATCAGGGATATTGGCCTATTATTCTCTTTAGTGGTGTCTTTATGTGGTTTTGGTATCAGCGTACTGCTGTGTAATGCTGGCCTCATAAACTGAATTTGGAAGTCTTCCTTCCTCCTGTACTTTTTGGAATAGTTTGATAAGAACAGGTATCAACTGCTTTAAATGTCTGGAAGAATTCATCTGTGAAGTAATCTGGTCCTAGACTTCTGTTTGTTGTTTTTTGAACACTGATTCAATTTTTTTGTTAGTTAACAGTGTGTTCAAATTTTCTATTTCTTCCTGTTTCAGTTTGGGTAGTTTATGTTTCTAGGAAGTAATCTACTTCTTCTAGGTTGTCTATTGTTATGGAATATAGTTTTTCAATTCTTTAAATTGTTTGTATTTCTGTGGTGTTGGTCATTATTTCTCCTTTTGCATTTGTGATTTTACTTATTTGAGTCCTTTCTCTCTCTCTCTCTTTTTTTAATAAGTTTAGTTAAAGGTTGGTCGATTTTATTGGGTTTTTTTGTTTTTCCAAAGAACCAGCTCCAGGTTTCATTGATTTGTTGTATTGTTACATTTTAGTTTATATATCATTTACTTCTGTTCTAATCTTTATTATTTCCTTCCTTCTGTTGGTTTCAGTTTAGGTCAGTCTTCTCATTTTGTCTAAGTCTCTGTGCCTGTGTGTGTTAGGAAAGTCAGATACATCTGTTCTTAAGAATAATGGCTTTATGAATATGAGGTCCTGTGTTGCCCTGCCATGTAGTGTCCACTATTTCCCAGGGCCTGACACTTCCAGGAATATCTCAATGTGTGCTGTGTATGCTCTGCTCTTTTGTCCTGGCTTCTTTGTCCTTCACCAATCATCTGCAGAAGCTCTCCTTGCCTATTATGGGCAGTGTTTCGATCCTGGCCTAGATGCGTTTTACATAGGTGTGTTCTGATCTGCTTGTGAAATGATACTGTTGCCAATGCCACCAGAACCAAGCTTCCCCCAAACTCCCAAGTTGGGAGATGACGTATGAACAGGGGTTTGGGCTGCTCTTCTGGGGAGGGGGCCCACCACACTGGGACTGAGGCAAGTGAGACTGGGCAGTTCCACTGTAGGTGGGTTGGCAGATCTTGGTGTAAGCAAGTTAGGCAGCCAGCATCTGCTCTCCACTGATTCCCACAGGTGACCCTGTGCTTATGTTGAGGGGTAGGGGAAGGAAATGACATTAGCCAGTTCCTTTGTTCCTGGAGAGTTCTCAACATGAATGCCGCCTCTCTGGAACATGTTGTAAGATGAGCAAATAACCTCCCCACTGAGTGTCCCAGGCATTCATCAGATTGCTGTTTCTACACTGTATGCCCAGGGGTGGTTTGCCTGCCTTTCCTCCAAGAACAGTCACAATGCCCTCTGGGCTCTGTCTAAGCCAAGCCTGCTGACCTTTAGAACTCCAGGCTTTAAGCCCCACCAGTTGCCAGAAGTCACAGAACTTGACCCCTCTCATTTTCCAAGCCAATTGCTATGGATATGCATTTTCCTTGTGTGCTCCCCTGTGAGCCAGTCCATCTCTAGCCCTTCTCTGCAACCACAGCTCCCTTGCCTGTGCAGCAGCCAGGACCCATTTCTCCCCTAAAGCATGTCTCTGCACTTCCTGTCTTCTTCGATGGGGCCTCTTCTCTACCTTTAGTTGTGGAGTTCATTCTGTCAGCCTTCAGGTCAATTTCTAAGGTGTTGAGGATGATTTGTTTGATAATTATCCAGTTGTATTAATGGGACAAGCAGGGCCTAGGGTCCTCCCACTCTGCTGCCAACTTCCAACATTGATTCTTGCTGAGTAATTTTTAACTCAAAAATACCCATACTCTACAATTTCAAAAACTAGGAGATGTAATTGCTTAGCATCAATCAAAAACTAAGTCCCTAAATTTTAAAAGAAAGAAAGAAATGAAACATATGAGAAGGAAAGTGTAGATGTGACATTTTCTAGTTAGCTAAATTCTGAAAGATCTAATTGATTTAAAAGATGTTTCAAGAAAATGAGATTTGAAAATTCAAACACACTTCAATGAATTTGCAACCATTTATTACCAGGCTTTAATTAAAGAAGATTAGGGTTTGTTAAAACAGAATCATTATTAACAGTTTTACATATAGTCTTACATATGTTTTACATATGTACCATGTATATAACAAACAATTGTATTATGTATATGTATATATTTTTAATCTGATCTGATTTGTTATTCCTAATAATCTATCTGTAATGGAAAATATCTACATCTACAAGGTTAGGTTATGGCTATGTCTACATTAATATATGCATGTACATAGATACCTATGTATCTATCATTGGTAACATATGTAATATACAGGTATATAGTCTTTTTTAATAGTTGCTTAAAATTCTGTAGTATGGATAAATCAAAATTTTTTTACTAGTTGTTCACTTTTTTAAAAGAAGACTTTTTAATCCACTGTGTAATTAAAGGATTTTCAGAAAGTCTGTCTTTGCAACTATGAATATGCTTGCAAACTTCTCTGTACCTGTGCAATGGTCTCTTTTGAATATATTACCAGGAGCAGAACTGATGTTTCATGTGGAAAAGAAATACTCTACTTGAATAGAAATAACAATTTTTGTTCCATACTGAATTCAATAGTACCATATAAGATATTCTATTTCTCCATATTTTCTGTAATACTTGTCATTTTTAGGTTAAAATGATGTCAGTTAAGGGAGATTTCATTGTGGCCTTAATTTGTATGTTTCTAATCACCCTTGATGTTTAAAGTTCTTTATATTTATATTGCCTGTCTCTAATTTGTTTTATTTTATTTTATTATATATTTTATTTATTTATTTATTTATTTATTTATTCAGTGAAATGTCACTACTTATCTTTGGGCCACTTTCCTATTATATTTTGTGCTTTTGTATTAATGTGAAATATAGATATATATATATATATATATAAAAATATAAAGATTTTATTTATTTATGTATTTGTCAGAGAGAGAGAGAGAACACAAGCAAGGGAAGTGGTAGGCGGAGGGAGAAGTAGGCTCCCTGCTGAGCAGGGATCCCAGTGCAGGACTGGATCCCAAGATGATGGGATCATGACCTGAGCCAAAGGCAGACAATTAACCAACTGAGCCACCTAGGCATCCCAGGTATTTATATATTCCTGAGGCTAATATTTTCTCAGTTATGTGTACTGTGTATCAAATATCAACATGTCAAATCTATTCTCCCAGTTTTAACTAAATAAAAACTTTTTTAAAGATAAAAGTTCTTAATTTTATTATAATCCAGAATGTGATTTTTTATTCAGTCAATTCTTTCTGTTTCTTGTCTAAGAAATATTTCTCTACTTCAAGTGTGATAAGTAGACATCAAATTTGCTACCTTGAGTTTTATAGTTTATGACATGAAACCTGTATTACTTTTTGCCTGTGTGATTTGAAATAGCAACCCATTTCTGTTCAAATTCACAGGATGACTGAAGAGAATTGAAAGTTCTAAACTGAATGTTAAGAACTGAGAAATTTTAATGATTGAAAAAAAAAGCATAATGAAAAAGACTATCCAGAAGGCTAGAAAGAAAAATTATGAGGGTAAAGAAAGAAGAATCTGAGGAATTTTAAACACAAAGGGACAAAATGAGATAAAGAGATAAAAATTTGAAAGGAATTTTATGAGACAAAGAAGACAGAGTGAGAAAGGTAACTTTACACAAAGTCCAGAAAGATATAAGTAAGAGAATGAGCAAAGGTGGTACTTGAAAAGATCATAACATTCTATAACCAGGAAAGAAATCACATGTTAAAGAAATCCAATCCAAGCAGGTTATGTACAAAGAAAAAAAAATCTATGTTACACTCACTGTAATGAAACTGAATGATATTAAGGAAAACAAGAATCAAAACAAACAAACAAACAAAAGCAAACAAACAGAAAAAAAAAGAAGACTCTTAAATGCACCCAGTAAGAAAAGATAGAGCTAACTTTTAAAAATGTAACAAGAACACTGTAAAGTTATCCCTTCAGGAAACATAAGAAAAAATGAAAGTCAAATCTTTCATGAAAAAGGGTGGAATAAAGACATTCTCAGGCTATCAAAAACTGAGAGACAACTCTCAGAAGCATATTGTCACTAAAGAAAATTCTAAATAACATCTAACATGTTTTATAATCATGAGAGGTTTAACAATTCTAAATTTGTATGCACCTAATAATATTATCTCAAAATACATAAAGCAGGGTTCCACTTCCAATAATGGCAGAGTAGTTTGTATTGGACCAATTCCCTTCCATATAATAATTGTAAGTCCTGAACAAAATTTTAAAATGCAACTCTCTTAAGACTGCCAAAAATAAAAACTAATATTCTTCAGAGACACATACCAAAATCCATGGAATCTACAATAATTATTCACAAAATTTGTAATAAAAAGTTATCAGATTTACATAGAAACTTGAAAATGTACCCATGCTAAGAAAAGAGGAAATCAGTAGGGATGATCCAGATGTAGAAATGAGCATGACAAGATCTGAAAGCAGTATAACACTGATATTAAGGAATGTAAGGAAAATACACTCAGAATGAGTAAAAAAATATAAAATCTCAGCCAAGTACAAAAGTTATAAAAAGAAACAAACATAACCTCTAGAAGAAAATACAGTTGTGAAGTAAGTTGTTGGAAGAGTTTAATAGCAGATTAGATGTAATAAAAAAATCAATGCACTTAGATATGAATCGAATTATATTTTCAATTTGAAGAAAAATTAAAAAAAACTAAACATATGTAGCAATCAATGGCAAAATTACATAAGAAACAAATTCACAATCAGATAAGTTTCAACTGAAGAATTAAAGAAAAATTTGACAATATGAATAATTCATTAATTTGGTGGACATTTATAAAATTCTGTACCCAGATCCTGCAAAATATAAAGACATAAGGCACATACCTTAAAAAAGGAACATTTGTGGGGCATGTGGATGGCTCAGTGGGTTAAAGCCTCTGCCTTCGGCTCAGGTCATGATCCCAGGGTCCTGGGATCGAGCCCCGCATCGGGCTCTCTGCTCAGTGAGGAGCCTGCTTCCTCCTCTCTCTTTCTGCCTGCCTCTCTGCCTACTTGTGACCTTTCTCTCTCTGTATCAAATAAATAAAATCTTTAAAAAATAAATGGAACATTTGTAAGTACATAAATCAAGTTTCAACAAATTTCAAAGGATTTATATCTCACAGGATATGTTTACCAATCACAGTGAACTTAAGCTAAATATTCATAATAAAAAGGTAAATAAAAGCACTCTGCATGCTTGGAATTTAAGAAACATACTTATAAATAATCCATAAGTAAATGAAGCAGTTATCCAAAATACTTTGGGATGCTTTGGGGCACCTGGCAGGCTCCGTTGGAACAGACTGTGACTCTTGGTCTTACGGTCATGAGACGGAGCCCCATACTGGGTGTAGAGATTACTTAAATAAAGAAAACTGAAAAATTTACAAAATGCTTTGAATATATGGCAATAACCATATAACGTAAGAAGCTTGTGTGATGAAATTATAGAAGGAAATGTATGGATTGATCTCTGCGTGTGTCTCTTGGTCTTAATTAAAATTTTAAAAGGACCTAATTTCTCAATAATCGACATGCATTTAACTCTTAGGACTTAGAAATTCTAAATCCCATTGCTGATGAGTGGTATTCACTCATTCAAGAAATACTTACCAAGTGCCTGTAATGCACATAACATGAATTAGATCTAGAGTCAGAGGAACGTATAATGTCCTGTGGAGCAAACAGCACAGGGGAAGATTTTACAAATCTGTGAAAATGCTACTAAGAGAAACAGGGGGCTATGCCAAATTGTCATAAGGGTTTGGAAATACTCAGGGAGGTCAGGTCAAGTTTTCTGGGGAAAATTACAATTCCGCTGCTATCTGGAGGGTGAGGATAGGTTAGCAGGGCAAGAGGACAAGGGAGAGCGGTTTATATAGAAGGAAGAGCATATGTACATGTGGGAGGTTTAGAAGGAAGAGCATATGTACATGTGGGAGGTCTGTCAGAGCAACATGCATGGGAGGGACTGAGAAGCCAGCCCCCCTTTGGGGCTGGGAGAAGAACTTGGGGTGACTCATGAAGGAGGCTGACTACACAAGACCACTCAAGTCACTTTGAGTGCTATCCTAAGGTCTATGGAGCACCAATAAACTTAAAAGGTAGGTATCTGACATCAAATTTGTGGTTTAAAAAGACATCTGGGGGGATGCCTGAGTGGCTCAGTCTGGGAAGCAACTGCCTTTGGCTCAGGTCATGATCCTGGAGTCCCAGGATCCAGTCCCACATTGGGCTCCCTGCTCAGTGGGGAGTCTGCTGTTTCTTCTGCCTGCTCCTCCCTCTGCCCCCCCTGCTCGCTCTCTCGCTCTCTCTCTCTCAAATAAGTGAATAAAATCTTAAAAAAAAAAAAAAAAGACACCTGTGGCTGGAGAGAATGGATTAAGGAAAGATGCTGTCCAGTAGTGCCAAGGAGAACCCTTAGAAAGCTTTTATTTTTCCCCTCAGTGATCCAGCAAGATAGGTTTGTAGGTTGACTTATGCTGCAATGAGGGAGAGTGAGAGAAATAAATGCATTGGAGAAAATAATACAGTAAGGAAATCGAGAGGACTCAGTTTAGTACAAAGGTTAAATGTGGCTCTAGAAGGGGATCAGACTTCTAGGCTACAATTATTAAGAAACGTATTACACTAAGTACTGAAAAGGAGAACTTAAACAGAAATATTTTTATTAAATTATTTTTTATTATTATGAAACTGATGATTAACAAAAGCACTTGGTGTAGAAGAGTTCAGGCACTGGATTAGAAATGTCTTCCTTTGAACTGGAAATTCGCCATGGACTCACTTTGTGAAGATAAATAATGCAACCTCTAAAAATCTTTATGCATTTTTCTGCCTGTAAAATTGACCTGCCAACTTCACGTGGTTCTTGTGAGAATTAAGTAAGGAAAAACAGTGCTGAAAAGGATGTATGGCATATTCCGAGGAGATAAATATTAGTTATTATTATTCCATTATTATCATTATTAACTGGGAAAAGCATTATGATAAGAGTCGATTTTAAAATTACAAATATAGGCAAGAATTGCAGGTTCTATGGATTCAAATTTTACCAGGATTGGATATTCCCTCTCCTGAAACATGAACGTTCGATGTAAAAAGGAGGATTTTGAATGCTAACGTTCAGAAAAATGTTTATCTTTGACATTCCCCAGGGCACATGGGCAACTCTGAGCATCTCAACTATGTGTTTGCTTGCCTGTGGCTTACTCGAGGAACAGAGAGACCATGAAGAAATGCCAGATCGATTCTCAGAAAGGAACACTGTATCACAAGTTGCATAATTACGAGATAATCAGGACGTAGATTTATTTCCAGAATGAGTAAAACAACATGGACCGCCTAATATTAGTTTTGTAACATTGACTCTGGATAACATATACCAACATTCACTTTATGTATTCCAAGATTAAGTCATTAGTCTAGAAAATAAACATTTTTTGCTGTTTTAACTCCAGCTTAGCCATCCTGCTAATTTAAAATTGCACGATATCCAGACATGTATTATAATTGGTTGCTACAGGGTACCAGTCATTATTTGGCTATGCAAGGTCAAAGTTATACCAAATACTAAATGCTAACACGTGTGCTACGTCTTAATTTATCTTTTTATTTCAGGATAAAAGGAAATCAGGGGAAATGTGTTTGCCAATAAACCTTAATATATTTCTCCCTAGAGCAACGATTTCCCTAGAGCAACGATTGTAAGATTAAACTTCAAAGAAATACAACAGTAGGTACACTATGCAATTCAAAATATGTCAGTCTCTAAATTTGGTCAAAGTCAGGAATTTTTAAAAAAAGGAAAAATCAGTTTCTGTTGAATTTCATTTTATGCCTTATGTTAAAAATTTGTGAAAGTGTCTCTTGCTAGCTAACTCTCAGCAAAATAACAATGGATTCCGCTCCAAGCAAGTTGCTTTGCAGGCAGACCTGTCAGGAGAGAGACAGACAGTTGAGGGTAATTCGTTCTTGCCACTGGGCCTCAAGTGACTTATGAAGGGGTCTGGAATTTCTAACGTATAAATAGCACTAACTTACAGCAAGAAATAGCAAGTGTTCTTCGTGTTTATTGAGAGGCAAAAAATGAGTAGTTGAGCAACAGAAAGCTATATGGGATTTAAGAATAAAGAAAAGAGGGATTCTGTCAGTTTTTTAAAGGACATAGCTTAACCACGGATTAATGGGAAGTAACTGATTCCCAGGGTTCCGGTCTTTTATTCACCAGAAAGATCTCAGTACGCAAATAATTCGTATGCAAATAAACTTTGGGCCAAGATACAAAAATAATATTTATCAATGAAAATAAAATGGAGAGAACTAGAAGTATTCAAAACAGGCTCAAAGCTCTGGTCTTTCTGTTAATTAACTCAGCGTGCAGCTTGGCTTCCAGTAGTAGCAGAGAGATTGAGCCCACGCGCGATCAGTGGATTCTAAACCAAAGCTGAATGATGTCTGAAGATCTTCTCCTTAGGGCCACGCCCGCACAACCGTACAACGAAATGACTCCCCGTTAGTGCAAGGATATTCTTTTTATTGTTTTTAATTTTTATTTATTTGACAGTGAGAGAGAAAGAGAGATCACAAGTAGGCATAGCAGCAGGCAGAGGGAGAGGGAGAAGCAGCAGCCCCGATGCGGGGCTCCATCCCAGGACCCTGGGATCATGACCTGAGCCGAAGGCAGACACTCAACTGACTGAGCCACCCAGGTGCCCGAGTGCAATGATATTCTTGCTTGGAGGGCTCCTGTGTGCAAGAGAAATCTGATGGCAAACATTATGACCTCCAGGATTCATCCCCTGGAATTCATAAACTTTTGTCTGTATTTCTAACTCTGGTATATTGATGTACTCGTGAAAAATATGAGATGATATAAATGAAAACAAGCCACCAGGAAAGTTTCTTTCTTCTTCTTCTTCTTCTTCTTCTTCTTCTTCTTCTTCTTCTTCTTCCTCTTCTTGGTTATTAATTCACATGAGAACCTTTCCCAGAAGTGCCTGTCTTCAGTATGTCTTAGAACTGCTGCCCTGTGGGATCATTTGGCAGAGCCCACAGGGGCCAGCATGCACACTGCCCTCGAGTGTTGAGTCTGTCATCGGGACAGAACAACAGGATGGGAAAGTAACGATGCCAAGTTCACAGCTACTTGTCCCCGAGTCCAGGTAATGGTCTTGTCTTGTGCAGGGATGTCTATGGTCACTTCCCTCAATGCTTTCCTACTTATGTCACAGGAGAATTTCTGTGCATCATCACTTCACTCTTTTAGCATCAGCGGGGACTAAGACTCAGGCTGCTTGATGACCATGAAAAACGAAATACATAATTCAAACCTCTCTTGCAGGATGTGGCTGGCGAGGCCAGGAGACTGGTGAAGAGTTCCCTCTGCCAGGAGTTGTGCCTTTCTGAGGTCAGAATGGGTGGAAATAGAGCTACTTAAAATCCTTCCCACTAAACCCTTGAAGTTAACTGCAGAAACAGGGTATGGAATCCTACAGATATCACAAAGTCACATTTATTGTTCACGTTATCGAGGGATTCTCTAATTTCTATGTTAATACTGTTATCTCATTGTGAGTTTGCCTGTTTCTCATACAATTTTGCCACTACTTACTAAAAATTATTCTTCTCATTTTCCTTCAAGTTTCACAACATAAATTGATCCACATGTAAGTGCATTGACTTTTCTTCTGTCAAATCCAGTTTGCCGTTGAATTCAACCAGCGGCTCCTTTCAGGATTATGTTTTAACAGAGAGCATAGATTTGTTACGTGATAACATCATCTGTTAGGCCGGTATGTTCTACCGTCTCTTCCTAACCTCAAATTACAGCTCTGAATCCCGGTGTTTAGTCTTGTAGAAGAAAGGAAACTCTGCTACCACATGTTCTATTCAGATATAATATGTTCTATTCAGATATAATATGTGTCAGATCATGATGTTTTAACTCTTACATCTGCTACAGATATGACACTTGCTAGATGTTGAGTTTCCTTAAACTATAAAAGGCCCTCCTATTTGAAAATGACACGTGCCTTTCATCACTGGCCTTCTTCTGATTACAAGTGAGACACCAGGGTGTGACATCACCTTCATTCCCACAGCAGGTCTCTTATCAGTGTGTCTTAGTCCGTTCAGGCTGCTATAACAAACATAACCATAGATGAGGTAGTAACACACAACAGACATGGACTTCTCACAAATGTGGAGACTGGAAGTCCAAGATCAAGGTGCGGGCAGGTTCTGTGTCTGGTGAGGGACCGCTTCCTGGTTACAGATGCCTTCTTCTCTCTGTGTCCTCGCATGGTGGGAGGAGAGAGGAAACTCTTTGGGGTCTCGTTTATAAGGACACTCTACCCTTATGACTTAACCATCACCCTGAGAAAAATTTGGGGGAAACCCAAGCATTCAGTCTGTTGCACAATGCAAAAGGAAGTCCTACCCACCGTTCCGGAGTCCTGAAATTGAATGAGATTCTATTTATAAGACTTGAATAAATTTTATCTGCAGCTTCTTTCCTAAAAGTTCACCTGCTGTACAGGTCTCAGATTCCTCTATCTTTTTAATCAACCAGGACTATAGCCCAGGTATGTGCAATGTGGAAAGTTTTGACTGATGTTCTCTGTCCTCACCAATCCATGTAAAGGTACATACTGTAGAGTCAGAAAAAGATTTATGGTGTGACCTGGCATGAGAATTCTATAAAGATCACTTTCCTCACATGTACGAGGAATTCATTCATTCATTCCTACATTCACTCATTTTAATAGTTCTTCATTGACCATGTCCTTTGTGCCACATGTTTGTTCCATTGTGGTTGGGGGAGGCAAAAAACAAACAACTATTTTGGAGGACAATAAAAGTAAAATAATAAAGCACATGTTAGACTTCCACAGTATGATGAGTTTCTCCCAATAAAAGTTGAGATCATGTCACTTTTCCATGTTAGGCTGTTAAAATGATTGTATGAGTTAATATTTCTAAAATACTTAGAAGAACACTGGGCATATAGGATGTATTCTGTAAGGTTTATCAATTAAAACTGAAATGAGAAGCTAGGCCTCAAAAGAAGTACTTGCCAGATAGTTTTTCTATGAATAGCTAGAAGCAGTGACTCTCAAACCTGAACATGTATTAGAATTACCAGGAAGGCTGGCTAAAGCCAGATCACTGGGCCTTGACCCCAAGTGTTCAACTCAACAGATCTTAGGGTGTGCCTAAAAAATTGCATTTCTAACAAGTTCTCCATTGACAGTGATGCTGCCACTCTAGAGACCCAAATTTTTTAGCAAGTGGGCTGGGCCCATGAGCCTCGAACTTGAGTTCATATCAGATCAGGACCAGGAAACGGATCAGATACGTAAGTGAAGATCTTAAATTCTATATGATGACGTCGGTCATCATATAGATGATGTGGGTGGCTGAGAAGATTGTACTGTGTGATGCTTCTTATTCCTCTAACAGTTTTTATTCCTGTGGCTTCTAATGTCCAGTGGTGGTATGGGAAACAGGTCAAGGAAATAAAGGTACCTCGTATGTGTTACATATACTTGAAAACCTTCTCAGATTCTAAGTTCAAAAAACAGAATTCCTTCCCTGAAATTCCCAATGGTTTAATATTCTGTTCAGTCTTCTAATCTTTGTAATAAAAGGCCCCGAGCGCACCTCCACGTGGGGTAGACATAGTAAGGGAATGGGAGAGAGGGAGCGTCCTTCCACGTAGATCTCAGCCTCCAGCTCGTCACCGTCCACACACCGCTCAGCCCTCGGGGAGTCAGCGTTCTCCTCTGTCAAGTGAGGAGGCAAACCACGGGATCTTCACATTCAACACCTCGGGTAGAGGTTCCTCAGACACAGTAGCTCCCTTTCTCTGGGAAAGAAGCAGGATGTGAGTAGCTCCTTCTGTTCCTCCTTGGCCTAATTATAAGACAGTAATAGACTTTCTAGTTATAGGACCTTGTTCTAATTTGAGCCATTCTTGTTCCTCCCGGGATATGGAATTTACACCGAAAAATAAATAATAGGTACAGATTTTTTGGCAGCAAAATCATGTTGATGGCAACGCTCTGAAGTGAAGATTTATTATGTGGCCTGGTACCCCTACACCTTAAGGATTGGATCTTTAAAGTCCCCCAATCCCACTAGAATTTTTTCTCGTATTCTAATTTTGTTGCTACTATTAACTACAGTTAAAATCTATTGAATGTGACACCAACAACAGCAAATTTTATTTCTGTATACTCTTTTTTCTCCGATAGATGTTTGTGTCTTTGAATATGGACTGATTACACTGAACTTCTAAAATCTGTACAAATAACAAAGAAAGGGAGTTATAAATATACATGACAAGTAGTGCAGTCTCCAGTAGAATAATCTCGTCTCAACCCAAGAGACCTTGGACGTATAAACTTGAATATGAATATTGAATTTTCCATCCAATATGGGATGGAGATTTGAGTAATTTTATATAAATCTCAAAGGACCGAATGTCCCAAAAGTCTAAAGGTGTGGTATCATCTAGTGTGGTGTTATCTTGCTACCATAATAAGCTGGACAAAACATTTGAAATCGCCTGTATTTTTACAATAAGTTTTTTGGAGGGATAGCTGTTTCAACCCCAGTAACTTATTATGATCATTTTCTCCAGTACTAATGACTTTGGCTCAATTTTTTTTTCCCCTAGGAAAGTTCAACTTGGGCATCATTTTTATTTTTCTCTATTTTTTTAGTGTGACTATCCCTGTAGAAACACGAATGTATCTTTTCACCTTCCTAAAATGGCCTCTGCAGGTTAATTTCACACATTATTGGCATGTGGATCTAATTTTAAATAGTCTTTTAAAGACCTAGAGATAATACTACCCGATGTGCTAACACCTTCTTTGGAAAACTTGAAATCCTATCATGCATATAACAGGGGGAGGATCCAAAATAAATAAATAAATAAATAAGCCAAAGTAAAATCAAACAAACAAAAATCCTTGATCCAAAATGACTAATGCCACCAAATGTACACAGTAATTTCTGGACCCTGTTACTCTCCTGAGCCCCATAAAGGATTCATGTCTCATTCCAAATCTTAGGTCTACCTCCTCTCTGTAAAAAACAAAACAAAAACAGCAACAACAACAAAAAAATACCAAAAACTGAAGAAACAAGAAACTACATTAAAAACTGTTTAAACAAGAAGCAGTTAATTGAATATTTGTTGCATAGAAAATACAACGTCAGTTCTTCTGAGGAAAAAAAAAAAAAACTGAACATGACATTTTTATATTCCGAGGATTCACAAGTTATGGATAAATCTTATGGGAAGCAAGAGAGGAAGCGAATGGCCCACAAAGGTAATTTTGTGATTCTAGAGAAGCTGCAATATTTCAGAGAAGGTCTTTCAAGGATGAAAAGGAATTCTGACATGTAGAGTCACATGAAGATAAAGATTTTCCCCAGTGGTTGGAATAACCGTAATTAGATGTATAAAGACAGAGGAGTTTCACGGAGCTAATGGGATAAGAAATAGGGCGACTGGGGTCTAGTTCCAAATGTTTGTATGTGGCAGGAGCTTGTATCCGACAGGAGAGTTTGGGGGTGGATCACTGAGGGTCTGGCAAGTCAGACTAAAAAGGGGGATTTTCACTTGACACGTGTATCAAGCCTTTGAAATGGGGGACCTTTAATGTTAGTTCTGATTTGGGCAGGAATTCCTCTCCTTGAATGATTCTGAATTACTCTTCTAAGTCTTTCCAATGTCAGAAGAACAGAAATAAAGTCACAGTGATATGCCTTAAGTGTCGACGAACATTCCTACACGCTTCCTAGATCCATGCTGAAGTGTCGTGTGTGGGAAACGTATTTCAAGCTGATCCTTCCGCTCCTACCCACAGCTCAATTAGGACACACCTGTACCCAAATATAAAAGGTCATAGAGTCCTTTAAATCTACCACCAAGGCCATTAGCATTGTTTCCCTCTTTTTTGCCCTTGGAGATCGCGCTCTACAACAGGGATTCTGTCCCAGCACTTGTACAGCTGGGAATCACAGCCCCAGCGTACACTAACAATTGAAATACTCGGAGTTCTGAACTTAATTCTGCGTTAGATTTGCTGCATTACGCTGGGAGATGCCTTTGCATTCTTCCCCGGCTCCTTCATCACTGAAATGGTGTTAATAAAAGTCATCACCTGTCCGCCTACCAGGGATATTGTGAAGATAAACTCATATCCTTAGTGGAGCATGCAGCCAACGGAATTCTCCATAGTAACTGCATTAATTACTGTAACAGCGGCACGGAGATGTCACCTGCTGGGAGTATTACACTTCGTGGGCTCGAGAACTCAACTGGAGGCCGGTGCTCACAGATCTATGAGGAGGTGACGCTCTCGTTGGCACACTCTTTGGAGATGCCTGTTTCGTTAGATTTTCCATAGAGATTAGAAAGATTTGTCTGTATTTGAGAAGGTAGGCGGACAGTTTATTCTCTCTTAGAGCTTTACGCTGAACACCAAATGACCGTGCGCTGCGCTCGCATCCAGGTTGCATAACACAATTTTAAGAATCGACAGACCAGTCACCTTATTTTTCTTATTATTTATCTTTGACAGTGTTGGCAGAGCACGGAATGGAGTGTGCATAGGACCGAGCCATCCAGTGTGGAAACCGGCAACTGCCGACACGGCATGACGTGCTGAGGGCTAAGATGTTTCCCTGACACCTTTTCTTGATATGCCTCCTGGTGTGACACTTTGAGGACTTGGCCTTCAGGGACAGAGGCATCGCTAACTGTGAGAGGCTAACCCACTGGGAAGGTCTAGTTGACCTGATGAGCCTCTTTTTTCGAATAGAAAAAATGGGGGTAGAAACAAGAGCAGAGGAGGCTGGGATGCGCAGTGCCCTTCCATGTACTCAGGGCCGCGTTCAGGGTGAGGGAGACGCTCCACTAAATGACGCCCAGTGCCCAGCCCTTCCCCAGCGGTTGACCTCCTGCTCACACAGCTCTCCATGCATGTCTCTAAGACGACCTTCTACGTAGCGCTTCAGAGACCCCGACCCCTTCTGCGGTGTCGTGTTGTTCTCGCCTGTGCCCGGAGTCGTCCATCCAGCCTTCCACTAGGGAAAGAAGTGGGGGGGGGGGTCCGCAAGAACACCTGCAGCGCACAGACCACGAAGTGAGCACATTCCACCGGCAAGAACCCAGTGTCCGATCACCTCTAAGTGCAAGGGAGACAAAGAAATATATCATGCCGTGTCCCAAAGGTGAGGGACTCTCATAAGGCTCTCCCAAAGAGCCCCTAGACACACAAACCACGTGTTTACTCACTCCGCTGATTCTGCCGGCCACGAGACCTCGGACAAAGTGTTAATGTGCCCCGTAACAGGCACAAGCTCGTGAATGAGTTCTGCTTTTCCTCCTCCTCTTTGCCTCTGCTCTCCCTCTTTCCTCCCACGTTCATTCTTTAAAAAAAAACAAAACAAACAAACAAACAAAAAAAAACAAAAAGAAACTCAGTCTTTTTTCTTTTTTTTCTCCTTGGGAGTTTCCTCATAAGGTAGTATTGAGGATCCTCGTAGGCAGAGCAGACAAAAGTTAGCACTGTGTCTGGGACCAAACAGGACCTCAAACTCTCGTGAGTTCCCATCATTTTTATCTAGCCAAGACTGTCTGAGGTGGGGGGAACAACAGTGGGTTACAGGCACCTGAGCTTCTCTCACTCCCACATCTGGCTACACAGGAGTGGAAAGGAGCTTCCGGTCTGCTGGGCATCAGATACTGAGGAGATCGACGGTGTGTCCTGACCCTACGCCCATGTTCCTGAAGACAGGGTATGGAGAAAACTGGGGGCTGCAAAATTCAACTGTAGTTACATCATTTGCCAGAGATGCAGTTTCCTTGCCAAATGTTTTGAAGAAAATGTATCCGTGGAAGGAAATGAAGCTTTTTGTCACAACAAACTGCACGAGATCCTAGAATCTTTGGAGATTTGAGCTTCATATTCTCCTTAGCCAGTGTATCTAGACTAATTGAATCCTTTTAATGGAGCTACAAATCTGTGAGAATGAGCTCTTAAGGGATTTTGCAAATGTCCTGCTTATGGATAAATCAAAATGATTACAAAGTAGTCCTTCTCGCCGTGCTGCCGGGGCCTCCGAAATGAAAAGTAAGAGGAGAGGAAACGGGCACATTCTAAAATATGGAGACGAGTTGGTTCAAGTTCAGGATTAGTTGTGCACATGTGGCTACTGGCTCCTGTTCAACGAAAGTTTTCTCAGCTCAAATCTGGACATGGGACATAGATTGAGATACTTTTCCTATCAACCGGTCTTCTTGTTTTACTACTGTAATGTTCAGTGTTCTGAACAATAGTAATTAAAGGTCTGATTCTTTCTGAAAGGGAGATGAAGTCATAAAACCCTAAAGTTAATGTAATTTCCCAACACCTTTGCATCATTGGTATTCTGAGATCCACTCACACTTAAAATGCATGGAAGGAAGCTTTCTGAATTTCAAAATGCTTATCATCCTACCAAAAAAGAAGAAAAAGATGATGTGGTTAAAAACCAGGTGTTGGAGGCCAGCTGAGACCAAGGTTTGGCTGTTCCTTGGCATTTTAAGCACCATGAATAATGTAAATTCTGTTTTCTGAAAATGCTTCAAGAAGAATTAGTGGTCTAATCTGATCTTTACTAGCTACATTCTTTCTCACTTCTGGTCATTATTTATAGATACAAGAAATGGAAATGATGTATTTATAATTATAATTTGTCAAGCTGAAACACTAAATTAATACAATCAATCCCATTGTTAGGTTAATTTCCATTTGCACACCTGAACAAATGACTATCTCTCCAGCTTCAAAACTCTGGGCTCAGGGCTTTCTCGTGTTTTAACATGCAACAGTGATCATGGAGATATGAATTTTCTGCAAAATATTAATGTTGGTACATTTGAATATTTCATTTCTCACCAGTAGGATTTTTTATTTGAAAAGTTACACTTGAGTATCAAAATGGGCAACATAAGTAGCGGGTTTGTAAAAACAGAATCCACCCTTTTCCCAAACACGTTACCAATGAGGATTTCTAAACCAGCTTTTCATATGATTATTATCTTCCACCTTTATTTTAAAAATTGCATCTTAAACAAGTTGGGAAACTGATAACTGGCTCAAAACCAGTGTCCATGAGACTGAAAATGTTCTAGTGAAAAATAAGCCCCCGACACGGCCAAATTAAATCTCATAAAGTTCATCCAAGCTTCTTGGCCTTTACTTCCAAATTTATTTTATCTTATGTACCATAAATTGAAAAGCAACAGGACAAGTTATGCTGAACAGCTGTCCTACTATTATAAAAATTCTGGAAATGAAGTTAACTATGGTTTATGATTCCATTTCAGTGCTGGTTGAGGAAGCTACGTAACAAAGGAGATTTCCTTTGCTGCCTTTTGCAAACACTCATGAAGACAGATGATGCATTTATGGTGTAAAACATATTCTCTGCACATGTATGGGCAGACAGAATAAAGCACGTAAGTTCTAAAGACTGACTCAGAGAAGCACTAAAACCCCAGTGATCTTTAAAAAAAAAAATCTCATAAATTTACATAACTCCTTAAAATTACCACTATTACTTATGGTTTTGGCTCATATAGTTTTAGGACCTACAAGTTCTTCAGGTGAAAAACCAACATAGCTTGTACTTGCAGACAGAATTGCATATAATGAGCAGTCTCCCACACAGTGTCTCATGTGATCCTCACACCCGGTATCGTAGAAGAAAAGGTGGGCACAGTTCCATGGCTACCAAAAGACCATGCCCAAGGCTCATGACTGATCCTGTGGATTTGAATCCCAGTGGCCTTCTCCTTCTGTGATGACAGTAACCTTACTATCGCATTGTATATGTTAATTAGTCTTGCCTGGGAGTGCTGGGAGAAGTTCGCATTCATGAGCAGCAGAAGAAAAGACCTGAAGAGCTGCCCGCGTCTAGGACAGGCCAGTCTGGGTGGAGAGTTCAGGAAAGCACGTGACAACAGAAGGGAGGGGAGAAAGGATAGCTTTCAGGTGCCCTAAACAAAAATCCTTCTGCTGAAACACCACTCAGAATGCTGGAAGAAAATTCAAACACTCACACACATACTCACACATGCACACACACACACACACACACACACTGACTGCCTTAGTCAGCTGTCAAGAAAGTGAAGCATTCTGAAAAACTGAAAACCAGTGTACCAATGGGATCCAAACGGAAAACAGGACACTGGATTTTACTCTACCATGTCCAAAAAAAATAGGCAAACATGAGTTTTGATTTAAGAACTGAAGACAAAGAAGGTCACGACCAAGGTACAGTCTAAAATGAGCCCAGAATTCTGCACCTCTGAGCGGTGCCACGCTGAGGAAGAAACAGCCCCACAGAGTAAAACAGGAAAGGGCCACAGACCAGGGTGGAAGAAGAAACCCAAGCCATGCATGAAATTATGGGCTGAACTTTCCTCTAAAAGAAAATTTAATTTACTGTGGTGCCAGGTTTACGATATACATAGGAGACAATGCAATCCCTTTTGAAGAAATAGCACTTTGATTCACTCTTCAGAATATTCTCACATAAAAACTCATAAGAAAGGCAAGAATGAAGTTAAAATCGCAAGACAAGAAGGCAAGCTAAAAAGTTATTAAAAGAAAATTAAAGGGCAAAGGTATATAAAATTGATGAAATGCTTAAAAAATAACCAAGTTGAAACCTAAGCCTGAAAAATAAGATGAATGAAATTTTTCTTAAAAATCTGATTTAACATCAGTTCACCTAGATGAAGAAGGAACTACAGAAATACATCGTATATTCGAAAATTTCTTCAAGATGGTGGAAGAAACAGAGGTTGAAAACGTGGAAGAGGACTGAAAAGAAACCGGCACTAGAGGAAGCCATCTAAGGTTTGCAGCGGAGTTCATGGAGCAGAGAGGAGAATGATTAGAGGAGGGACAGCAGTCAGAGAATGGCTGGAAATTTTCTGGAAATGCTGGTAAGTGTTAATGCTCTAGTTCAAAATCTATCTATGAAAGACCCACAGCAGATATCATCCTCAATGGGAAAAAGCTCACAGCCTTCTCGTTGAGATCAGGAACACGACAAGGATGCCCACTCTCACCACTCTTGTTCAACATAGTATTAGAAGTCCTAGCAACAGCAATCAGACAACAAAGAGAAATAAAAGGTATCCAAATTGGCAATGAAGAAGTCAAACTTTCTCTCTTCGCAGATGACGTGATTCTTTATATGGAAAACACAAATGACTCCACCCCCAAACTACTAGAACTCATACAGCAATTCAGTAAGGGGTCAGGATACAAAGTCAATGTACAGAAATCAGCGGCTTTCTTATACACTAACAATGCAAATACAGAAAGGGAAATTAGAGAATCAATTCCATTTACTAGAGCACCAAGAACTATAAGATAACTGGGAATAAACCTAACCAAAGAGGTAAAGGATCTGTCCTCGAGGAACTACAGAACACTCATGAAAGAAATTGAAGAAGACGCAAAAAGATGGAAGACCGTTCCATGCTCTTGGATCGGAAGAATAAACATTGCCTAGAGCAAGCTATACTTTTAATGCCATTCCAATCAAAATTCCACTGGTATTTTTCAAAGAGCTGGAGCAAATAATCCTAAAATTTGTATGGAATCAGAAGAGACCCCGAATTGCTAAGGAAATGTTGAAAAACATAAACAAAACTGGCGGCATCATGTTACCTGATTTCAAGCTTTACTACAAAGCTGTGATCACCAAGACAGCATGGGACTGGCATAAAAACAGACACATGGACCAGTGGAACAGAGTAGAGAGCCCACATATGGACCCTCAACTCTATGGTCAAATAATCTTCGACAAAACAGGAAAAAATATCCAGTGGAAAAAAGAGTCTCTTCAATAAATGGTGCTGGGAAAACTGGGCAGCTATATGTAGAAGAATGAAACTCGACCATTCACTTACACCGTACACAAAGATAAACTCGAAATGGATAAAAGACCTCAACGTGAGACAGGAATCCATCAGAATCCTCGAGGAGAACATAGGCAGTAACCTCTTCGATATCAGCCACAGCAACTTCTTTCAAGATGTGTCTCCAAAGGCAAAGGAAACAAAAGCGAAAATGAACTTTTGGGACTTCATCAAGATCAAAAGCTCCTGCACAGCAAAGGATCCCAGTAAATTCCAAATAATAAACGTAGTTAAAGTAAAACTCGTCATTTTGCACAGAAACATTAAACCCCAAAGACAAAAAGAAGGTGATAATAGAAAAAGAGGGAATAAAACAAGACAAAGTTAAATGAGGAATGCCTGAAATAGATCAAGAAAGTTAACTGTATCCTCTCATCAACAACAACGAAACTATCAATCAAAAACTTCATTTTCAACAAAACTCTTTGAATATGTTTATACAATATATGAATATATATACAATATATGAACATATATATGAATATATGAACATATATACAATATATGAATATGTTTATACAATATACATCAATGGGACTTAGCTCTGCAATTAAAAGGCAAGGTTGTTAGAATGGATAAATAAACCAAAAAATCAATCTACACACCAATTTACAAGAGACAAACCTAAAACTTCAGGACAGAGGAGATTGAAAAGTAATTTTAAAAATCAACTATAAGGCAAATACTAAGCAAAAGAAAGTTGATCTAACTATATTATCATCATGTAAAATATACTTCAGGCTAAAATTTAAGTTACTCAAGTTAAAGAGGGCTATCAAATAATGATTAAAAAAATTGAATTCATCAAGAAACTGTGAAACCCAGGGCACCTACGTGGCTCAGATGGTTAAGTGTCTGCCTTCAGCTCAGGTCATGATCTTGGGATTTTGAAATCGAGACCCACCTCAGGCTCCCTGCTTAGTGGGTACACTGCTTCTCCTTCTCCCTCTACTGTTCCCATGCTTGTGTTCTCTCCCTCTACTTGTTAAATAATTAAATAAAATCTTTAATTTAAAAAAAAAAAGAGAGAGGAAGAAAGAAAGTTCAAGCTTTCAACTGACCTGAATCTGGGGCAGGGAAGAGAGCATATGAAAGTTTAAAAAGAAAAGAAAAGAAAAGAAAAATATGAAACCCTATACTTGCATGTACTAAATAGTGTTCCTTCAAGTTATGTAAAGCAATTAACAGAAATGATTGTTTAGAGAAATTTTAGATATATAGAAAACGAGCAGATAGTACAGAGTTCCCATGTACTCCTATCCCTGCTTGGCTTTTTCTATTATTAATATCTGATATGAATATAGCATATTCCTTACAAAAGATGAATCAGTATTAATATCCTATCATTAACTCAAGTCCATAGTTGGCATTAGGGCTCGTTCTGTGTCTTACAGTCCTGAAGGTTTCAGCAAATGCATCATATCATGTATCCGCTACTACAGTATAATACAGAATGCATACTGACTTAGAAATCCCCTATACTTCACCTGTAGATCTCCCTATTTCCCCATAAATCCTTGAAAAATCACTGATAATTTATTGTCTCTATAGTTTTTACTTTTCCAGACATCCACATTGCAACATAACAGTATGGAGCCTTTTTAGATTGTCTTCTTTCACTTAGTAATATGCATTTAAGGTTTCTCCATGTCTCATCATGGGTTGACAGCTCTATTTCTTTTTATCACTGAATGATACTCCATTGTATGGATGGACCACAACTAATTCATCAATTCACCTATTGAAAGACACCTTGATGGCTTCGAAATTTTTACAATTTGAATAAAAATACTATATACCTTCATGTGCACGGTTTTGTATGGATTTTCAGTTTTCAGCTTATTTGGATAAATACCAGCAAGTACAAATGCTGGAAAACATCTAAGAGTACAGTCAGTTGTGTAAGAAACAGCTAAGCTCTCTTCCAAAGTGGCTGTACCATTTTGCGTTCCCACCAGCAGTGAATGAGTTCTCAGTCTGCATCGTCATCAGCGTTTGGTGGCGTCAGTGTTTGAGACTTTGCCTGCCAATAGATGTGTTGTGGTGCTCACTATTTCAGTTTGTAATTCTCTGACGATATATGATAAATATTTTTTTAGACGCTTTATCTGCCATCTTTGATGAGGCAGTGGTACAGATCCTTTCCTATTTTTATCTAGGACGTTTGTGTTCTTATTGTTGAATTTCAAGACTTCCCAATTTATTTTGAAGATAAGTCCTTTATGAGATGTGTTTTGCAAATACTTCCGTCCAGTCCACGGCATGTATTTTCATTCTCTTAATGGTATCTGTCAAAGAGCAGAAATTCCAAACTTTAATGAATCTAACATCAATTTTTTTTCCTGTAATGGGTCATTCTTTTGGTGTTAAATCTGAAGAGTTATTGCAAGATCCAAAGACACCTGTATTTTCTTCAATGTTGTTTTCTAAAAGTTGTATGATTTGGTGTTTACATTTAGGTCAATGATCCATTTTAAGTTAATTTTTGCGAAAGGCATAAACTTTGGGTCTCGCTTTATTTGATTGTGGATGTCTAGTTGTTCTTGCAGCATTTGTTAAAGAGGCTATCTTTGCTCCATTGTATTTATTGCCTTTGCTCCTTTGTCAAAGATCAGTTGACTATATGTGCAGGGATCTATTTCTGGGACCTCTATTCTGTCCCATTGATCTACTTATCTATAATTTTGCCAATACCACAGTGTTTTCATCATTGTGGCTTTAGTGTATTTCTTGAAGTTGAGTAGCGTCGGTCTCCAACTTTGTTCTTCAGTATTGTATTGGCTCTTCTTGGTCCTTTTCCTCTCTATATAAAATTTAGAATTAGTTTCTTGATTATACAAAATAACTTACTGGAATTTGGGGAGGGGGGATTGCTTTGAATCTATAGATCAATTTGGAAATAGCTTGACAATATTGAGTCATTCTACGCGTGCACCTGGAACATCTCTCCATTTATTTGGTTCTTTGATTTTTTTCTTCAGAGTTTTATGGAAACTCTGTATTTCCTGATAAAGATCTTATACATATTTTGTTAGATTTATTTCTATGTACATGCTTTTTTGATGCTAAATTATATTGTGTTGTTAATTTCAAGTTCCAATTGTTTATTGCTCAAATACAAGGAAGCAATTGACTTTTGTATATTAAGCTTATATCCTGAACCTTACTATAATCACTTATTACTTCCATGAGGTTTTTTTTTTTATTTTCATCAGTCATGTTATCTGTGAACAATTTTAGTTCTCCAATCCTTTTTACATTTATCTCCTTTTCTTGTTTTATTGCATTAGGTATACTTCCAATAAAGGGTTGAACAAGAATGATGAGTGGGGATATCTTTGCTTTGTCCTGATCTTAGGTAGAATTCTTCTAGTTTTTCATAATTATGTATGATGGTAGCTTGTAAATTATTATTTTTTTATCAAGCTGAGGAAGTACACCTCTATTCCCATTTTTTAGGGAGTTTTTATGATGAATTAGTATTAGATTTTGTCAAATGCTTTTTCTGCATCAATTGATATGATCATGTGATTTTCCTTCTTTAACCTGTTAATATGATGGATTACATTAACTGATTTTCAAATCTTGAAATACCATTGCATACCTGAGATAATTCCCACTTAGTTGTGGTATAGAATTCTCTTATACGTTATTCGATTCAAATTGCTATTATTCTGTTGAGGATTTTGCATCTATGTTTACAAGAAGGCTTCCTTTACTGTAATGTCTTTATCTGGGGAAATGCTGGCCTCATCGAATAAGTAGGAAGTATTACCTCTGTTTCTATTTTCTGAAAGAAATTGTTGATAAATGGCATCATTTTTTAAATTTTTAAAAATTTTTTATTAACATATAATGTATTATTAGCCCCAGAGATACAGGTCTGTGAATCGCCAGGTTTACACAGTTCACAGCACTCACCATAGCACACACTTTCCCCAATGTTCATAACCCAATCACCCTCTCCCTACCCCCTCCCTCCCGCAACCCTCAGTTTGTTTGCTTTTTTTTTTTTAAGATTTTATTTATTTATTTGACAGACAGAGACCACAAGTAGGCAGAGAGGCAGAGAGAGAGGGGGAAGCAGGCTCCCCGCTGAGCAGAGACCCTGATGCGGGGCTTGATCCCAGGACCCTGAGATCATGACCTGAGCCGAAGGCAAAGGTTTAACCCACTGAGCCACCCAGGCGCCCCACGCTCAGTTTGTTTTGTGAAATTAGGAGTCTCTTATGGTTTGTCTCCCTCCCGATCCCATCTTGTTTCATTTATTCCTTTCCTACCCCGAAAACCCCCCACATTGCCTCTCAACTTCCTCATATCAGAAAGATCATAATTGTCTTTCTCTGATTGATTTATTTTGCTTAGCATAATACCCTCTAGTTCCACCCAGGTCATCACAAATGACAAGATTTCATTTCTTTTGATGGCTGCATAGTATTCCATTGTACATATACACCACATCTTCTTTATCCATTCATCTGTTGATGGACAGCTAGGTTCTTTCCACAGTTTGGCTATCGTGGACATTGCTGCTATAAACATTCGGGTGCGTGTGCCCCTTCGGATCACTACATTTGTATCTTAAAGACACAAATATTTTTTCAGATGCTTTATCTGACATCTGCCTACCTACTTTGATGAGGCATCATTTTTTAAATATTTGGTGGAATTCATCAGTGAAACCATCTATATCTAGTGCTTTCTTTCGGGAAAGTTATTATTGACTCAATTTCTTTAAATAGATTACCTGTAACTCTCTGTGGGAAATTTGTTAGCTTGTGTCTTTCAAGGAATTGATACATTTCATTTATCAAATTTTACGTCATAGAGTTGTTCATAATAGTCCTGTATCATTCTTTTAATGACCATGAAATCATTAGTGATAGCTCCACTTCACTGCTGATATTAGTAACTTCTATATTTTCTCTTTCTTATTTAGCCTGGTTAGAAGATTACCATTTTATTGGTATTTTCATCCATAAAAACATTTTACTGACATTTATAATTTTATTGACTCCCTATATTTTCCTGTTTTCATTCACCTGTGTTCTAATTTCTCTTCTCTTCTGCACTCTTCAGATTTGCATTCCTCCTCTTTCTCTGGTTTCATAAAGTAGAAGCGTAGGTGACTGATTTTAGATCTATCTTTTCTCTGATGTACACGTTCAACACTGTGTGTTTCCTTCTACGTATTGCTTTTCCTGCATCCCATAATTCTGGATGTTTTATATTCAAATTCAAACTTTAATTCAAATTGAAATAGTTGATTTGATTTAGTTTTAAATATTCTTAATTTCTCTGGAGACATCTTCGACCCATGTATTATTTAAAAGTGGGTTGCTGAATCTCCCTATCTTAGGGTTTCCAGCCACCTTTTTGATATTAATTTCTAGTTTAATCCCATTGTGTTATGAATGCCTATTCTGTATGATTTCTATTCTTTTATATTTAAGATATCCTTTTTGGCATAGAACATGATCTTTGTGAATGTTTCAAGCAAACTTAAAAAAAAATGGGTAATCCGCTGTTGTTGAAGTACGGTCGGTCAACTGATGGTGCTGTTCAACTATATCCTCCTCATTTGTGCCTGTTTTATCTGTCAATTACTGATAAAGCTGTGTTGAAATTTCCTACTCTAATAGTGGATTTACCTTTCTCCTTACAGTTCTATCAGTTCTTTCTTCACATGCTTTGAGGCCCTGTGGGTAAACGCATATCCATTGTGGATTGTCATGTCTTCTTGCCGTCGGCATCACAGGTCAACCATCTAAGACAGAGGCAGCGGGACCGGAGTCTGAGGAAGATAAAGAAGGGAAGTTGAACTGGTAAATGCTCCTGAGTCTTCAGACAACCACCGAGGAAGCTCATCTTCATCCCTCTTGCTCTCCTCTTCCTCCAGCAGCAGAGGGCTAGGCTAGGCTAGCCAGACAGTGGGCCCGGAGCTCCTGGGCAGAGGCTCTGAGATCCACACTCCTCTCTCCAGTGTCCACAAAGTAAGGGAGTAGGAAAAATGTTTGCAGAGGGACAAAAAGACTTTATCCCCACCTTCTCCTGACGCAGCTGATGCTCCTTCTGCCTCTGCATTCTGGCTTGTTCCCTTGACAAAGGCACATCATATTTTTTCTTTTAAAAAAAATATACGCTTATCTAACCATCTTCACTTGGCACCTCTGATGTGATGGGAAGCGTGGGGTTGTCAGGCCTCAGCTTGTGGCTCAGGCACAAGGCAATGACGTGTGGCACATGATCTGGGCAACTGAGGGCAGTGACCCCCAAGCAAGGGAGGGGCTCTTGCTCCCCCACCGCCAGTGGGTGCCCCGAACGGTTTCCTCCTCGCCTGGGACTGGAGAGCGGGCTGGGGATCTGGGAGGCACAGTGGGTGACTGCGGCCACCGGGCGGACAGAAAGTACATCCGCAGAAGCTGGAGGCCGAGCGCAGCCTGCCTCTCCGGGCCAGGTGCTCCGGACGTGTCAGTGCCGGCGGGAGAAATCCTCTCCCCCTCCCCCACCACAGCAGACCCCGGGACAGGCCAGGACAGGTGACAGGTGACAGGTGACAGAGCCGCTCGCGGGGGCCACGCCTGTAACAGCTCGATGGTGGCGCCGGGCTCCTGCGAGGCCAGGCCTTCCTGCGTCGTGGCGAAAAATCCGCCGCTCAACCCACACCACCTCCGTCTTACACGTACTGAATACGGGTCCAGCAGCAAAGGTCCAGGACACCGCAGGTTCTGGGCCCCCGGGGAGCGGTCGTGCGGGTTCCGGGGGGGAAGTCAGTGGCTCGGCGGGGCTCCGCGGTGACAGCAGGCGGGAGAGGAGAGGAGGAGCTCGGCCTCCGGGTGGTGCGCGGACCATCAGAGGTCGGAGGAGGCCTGCGGGCGTGCGGAGGGCGTCCCGATGGACAGAGACCCGCTGACTCAAATGTCCCCCTCCAGAACCCCCTCCAGAACCCCCTCCGGGCGCCCCCGTGGTGACGCGTGACCGGCACCTGCCGACCCCAGGTGCGCACCGACGTCACCCGTCACAGGTGGAGAACTAGGGACGTGAGACGAAGGGGGAGACGAGCAGGGCAAGTCCGGGATCAACGAGCGAGTCCCTGGCATTGCGTTCGAGTCTCCCTTACGTCAGCTCCTCAAGGATCCTAACCGCGCATCACTGGTTCTCTCGTTTTTCGACCCGCTTACGGTGCTGGTCACTGATCCGACCCCGCGCTCCGGTGCAGCCGATGCTCTGATCGCACCCGCAGTGTCCCCGCGCTCCGAGCTGAATGTGTTTTCCTCCTAGTCACAGTGAAGGGTTGAGACAGAGTCTAGCAGGTGGAATGGACACAGAAAGGACCTGGAGAATTTTATCACAAGGCACCATATAGGCTAGGGGTCAACCTAGAGAAGAGAAGCCGAATAACTTTACATTGAAGGGGCGGGGGTGGGAGGTTGGGGGAACCAGGTGGTGGGTATTGGGGAGGGCACGGATTGCATGGAACACTGGGTGTGGTGAGAAAACAATGAATACTGTTACGCTGAAAATAAATAAAAAATTAAAAATATATATACATCTATTTTAAAAGGCAATCAAAGTAAGGGCGTGTAGATGATATATTAATTCATTTGTTTGTGTACTATTATTTTGAGTTTCTAAATTCTTGAGAAACTAACACCCTTGTGGAAATGATCATCGGTGTGGTTCACGGGCTTTAATGTATGTCTTGTGCATTGAAAAAAAAAAAAAAAGAACATTTTTAGTCTTCATAACCTGTGAGACAATTTCTTTTCACCATACAATTAACATCTTTAGGCACACTTAGGAAGAATATTACCAAGGGATGAGTAAGAGAGGAAACCTACTTTTAGAAAGCTTAAAATTAAGTATAGGTGAGGCCAAGGAAGCCACTGTGCATTTCACGTACATGTTAAGTTCTGTGGAAAAATAGTATTTTACAAAGCTAAGCTTTTTATAGCAATATTAATAAACACTAAGTTTAAATAATACTTATAAAAGTCATGGTTTTGTTTATTAATATAACATTTGTCATTACTCTTTTTAACATTCTGACCATTAGTTTTATTTCTTAGCTGTTCATTTTCACTCTTTTCTCTATGTTTTTTGGTTGTACCCAGAAAGGGATGTATAAAAAGATAATTAAGGAGACACTACAGAATATAGGGTACTTTAAAAGTATGTTGTAAACTTGTAGATATAATATGATTTTATTTATTTTAAGATACAGGGAATAAAAGTGTCTAGATTGGCTGGTAAATTCTTACATGTTCATAACTTCATTCATAAAGAGACTAAAGCTTACTCTTCTATTTTAATTCACAAAATAGAAACTATTTCAAGCATACTTAATGTGTAAAATATATATGAGAGAAATGGATTCTAATTACATGCTTGACTTCAGAAACTTAATGTAGTTGCCTGAGAAAAGTTACTTTGATTGAACCATTTTTGTTGATGTCATTTTAACAGTCCAACATAGTTGGTGCTTTCACTTGAAGGCTGATTAATCGGTGACAAGCTGATTTTTGATTCTTGTATTTAATGTGGAGACATTTGAGTTAGTGCTAATCATAAGTGAAATTTACAAATTATGGGTTTATAGTTAGCATCTATTTAGAATTTTTTTCTATGTAGTTAGTTATGTTGAACTATAGCTACATAACTATATTTTTTTTTTAAATCAAGCTATCAGAGTGTTTTCGCTGGTAAAATAATTCTGATCAATTACTCATACCATATATAAAAATCGCTTCTGATTAATTACAGTTCTAAATGAGAAAATTAAAACAACAAATATTCTAGAAGAAAATATAGAAGGAAATCTCAAGTACCTGGATCAGGTGGATAGAGCACAAGCAGCAATAACCATAAAGTTAAAAAAAAAAAAAAGATACACTCATCTCCATTTAAACTAAGGAATTCTGTTCATTAATGATGCCACAAAAGTGAAAATATAAGTTACAACATGGATGAATGTTATTTTTAAGTTTGAAAAACGAAGTCCCTATCACACAGCCCCTGAAAAAAGCCACTGGAAATCTTGGACACAGTAGGTAAAATAGCTAGCGGAAGGCACCGAAGCGCGGACAGCGGCAGGCAGATCGTAGTGAGGAGTGCGCGCTTTCTGAAAGGACTGGAGACTGAGGCTATAAAGATTCTGTACCTACGCAGTGGCAGTGGGACAGCAGACACAGAAGACTCCCACAGTCTACCTATCTAGGGACATCTGGGTGGTGAATGCTGAAAAGACGGAGAGAATCCCGTAAGAGAAAGAGCGAGAGAAGATCACCACGTCCGTCTCTGACTGAGCTCTGAAACCCATGTGTAATATGGTCTACATCATCATTTCAGCTGAAGACAAATGATCTGACTCAGACCTGAGCTGGATCTTAAGGAGTAGAGTTTGTGGCTCAAACAGAGTCAAACAAATTATCTGCTAACATATATGAAACAATATTCATTGGAGAAATGTAGTAGAACTGAGACCCTCCTTCAGTTGAAATTCATAATACCCGAGACATAATCCAAGGTTAGCAGACAATACGAATAATCCCCAAAATAGAACACATCTCAGAAGAAAAGAAAATCAATAGAGCCTGTTCTGAGATGAACCAAATATCTCAACTAACAGACAAGGATTTTAAAGCAGACATTATATGTATTCATAATAAATAAATAAATAAATAAAAACGTTGTCAATGAATAAGAAATAAAAGTATTAACAAGAAGAACCATAAAGTTTTTATTTCCACTTCAGGCAGCAGTTTTAGAACTGAAAAATAGAATTTATGAAATAAAACATTCACACACAATAGAATGGCTGAAATTAAAAAGACAATTACCATTAAGTACTAATGAGGATGTGAAACAGGAAATCGGATTAGTTGCTGGTGGAAATGGAAAACAATTTGAAAGTTTTTCACATGTTAAACATAAATGAAGGAGTGACTCAGCAGTGCTATCCTGTGATATTTGCCATATTTACTGAAGAGAGATGAGAACATGTCCCTGAAGACTTGTACGAAGTAACTTTATACTTCATAGTTTAAACCAAAACCAACCCAAATGTCCACTCACAGAAGAATGGATCAACCAGCTGTGGTGCGTTCGCTCGATAAGACAGTACTGGGCAATAAACGTAAAAGTCTTATTTTTATTAATAATATGTATATCAAAAATGTCTTATTTTTATTAATAACGTGCTCATTCCTTTAATGGGCAAAGGAAGACAGATAGATACAAAAGAGGGTATGTTATAATTCCAGTAGTATAACATTCTAAAATAAGCAAAAGTTTTATATTCACTGAAAGCAAAGCAATGATTACCTGTTCCTGGGGTAGAGGAGGGAAATGACAGCTCAGGGC